>NW_027361779.1:28722500-29447500 GCF_039654945.1 Dendrobates tinctorius | reverse complement strand
GGCAATGCCACTGGTAGGCGCTGACTCTAGCTACAGTTCCCTATTACATGTGTATCCAAGGGAGGGGAGTCATAAAGAGTCAGTCACCAGTCTCATGCATCCATCATCACTCACACATATAGTAACAAGAGTCTATACTAGCGCATAGCCGAGCGGCCATGCGACTCCTTTTTAGTGGCGTCCTTCCGGGACCTTCCCAGTGGTGGACCAATCTGAGCAGGCGTGGGACCTGCGCATGTGACCTCCGACTTCCAATGAGAGGTCGTACCACGGGCATGCTCAGTAGGCAAAATACAGGACTTAGTCCCTGGAGCGTCTTCTTGCTGCTGATTCAAGCATGGTGTTATAGCAGAGCCTGAAGGAGCAATCAGATGCCTAGCATTAGCCTGGGCAAGACGTCTGGACCGACACCTCTGTTGACAGGAATCTCTGCGGCCGCAGAGGAATGGGAGACCACAGAGGACATGGCTTGAGATTCCCCCTGTGCAATAGGGGAAACTTGAAGCCTAACATTACCCCGCCCCGCTCCCCCCTGAGCCTCGCTACGCTCAAAGGCCGCAAAGAGTAGTGGAGTGCGGATATTCTCCACTGGCTCCCAGGTCCGATCCTCTGGGTCACGACCCCTCCAATCCACCAGATAGTACTTTTTTCCACGTACCACCTTACAGCCCACAATAGCGTTCACCTCAAACTCATCCAAGGACAAGCTTGACGTTACGGCAGATGACTCGGAGAACCGGGACATGTGAACAGGCTTGCGTAGAGAAACGTGGAAGGTATCAGTGATACCCAGGCGTGGGGGAAGGGCCAGCCAGTAGACCACAGGGTTGACCTGTTCGAGGACCTTGAAAGGACCAATGTAGCAAGGTGCGAACTTAGTGGACTCGACCCGCAGCCTGATGTTACGGGCGGAGAGCCACACTAAGTCGCCAGGGGAGAAGGTAGGAGCGGGGCGCTGGTGTGCATCGGCGGAAACCCTCATTCTCTCCTTGGAGGCCCGGATGGCATCCTGAGTGCGTGCCCAAACGTCACGTGCCTCCATCGTCCATTCTGTCACCCTGAGCAGGAATCTCTGCGGATGCAGAGGATTGGGAGACCGCAGAGGATATGGCTTGAGATTCCCCCTCTGCAGTAGGGGAAACTCGACGCCTAACAAGGTTTAAGGTGAGATTACGCACCCCAGTCAGTCACCACACAAGACAGCGGTGCTGCCACTAAAAAATTGCCCTGAGGTTTAAGGCGAGATTATGCACCCCAGTCACCACACAAGACAGTGGTGCTGCCACTAAAAAATTGCCCTGAGGTTTAAGGCGAGATTACACACCCCAGTAACCACACAAGACAGCGGTGCTGGCTGCGTGTCAGTTGTGCAGTACCGTGCATGTGTCCTATTCGCTGTGAACCCAGCACCGCAACAGCACAATAGAATTCTTGTAAAAGTATACATACAAGCAGAGCTGTCAGTCACTGAATATTATCACTCACTTGACTGAAAGAATATTAAAGTAACCCCTGGAGCATGTCTGTGGGGACTGGAACATACAATTGTGCTCACTTTTAAGAGTTGTACTGGATAGGGCAAACACTGTGCAATATTTAGCGACATGATGTGCTTGTGCCTATGGCCACAAGGCTATAGTGGGGACTGTAAGCTGAGGGGACCCACTAATGGCCCCACCCCTGCCTGACATCTACTCATTTTTCCTGCAAAAGTCGAAAGCATTTTTATTGAGTGGGCTCACAAGCTGAGTCTACTCCTTACCAGGTGAGTGTTGGCTGTTTTATACAGTTCACACCTACCAGTAACTGCTTTGATTGCATCTATCTCTGATCTCAGCAGCTTAACCTCTTAAATGCTATGCATAGTGAACAGCAAGTATGACATCTACATGGTTAGAAACATGAGGCCATCTACCATGTCCCCTAGGAACCTAAAGCACAACCATGGGAACCTGATAAGTTTTTAATGGTAGCTGGGGGCTTCCCAGATTCCCAGATTTCTATGACGACTCTCAATTGCACCACTAGATATATTGGAAGCAATGTCCTGTACAAAGACAATATAGCTTTATATGTTACCTATAAGTAGACTTGATACATCTCAAGTCTACATTGGTCCTTGAATTTATATTAAGTGGACAAATTTAGTGCTGTTATATATTATAGTATAACAGTGGCTAAATTACACATCTTCAGGAACCAGATTTAACTTCCTACCAATAGGTATGTATCTGCATCTCGATGCTGCATATAATCTAGAAAGCTTTAGCGTTAGAAATGCATATAAAGCCAATATCTATAAGTAGGCCATTAGGCATTATATTTGACTATTTTCACCATGCCCTGTGTTGCTCTGTAATATTGTGTAATAAAACTGTGATGAATAATTTGCATTGCATTTACTTACCAATAATGTTCTTCCAGTTAGATAAGGAATCAGTAAAGTACTTGGAGTCCTTTTTCAGAAGCTTACTGTACAAGCATAGATTTTCTGCCAAGAAACTTTATCAAAATTCAGGACCTAACCTTGTAGCAGAGGGCAATTCTCTTGTGAGTCCTACTGCAAGAAAGAAGACACAACATTATATGCTATCCCTGATATTATCTAACAGCTAGTAGACAGTAGGATGAATAATGATGCTATGAATTCTTATCTCTGTTTGCATGGCTATGTGAATGGGAAAAACATAGTATTACTTTAAGGCTATGTGCCCACGTAGCGTTTAAATCCGGACACTGAAAACCGGACTCCTTCCCAGAAATCCAGCGTTTTTTTCCCCCGCACGATTTTACCGCGATTATGTCCGCGATTTTGCCACGATTTTCATGTGCGATATTCAAGCACTTTCCAAGCGATTTGAAGCATCGCTTGGAAAGTGATTGACAGGTTGGTCACATTCGTCAAACATAGTGTTTGACAAGTGTGACCAGGTTTTTACTATTGAGGCTGCCTATGCGGCCTCAATAGTAAAAGAAAGAATGTAAAAAATAATTAAAAAATAAAAAATCGGGGTATATTTACCTTCCGACGTCCCGCGCAGTCTCAGCGACGCTCCCGTTCCCAGCGATGCCTTGCGAGACCTGTGATGGCGTTGGTCTCGCATTGCTATAGCGATCTCACGAGACTGATAAAGTCACGAAAGACTACGCCATTACAGGAACTTACCGCAAGGCATTACTGGGAACGCTGTGGCCCGGGATGGCAGCGCGGGACGTCGGAAGGTAAATATACCCCGATTTTTTTATTCTTTTTTTTACAGGGGTATGGTACCCAGGGCCTGGAGGACAGTCTCCTCTCCTCCACACCGTGGGTACCAACCGCACATGAGACGCTTAACTTCGCGCATAGTGGGCATAGCCACATGCAGGAAGTAAGCGATTCTCATGCATTCCTATGGGTGCGGAATCGTGGCAATTCTTTGCGATTCCGCACAAAAGAATGAGCATGCTGCGATTTTTTTCCGCAATGCGATTCCTCCGCAGAAAAAAAGCACAGCATTAGCACAGCATGTGCGGAATGCCATAGGAATGCAGGGGATGCCTTCTGTACAAGATTTTTTAACGTTTTCGCGCCGAAAATCGTTGCAAAAACGCTTAAAAATCGCATCGTGGGCACACAGCCTAAATGTTAGAGAACCTGTCCTTCAAAGTTTAGAATTCATTTGATCTGAATCCTATTACTGTACATAATGTGCAGTCTAGCAAAATATGTCTATACATTTAATACTAAAGACATTATGTATTACAGACAGTTATTTTTTTCTCATTTTTTTCCTCAGCAACACAAGTAAATACATTTTGTAATATGTCTTAATGGGAATACGTCACCCCCTGGACAAATTTAAGCTTGTACTTTGGGCATACAAGTAAGGAATGGTTAAAAGAGTATTAGGCTAGTTTCACATTAGCGTTTACGGCCGCAGCGTCGGGCTGTGCACAGCCGCCGCTAAGCCCCGCCCCTGCCGCGCCTCCACCGGTAGCTCCTCCTACGGGCGCATGACACTGCATGCGTTCCGCGTCCCCTATCTTTATCACTGGGGACGCAGGCCGTGCGCAGTATGCATTTGGCGGTGCATGCGTCCTTTTGACGGTGCGCCGAGCGCAACCAAAATGCAACAGGTTGCGTTTGGCGCTGGTCGGCGCACCGTCAAAAGGATGTATGCGCCGCCAAATGCATACTGCACATGGCCTGCGTCCCCAGTGATAAAGATAGGGTACAGATGCAGCGTTATGCGCCCATAGGCGGAGCTACCGGCTGAGGCGCGGCAGCCTTAGCTGTATGCCTCATAGCTGTGGTGTAGATGTTGAGAAAAGCAGTTTTAATGTTATACAGATGCATCTCGCAAAATTAGTGTTAGGTGTCGGATTTCTGGCTCTGCACAGCAGGAATCCAGAGCTGTACATTCAGCGGTCTCCCATTCTGCTCCGACCGCTCAGGGTCCTGCTCAGCAATCACAGCGAGCCAGGCGTGCTGCTCAGACTTGTTCTGTGAGCCTGGATGTTGCTGTCACCTCTGATGCAGCAATGGTAGCGCAACCTGCTCGGAAGGGAACCGCTCCAGAGGCTAAGTCCTCGTGCCGTGCTACTGGGCATGCCTGCATCTTGACCTCTAACTGGAGAGCAGAGGTCACGTGCTCAGGCCCTGTGTCGGATCTGATTGGTGCCTTCCAGGGTACTGGAAGGTCCCGGAAGCGCATGGCTATAAAAAGCCCGCATGGCGTCTCGGCCATGCGCTAGTGTAGCATATTATGCTGTGTGTGTATGGTGATGGATGCATGGACTGGTGACTGACTTATTAAGAAACCCCTTCCCGCTGATAATACGAATGGTGACAGAGTGTTGGTTAGTCAGCGCCAGATTGTGGCAGGCTACACGCCACAGTGCCTCCTGCACTGCACACTAGCGTCCGATGGTGTCCGGCCTTCCGGCGCCGTCGTGCAGCGCCTATAGTTACTGCCGCGCTGCAGTAGCAGCGTCCATTGGCGGTTGAGGCTGCAACGCCATTCGCTGGTCATCCTGTGAGGCTAACAGGGCCAGCGTCCTTACATTCTTTATTGTAAGGCGACTCTGTGTCTTAACAGAGCCGCTCTTAGCGTTCGGGTGACGTTAACCCGACCGCAGTACTTTACCTTTTGGTGCATCTGCCATTGTCCATCAGCGGTCTTACCAACTATCGCACGGTGGACCCCGGGCGGCGAACGCACCTCCTATTATTTATATCTGGTGCGTTCCGCCGACCCCAACATTACACTAGCGCCAGGGTCTAGCTGGTAATGGCAGACGTGCAGCAGTTGCAGTGCTATATTCGGCAGCTGGAGAGCAGGCTGGCGGCTATTGAGAGCACCAACTCAGCTGCGAATACTGCACTAGCTGCTGCTCAGACAGTTGCTGTGGCTGTCACACGGATGCCCGCACTTTTACCCACGCTGACAATTACTCGCCTCCCGCTTCCCGACAAGTTTTCGGGTGATAGCGCCACCTGTAGGGGATTCGTGAGCCAGTGCTCAATTCAGCTCGAGTTACTGGCTGCATGGTTTCCTACAGAGCGGGCTAAGGTGGGCTTTATTGTGTCACTCTTGTCTGGCCGGGGATTACAGTGAGCTACACCGTTGTGGGAACGTGATGATCCTGTGGTTCAGGGTGCTGCTCTGTTCCTCGCGGCCCTGAAGCAGGTCTTTTTGGGACCACGGATCACACACACGACACCTCTCTTCAACTTCTGTCCCTAACACAGGGATCACTCTCGGTCAGCCATTATGCCGTCCGGTTCCAGACATTGGCTTCCGAATTAGAGTGGCCGGACAAAGCATTAGTCCCGGTGTTTTGGAGAGGGTTGGCTGGGCATGTAAAGGATGCTCTAGCTACTAGAGAAGTTCCCACAAGTCTGGAGGAATTGATTGCAGTTTCCACCCGCATTGACCTTCGGTTTACGGAGCGCGGGCTGGAACGTGCACAATCCAGATGAAGGGTTAATTTGGCTCCCACTTTCACCGAGCCACTGAGATATCCTGTACAGGAGCTCGTACCCTCCGAACCTATGGAGGTGTCTCGCACCGACTCCAAGCCACCACCGGTGCGAAGCTATGTACATTGCTATCAGTGCTGACAATTTGGTCACTCGGCATGCACGTGTCCTTTGCGGGCGAAAAAACGCCTACGTCCTGTGGTCATAGGAGGTGGTCAGTCCAACATGAAACCCTTCTCACCCAAACCCGTATTCCGGGGTACCTTAGACAGTGGTTCCTTCACCTGGGAGGCAGAGGTTATCGTGGATTCCGGGGCCAAAGGGATTTTTATGTCCTCAACCTTCGCCCAGAAACACGCCATCCCTCAGGTGTTGCTGCCTCAACCACTGACCATCATGGTGGTTAATGGGGCACATTTGCCCACTCAGGTAACCCATCAGACAATTCCACTGGGGCTTTCTATCTCTCCCTCCCATCGACACATCTTGTCCCTGCTCATTTTGCCTGATGGTATTGACCAGGTGCTACTTGGTCTTCCCTGGCTCTGTTGCCACTCTCCTCATATCGAGTGGGCATCAGGGAAAATACTGGCTTGGAGCAAGG
This sequence comes from Dendrobates tinctorius, assembly GCF_039654945.1. Taxonomy (NCBI): domain Eukaryota; kingdom Metazoa; phylum Chordata; class Amphibia; order Anura; family Dendrobatidae; genus Dendrobates; species Dendrobates tinctorius. Next base: position 29,440,931 of record NW_027361779.1, on the reverse strand, counting down.
ATTGTGAGGGAAGGTGTCTGAAGGGCAGTCTTCAGGTGACTTCCACTGAAGTGCCTGCGGATCTCTCCGCGCTTCCTAAATCCTACCATCAGTATGCAGACGTCTTCTCCAAAAGATCTGCAGAGACGCTCCCGACACACCGCCCATAAGATTGCCCTATAGACCTCATGCCAGGCACAGAACCTCCTAGGTGTTGTGTGTATCCTCCATCACTCCCCGAAACAGAAGCTATGTCACAATATATCCGGGAGAACCTGGCTAGAGGTTTTATCAGGTTGTGGGTGTCGCCGGCTGGTGCAGGGTTCTTTTTCGTTCAGAAGAAGAGCGGAGGGTTACGTCCCTGCATTGATTACAGAGGTCTCAATGCCATAACAGTAAAGAAAAAATACCCTCTTCCGCTGATCTCTGAATTGTTTGACAGGTTGCGAGGGGCCCGGATCTTTACGAAACTAGATCTACGGGGGGCATACAACCTGATCCGCATTCGCGAGGGAGACGAGTGGAAGACAGCCTTTAATAAAAGGGATGGCCTCTATGAATATCTGGTCATGCCCTTCGGCCTGTGTAATGTGCCAGCTTTCTTCCAAGATTTCGTCAACGATATCTTCCGCGACATGCTCTCTACTTCGGTGGTGGTCTATCTGGATGACATACTCATCTTCTCTCCAGATTTGACTACTCACCGGAGAGACGTATGCAGGGTCTTTGACCGACTATGGGCGAACTCTCTATACGCCAAGCTAGAGAAATGTCAGTTTGAGCAGGAGTCCTTGCCTTTCCTGGGCTACATCATCTCGGCCCAGGGATTGGCTATGGATCCGGCCAAACTACAAGCGGTGATGGACTGGCAGGAACCCCATTCACTCAAAGCGATGCAGCGCTTCTTAGGGTTCATAAATTATTACCGCCAGTTTATACCGCACTTCTCCACATTGGTGGCTCCTTTGGTTGCTCTCACCAAGAAAAGAGTTAATCCTAATGCTTGTTCTGAACAGGTCTCCAAGGCCTTCCTTTCTATCAAATCCCACTTTGCTGGCGCTCCCATCCTACATCGTCCCGATGAGAACAAGCCATTTATACTAGAGGTAGATGCCTCTTCCGTCGGTGCAGGAGCAGTCCTCTTCCGGAAGGATGCTCAAGGTCGGAAGCATCCATGCTTCTTCTCAAAGACCTTCTCACCGGCAGAGAAGAATTACTCCATCGGTGACAGGGAGCTGCTGGCCATGAAGTTGGCCTTTTCTGAGTAGAGACATCTCCTGGAGGGGCTCAGTTTCCCTTCCAGGTATACACAGACCACAAAAATCTGGTCTATTTGCCGACGGCCCAGCGCCTGAACTCCCGTCAGGCTAGGTGGTCGCTTTTCTTTTCCCACTTCCGCTTCACCTAGCATTATCTCTCCGGAGAGAGGAATGTCCGTGCGGATGCTCTTTCACGCTCGGTGGTTTTGGCGGAAGAGGAAGAGGCTAAGCCTCAGCTTATTCTCCCGCCGGAGAATTTTACGACCATGGCTCCAGTTTCACTCGAGTCAGTGCCACCGGGCAAGACCTTGGTGCCTCCTCAGCTACGGCCAGAGGTCTTCGCCTGGGCACACGCCTCCAGGGTGGGTGGTCATTTTGGTAATAAACGGACCACCGAACTCCTGGCAAGGTCATATTGGTGGCCGCATATGGCTCGAGATGTCAGGGAATATGTGCAAGCATGCGTCTCGTGTGCTCGGAACAGACCCTCTAGACAGAGGCCAGCGGGGCTGCTGTATCCCCTGCCAGTGGCGGATAGACCTTGGGAGATGGTTGGCATGGATTTTGTGGTTGGCCTGCCCATGTCTGGTGGCAGTACGGTCATCTGAGTGGTAACCAACCATTTTTCCAAAATGGTGCTTTTGGGGCCACTCGCACGGTTGCCGTCTGCTCGTGGTCTTGCCACTTTGTTCATCAAGCATGTATTCCGCCTACATGGCATGCCGGACAATATCGTTAGTGATCGAGGTCCCCAGTTTGCGTCTCGGTTTTGGAGGGAGCTCTGCAGCTTACTCAGCATCGAGCTAAATTTGTCTTCCGCTTACCATCCCGAGACGAACGGATTGGTCCAGAGAGCCAATCAGACCTTGGTCACCTACCTACGGCATTTTGTTTCTGCCAGGCAGGATGACTGGGAATCCTTGCTACCATGGGCTGAATTTGCCCTAAACAATGCGGTGACTGATTCCACTGGTCAGACGCCCTTTCTCCTAAACTACGGCCAACATCCACACGTCCCTGTTCCGATGCCTGTGTCCTCCACTGACTCAAAGGTGGCAGACTGTTCAGTGGAGGCCCGGGACATTTGGGATCGCACTCAGGATGCTATCCGTGCTTCTAAGGAAAGGATGAGGGCGTCTGCCGACACGCATCGGCGACCCGCTCCAAGCTTCTCCCCTGGCGACATAGTGTGGCTCTCCATCTGAAATATCAAACTGCGGGTCGAGTCCCCCAAGTTCACGCCGCGTTACATTTGACCTTTCAAGGTCCTCGAGCGAATTAGCTCGGTGGTCTATCGCCTGGCTCTTCCTCCACATTTAGCCATTTCGGACGTGTTTCATGTGTCCCTCCTCAAACCAGTTCACATTGCCCGGTTTTCTGAGTCATCGGCCTGTTCGTCAGACATATCATCTGATGAGTTTGAGGTTAATGCCATCATAGGGTGCAGGTTTGTCCGTGGCAAAAAAATTTATTTAGTGGATTGGAAGGGTCATGGGCCCAAGGCTCAAACCTGGGAGCCGATGGAAAACATCCACGCACCGCTCCTGATCACGGCCTTTGAGCGCAGTGAGGCACAGAGGTGGGGCCCTAGGAGGGGGGGTAATGTTAGGCATCGGATTTCTGGCTCTGCACAGCAGGAATCCAGGGCTGTACATTCAGCGGTCTCCCATTCCACTCCGACCGCTCAGGGTCCTGCTCAGCAATCACGGCGAGCCAGGCATGCTGCTCAGACTTGTTCTGTGAGCCTGGATGTTGCTGCCACCTATGGTGCAGCAACGGTAGCGCAACCTGCTCAGCAGGGAACCGCTCCAGAGGCTAAGTCCTTGTGCCGTGCTACTGGGCATGCCCGCAACTTGACCTCTAACTGGAGAGCAGAGGTCACGTGCTCAGGTCCTGCGTCGGATCTGATTGGTTCCTTCCAGGGTACTGGAAGGTCCCAGAAGCGCATGGCTATAAAAAGCCCGCATGGCGGCTCGGCCATGCGCTAGTGTAGCATATTATGCTGTGTGTGTATGGTGATGGATGCATGGACTGGTGACTGACTTAATAAGAAACCCCTTCCCTCTGATAATACGAATGGTGACAGAGTGTTGGTTAGTCAGCGCCAGATTGTGGCAAGCTACACGCCACAGTGCCTCCTGCACTGCACTCTAGCGTCCGACGGTGTCCGGCCTTCTGGCGCCGTCGTGCAGCGGCTATAGTTACTGCCGCGCTGTGGTAGCAGCGTCCATTGGCGGTTGCGGCTGCAACGCCACTCGCTGGTCATCCTGTGAGGCTAACAGGGCCAGCGTCCTTACATTCTTTATTGTAAGGTGACTGTGTCTTAACAGAGCCGCTCTTAACGTTCGGGTGACATTAACCCGAGCGCTGTACTTTACCTTTTGGTGTATCTGCCATTGTCCAGCAGCGGTCTTACCATCTACCGCACTGTGGACCCCAGGCGGCGAACGCACCTCCTATTATTTATATCTGGTGCGTTCCGCCGACCCTAACATTTAGAATGTCATCAAAAAGTTAATTTATTTCAGTTCTTCGATACAAAAAGTGAAACTCATATTATATAGCACAAAAAGTTACATATATTTCCCCAGCATACTACCAAAATATATATGCCTGAATTTCAATCAGTTTAAAATATAAAATAGCCGTTCAACACAAATATACATGGAGTTTTTGAAGAGAAAAAAGCGTATATCGAACATACAGTAAAAATCTCTCTTTTATTCAAATATGTAAAAACATTAAATTACATAGGTCGAAACAGTACTTATAGTGCATGATTGTGAGCCCAAAGACCAAAACAGACAAGCGGCACTAGCACGGAGCTGAAAAAAATTCCATATATTTATAAGTTCCAGGTTAAATATGAATAGTGTAACCATAAATAGTATACAAATAAGTAATAAACATAATGGCTTCTGGATTGACAAGTCTCTGCTTATGTGTGCTTGTATGCAGAGACCCATCACTCTATGACAGTGGTTCTGGAGTCAGGGATCCACCTGTCAGACTAGTCTATAGCGTGGTCTCGGCTTTTAAAATATCTTTTTCTCTAAAATACTGCAGCATTTTAGAGTCAAACTTGCATGTCTGAGTTCATACATGGATTGGGCAGTATGTATCAGGTTCTCTTTAATACAGAAAAATGTCTCTGTCCCCACTAGTGATGAGCGAACGTGCACAGTGATGCTCAGATACTACTCGAGTATCTGGGTGTTTGGATGTGCTTGTTAATCAGCTAGCATTTAGCGGTGCTCAATTTAAAACGCGAATCCCCGCCCGCATGTTTAGCGCCTGTTACACAGCCATTTAACATATTGGGATTGCCTGTGCATCATTGCAATGCTGCAGCCATCTTGCTGGTGGCATTACTATGATTGTCAGGGACAGTTCGCATTGGAGGGATAGAGTGCTTCCCCAGGCTTGTGTGTGCACACTTTAACTAATCTGAGCATTGATACTGGTGCTGATGCTGAACCATCATACTAACAGCCCTTCCAAAGGCTAATATTGTACTTTGCATTATCTATCATCTACATTGTGCATTTAGCCTAGGGACACTTGCAGGAGGGGGGAGAGTGGTAGAATAAAGGCTGAAGGCAGAATTGTGTGCTTCACAGGCCATTGCTTAATATTTTTTTTTTTCACAAAAATTGATTATATTGTCATCAATAGAGTATTATGTGCTTTGTTCTGCATTTCTGTGATATATAAATCTCAAAAAGCATAGAATTTTTTTTCTGGATTCAATTACTCACCCATATAGTATCACCTGCTTTTTGGTACATTTCGGAGTTATAAAACACTTGAGGAAAACACTTACAGAAAGCACAGAGCAAAAATTACAACAATACTGCAACAAACTACGGACCTTTCTGGTTCATAACAAGGAAAAGAAACTACACATACTGCGTCTCAATTCAGGACTCTATACAAACAGATACAAAACAAATCCAAAACCTGACAACTTGGACAACCACTCCATTCCAGACACAAAAGCATCTAACTGTGTCATCAATCTCTCAAATTATAAACCCAACAAAGTGGAACTGGCCGTGCTTTCTAGAGGACTCTCATTTTGTCCCACTAAGGCCCTAGATAAAACTGAACTCTGCAGTGATATGGAACAGTATTTCAGGAGACTGCGCCTGAGGGAATATTTCAATGATACAGAAGATTCAGAAAACACTCAGACCGAAGGAAAAGGGATTGTAACAACTACGAAAAGGTCAGACTGGACACCTCCACCTGGACGCAACCCTCATTTGGATAAATATATAGACTCCTTTAGACATGTGATAAAATCCACAATCATAGACACTAACAGGAGAAAAGCATCCAACATCAGTGCCCAGAAGAGAAAGGCCATACAGTCTTTAAAAACCAACAAAGAAATCATCATTAAACCTGCTGACAAGGGAGGTGCAATAGTCATGATGAATACGTCAGACTACATGAAGGAAGCAAACAGGCAACTTATGGACACACGCTACTATAGAAAATTGGAGTCGGATCCTACACAGGACTATTACAAGGAACTAAACAAGTTGGTTTCTTGTCTGCCTGACCAGTCCATAAAAGCTGGCGATGACCTGATACCAGAGACTCCAAGAATAGGGACATTCTACATGCTTCCCAAAATCCACAAATCTGGAAATCCAGGAAGACCAATTATTTCATGTGTGGGCACCCTCACTGAGCAGGTATCTGGATGGGTAGAGGGTATTCTTAAACCACATGGTGAAGGATACATCCAGCTATATTCAGGACACAACTGACCTATTGAATAAACTAGCAGCAATAGGTCCTCTACCAGAAGGAACCATCCTGGCCACCATGGATGTGGAATCTTTGTACTCTAATATCCCACACCAAAATGGTTTAAATGCCTGCAAATTCTTCATAGAAAACACAGGGACTGATGCTGTGGTGAAACTTATAAAATTCATCCTCACCCACAATTTCTTTGAATTTGACAACAGGATCTATCTACAGTACAGGAGACTGGCACAGCTATGGGAAGTAAAATGGCTCCACAGTATGCAAATCTTTTCATGGCCAAGCTTGAAAGCGACTTTTTGTCCTCATGCCCCATCAGGCCCCTGGCCTACTACCGCTTCATTGATGATTAGAGTTGAGCGATACCAGCCGATACTTGAAAATATCGGATCGGAATGGATCGGCCGATCTTAAAAAAAAAAAAGTATCGGTATCGCCGATTCCGATACCGGGAACCAATGCAAGTCAATGGGGCCAAAATATCGGAATTAAAAAAACCCCTTTTTTTCCTTGTAGGTTAATTCTACATGAAGAAAAACAACTAAGAATAATGTAGAATATATTGTGGGAGGTGGAGGAGACATTAAAGCCATAGAGGTTTAGCCCAATCAAATGGAATAGCAGGAATTAAACTTTTTTTTTAAAGACGTTAGGAGTTACAAAGATATTGACTATGTTAGCCTCATTTATATTTTGCCAGACATGTATGTCTTCTTCTTCTTTCTTCTTTCTTCTTCCTCTTCCTTTTTTTACCTTCTTCTTCTTCTTCTTATTCCTTTTTTTACATTCTTCTTCTTCTTCTTCTTCCTTTTTTTACATTCTTCTACTTCCTTTTTTTACATTCTTCTTCTTATTCCTTTTTTTACATTCTTCTTCTTATTCCTTTTTTTAAATTCTTCTACTTCCTTTTTTTACATTCTTCTTCTTCTTCTTCCTTTTCTTACATTCTTCATATTCTTCTTATTCAACAATTATTATTCTACATATTCAACTTCTTCATCTTCTTCCTATTCTTCTTCATCATATTCTTGTTTGTGTCAGGCATTCCTGTAGTTGTTATCTAGAAAAGTTAGAAGTTTACACCTTCCGTTCTGCCTGTCACAAAAGATTTACAACAGGATTTGTCCGCGTTCAGTTTGGCCTGCAGCAGCAGGCCTTTTCCAGGGGCACCACGAGGAGGAACGGACTCACCCCCATACACTGCTTAGTCTTCTTCTGCTTATAAATAAGATAATATCATTTGCTCAGAGTATTAGTCTTATGCTTAATGTTCTTCTGCTTTGTTTTTTTATGCTTCTTTGTCTTCTCTCTCTTGTTGTTCTGCATCTTGGTGGTTGTCTTCCTGTTCTTTGTCCTCTTGAACCAGCTGACGGTACTGGCACCCGTAGGGGCAGCAGAAGGAACAAGAGCCAATGGCACTACCGAGGACCAGCTGATGGTGCTGGAACCCGGTTACTAAGCAGGAGGTACCTGTGCTACAAAGCACTACCAAGGACCAGCAGACGTTGCCAGAACTCGGATACCGAGATGGAGGCACCTAGGCCAAAGGCTCTGACGAGAACCAGCTGACGGTGCTGGAACCCGGAGGGGTAGCATAAGCTGCAAGAGCAAATGGAAATAGCGAGGACCAGCTGACAGTGCTGGCACCCGGAGGGGCAGCAGAAGGAATAAGAGCCAATGGCACAACCGAGGACCAGCTGACGGTGCTGGAACCCGGTTACTAAGCAGGAGGTACCTGTGCTACAAAGCACTACCAAGGACCAGCAGACGTTGCCGGAACTCGGATACCGAGATGGAGGCACCTAGGCCAAAGGCTCTGACGAGAACCAGCTGACGGTGCTGGAACCCGGAGGGGTAGCATAAGCTGCAAGAGCAAATGGAAATAGCGAGGACCAGCTGACAGTGCTGGCACCCGGAGGGGCAGCAGAAGGAATAAGAGCCAATGGCACAACCGAGGACCAGCTGACGGTGCTGGAACCCGGTTACTAAGCAGGAGGTACCTGTGCTACAAAGCACTACCAAGGACCAGCAGACGTTGCCAGAACTCGGATACCGAGATGGAGGCACCTAGGCCAAAGGCTCTGACGAGAACCAGCTGACGGTGCTGGAACCCGGAGGGGTAGCATAAGCTGCAAGAGTAAATGGAAATAGCGAGGACCAGCTGACAGTGCTGGCACCCGGAGGGGCAGCAGAAGGAATAAGAGCCAATGGCACAACCGAGGACCAGCTGACGGTGCTGGAACCCGGTTACTAAGCAGAAGGTACCTGTGCTACAAAGCACTACCAAGGACCAGCAGACGTTGCCGGAACTCGGATACCGAGATGGAGGCACCTAGGCCAAAGGCTCTGACGAGAACCAGCTGACGGTGCTGGAACCCGGAGGGGTAGCAGAAGTTACCCCTGAAAAGCAAAGTTGGCATGCCGCAAGCTGGCCGCAGTTACCGAATCACACAGTCCTAAAGGGGGTGTGTGTCCTACTGGCACTACGGAACAAGCCTTTCTTACCAGAACCCGCAGTCCACATAGGAAGCACCTAAACTGCTGGCACTCTAGCCTCGGCTAACCCAACCGCAACACGACATGGCAACTAGGGGTGGCAAACTGACATTGACACTTCCCGGAAACAGCAGGCAGGGCTGGAACCAAGCTGGGCAGGAGGGAGTACCCGTGCCAAAGTCAGTTATGAGCAGCAACTGACGATGTTGGAGCCCAGGGACAAGCACTTAGCAGGCTGAGGCCTGATGTGCTGTCAATTGGGAGGCAGCAGGACAGATTGCCATCAAAACAGCAGGGGAACAGCTGACGTTACTGAACCCCACAAACACAGGAGCTAGTGTTTTACTCTGTGAAGACGGCACTTCCGAGCAACAACTGTTGAAGCCCAGGGACAAGCACGGAGCAGGCTGAGGCTGCATTGAAGAAATTTTAAGATCGGTTGTAGACTTCTACTAATTTTAACCAAGCTCCACTTAGGCCTGTGGCTTCACTGATTTTCGTATTTCCCCTGTCCTCCAACCCCGCCAGTTACAGCTCCGAAGTGGCATCTGCACAATCCACACTTGTTCCTGTGTTACAGGTGTTCAGTCCGGTCAGTTAATCCCCTGATGTGTGTCCGGCAATGTCGCCTGCTCTGTCCACATTCCCATAACTAGGACAGGGAATGTGGACAGAGCAGGCGACATTGCCGGACACACATCAGGGGATTAACTGACCAGACTGAACACCTGTAACACAGGAACAAGTGTGGATTGTGCAGACGCCACTTCGGAGCTGTAACTGGCAGGGTTGGAGGACAGGGGAAATACGAGAGACAGTGGAGCCACAGGCCTAATTGGAGCACGGTTAAAAATCAGTAGTGGTACGACTGTGTAGGCAGCAGGAGACTTTGCCATCCACACAGCAGGGGATCAGCTGACGTTACTGAACCCCACTGAGACACGGGAGCAAGTGTCTCTTTCCGTGTGGACGGCACTTCCGAGCTACAACTGGCTGTGTTGAAGCCCAGGAAATAGGAGGGTGTAGGCAGAGGCCTACTGTATTTGGAATGTGGTGACAGCAGGAGAGACTGCCATCCACACAGCAGGGGATCAGCTGACGTTACTGAACCCCACTGAGACACGGGAGCAAGTGTCTCTTTCCGTGTGGACGGCACTTCCGAGCTACAACTGACTTTGCTGAAGCCCAGGAAATAGGAGGGTGTAGGCAGAGGCCTACTGTATTTGGAATGTGGAGACAGCAGGAGAGACTGCAATCCACACAGCAGGGGATCAGCTGACGTTACTGAACCCCACTGAGACACGGGAGCAAGTATCTCTTTCCGTGTGGACGGCACTTCCGAGCTACAACTGGCTGTGTTGAAGCCCAGGAAATAGGAGGGTGTAGGCAGAGGCCTACTGTATTTGGAATGTGGTGACAGCAGGAGAGACTGCCATCCACACAGCAGGGGATCAGCTGACGTTACTGAACCCCACTGAGACACGGGAGCAAGTGTCTCTTTCCGTGTGGACGGCACTTCCGAGCTACAACTGGCTTTGTTGAAGCCCAGGAAATAGGAGGGTGTAGGCAGAGGCCTACTGTATTTGGAATGTGGAGACAGCAGGAGAGACTGCCATCCACACAGCAGGGGATCAGCTGACGTTACTGAACCCCACTGAGACACGGGAGCAAGTGTCTCTTTCCGTGTGGACGGCACTTCCGAGCTACAACTGGCTTTGCTGAAGCCCAGGAAATAGGAGGGTGTAGGCAGAGGCCTACTGTATTTGGAATGTGGAGACAGCAGGAGAGACTGCCATCCACACAGCAGGGGATCAGCTGACGTTACTGAACCCCACTGAGACACGGGAGCAAGTGTCTCTTTCCATGTGGACGGCACTTCCGAGCTACAACTGGCTTTGCTGAAGCCCAGGAAATAGGAGGGTGTAGGCAGAGGCCTACTGTATTTGGAATGTGGAGACAGCAGGAGAGACTGCCATCCACACAGCAGGGGATCAGCTGACGTTACTGAACCCCACTGAGACACGGGAGCAAGTGTCTCTTTCCGTGTGGACGGCACTTCCGAGCTACAACTGGCTTTGCTGAAGCCCAGGAAATAGGAGGGTGTAGGCAGAGACCTACTGTATTTGGAATGTGGAGACAGCAGGAGAGACTGCCATCCACACAGCAGGGGATCAGCTGACGTTACTGAACCCCACTGAGACACTGAGGCCTACTGTATTTGGAATGTGGAGACAGCAGGAGAGACTGCCATCCACACAGCAGGGGATCAGCTGACGTTACTGAACCCCACTGAGACACGGGAGCAAGTATCTCTTTCCGTGTGGACGGCACTTCCGAGCTACAACTGGCTGTGTTGAAGCCCAGGAAATAGGAGGGTGTAGGCAGAGGCCTACTGTATTTGGAATGTGGAGACAGCAGGAGAGACTGCCATCCACACAGCAGGGGATCAGCTGACGTTACTGAACCCCACTGAGACACGGGAGCAAGTGTCTCTTTCCGTGTGGACGGCACTTCCGAGCTACAACTGGCTTTGTTGAAGCCCAGGAAATAGGAGGGTGTAGGCAGAGGCCTACTGTATTTGGAATGTGGAGACAGCAGGAGAGACTGCCATCCACACAGCAGGGGATTAGCTGACGTTACTGAACCCCACTGAGACACGGGAGCAAGTGTCTCTTTCCGTGTGGACGGCACTTCCGAGCTACAACTGGCTGTGTTGAAGCCCAGGAAATAGGAGGGTGTAGGCAGAGGCCTACTGTCTTTGGAATGCGGAGACAGCAGGAGAGACTGCCATCTCCACAGCAGGGGAACAGCTGGCAGTGCTGAACCCCACTAACACTTGAACGAATGTGTTTGGCTCTGTGGAGATGACACTTCTGAACACCAACTGACGCTGTTGGAGCCCAGGATTAGGCGAGGAGCAGGCTGGGGCCTGTTGCTTTTGGCAGGTGAAGGCAGCAGGAGACTTGCCATCTCCACAGCAGGGGAACAGCTGGCAGTTCTGAATCCCACTAACACTCGAACGAATGTGTTTAGCTCTGTGGAGATGACACTTCTGAACACCAACTGACGCTGTTGGAGCCCAGGATTAGGCGAGGAGCAGGCTGGGGCCTGTTGCTTTTGGCAGGTGAAGGCAGCAGGAGACTTGCCATCTCCACAGCAGGGGAACAGCTGGCAGTTCTTAACCCCACTAACACTCGAACGAATGTGTTTGGCTCTGTGGAGATGACACTTCTGAACACCAACTGACGCTGTTGGAGCCCAGGATTAGGCGAGGAGCAGGCTGGGGCCTGTTGCTTTTGGCAGGTGAAGGCAGCAGGAGACTTGCCATCTCCACAGCAGGGGAACAGCTGGCAGTGCTGAACCCCACTAACACTTGAACGAATGTGTTTGGCTCTGTGGAGACGACACTTCTGAACACCAACTGACACTGTTGGAGCCCAGGATTACGCATGCCGCATGCAGAGGCCAATGGGCAGCGGTTTTTATGGAGGTTGTTGACTACTACTGATTCTAACCATGCTCCACTTAGGCCTCTGGCTCCACTGTCTCAACTATTTACCCTGGCCTCCAACCCCGCCAGCTACATCTCTGAAGTGGCGTCAGCACAATCTACACTTGTTCCTGTGTTACTGGTGCTCAGTCCCGTCAGTTGATCCCCTGATGTTTGTCCGGCAAGTTCGCCAGCTCTGTCCTCATTCCCACTACTGGTTATGGGAATGTGGACAGAGCAGGAGACCTTGCCGGACACACATCAGGGGATAAACTGATGGGACTGATCCACAGGAACACAGGAACACGTGTAGATTGTGCTGACGCCACTTCAGAGATGTAGATGGCGGGGTTGGAGGTCAGGGGAAATAGTAGAGACAGTGGAGCCAGAGACCTAAGTTGGGCACGGTTAAAAATCAGTAGTGGTTTGAATGTTGATGGAGCTGGTGACTTTGCCGTCCACACAGCAGGGGATCAGCTGGCGTTACTGAACCCCACTAACACAGGAGCTAGTGTGTTTCTCTGTGCAGACGACACATCTGAGCGACAACTGGCTGTGTTGAAGCACAGGGATTATAGTTCAGGTGGTAGAAAAATGAACACACCAGCAGACCTGGATACAGTTGCCAACCACTAATTTAGTGTGCAAGAGGAATGGCAAAGTCTTTGGAGATCCAGGCCTTGTTCATTTTCAGAAAAGTCAGCCGGTCAACATTATCGGAAGATAGTCGCGTGCGACGGTCTGTTAGTACACCACCTGTGGCACTAAAGACACGTTCCGATAATACACTGGCAGCAGGGCAAGCCAGCACCTCCAATGCATACTGGCTAAGCTCTGGCCATGTATCCAGCTTAGAGACCCAAAACTTGAAGGGGGAAGAGCCATCTGGGAGTACAGTGACAGGGCAAGACATGTAGTCTGACACCATCTGACGGAAGCGTTGCCTCCTGCTGACTCGAGGCGTCGCTGATGGAGTAGACAATTGTGGTGGACACACAAAACTTTGCCACATTTGGGCCATAGTGGTCTTGCCTTGTGCTGCGGCGCTGCCTCTGCTCCCTCTTTGTGCAGAGTTTCCTCCACTGCCTCGACGCACAGAGCTGCTTTGTAAAGCACTAGCAACAATGCTGTCGGGTGGAATGGAAAACATTATGGACTGCACCAGTGACTCTTCGTACTCCCGCAGTTTACGCTCCCGGTTCAACGTTGGTATGAGCCTTTGTATGCTGTCCCGGTAGCGAGGATCTAGGAGGGTGTACACCCAATAATCAGCCGAGACGAGAATGTGGGCGATGCGGCGGTCGTTTCTCAGACACTGCAGCATGAAATCAACCATGTGCTGAAGACTCATGTGCTGAAGACTGCCAAAGAACCGCTGTCCCCTGTTTGAGGCGTGACCTCGGCCTGCTCTGCATCACCCCACCCTCGCTGTACATACTGAGTAGAGGTTTGTGTACCTCCCTCCTCTGGAGAGATGTCTTCCTCCTCCATCGACTCCTCCTCATCCTCCTCACAAAGTGTCCCCTGCCTAGGCCTTTGTGAGGAAACACGTAGCACAGACTGTCCAGAAGCAGATGGCATTTGGGACTCCTCATCCTCCACCTCTTCCGAAACCTCATCCCTTAGTGCTTGCAGTGTTTGTTGAAGCAGGCCGATAAGGGGGACAGTCATGCTGACTAGTGCATCATCTGCACTCGCCATCCGCGTGGATTCATCGAAGGCACGCAAAACGAGGCAGATGTCCTTCATAGAGGCCCACTCAATGGTGCTGAAGTGTGAACGGCGCACAGTGCGACTTGTTTGCGCCTGATGCAGCTGGTACTCCATGACTGCTGCCTGCTGCTCACACAACCGCTCCAACATATGTAACGTTGAATTCCACCGGGTGGGTAGGTCACATATGATGCGATGTTCCGGAAGGCCAAATCGTCGCTGCAGAGCAGCGAGGCGCGATCTTGCCGTGCTGGAACGCCGCAAGTGAGCGCACTCTATGCGGACCTTGTGCAACAGTGCATCAAGATCCGGATAGTCCCTCAGAAAGCTCTGCACGACCAAGTTAAGCACATGTGCCAGACATGGGATGTGTGTGAGGTTGCCTAGGCCAAGAGCTGCCACCAGATTTCGGCCATTGTCACACACTACCAAGCCCGGCTGGAGATTCGCTGGCCCAAACCACACATCGCTCTCCAGCTTGATAGCATTCCAGAGCTCCTGCGCTGTGTGGCTTCGATTCCCCAAAGAAATTAATTTGAGTACAGCCTGTTGACGTTTGGCCACGGCTGTGCTCATATCGGTCGTAACAGGCTCCTGCTCTGCTGTTTCTGAGGAACTTGAGTAGGAGGAGGAGTCTATGTGTACAGACTGGAGTCCTGCAATCCGTGGCATTGGAAGAACACGTACAGCGCCACTCTCCAGATCTGTACCCGGCTCCACAATATTGACCCAGTGGGCAGTGAGGGAAAGGTATCGTCCCTGTCCATGGTTACTGGTCCACGCATCGGTGGTCAGGTGGACCTTGCTACTAACGGCGTTTAGTAGCGCATGTTTTATTTTGCCCTCAACATGTTTCTGCAGGGCAGGGATGGCTCGCCTGCTGAAATAAAAGCGGCTGGGCACGTTGTATTGGGGGACTGCCAATGCCATTAAGTCCCGGAAGGTGTCAGTGTCCACCAGCCTGAATGACAGCATTTCAACTGCCAGAAGTTTGGCAATGCCAGCATTCAGAGACTGTGCTCGGGGATGGTTTGCCGAGTAAGGGCGCCTTTTATCCCATGCCTGTGCTACCGATGGCTGTGATGGATGGGAACGTGCTGCTATGGGTGGAATCTGACAGGGTCTCCGGACAACAGTGGCAGAGGTTCTTCCTTGGCGATCCTGTGAGGAAGCCGAACCAGCAGTGTGTGAGCTGGAGGAAGAGGCCCCAACACGAACTGAAGAGGTGGTAGGTGGTGCTGTACGTTGGCCTACGTCTTCAGGGTGTCTCTGCAACTCCAACTCGTGCTTGGTGCGCACATGTTTCCACATATTTGTGGTATTGAGGTTGCTGACATTTCTCCCTCTTTTGACTATCTGATGACACAGCTTGCATTTGACAAAGCAAATGTCATCTGCAACTGTGTCAAAAAAGGACCACGCACTGCAACTCTTGGGAGCGCCCGTTTTGCCTTTGGAATGAGGAATGCTCCTAACGGGTGCCGAAGTGGAGGGTACAGGCAACCAAGTCTTCCCCCTCCCTCTGCCTCCTGTTTTGGCCGGTAGGGGAATCTCTTCCTCCGAGCTGCTCCCACCACCTTCCTGTTCCTCACGCCATGATGGGTCAAGGACCTCATCATCTTCCCTCCCCCCTCTTCAAACTGCTGCTTCTCCGGGGTTGTCTCGCCAGCACCGTACGCACCAGAAAGTGGCAACTGAGTCTCGTCATCATCTGATGCGTACTGAGGTGTGCTGACCATAGGCACTGGCCCACTCGCCTCTTCAGATTCAGAGGGACAAAGAAGTTGCGCATCACTGCATACTCCCTCTTCTTCACATTCAGGAATGCTGCTTGGCTGGCCCCCTCTTTCCAAGCCAACAGATTCCGAGAACAGAAGTAGAGACTGTGATGACTCCTGTCCATGTCTCTCTGACTGCCTGGGCACTTTGGCAGGTGGTGAAGAGACAGATGGTTGCTCTTCGGTGCTCTGGTCCTGAGAGGATGCGGAAGTAATTGAAGTTGATGCGTTAGCTGCCATCCAGCCGACAACGGCTTCAATTTGTTCCTCCCGCAGCAGTGGGGTACGTTGAGGTCCTACAAAGCTGTGCATAAAGGACTCTTGCCTGCTAAAACTGGGGGATGCTGATCCACTGGTGCCCGCAGCAGGCCCAGAATCCCCACGTCCTCTACCTGCAGAATCCCCACGTCCTCTCCCTGCAGAATCCCCACGTCCTCTCCCTGCTGAAACTCCACGCCCACGCCCACGCCCACGCGCCTTACTCCCTGCCTTCTTCATCTTGCCAGACTGCTTAAGATAGGCAGAAAAGTACAACGGGGGGCCTTAGTGTGCTTATTCCTGAACAGCTGGTTACAGGTACAAGAAACACTAATTTTATGAAGTGTGTGTGTGTGGACTACACTTTAATAGGAGCTGATGTGGCCTACACAAGTTCCAAATGTAGTGTTTGGTGAACTTTTTTTGTGGTTTCTTTGTTGGAAACAAACTCAAAGTATGTGAACAAAGAATTGAAACTGATAGTATCACCAACTTTTTGGAGCTATTACAATGCAGGCAGGTAACCTACAATGCAAAAGATGAGGCTCCAAAAAAATTGGGTAATACTAATCTGGCTGCGCCGGCAGGGCACAAGCCAGAAAAAAAGGCTCCTCTATCTACTCCTATATAGTGTTTGCAACCAACCAATGTTGATGGATACGGATGGATGCACACTAATAGAAGAAAAAATGAGCTGCACTCAAAGACAAATATGTGTGAGGCACGTTGAGCGTCCTACAAACAGACGTAGCTGCAGGACACTCTACTCTGCGTGAGCTGCACTCACACACAGTCAGAGACCTCTCAGACAGCCGTAAACAGTGCAGCTAAGTGGGCACTGGCACTGACAGGCTGCAGAAAGGCTCCGCTGTGTACTCCTATATAGTGTTTGCAACCACTGTAGATGGAGACGGATGGATGCACACTAATAGAAGAAAAAATGAGCTGCAATAAAAGAAAAATGTGTGAGGCAGTGACACGCTGAGCGTCCTACAACCAGACGTAGCTGCAGGACACACTACTCAGCGTGAGCTGCACTCACACACAGTCAGAGACCTCTCAGACAGCCGTGAACAGTGCAGCAAAGTGGACACTAGCACTGAAAGGCTGCAGAAAGGCTCCGCTGTCTACTACTAGTGTTTGCAACCAACGTATATGGATACGGATGGAAACACACTAGATTGAAATTATGTAAAAAATGCAGCTCAAAAATTAAAAGATGTATGAGGCAGCAGTGATCACACTGGGTGGCCTACAGCCTGACGTGGCTGCAGGACCCACTCCACAGCGTGAGCTGCACTCACACAGCCCTTGCAGACAGCTGTGAACACTGCTGCTAGGGCAAAGAAGGCTACAGTGGTGGTTTATGTAGCCTGGGTAAAGCACTAGATGTTTGGTGGAATCGCTATTTCTAACTGTCCCTCACAGTCTTCTACAGCAGCCTGTCCCTAACTGAATTCACAGCAGAGTGACCAGAAATGGCGGCTGCGGTGGCTTTTATAGTGCATCATGACATCATTTCGGCAGCCAATCACAGCCATGCCAATAGTTAACATGCCTACATGCCTAACAGGATGTGCCCACACTTCGGAGGATTCCCATTGGCTTAATCAAAGCAAGCAGGCTCATAGCATGATGGGAACTTCCGATTCCGGAATCCGATATGACAAAAGTATCGGAAGTCAGTATCGGAATTCCGATACCGCTAATATCGGCCGATACCCGATACTTGCGGTATCGGAATGCTCAACACTATTGATGATATTTCAATCATCTGGACGGAGTCTGAGCAACAGCTAAAGACGTTCCACGAACAGTTTAATCAATTTCATCCCACCATCAATTTAACACTCAACTACTCCAGTACTGAGATTAATTTTTTGTACACCATCATTAAGCTAAAAAAACAATGAAATAGAGACATCCCTGTATCAGAAGCCAATCGACCGTCCAACATACCTTAAATGGGACAGTTTCCATCCAAAACACATAAAGAACTCTATTATCTATAGCCAAGCCATCAGATACAATCTTATATGTTCCAACCCCATGGATAGAGACAAACACCTTGGTTGCCTAAAAAAGACCTTTTTGAATCAGGGTTACCATCCAAGAACAATTGAAAACCAAATTACAAGAGCCACCAGATTGTCAAGGAATCACCTGCTACATTACAAAGCTAAAGAAGAAAATAACCGAGTGCTTCTAGTAGTCACCTACAACCCAAATCTGGAGGTGCTAAGGAGAGCTGCACGGAAATTACAACCTTTACTACAAAAAGATGCCCGATTAAAATCCATTTTTCCAGATCCCCCACTGCTGTGCTTTAGGCAGCCCCCAAATTTAAGAAGCATCATTGTCAGAAGCTCCCTGTCCTCTCCAACAGCTGCAGGAACATTTCCTTGCAACCAGAAAAAATGTAAAACCTGTCCATTTATAATGACCACGGACAAGATAAAGATCCCCAACTCACATCAGGACTACAAGATCCCAGGTACTTTCACCTGCATTACATCTAATGTGGTGTACTTAATTATTTGTACTAAATGTCCAACTGGGGGTCTGTATGTGGGGGAGACAGGGCAAAAGCTTAGAACAAGGATGAATACTTATCGTCAAACAATAAGAGAAAAAAGAATGGATCTACCTGTGGCAAAACATTTCTGTATCCCTGATCACAGCAACGTGGATATGAAATTACTGGTATTGAAAGGTAACATCAATTCTCAGAGAGAGATGAGTTTGGGAGTACAAATTTATGACGACCTTTGACACTCTCAGTGCTGGAATGAATGTGTCGCATGGATTTATGTCTTTTTACATCAATTAAGGAATTTCCTTTTAAAACCTTGTGGGGGCATCACATCACAGAACTAGACCCCAATCAGAGGACCATAAAACATCCGGACTCTTTATCTATGAACTGGTCCAATGTTTATATTTATGTTTCTCCCTCTCCCATATTGATAGTTCTACTTCACGTCACTTGTCTTATCTATTGCATTTTTTCTAGGCTGTACTGTGCATAAATATGTGACTTCAGATTTTGCATTAGTTAGCCTGATGAAGAGACCTGAGTAGTCTCGAAAGCTTGCAATGTGTTACCAACCATCTTTTCAGTAAGCCATTAAAAGGTATCAACTACTGAGGACTCTCAATCCTGAATATTTTTCTATCTACTGGCTAACACGGTACAAAGATATACATCTTTCCTGTATTAAAACACTTCCAAAAAGCATAAAAAAAGTTCTGGGTTAAATTACTCACATCTACAGTATTCTGTATTTGTTGGTTAAATTACTCTCCATGTAGTATTCGGGGATGTGGAGTACATTTCTGTGATATCTAAACACTCACAAAGTGTTGAAAACATTTTCTGCATTCAATTACTTACCCATATAGTATCACATGCTCTGTGGTACATCTTGGTGTTATAAAACACTTACAAATTCCAAAAAGCTTTAAAAAAAATTATTTTTTTACACAAATGGTTTTATTGGATTGCCATGTTATTTTTTTTTGTTTTTATTTGGGGATTTTTTTTTATATTTTTATACTTTTTAATAACTTTTTAAAACTTTTTTACATTGTTCCAGGATGAGACATCACTGTACCGTGACAGATAGGTGATCTGATACTCTACAATGCTTCTGCAGTGCAGAGCATTAGTGCAGCATCTGACAGGCAGAGGAGGAGGTGTGTCAGCTCCTGCTCTTAGCAGGTGCTCTCAGGCCACCTTCCCTGCAGAACCCCAAAGCTATCTTGTGGCCAGGGTTCACCATAGAGACCATCAGCACAATGCGATCGCAGCACATTATGCTTATGGAACCACACATGGAACTCATTCCCTGTGCGATGCTCCTCGTTGTCTGTCACATTTACAGTGGCATCTGAGGGGTTAAATGCCTGCGATCTGTGCTAGCACCGATCATGAGCATTGCTGCAGGGTGTCAGCTCTCACATAGAGCTGACACCCGTACCCGATCGCAGCGGCGCTCAGTGTGAGCCTCCGCGATCATGGTGCTGTACATGTATGCGCATTGCCGTACTGTCCCAATATAGAACTGTTTGTACAGCTAGTCTCTAATGAATTAGAACAAATTCCGTCCAGTATCTACAAAGATAATCTAACATCAGATGAACGTAATAGTCCGAATGATTAAAGGAACTACAGGACGCTGTTAAAAAACCGTCGGACAAGGGTGGAAATGTGGTTGTGTGGCCATGTAAATTATACGAAGCTGAGGCTTACCGCCAATTGCGGGACAAACCGGAGGTTGTCCTACAATCCTTTGGTTGAATATTCTGAAAAATTAGTTAAAATTTTGGATTTGGCTCTGGAACAAAGCATTATTTCTAAGAAATTACGAGATACACTTATTGTATCAGAAGCTAGGGTTTTTACCCTATACCTCTTACCAAAGATACATAAGGATTGAAGGACACCTCCCAGTAGGCCAATTGTCTCAGGTGTGGGCAATTTTGTGGAAAAGGTCTCCAAATACATCGACGCTCAATTGAAGCCCTTGGTGGAAACATTGCCCTCGTACATTCGTGATACGAGTAACTTCTTAAAGAAAATTGACTCCCTTAATGTTAAGGAGGGGGTTATACTTGTGACTTGTTATGTCGAGGCTCTATACACGAGCATTCAACATGAGGATGGACTGAAAGCGACAGCATACTATCTAAGTTTGACAAATTCTACGAAAGAGGAGGACCAGTTTATTCTGACAATTTTGGAGTTTGCACTTAAACACAATTTTTTCTTTTTTGGGGGGTCCCTCCACCTACAGCTCCAGGGAACAGGCATGGGAGCGGCTTTTGCACCCTCCTATGTGAATCTGTGCCTGGGGCTGTGGGAGAGGGACCTCTTCCTGTCAGATCGACACACATCAATGGACCGTGTGTCTTTTTGGGTGCGGTACATCGATGATGTCTTCATGATCTGGCAGGGTACTTTAGAACAGTTAGTTTCATTTTTTGAGGATTTAAATGTCAATAATTTCAATCTACGGTTGACATATAGGTACCACACGGAATCTATCGACTTACTAGATGTCACGATGAAGTGTTATAAAATAGGTTTTTTGCAGACTGATTTGTTCAGAAAAGAGACCTCTACAAATTCATTGTTGCATGCACAATCAGACCATCCTGCACAAGTCATCAAGTCTATACCCACTGGACAATTCTTGAGAGTCCGACGTATCTGTTGATCGGATACTGACTTTCATAAAAGAGCGACCAATTTGAAAAAAAGATTTCTTACTAGAGGTTATAGCAGGAGACAGGTCAAGTTGGCATATGATTGGGCCAATGGTTCTAAAAGACATGATTTGATATATACCCCAAGCAAAGCTGTGAAAGAAAGGAAAAGTGAAACAAATAAGGTCAGAATGGTTACTACCTACCATTCACATTGGAATTTAATGCGAAAGGTTATGGCCAAGTATTGGCCTTTACTCCTTGATGACCGTACTCTTGGCAGTTATTTGACACCAACTCCAAACATTGAATGTGCAACTACTTTCTTGTCCTCAGATGGCAGCAAGAACTACAAGATTACTCAATCCATTACATGCTCAACCAAAGTGGTTGTGTACTATGCCCATTGCCCTTGCGGGAAGATTTATGTAGGTCTCACGACTAGAGCCTTGAAAATACGGGTTAAGGAGCTTGTCCGGGATATTCTTGCTGCCAAGGAGGAGATATGTATAGACCATTTACGCACATTACCAAGACACTTTAAGTTGTACCACCAATGCGACCCCAAAGGGCTAAAAGTTAGAGGTATCGACAGACTCCTATTAGATATCAGGGGAGGAGAAATGAGTCGGCTGCTAGCATGGTTAGAGACCAAATGGATTTGGACTCTGAAGACCATCCACAGGGTTTAAATAAAACCTGCAGCTTCATTCCATTTCTTTGACGTGTTTAGGTCAATTTTTATCTCACCTTGTTTTTACTTTCACTAATTTTATTTTATTTTGTTTTTAATTGTAGAGCATATCTTTGTATTTTATAAGAGACTACTCCTTTCAAGTCATAACATGGATTGGAACATCACAAAAATCCTGGAACTGATGATGGGCCGAATACTCTAAGACAAGCATCATTTCCGTATTTATCGAAATTTATATGGTTATGATATATATAAATAATTTCCCCTTTGTTGTGGTTATAATCAAGAACATATATTATTATTACCTAGTTTTTATGGGAACTTTTGTAAGATCGTCCTTTGTAATATTTTATAACTTGTGCAATATGGGTTTCTATACAAGGGAAATTGCTTTCTAAAATTGAAGTTATGTTTGATGTGTATAGATCTTTATTAATATGGTCATCCTTACCTATTGGAATCTAGGGTAACACCTAATGATTCTTGTTCTTATATACAATAGTAATAGGTTGCACCCTCGGCCGATGTTATGCCCATATGTAGGGTTAAATTTTGCTTGGATACATTTGATTTTTGTGTGGCCTATTAGAATGTATGGCAATATCTAACAACCCCTTACTATTGTAAAGAACAAAAATATGCCCCACCGTGGGCTTGATAACATACGCATGCGTAGGGTTAATTTGTGCCTGATTATTGGATTTCTGTATGGCCGAATAGGGTTATTTGTATGTCCCTAATATGTTACCATCTCAGCTGTGTCCCCTTTTTCTACATTGATTCTTCTATTTAACAATGGTGACCTATACTTATTACTTGATATTATGATGATAAGGTCCAATATTCATGCTCCTTTGTGTGAACTTGCTCGTCTTATTTCAAGTGCTGACTAGCTCTTAATGTATTTAGCCCCTTAATGCTGTCCAATCGGATCATGGCTGCCCAGGGTGCCCGCTGTGCGCACGCGCCCACTGGACGGCTTCTAGGGCATTGCAGGAGGCAGCTCTCAGCGCCGCGTCCTGGTCATGTGACTCAGCTCGGCTCACGTCATTAGTGGGCAGAGCTTGACTCGCGGTTCGGGGCGTGGCGTTTTACCGCATCATGTGATTCCCCGATGCTGCCTTGTCGGTGCAGTGTGCGCCGCTATAGCGGGACACCTTCAGGATACCCTGATCTTGATGTATTTAGATACACTTGGGGTCCGGGGTGGGCGTGTCTTGTGGGGAAAGCTCATGTGAGGAGCTTGTTTTGATAGGCTAAAAGGGCGGTTTGTCCCTCCCACTACCAATGACTAGCACCTCCCCCTTGGTTTATCTATTGGCTGTCTTAGAATTTGGGCGTGAGCTACATTCAGCCATAGCTGGCCTTTTGACCAATTAGAATTCATGTAGGAACACAGGAGTTGATACGTGATTTGTTATTGGAGCAGTCTTAATATAAAGATATGCCTGTGCTGGTGTGATGCCAACCCATGGAAGAAGGCTGAGCGCCGAAACATGCGTTGGGGCTGACACCATCACCCACAGGAGGTAAAAATCAATCTCTGCACTATTAATACTATTTGCATAGGATTGTTAGCTATTTAGATAGAAATCATTGTGCCTTTGTGGCACTCTCTCACAGCTATGTAGCGTCTTATGAGGGATTGTTGGGGTTCTCTAGACATGTGCAGCCTCCTTTTGTAAATGTGGGTAGTGGTGTCCTATTTTGGGTTTACCACTTTTTAATTCTGTATGTCATACAGCATAAGTCTTTTGGCTATTTAATAAAGGTTTATATTTTTATGATTTTTCTGGGTTCATGTGTGTTCTTTTTCGGATCAATTTGCCGGAACGCAGCTGCCACAGCACCGTACATGTAAAGCACATGTCGCGAAGGGGTAAAAGTATATTTTTCTCTGAAACACCACAGCAGTTTAGAGTCAAACATTTGTGGCTGAAATCATACAGCCAGTCTCTGTACCAGCTGTCAGGTTCCCTTAAAAATACATTCTATTTTATAAAATCTGTTTTTTTAAAGTTAGCAATCAACAAATGTATATTTCAAAGGAATGATATCTTTTAGCTGTATCACTGTAAAAATAATTCCCTCCTGATGAGGATTTCTAAGCTGAGCTAAAACGCTATAAATCAGCTCCCATGTGTTTAATCACACTCAGTGCCTCTGTCATAATGTTAGACTATCACAGTCAAGAAGAGAAATTGCAGTAAAATAAATCCCACAGCAGAACATTTTTTGTGTCTTGCATTCTTCAAAACTTCTAAAAGAATAGATGAATAATAAGGCTACAGCACTGTTTGATGTGGCTGCTAGAATTATTGCAATTTGTATAAATATTAAACAATCCAAGAAGGAGTAGCAAATCCATAATATCTTCAGGGGTTCTGTCTGCTTAGCTTACCTGCTATAGTATAATTGAGGTCAAGAAAGGAATTGTGCAAGGCAGAGAAGAGGGTTCTTCCGGGAATGTCTTTGTCATTTATTAATTTAACAATATCTGATTTTTCAAGGTCCAGCACATAATTAAAAGCTCGGCAACTACCGTACATGTTCTATCAGCAGTAAAATACATGATGTTGCCAGCGAGAACAAAAAAGAGATGTGTTTCATGCACGTAAAAAAACATAATATTTCACATCAACAGTGATCATTAAGATTCAGAATCAATCTAATTTATTCTAATAGCAGTTTTACATGGTAACTAGAGATAAGCGAGCACAAAAATGTTTCCGTGCTCATTGCTGGAATGAAGCAATTCCTAATTTTCGAATGCTCATTTAGAATAACGAATATAATGGGAGTCAGTGGGAAAGCCAAGTTTTTTTTCTGGTAGACCCTACAAAGAGGTCTGGGAGGCAGTGAAAATGTTCAAATGGATGGGAAAAATGCTGAATGGAAGGAACAGCATGGAGAAGACCCTTGGAAACATCACTGTCTCACAGATCACTGCTGAGAACAATGGTGTCACACTTTTACTCCACTTTAAGGCCGAGGTGACACTAACCGACGCAAAATACGGTCCGTAGTTTACATGCGTAATACGGAGAAATGTCTCATAAATAGTGCTCCGTATGTCAACCGTAATAAAGGTGTGGTCACGTATTTTGCGCATGTAAGGCCTCTTTCACACTTCAGTTTTTTGCCATCAGTCAAAATCCGCCAAAATTTGAAAATGGCGGATCCGCTTTTTCTTGTTGCGGATCCGCCATTTCCCCCATTGGGATACATTAGTGGCGGATTTTGACGGATGGTCGTCCGTTGCGTCCTGTATTCGGCGGATCCGCAAAATTCCTTGAGGATTCTGTCTGAGGGGGACGGAGCTTGCAACGTTTTTTTTCGCCGTCAAAATGGCGGGTGGCGGCGGATCCACCGTCATCAGCCATGTGGTAGAATGGGCGCCTATGGGCGGCGGATCCGCCAGGACCCGCGATTTTGCGGAATCCGCCGGCAGGATCCGCAAAATCGCACGGCGCATGCCCAGAAAAAAAAGATACTTTTCCAGACAGTCCCAAAACTATATAAGGTGGGCTAATTGGGCCCAGACATGCAGTAGCAGTCAGCCAGCAAGCCAGCCAGGAACCAAGCCACCCACCAAGCCTGCCAGACACCCACGAAGCCTGCCAGACACCCACCAAGCCTGCCAGACACCCACCAAGCCTGCCAGACACCCACCAAGCCTGCCAGACACCCACCAAGCCTGCAGACAGCCACCAAGCTGCCACACATATCAGCTATCAAGAGGCCTGCCAGTACCAGCTCGCCTACAAGTGTGAGTATACCTATTTATGACATTTCTGTGTGTGTGTGTGTGTGTGTATGGCCTGCTAGTGTGTAGCCTGCCTGTGTGTGTGTGTGGTCTGCGAGTGTTGCATGTCTGTTTTTTTTTTTCATACTTTTTTTTCTGTTGCTTGTGTACTGCATTTTATTTTCATACAACTGTAATTATATTGAATTTTTTATGCTGTGATTGCTGTGATTGTGTGGTGTATGGCATGTGGTGTAATTGGGCCCAGACAATCCGGCACCAGCAACACTGAAGACACCAAGCAAGACATCCGACTGCAGCCTGACTGATAGAAGATTGAACTAGAGCTATAAAACCTGCCTGCCCAGCTGCAAGTCTCCCACCTGCAAGACCCCTGGAGCGTTGTGTGTGTGTGTGTGTGTGTGTGTGTGTGTGTGGTCTGTGTGTGTGTAATGCATTTTTTTTTTTTCCATCCTTTTTTTTTTTTCTGTTGCATGTGTACTGCATTTTATTTTCATACAACTGTAATTATATTGTATTTTTTATGCTGTGATTGCTGTGATTGTGTGGTGTATGGCATGTGGTGTAATTGGGCCCAGACAATCCGGCACCAGCAACACTGAAGACACCAAGCAAGACATCCGACTGCAGCCTGACTGATAGAAGATTGAACTAGAGCTATAAAACCTGCCTGCCCAGCTGCAAGTCTCCCACCTGCAAGACCCCTGGAGCGTGTGTGTGTGTGTGTGTGTGTGTGTGTATGGTCTGTGTGTGTGTAATGCAATTTTTTTTTTCCATCCTTTTTTTTTTTCTGTCGCATGTGTACTGCATTTTATTTTCATACAACTGTAATATTGTATTTCTTATGCTGCGATTGTGTGGTGTAAGGCCGGTTTCATATTTGCACTTTATAGAGCAGCGATAACCTGCACACGGCCGCCGCTAATCCCCACCCCATCCGGTCGTCGCCGCCTACTAGAACACATGAACGCTTGCGATCTGCGCATCCTATCTTTAGCATAGGGTGCGCAGATTGTGCGCTGGCAGGATTTTACCTTCAAAAGTGCGCAGCACACGGTAAAATCCTGCCAGCGCACGATCTGCACACCCCATGCTAAAGATAGGGTGCGCAGATCGCAAGCGTCCATGTGTGTTAGTAGGCGGTGATGACCGGATGGGGGCGGTGATTAGCGGCGGTAGTGTGCAGGTCATCGCTGCGCTATAAAGTGCAAATGTGAAACCGACCTAACTGGTATTGTATGTGGTGTAATTGGGCCGAGACATCTGGCAACAGCTACATTGAAGACACCGAGCCAGACATCAAACACCAGCCTGACTGATAGAAGACGTCTGCTCAGCTGCAAATCTTCCACCTGCAAGACCCTTGGAGTGTTTGTGTGTGTGGCCTGGCTGTGTGTTATGCGTGTTTGTGTGGGTTTTTTTTTTAATATTTTAATTGTTTTTCTTTTGCATGTTTATTGGATTTTATTTTCATATTTGCAATTGTGGTGTGATTAATTTGTTGTAAATCGGTGTTTTTTTATTTTTCATTTATTGTGGTATTTAAAATAAAGAGCAGAGTAGCTCCTATTTGTTGGAAAAAAAAATTAGACAAAAAAAATAAATAAATAAACTGTTTTGAAAAAATCTCCTTAGTATCATTTAAAAAAAAAAAGGTAAAATTAAGTTACCATAAAGGTACATTAAATTTTTTGGTATACAAGTGTGGTTAAAAGTGAGAGATTGCAACATACCATGAAAAAAATCTGGGTATACACAGCAATTACACACCTTCAATCACAGGTTAAACTCTCGGTGAGAGTTTTTCAGGGAATTGAAAAACATGCAAACACAGTGTGGGTATACACAGAAATTAAACACCTTCAATCACTGGTTACACTCTCGTTGAGAGTTTTTGAGGGAATGCAAACACTGGTATACACAGTAATTACACACCTTCAATCACTGGTTACACTCAGTGAGACCGTCAATCACTGGTTACACTCTCGTTGAGAGTTTGAGGGAATGCAAACACTTGTATACACAGCAATTACATACCTTCAATCACTGGTACACTTTTTCAGGGAATTCAAACACATGCAAAGATAAAGTGTGGGTTTACACAAAATATTACACACTTTCAATCACTGTGGTTACACGGGGAGAGATAAGGGAATTTAGACATGCAAACACTTAAAATTGCGTATACTTAGTTTCAGGGAATTACACAAATTATATACAAATGAAGATTTTTTTTTTTTTTTAATTTTCATATCATTTTCTTTATACTTGCAGATCACTTCGTGAAGCGCCATCAGAAAGGCAGCAGCAGACACGACCAGCCAGGCCGCAGCAGGGATGGTGAACGAGACCGCAGCCGAGATGAACGGCGAGAACGCAGCAGAGATGACCGACCAGGCCGCAGCAGAGACGGTCAGCCTGACCGCAGCAGAGACGGCCAGCCAGGCCGCAGCAGAGTACAGGCAACCATTTGTTTCCCTGTAAGTATAAAGGCCTGAAAGCTTATTATGATCCTTTGTATAGTAGCTTAACAATTGTCTTTATACTTGCAGATCACTTCAGAAAGCACCACCAGCCAGGCCGCAGCAGAAACGGTCAGCCAGGCCGCAGCAGAGACGGTCAGCCAGGCCGCAGCAAAGACGGCCAGCCAACCATTAGTTTCCCTGTAAGTATAAAGGCCTGAAAGCTTACTATGATCCTTTGTATAGTAGCTTAACAAGTGTCTTTATACTTGCAGATCACTGCAGGAAGCAACGCAGCTGCCAACGCAGCTGCCCCAAACCGTAGTGTCTTCTCTTGAAAGCTCCCCCTCACATCATCAGCGAGCTGAGGTAAAAAATTTTTTTTTAAATTTATTTAACCCCTTCACTACCAAGGGTGGTTTGCACGTTAACTCCCGGGCCAATTTTTACAATTCTGACCACTGTACCTTTATGAGGTCATAACTCTGGAACGCTTCCATGGATCCCGGTGATTCTGACATTGTTTTCTCGTGACATATTGTACTTCATGGTAGTGGTAAAATTGCATTCAAATAACTTGCGTTTATTTGTGAAAAAAATGGAAATTTGGTGAAAATTTTGAAAATTTCGCAATTTTCCAACTTTGAATTTTTATGCCCTTAAATCACAGCGATACGGCACACAAAAAACATAATACATAACATTTCCCACATGTTTACTTTACATCAGCACAATTTTGGAACCAAAATTTTTTTTTGTTAGGAAGTTATAAGGGTTAAAAATTGACCAGCGATTTCTGCATTTTTGCAACACCATTTTATTTTTAGGGACCACTTCACATTTGAAGCCACTTTGAGGGGTCTATATGATAGAAAATACCCAAAAGTGACACCATTCTAAAAACTGCACCCCTTAAGGTGCTTAAAACCACATTCAAGAAGTTTATTAACCCTTTAGGTGCGTCACAGGAATTTTTTGAATATTAAAAAAAAAAAATGAACATTTAACTTTTTTTCACAAAAAAAATACTTCAGGTTCAATTTTCTTTATTTTACCAAGGGTAACAGGAGAAATTGGACTGCAAAAGTTATTGTGCAATTTGTCCTGAGTACGCTGATACCTGATATGTGGGGGGGAACCACTGTTTCGGCGCATGGCAGACCTCAGTAGGGAAGGAGTGCCGTTTGACTTTTTCAATGCAAAATTGGCTGGAATTCAGATCGGACGCCATGTCGCGTTTGGAGAGCCCCTGATGTACCTAAACAGTGGAAACCCCCCAAGTGACCCCATTATGGAAACTAGACCCCCCAAGGAACTTATCTAGATATGTGGTGAGAACTTTGAACCCACAAGGGCTTTGCCGAAGTTTATAACGTACAGCGGTACAATTAAAAAATCATATTTTTTCCACAAAAATGATCTTTTCACCCCCAATTTTTATTTTTCCAAGGGTAACAGGACCCTAAAAGTTATTGTGCAATTTGTCCTGAGTACGCTGATACCCCATATGTGGGTGTAAATGACTATTTGGGCGCATAGCAGAGCTCGGAAGGGAAGCAGCGCCATTTGACGTTTTTGGCTGGAATTGAGATAGGACACCATGTCGCGTTAGGAAAGCCCCTGATGTACCAAAACAGTAGAAACCCCCCACAAATGACACCATTTTGGAAACTAGACCCCCCAAGGAACTTTTCTAGATGTGTGGTGAGCACTTTGAACCCCCCAGTGCTTCACTGAAGTTTATAACGTCCGGGCGTGAAAATAAAAAAATCGTATTTTTTCCACAAACATGATCTTTTAGTCCCCATTTTTTTATTTTCCCAAGGGTAACAGGAGAAATTGGACCCCAAAAGTTGTTGTCCAATTTGTCCTGAGTACGCTGATACCTCATATGTGGGAGAAAACTACTGTATGGGCACACGACGGGGCTCGGAAGGGAAGTAGTGACGTTTTGGAATGCAGACTTTGATGGATTGGTCTGCGGGTGTCATGTGCGTTTGGAGAGCCCCTGATGTACCTAAACAGTGGAAACCCCCCACAAGTGACCCCATTTTGGAAACTAGACCCCCTAATGAACTTATCTAGATGTGTGGTGAGCACTTTGAACCCCCCAGTGCTTCACAGAAGTTTATAACGACCGGGCATGA
The DNA here is from genome assembly GCF_039654945.1 of Dendrobates tinctorius. Lineage (NCBI taxonomy): Eukaryota > Metazoa > Chordata > Amphibia > Anura > Dendrobatidae > Dendrobates > Dendrobates tinctorius. The sequence continues at coordinate 29,410,899 of NW_027361779.1, read as the reverse complement.
AAATAAAAATATCATATTTTTTCAACAAACATCATCTTTTAGTCCCCATTTTTTTTATTTTCCCAAGGGTAACAGGAGAAATTGGACCCCAAAAGTTGTTGTCCAATTTGTCCTGAGTACGCTGATACCTCATATGTGGGAGAAAACTACTGTATGGGCACACGTCGGGGCTCGGAAGGGAAGTAGTGACGTTTTGGAATGCAGACTTTGATGGATTGGTATGCGGGTGTCATGTGCGTTTGGAGAGCCCCTGATGTACTTAAACAGTGGAAACCCCCCACAAGTGACCCCATTTTGGAAACTAGACCCCCTAATGAACTTATCTAGATGTGTGGTGAGCACTTTGAACCCCTCAGTGCTTCACAGAAGTTTATAACGACCGGGCGTGAAAATAAAAATATCGTATTTTTTCAACAAACATCATCTTTTAGTCCCCATTTTTTTATTTTCCCAAGGGTAACAGGAGAAATTGGACCCCAAAAGTTGTTGTCCAATTTGTCCTGAGTACGCTGATACCTCATATGTGGGAGAAAACTACTGTATGGGCACACGTCGGGGCTCGGAAGGGAAGTAGTGACGTTTTGGAATGCAGACTTTGATGGATTGGTATGCGGGTGTCATGTGCGTTTGGAGAGCCCCTGATGTACCTAAACTATTGAAACTCCCCACAAGTGACCCCATTTTGGAAACTAGACCCCCCACGAAGCTTATCTAGATGTGTGGAGAGCACTTTGAACCCCCAAGTGCTTCACAGAAGTTTATAACGCCTGGGCGTGAAAATAAAAAAAACATTTTTTTCCGCAAAATTATATTTTTGCCCCCAATTTTTTATTTTCCTAAGGGTAACAGAAGAAATTGGACCCCAAAAGTTGTTTTGTAATTTGTCCTGAGTAGGCTGATACCCTACATGTGGGGGTAAAACACTGTTTGGGCACATGGCAGAGCTTGGAAGGGAAGGAGCACCATTTGACTTTTTCAGCGCAGAATTGGCTGGAATTGAGATCAGACGCCATGTTGCCTTTGGAGAGCACCTGATGTGCCCAAACAGTGGAAACCCCCAATTATAACTCCAACCCTAACCTCAACACACCCCTAACCTTAATCTGAGCCCTAGCCCTAACCCTAGCCCTAACCCTAGCCCTAACCCTAACCCTAGCCCTAACCCTAGCCCTAACCCTAACCCTAGCCCTAACCCTAACCCTACCCAAACCCTAACCCTAGCGGGAAAATGGAAATAAATACATTTTCTTTTAGTTTTATTATTTTTCCCTAACTAAGGGGGTGATAACGGGGGGTTTGATTTACGATTTATGGCGGTTTTTATGTTTGGCGGCTGTCGCAAGCTAAAAGACGCTTTTTATTGTAAAAATAGTTTTTGCATCACCACATATTGTGAGCTATAATTTTTCCGTATTTTGACCCACCGAGTCATGTGAGGTCTTATTTTTTGCGGGACGAGTTGACGTTTTTATTGGTACCATTTTCGGGCACGTGACATTTTTTGATCGCTTTTTATTCCGATTTTTGGGACGCAGAATGAACAAAACCCAGCGTTTCATGAATTTCTTTTGGGGGGTGCGTTTACACCGTTCCGCGTGTGGTAAAATTGATAACGCGTTTTTATTCTTCGGGTCAGTACGGTTACAGCAATACCTCATTTAGGTCGTTTTTTTATGTTTTGTCGGTTTTTTGCAATGAAAACAATTTTATATAAAAAATAATTATTTTTGTATCGCTTTATTCTGCGAGCTATAACTTTTTTATTTTTTTGCGGATGATGCTGTATGGTGGCTCGTTTTTTGCGGGACAAGATGACGTTTTCAGCGGTACCATGCATATTTATATGCGTCTTTTTGATCGCGCGTTATTGCACTTTTTGTTCGGTGGTATGATAATAAATCATTATTTTTTGCTTGGTTTTTTATTTTTAAGGGGTTCACTAAAGGGGTTAACTAATGGGACAGTTTTATAGGGCAGGTCATTACGGACGCGGCGATACCAAATATGTGTACTTTTATTGTTTTTGTTTTTTTTTATTTTGAAAAAATGGATTTATTGGGGAATATTTTTTTTTTTTTTTACTAATTTATTTAGCGATTTTTTTTAAATTATTTTTAACACTTTTTTTTTTTTTTTTACTTTATTACCTTGTCGCAGGTGGGACATCACTGTCTTGTGACAGATCGCTGATCTGTCACATCACAGATCACTGTGACAGATCAGCGATTTGTCACAGGCACTGCTGCAGACTTCCTCATGCCTGCGCTTTGCAGGCAGTGAGGAAGTCAGCTCCCTGCAGGTCCCCATCGCCATCTTGGGTCCGGGGGCCTGTAGGGAAAGAGCCCCCCACAGCAGCGCTGCACATTGCGCTGCCGTGGGGTGCTCAGGGAAGCACGGAGGGAGCCCCCTCCCTGCCGATGCTTCCCTTTAACCCCCGGTACACCGCGATCGCGTTTGATCGCGGTGTGCAAGGGGTTAACGTGTCGGGGGCGGTCCGTGACCGCCCCTGACACATTGTGCCGGGTGTCAGCTATGATAATTAGCTGACACTCGGCCGCGATCAGCGGCGCTCACCACGTGGGCGCCGCTGATCGTGATGACGTAATATTCCGTCCATGGTAATTAGGTCCATGGTCACATGGACGGAATATTACGTCAATTGTAGGTAAGGGGTTAAACTAATTTTTTTTTTTTTAGTTAAAAACTCTATCCATGTATTATGTTTTGACAGGAAGCTGATTCAGAGGAGCTTCCAGGAGGAGACGTGCAGGGTGGAGGGACGCAAGGAGGGGGTGCGCAGAGTGTAAGTTTAGCACATACACACATACATAATGCTACACCCAACACAAACATTCATCACAGTGCACACACAATAACTACGCATCCATCCAAACAAAATTTTTCTTTTTTCCACAGTCTTCAGAATCCGGTGCCCGCACTAGAGTGACTCCCAGGACATCCCAGGGTCGTCAAGGTGATGCATCTGTTGGTCGGCAAACGGTAAGTAATCCTATTTGGATAATTGTTTAAATGAACATCATGTGTTTGAATAGAATGTAATTTTTTGTTTTGTTTTTTATCTTCACAGGTTTCACAGCGTGCTCCCCGGAGACATCTGGAGGAGGGTGTCATGAATGATACAGATGAACTTATCCGTGAGGTGGAAAACCGGGAGCCGCTGTGGAACATGGCAAACCGTCTACACGCCGACCAACCAACCACCCGACGGCTCTGGGATGAGGTCTGTTCTTCAGTTATTGAGAACTGGGAGGAACTCAATGCGAGGGCCAGGGATTTTGTGCGTAAGTATTACAACTTCAGTAACTTATATTCCAGCATGTGAAGTGTTGAATACTAAACCACTTTTTTTTTTGCTTCACAGGTGACAGGGTTATCACACGGTGGCGGTCGCTCCGGGATCGCTTCAAGAGGGACTACAACAAGGAGATGCAGACCCCGAGTGGATCGGGAGGACGCCGGGGACCCCAGTACAAGAACTACAGAGCCCTGGCGTTCCTGCGATCAACAATGGTGTGCAGAAGGTAAATATTCCCCAAACCATTTCTGTAGTAGAAATGTTTAACCAAATTTTTTTTCAGCAGACTTAAATTAAATATCAATATTTTTAATATACATTTTTTCTCCTTTTTTTTTAGCACCATCTACAGCACTCTGGAGTCTTCATCAGAGTTGCGTCCCTCTGGAGTGATCCCTAGTGAGACCGCCCCCGGTGACCACATCGAGGTATCCAACCCCTCTGTACCTACCCTCTTGTCTCATCCCTCTATCCCCTCCACCAGCACTGGAGCAGCAGGGCAGACTTCATCACATGAAGCTGCTGGTGACGACTTGTTCCCTGTTCCCCACCCCTCAGACACTGCCGCAACATCTCGACCAACTTTTGGTTCTGGCCGGCAGCGTCTGAGGAGTCAGGAAAGGATGACCTTGTCTGACTGTTTGAGTCTAAACTCATCTGTCCAGCATGGTTTCCACACTTATGGAGAACGGTTATCTTCTGGGTTGACCATGATCAATCAAAGTATCATGGAACTCAGAAGATACATGGAACAGATGAATTTAGAATCAAACCAGTCACCCAGACATTCCTTTTTTCAATCTGTTGTCTGGCAAATGGAAGATTTAAGTACTCACCAGCAGATGCGTGTGATGCAAGCCTGTCAGAATGCTCTAGTGGAAGTACTTGCTGAAGCATCCCATCCTCCCCCTGTCCATCCTCCCCCTGTCCATCCTCCCCCTGTCCATCCTTCCCCTGTCTATCCTTCCACAGTCCATCCTTCCCCCGTCCATCCTTCCACCACCATCCATCATACAGCCGTCCCTCCTCCTACAACTCCCTCTCCTTTCTCTAGTTCCCCATTCCATTCTTCCCAGTACCTTCCTTCCCCATTGCATTATACCCCAATGCCCTCACCATACCCACCCCCACATACACCTTCAATGTACCCACAAACCTCGTCTGTCCATCCACTCCCGTCCCAACCACATGTGTTAAACCCCCCTTCCACTTCTGGTCCTCACCAACTCACTCCCCAGTCCTCTACCCCCCCCGATGTGGTCAACCCTGTTAACCCCTCCAATACTATCTCCACCCAACATTATCACACTTTATAATGTTTTTTCTGTTTTCCAAAAAAAGGTAATACATACCAAAAAAAAAAAAAAATTTACAAAAAAGGTAATATATACCAAAAAAAAAAATGAAGTTACAAAAAAGGTTTAAGATACCAAAAAAAAAATTTAAAAAAATCAACAAAAATTTTTTAAAAAATACAGTTATTACAAATTCAGAAATAAACTATGTTTTTTTTTCAAAAAACTTTATTGTGTTGTTTCTTTTTTGTTTCTTTCTTTGGAAATATTCAAATTACACCAGTGGTGTAAAAGGTAAACACAACACTTGGTAACACAACACTTGGTAACACAACACTGGGTAATATTTCACAGTACACCGGTGGTGTACAAGGTACAAAAAACCAACACTTGGTAACACAACACTGGGTAATATTTCACAGTACACCAGTGGTGTACAAGGTACAAAAAACCAACACTTGGTAACACAACACTGGGTAATATTTCACAGTACACCGGTGGTGTACAAGGTACAAAAAACCAACACTTGGTAGCACAACATTTGGTACCCAACACTTGTTAACATTTCAAAGTGAAAAACGCTTGGTACACAACACTTGGTAAAACTTTACACTTGGTACCCGACAATTGGTAACATTGCAAAGTGTAAAACTTAAAAAAAAAAAAAAAAAATTGGTAAACCAAATCACATGGTAAAACAATGCTTGGGAAAACCAAACACTTGGTAAAATTTCAGTTAAAAAAAGCAAAAAAAAAAAATGTTACTCACAATTGGTATGAAGAATATTATATCATGTCATCTTGCCAGTCCACTTGTCCCTCTGGTGTCACAAAATAGTCTGCAAAGGTGTCCCTCATTCTTGCCACTGAGCCAGTACTCCGAAAAGTTTGCTGCTCATAATCCCACAAGGTGGTTTCAGACAGATTTTCATCGATGGAAACTGGTTCCTTTGAAAGGACAAAATTGTGCAGGATTACACAGGCCTTAACCACCTCATCCACAGTCTCTGTTTTCATTTTCATGGCCGTTAACAGGACTCTCCATTTGGCAGTTAAAATTCCAAACGCACACTCCACCACTCTGCGCGCTCTGGTTGACCGATAGTTATAGATTCTTTTCCGGTGTGTTAATCCACGACTACCATATGGTTTGAGTAGGTGTTTAGAAAGCTGAAAAGCATCGTCGCCAACGCACACAAAAGGCATTGGTGGGCCTGTTATTCCAGGGAGTGGTCTTGAAGGTGGGAAGTCAAAATTGTCTCCATACAAGCGACGGCCCATGGTGGACATCTTGAATACCTGAGAGTCATTAGAACAACCGTATGCACCAGTGTCCACGGCAATGAATTTGCAGTTTGCATCCAAAATGGCCATAAGCACAATAGAAAAGTATTTCTTATAGTTGTAAAACTGTGAACCAGATCCCATGGGTTTCACAATCCTGATATGCTTGCCATCCACGGCACCGATGCAGTTTGGAAACTGGCAGATTTCTTGAAACTTGTCGGCAATCTCCAGCCACCTCTCCTGTGTTGGCTGTGGGATGTATTCCTCCTGTAGAGAATCCCACAATGCCCGGCAGGTCTGTTGTACAATTCCAGCAATAGTTGAAATCCCAATCCGGAACTGTAAATGGAGGGAGGTGAAGGATTCTCCAGTTGCCAGGAATCTGTTAAAAAAAAGTAAAAAAAGTAAAATTAATACAAACTACAAGCCATAACGTAACAATAAAAGCCTGCAGAATCTGAAACATTTTAAAAGGTAGATAACTTACCGAAGGGTCACCATCAAACGCTCCGCTGGTGATATAGAAAACCGCATTTGTGTGTCCCTTCTCCGGATTTGTTCTCCAACACGATCCACCAATATCTCAAAGAATTCCAGCCTCATGCGCACGTAGTTGAAGAACTTGTCCGGATTATCCCTCAATTCCAGGTACAGTGTGGAAAAAACGCCACGGGTGAACCTCTGCGCATTAATGGGATGAATCCACTGGCGCCGTCTCCTCATACACAGGATTCGCAATCTTCTTTTCTCCCTCTCGAGAGCAATAATTGCCAACTGATTCAAGTGTAGATCCAATTCCACACAGAAGCTGTCAATACTCGCAATAACTCCTTCCAGACTCGCACTAACTCCTTCCATCGCTGCCACTAGCTCTTAAACCTTTCAAAGAAATTGTATCACAACACCCTAGATATATTTCTCCCTAGTTTCCAGTATCCAATCACATTTGGGAGCATTCTCCAAGAGCGAATCATATTTGGGAGCATCCCATTTTGGAGGTGTGGAAAAACGGATCCGCAAAAAAACGGATCCAACGGATGTGAAAAACGGATGCCAACGGATGGTACTGATCCGTTTTGTTGAGGATCCGCACTTAAATTGGTATAGCGGATGCTTAAAAAAACGGATCCGTTCATCAGCTGGCATCCGTTTTTATACATTTTTTGCGGATCCGCCATTTTCAAATTTTGGCGGATTTTGACTGATGGCAAAAAACTGAAGTGTGAAAGAGGCCTAAGCATCCATATGTAATCCGTATATAATCCGCAAGGAATCCGTATGGCGAGATTTTCTCGCCAACTTGCAAAATGGACATTTAATGGTTTTGTGGCCTGCAAACTATTTAAATCATTATCCTACACCCTAATTATTAGCTCTGTAACAGGTGGCTGCCTCAATTCTGTCCATTTTTTACCTTGCCTTGACTAGGTGTGTTGGTGTTGTATGGCCAACATGACAGACAGTCTGAGTTTCAACACAACTGAGCAGGTTCTCTTCCACTGGCTTTTGTCACGCCGCTTTTGGACAGCCATACCCAGTGATAGTGGATCCGCGGAGGAGGAGACGCATGTGGGTCCATCCACTTTTGATGCAGCAGCTCACAAGAGGTCATTTCCACCGGCTCTATTCTTCTCTGCGGGATCATCCGGAAAAATTTTTTCAATACTGTCGCATGAGCCTTGCAACATTTGATTTACTCTTGGAGACAGTGCACCCTGGGATAACCTTTCAGGACACAGGTATGCGCAAAGCTATATCTGCAGAGGAACGACGTCTACTCACATTACGGTATGTACTACACAACCACATTCTCTATGTTCATGATGTGTTGCCCAAAGTATGTGAATTTTCTTTTTTGTGCTCATTTTTTTGCCTCATCATAGTCCAGATATATTTAAACTTATAGACCAGAATGTTATGTGTAATATGTACTGAATATCACGTAGTCATTATGATTGAAAAAATATGTGTGTTAGTAGATATGAAAAAATAAAATGTTTGGTATGTACAGTTAGGTCCATATATATTTGGACAGAGACAACATTTTTCTAATTTTGGTTCTAGACATTACCACAATGAATTTTAAATAAAACAATTCAGATGCAGTTGAAGTTCAGACTTTCAGCTTTCATTTGAGGGTATCCACATTAACATTGGATGAAGGGTTTAGGAGTTTCTGCTCCTTAACATGTGCCCCCCTGTTTTTAAAGGGACAAAAAGTAATTGGACAGATTAAATAATTGTAAATAAAATGTTCATTTCTAGTACTTGGTTGAAAACCCTTTGTTGGCAGTGACTGCCTGAAGTCTTGGACTCATGGACATCACCAGACGCTGTGTTTCCTCCTTTTTCATGCTCTGCTAGGCCTTCACTGCGGTGGTTTTCAGTTGCTGTTTGTGGGCCTTTCTGTCTGAAGTTTAGTCTTTAACAAGTGAAATGCATGCTCAATTGGGCTGAGATCAGGTGACTGACGTGGCCATTCAAGAATATTCCACTTCTTTGCTTTAATAAACTCCTGGGTTGCTTTGGCTATGTTTTGGGTCATTGTCCATCTGTAGTATGAAACGACGACCAATCAGTTTGGCTGCATTTGGCTGGATCTGAGCACACAGTATGGCTCTGAATACCTCAGAATTCATTCGGCTGCTTCTGTCCTGTGTCACATCATCAATAAACACTAGTGACCCAGTGCCACTGGCAGCCATGCATGCCCAAGCCATCACACTGCCTCCGCTGTGTTTTACAGATGATGTGGTATGCTTTGGATCATGAGCTGTACCACGCCTTCGCCACACTTTTCTCATTCCATCGTTCTGGTAGAGGTTGATCTTGGTTTCATCTGTCTAAAGAATGTTCTTCCAGAACGGTGCTGGATTTTTTAGATGTTTTTTAGCAAAGTCCAGTCTAGCCTTTTGATTCTTGATGCTTATGAGTGGCTTGCACCGTGCAGTGAACCCTCTGTATTTACTTTCATGCTGTCTTCTCTTTATGGTAGATTTGGATATTGATACGCCTACCTCCTGGAGAGTGTTGTTCACTTGGTTGGCTGTTGTGAAGGGGTTTCTCTTCACCATGGAGATTATTCTGTGATCATCCACCACTGTTGTCTTCCGTGGGTGCCCAGGTCTTTTTGCATTGATGAGTTCACCAGTGCTTTCTTTCTTTCTCAGGATGTACCAAACTGTAGATTTTGCCACTCTTAATGTAGCAATTTCTCGGATGGGTTTTTTCTGTTTTTGCAGCTTAAGGATGGCTTGTTTCACCTGCATGGAGAGCTCCTTTGTCCGCATGTTTCCTTCACAGCAAATCCTTCCAAATGCAAGCACCACACCTCAGATCAACTCCAGGCCTTTTATCTGCTTAATTGAGAATGACATACCGAAGGTATTGCCCACCCCTGTCCATGAAATAGCCTTGGAGTCAATTGTCCAATTACTTTTGGTCCCTTTAAAAACAGGATGGCACATGTTAAGGAGCTGAAACTCCTAAACCCTTCATCCAATTTTAATGTGGATACCCTCAAATGAAAGCTGAAAGTCTGAACTTCAACTGCATCTGAATTGTTTTGTTTAAAATTCATTGTGGTAATGTCTAGAACCAAAAGTAGAAAAATGTTGTATCTGTCCAAATATATATGGAAATAACTGTATTTAGCTGTTGTTTTTCTCATTTTTGGATTCTAAATGATACATTTCTGTTGTTCTCCAGCTTCCTGTCCACTGGCCTGTCTTATGCCGCCCTCCACCATGAGTTTCTCATTGGAAGATCTACCATTTCTGGCATAGTCAGGTCGACATGTAGTGAAATCTGGTCAAGACTACATGAACTCGTCATGCCCGAGCCCAGGATGAAAAACTGGTTGAGGATCTCAATTGACTTTGAGGAGGAATGCCAGTTTCCAAATTGTATTGGGGCCCTTGATGGGAAACATATCCGGGTGCGTAAGCCGTCGAACTCTGGCTCTCAATTCTTCAATTATAAGTAGAGTTGAGCGAAACAGGTCGAAAAACTTCAAAAGTCGCCGACTTTTGTCAAAGTCGGGTTTCATGAAACGAAACCCGACCCTAGGATGAGGTCGGCCACGAGGTCGGCGACTTACGCGCCAAAGTCGCGTTTCAAAAGTTTGTTTTGTGCTCTTTTACAGCCAATCAGGATCCACGGACACTGTGGGCAACGTGATGACATAGGCAGGGGTCACCACCATCTTTCAGAAAGGCATGCAAGTGATTGGCTTGCTTTGGTGGGCGTCACAGGGGGTATAAAAGGGCATGCACGCCGACCGCCATCTTACTTCTGCCGATCTCAGTATAGGGAGAGGTTGCTGCTGATTCTGTAGGGAGAGCGTTAGGCAGGGAAGAAGACAAAAAAACTGCTTCTACTGCTAGCGATTTGGCCTGCACAACACACAAGTCACTGTGTGTTCAGTGCAAGGGGAGGCTATATTGTGGTGTATCAGTGGTGTTGGTTGTTGGGCTGCCTTTTAAGGCTTCCTGACAGGCTGGCATTGCTGTTTACCCACTGCTCCACAAACTGCTTTTTTAAAAGCAATCCCAATTTTTTTTTTTGTCCTGCTGAGAAGAAAAAAAAACTGCTTCTGCTGCTAGCAATTTGGCCTGCACAACACACCAGTCACTGTGTGTGCAGTGCAAGGGGAGGCTATATAGTGGTGTATCAGTGGTGTTGGTTGTTGGGCTGCCTTTTAAGGCTTCCTGACAGGCTGGCATTGCTGTTTACCCACTGCTCCGCAAACTGCTTTTTTAAAAGCAATCCAATCTCCCTTATCCTGTAGTCACTTTGGTCACAGCTGTGCCATCGAGCCTGTCACATAGCGCTCAGATATTCATTGGGCCTCACACAATCCACAAGTGTTCAGTGTCCAAAAGTGTGTGCAGAGATTCAAAATCTCCCTTATCCTCTCGTCACTTTGGTCACAGCTGTGCCATCGAGCCTGTCACATAGCGCTCAGATATTCATTGGGCCTCACACAATCCACAAGTGTCCAGTGTCCAAAAGTGTGTGCAGAGATTCAAAATCTCCCTTATCCTCTCGTCACTTTGGTCACAGCTGTGCCATCGAGCCTGTCACATAGCGCTCAGATATTCATTGGGCCTCACACAATCCACAAGTGTCCAGTGTCCAAAAGTGTGCGCAGAGATTCAAAATCTCCCTTATCCTCTCGTCACTTTGGTCACAGCTGTGCCATCGAGCCTGTCACATAGCGCTGAGATATTCATTGGGCCTCACACAATCCAAAAGTGTCCAGTGTCCACAAGTGTCTGCAGAAATTCAAAATCTCCTCTGTCCTATAGACACCTTGTACCTTGTTTTACATTACTATATAGTTTGTTGGATTTTGTCTACATTTCTACCAAAAATGAGGAAGGCTGGTGGAAGAGGCCGTGGAATTGGGCGGGGGTTGGCAGCTGGTAATGATGGTGTTGGTGGTGGATCTGATGGTAGTGGCAAGAGCAAAATAGGACCGAATGCAGGAGGTGTTGAGCCTGCGTCATCATCTGGCTACATAAGGCCTCGAACGCTTAGTTTTCTAGGAGTTGGCAAACCGCTTTTAAAGCCAGAGCATCAGGAAAAAGTTTTGTCTTACATTGCTGACTCAGCCTCCAGCTCTATCGCCTCCTCTTCTTCAGTTGTAAAAAGTAAAAGCACTGAGTCGTCATTGGAGGCTCATGTTCATGAACCACACCTTTCCTTGTGTCCTTCACCCCAACCAAGATTGAAGGATGACGCAGGCCATACTACTGATTACTCCATGGAGCTGTTTTCACATACCATGCCTGGATTATCAAGTCAAATGGTGAATTACCCAGGCCAAGATGAATCTGACATGGAGTGCACTGATGCACAGCCGCTGATGGATGATTCTGCTGGTACATTCACTCAGAGCACTACATTGTCCTCGCAGTGTACAGAGCCAGATTCTGACCCTGATGAGACTCAGGTGCCCCTTCCCGCACACTATACCACCATACACGGTGACACAGAGGAAGGTGCACATGACATAGAAGTGGAGGTGATGGATGACCCAGTTGTTGACCCAGATTGGCATCCATTGGGGGAAGAGGGTGCTGCTTCCAATAGCTCAGATGAGGAGCATCCACAGCAGACATCGACATGGCAACAGCTGTTATCTGGCAGGCCCGTAGCACTGCAAAGACAGGTTCCAAACATCAAAAGAGTTGCTGGACAGCTTGTCCAGAGGGTCAAAAGATCACAGCGTGCTAGGCCGCAAAATGTCTGCCAAAGTAGGAAGAGTGCAGTGTGGCACTTTTTTGAACAAAATCCTCATGATCAGGCCAAGGTTATCTGTAAGAAGTGCGCAAAGACCTTTAGCCGAGGGAAAAATCTGAAAAATTTGAATACCAGTTGCATGCTTAGACATTTAACCAGCATGCACTTGCAAGCGTGGACACAACACCAAACCTCAAGTGCCACATGTGCAACTGATCACAACGAAGGTAGTCAGCAACGCTACATTGTTTCCCCCACTGTAAGCCCACCGGTTAGCACAGCAGCAAATGTTGAGGTGTCGTTGCAAGGCCACAGCAGTCAGGGAATCCCACTGTTATATCAACGAAAGACTGATTCTAGGCCATCAGAAAGAACACCAACTCCATCACCATCATCAACCCTCTCTCAGTCCGCCCTGTCCACCGCTACTTCCACCATATGCAGCTCTCAAGTCCAGCTCACCCTCCCAGACACTATGAGTAGGTCAAGAAAGTACTCAGTCTCTCATCCGCGTACACTGGGTTTGAACACCCACATTGCCAAACTAATCTCGTTTGAGATTATGCCCTTTCGGTTGGTGGAAAGCGCAGCTTTCCGCGAACTCATGGCCTATGCAGTACCACGCTATGACCTACCCAGTCGCCACTTCTTCTCTCGCAAAGCCATCCCAGCCCTCCACCATCATGTGAAAGACCGCATTGTCCATGCACTCAAGCAGTCAGTGAGCGGAAAGGTGCACCTCACAACTGATGCATGGTCCAGTCGGCATGGCCAGGGCCGTTACTGTCCATCACTGTGCATTGGGTTAATGTGGTGGATGCAGGGTCCACAGGGGACAGCGGTGGTGGGACAGTGCTGCCTAGCCCACGGTATAGGAAACAGTTAGCTGTAGGCGTTCGACCCTCCTCCTCCTCCTCCTCCTCCAGAAGCGAAAGCTCGTCCACAGAGCGCAGTCGTACGAGCACTCCATCTGCAGCTGCCACTGTTGCACACGATGTGTCCCCCTATCGAGCAGCTAGTGGAAAGCGTCAGCAGGCTGTGTTGCAGATGATGTGTTTGGGCGACAGACACACCGCCGAGGTGCTGGCCGAGTACTTGAAGCGACAAACTGAGTCATGGCTGGGCAGTGTACATCTTGAGGCAGGCAAGGTAGTTAGTGATAACGGCCGTAATTTTGTGGCAGCCATAGCCCTTTCAAAACTCAGCCACATACCTTGCTTGGCTCACACCTTGAACCTGGTGGTGCAGTGCTTCCTCAAAAATTATCCGGAGTTAACAGCCCTGCTCCAGAAGGTGCGAAGACTGTGCGCGCACATCCGCCGGTCGCCTGTACACTCCGTTCGTATGCAGAAGCTGCAGCGATTGCTCCACCTTCCCAACCACCGCCTCATTATCGACATTGCAACAAGGTGGAACTCCACCCTGCACATGGTGGAGCGGCTGTGCGGGCAGAGGCAGGCCATAATGCATTTGTGGGAGGATACACGGCCAGGCACTTTGAGAGCAGACATGGAGTTGACAGGTGTGCAGTGGTCGAAGCTGAAAGACCTCTGTAAAGTCCTTCAGTGTTTTGAGGAATGCACACGGCTGGTAAGCGCAGACGACGCCATCCTAAGCATGAGCATCCCACTTATGCGTCTGCTCATGCAAACTTTGACGCACCTTAAGGAGCAGGCGTCTGCAGCCAATGTTGATGAGGAGGAAGAGGAGGAGGGAATCCTTGATGACATTCAGCCATTGTCTGCTCAGGGACCTCTCCTGGACGAGGTGGAGGAAGAAGAGGAGGAGGAGGATGATGATGGGGATGATTACTTAGGGGAGGAGGATGCATCTCGTGGGGCAAGTGAAAATGTTGGAGTGGCAAGGTCTGGTACAGGGTTTGCGCGTGACTGGAGGGATGTGGATTTGCCAGAAAGTGCTCCTCCACCCAGCACTCGCAGTGCATCATTGACACCGGGAACATTGGCCCACATGTCAGATTATGCCTTGCAGATCCTAAAAAGGGACCCCCGCATTGCCAAAATGATGAACGATGACGACTACTGGTTGGCCAGCATCCTGGATCCACGCTATAAAGGCAAATTACAAAACATCATGCCACAGGAGAACCTTGACCTAATATTGGCTAAAAAACAAGCAACTCTGGTAAATCGGTTGCTTGAGGCATTCCCAGCACACAGCAGCGGTGATGGCTCTCACACGAGCCGTACGGGCCGGGGGCAGCTTGGCAGAGGTGTTCGTGGTGCACACAGCAGAAGTGGCGTTGGAGACAGGGGTTTCATGACAATGTTGTGGACTGATTTTTCAAATACCGCTCACACAACTGGTAATACTGCACCGATGGAAAGTGACAGGAGACAGCAGTTGTCAACTATGGTAACAAACTACTTTTCCTCCCATATCGATGTTCTCCCACACAGGTCATTCCCCTTTGACTATTGGGCCGCTAAACTGGACACCTGGCCTGAATTGGCCCAATATGCCTTACAGGAGCTCGCTTGCCCAGCTGCAAGTGTGCTATCGGAAAGAGTCTTCAGTGCAGCTGGATCAATCCTGACAGAAAAAAGGACCCGTCTGTCAACCCAAAATGTGGATGATCTAACCTTCATTAAAATGAACCATGCATGGGTTTCCAAGGATTTTGTCCCACCTTCCCCTGATGACACATAGGGTGACAGAAAAATGGCTTGCTTTGGTCCACCTCTTCCTGGGACTTCACCTATTTCGCCTTTTGCATCAGCTGAATGTCCAACATCAACATATGCCACTTTCTAAAACTCCCTAACTGTGCTGCCTCCCCCCCCATGGCCGGGGTCACCACCTAACGCACGACACCGTGCGAGTGCCGTTGCCCTGGACAGGTGGGTAGGCCGACTCTTGGGCGCGGGCACTGGCACAGGGTCCCTCATAGTGCAATCAAGTTTCTCTGACGGTGGTGGTGCACACCCACCGTCAGACACACCGCTGTACTATGAGGGGCCCAGTGCCAGTACCGACGCCCACGAGTGGGCCCCCCTTGCTTGGGCAGGGCCCCAGCATTTGCAATCTTTACCTCTCCCTGCTCCTCCGCTGTGTAATCTGGGCCATCAAATCCATACTGTGCCTGACACCGTCTGAGCCTGCCTCCTGAGACATATATTTTGAATGTGTACGCTATCCATACATGTTATCCGGGGAAATGGTACCCTTTCAAACCTTTGTGCAATCACGTGCAATCCATACTGGGCCTGACACCGTCTGAGCCTGCCTCCTGAGACATATATTTTGAATGTGTACGCTATCCATACATGTTATCTGGGGATACGGTACCCTTTCTAACCTTTGTGCAATCACGTGCAATCCATACTGGGCCTAACACCGTCTGAGCCTGCCTCCTGATGTATAGACATATATTTTGAATGTGTACGCTATCCATACATGTTATCTGGGGATACGGTACCCTTTCTCACCTTTGTGCAATCACGTGTAATCCATACTGGGCCTGAGAACGGCTGGCGAGCTGTTAAGCAAGCTACAGCACCTGTGGTTTGCACACGTAAGTTTTTAATTTTTTCAGGAATGACGGTTAGGCCTAATTCCGGAACTGCGGTTGACCTGCACTTACTGGGAAATCAACGTTCGCGGGTAATAATTGTAATCAGTGATCCTCATCACTAACGTTGTTCAGCGGGTTATCTGCACCCGTAAGCGACAAACGCTGGCCTTTTCAGTGTAGCGCACATGCAGCCACGGACATGTAAGGGCATGACACACCAGTTATTGGCCAATCTCATGTGCCAGAGCCTCACGTGTCCCTCTAGTAAGCCGGACTCGGACCGTGGGGCATGACGGAGTCTCGTTCGTTAACGGAATTAAGCTTGCAATGTGTGCATGTGTTCTGTAGCTGGCATGGTTGAGGTTTCCCAGGTGGAGTCGAATTTAACTGTAGGCTCCACTCCTGGTGGTGCCCTTCTGGACATTCCTTTAAGGTTCAGCTTTGCAACCATACTGCCCACGTAAAACAAACACTTTGCCTTCATGAACGCTGTTTGGAGGGTCATGACTCGTGGGAATAACGCCGCCCAATCAGTTAACCTGCTAGAGAGATCCTTCGTTGCTCCCAAGCATGACATCACACTCCCTAGGAAGAAGGTAATGCCACTGTGGCGACCGTACTCCTGGGGGCGACACAAGTGCACTGATGCCCAGCCACTGCTCGATGAATCTGCTGGTACATTGACCCAGACCACTACATTGCCCTCGCACGCTACACGACCTGAATCTGACTCTGATGAAACTCAGGTTACCCTTCCCATATACAGTTCCATCTTACACGGTGACAAAGAGGAAGCTGCAGATGAAAGTGCAGGTTCGGCCCACCCGCCATCAGACACACCACCATACTATCATGGGCCCTGTGCCAGTGCCGTTGCCAACGAGTGGGCCCCCCCTGCTTGCCCAGGATCACAGCACTTGCAAAGTTGAAATACTGTGCAGTGAGATGGAAGATGGGGACGACGAGGAATCCAGATAAGTACAGGGATTCCCTAGCGAGGAGACTTATTTGATTGTTTTCAATGTTGGGACAGCAATTTTTGGGGAGCACTATACTCTGGAGAATGATAGATGGGGCCCACCATACACTGGAACATTCCAAAGGTGGACATCAGACACTGGTGCAGCATTTACAGGGCCCATTATACACTAGAGCATTAGAAATGGGGCCCATTATGTTTGGAGCATTATTTGGGCCCATAAGACAGTGGAGCTTCATCCATGGGGACCAACATATACTGTAGCATTATGTGGAGCTCATCATATACTGTTTCAAACATTATATGGGACCAATGATTCTGTATGGAGAAATAGATGGGCCTCGTCATGAGATGTAAAAAGTGAGGTATTTTTCATTGGACTATACCGCTATTTCTCTGCCGTATCGGAGCATGATGAGTTGTGGTATGTGTTAAAGGGGCGCTCTTTCGCCCAGGGCACATGAAAACCTGCAGCCAGCCCTCCCCCCCACAACTTTAGCCAAATAACCCCCATTTTTCAGTGCGTAACTTGTATTATGAAGTTAATTAAGGTTGACAAGCTTAAGTAAGAAGAATTGATGCTTTTGGCATTCAAATGGGCACTGTAGGTGTGTTTCCTGTCCTCCTCTCACTGCCGACTTTTATTCCCCATTGACTTACATTGGGTTTCGTGTTTCGGGACGACCCCGACTTTTCCCTATAATCGGACGATCTTGCTCGACCTGACTTTTAGAAAAGTCGGGTTTCACGAAACGAAACGCGACCCTAAAAAAACAAAAGTCGCTCAACTCTAATTATAAGCAATACTTTTCTGTTGTATTGTTTGCTCTGGCCGACCCTCAATACAAGTTTATAATTGTTGACATTGGGGCCTATGGAAGAAGGGGAGACTCAAAAGTCTTCAATACTTCCAATATGGGTCGGCAGCTACACAGCAACCAGTTGGATCTACCCCCACCACGCCATCTACCAGGTTCGACTCAAGAATCAGTCCCTTATGTCCTTGTGGCAGATGAGGCTTTTCAGTTAACATGCAATGTAATGAGGCCATAACGCAACCTGGATCAACGGCGCAGGATTTTTAACTTGCGCCTATCACGTGCTCGGCGACTGGTGGAGTGTTCCTTTGGCATTCTTTGTGCCAAATGACGGGTCCTCCAGTTTGCCATTCAGCTGAGTGGACAAAATGTTAATGAAGTTATAAAAGCATGTGTCGTTCTTCATAACTTCACCAGGATACATGATTGTTCCTCCTCTGCTGGTGTTGTGTGTGGGTCAGACAATGTACATAGGGCGAGACCACATGTCAACCCTCAACGTAGACCGCTCTCTGGTCTCAAAGTGCGTGATATTTTCTCAAATTATTTTATGTCACCTGAGGGGGAAACTTCTTGGCAAGAGCATGCTGTGTCTATGTTATAAATGTTTGCTTTTTGTCTGTGTAAATATATATATTTTTATCTCTTGTAATTGCCTTGGTAAGTGTATGTTAGTATGTCATGAACTTTTTGCATAATTGAGACAGAGTTGTAAAATTGTTTTGACAAATTTTTACTTTTGCCAATTTTTTTTTTGGTTTTCAACCCATATTTGTCACGTCGCTGTCAGACTCAGGGCCTGCTGTTCCAGCTTCAACCACTAGGAGGCGCCGGACTGGCACGTCGCCGCCAGACTCGGGGCCTGCTGTTCTGGCCTCGGCCACTAGGAGGCACCGGTCTGTCACGTCGCCATCAGACTCGGGGCCTGCTGTTCCGGTCTTGGCCACTAGGAGGCGCCGGACCGTCACTTCGCTGTCAGACTCGGGGACGGCTGTTCCCGCATCGGCCACTGGGTGGCGCCGTGGTTTGTCCGTAGGTGATGGTGGTAACAGAGAAGGGGCTGCTGCGCAGGCATCTGGTGGGTGCAGGCTCCGCCCCACTGTCAGTCATCAGGGGGTTACTGCATCACCATCTGGTCTAGTCCTGGGGGCGGTCCTAATGACATTATTAGTCCGGGAACCTGTGAGGGATGACCTGATCCCTCAAATACCTTGGGACTGGTCATGCAAGCCGCCGGATATATTCTTGGTTCCCCTGCGTGCTACTGTGTGATTTGCTATAGTTATCTCTGACCTCAGCCTGGATTTCTGACCATTCTATTGCCTGCCGTGTTTGTACCTCTGCCTCTATCCCAATTTTTGACGCTGACCTTAGTTTGGATTCCTGACCCTTCTTCTGCCTGCTGATTTTGTACCTTTGCTGCCCTCCTGGTTTTTTACTGACCTTGGCCCGGACTTTAGACCCTTCTTCTGCCTGCTGATTTTGTACCTCTGCTGCCTGCCGGCCTCCGACTCCTGCCTCTGGACCACGCTTACGGGTTTTAGTTTTAACTCCTTGATGACCGTTCTGCTCTGGTCCACTGCTCCCCTAGACAGCTATCCCCTGGGCCTTGCTACAATTCCAGATCCCTGTATAGGGGCTAAGGGTCTCGGGGTTACTCGGGGCGCTATTCCTACTGCAGCCCAGATTCGCAGACCGTTATCACAATATTATTGCCATATGGTAAATGTGTCAATGGCACAAAGTGGCCTTTTTGCAGATTTGAAGTGTTTCAAACAACACATTTGCAGAACCAAAAAAATAAAAAAAACAATAATTGCCAAACCAATATTACAACATTACAAATGGTGGTAGGTTGGGGGAGAAGAAAGCGTAAGACCAGCCTGTGTTGGCTGCTGGCTATTTTGCCCAACTTGGCCCTCGCCCTGTGTGGGGGCATACTGTTGCCCATGATGTTGGTAGTGTACTGCCTCCTGTGATTGTGGTGTTTACTGGGCAGACTGATACTGGAGAGGGGCCTCCTGTTGGGGCTGGTAGGCCTGTGGCTCATACCCCCCAAAATAGCCATGTCGTCCCCAACCAGGTTGGGACCAGCCTCCAACACTGGGTGGGAACAAGTGGCCATATTGGTGAGGTTGGTTAGAGGCAAACATATGTGGCTGCTGTGGGAAAGGTTGGGTAGAGGGAGGAAGGAGGTGAGGTGTAGGCCCACGTGTAGGAGGATCCTCAGAGCCTGATTGAGCAAGCATGTGTGTGTGGTCTAAGGCGCATCAGATTCCTTGGGGAAAGCTGCCACTCTGTTGTGAGTTCATTTTCCCCTTCACCATTGAGGTCTGATGAACTCCCTCTTCTGGTGAAGGAAGGTAGTGAGGCTGATTACCAAGCACCTGAGCAGAATGATGATGACTGGGTGACTGGAATTGCTGACTGGATATAAGGCAGCCGACGCCCTTCTGCCTTGCGGGTGATTTCTCTGAGGGATTCTAGGAGACCAGTCTGATTCCTGCTCCTCAAAAGCTAAGTTTTCTGCTCTGCTTTTTGCATTTGTGTTTTGGCTTTGTTTTGCCTTGTTTTTCTGGATTTCTGCCATTCCCTGCTGGGGTGAGCTGAATTCCTTTTTGCTCTGTCTTCAGAAAATACCTGAGTACTGATATAGTCTTTTTGAAGCCTAGCGTCTTCAGGGCTTTTTTCCCTATCAGTCTGTTGGCTCTTGTTTTGATAGGGTTTTTGGCGGATTGCAGACAGCAGCTTTTCTATCCTGTCCTATTTAGTTAGCTTGGGCCCCATCATTTGCTCAGCCTATCTTTCTATCTGTGTGAGTGTTTTTTCATCTTGCTTCACCGTCATTATATGTTGGGGGCTGCCTATTGCTTTGGAGTCTGCTCTGGGGCAGTTTAGATTTCACTTTCTGTCTTTAGGCTATTTAGTTCTCCGGCTGTGATCGAGGGGTCTAAGGCACCATAGGAACCCCCCACGGCTACTGCTAGTTGTTGTTGATAGGTTCAGGGGTCTGCAATCCGATAGCTGCCAACTTCTCTGGTTTTCTGGACTTAGCTAGTATTTCTGTTTTTGCCTCGTACGGTGACTCATTCATAACAGAATCACCCGACATACCGCAGATCCTAGGGTACTCAATAGCAGGAAAGAATTGTAAAAAAAAAAAAAAAGTGTGTATATATTTTCCTCTATATCTCTGAGGCCGTAGGGGGAATCTTTTTTCTCTCAATGGAGATAAAGCAATTGTCTGATCGTGTGGAGCAGCTCGCTGCGGAAGTGCGGGGAATTTCCGCCTACCTTGCTCATTCACATGCTGCTGAACCAAAGATCCCTACTCCTGATGTGTTTTTTGGGGATCGGTCTAAATTTTTGAATTTCAAAAATAATTGTAAATTATTTTTTGCCTTGAAGCCTAACTCGTCAGGGAGCTCTGCGCAGTAGGTTAAAATTATCATCTCTTTGCTGGGTGGCGATCCCCAGGATTGGGCGTTTTCTTTGAAACCAGATGATCCTATTCTGACTAATGTGAACGCATTTTTTCAAGCCTTGGGGGTGTTGTATGACAAACCTAATGCTATTGATCAGGCTGAAAAGACCCTGTTGGCATTGAGCCAGGGTCGAGATTCTGCAGAACTGTACTGTCAAAAATTCCGAAAGTGGGCGATCCTAACTACCTGGAATGATAATGCCTTGGCAGCTCTCTTTCGGAAGGGTTTGTCAGAAGCCGTAAAAGATACTATGGTGGGATTTCCTGTTCCCTCTGGTCTTGACGATTCTATGTCATTAGCCATTCAGGTTGATCGGCGTTTACGTGAACGCAGGACTGCACAAGAGGTGTTGCCACCTGTTGAACAAGTGTCTGAACCTATGCAATGTGATAGAGTTTTGTCCAGGGAGCAACATCAGGAGTTCAGAAGGCGTAATAAGCTGTGTTTTTTGTGGAGATTCCTCGCATATTATTTCTGTCTGTCCTAAACGAGAGAAACGTTTTGCACACCCGTTTTCTGTGGGTGGTGTTCAACCTAAGTTTCTTCTGGCAATTACTCTGATCTGCTCCCTGTCCACATTTTCCGCCAAGGCTTTTGTGCATTCGGGAGCAGCCCTGAGCCTAATGGACTTGGATTTTGCTAAACGTTGTGGATTTCCTATGACACCTCTGCGGACGCCTATCCCTTTGAGGGGGATTGATGCTACTCCTTTGGCAAAAAAAATAAACCTCAGTTTTGGACCCAGGTGGTAATGCGGGTCACCCCAGACCATCAAGAAAATTGCAGATTTTTGGTGTTGCATAATTTGCATGATACCATTGTTCTGGGGTTTCCCTGGTTGCAAATTAATAATCCAGTTTTGGATTGGAAATTTGTGTCTGTGGTGAGTTGGGGTTGTCGGTGTGCCCTTAGTGAGGCTCTGGTTTTTTACACCTCTCCTCAGTCGCATGATGTTCCTGACTATTTGGAGGACTTTTATGATGTATTTAGTGAGAATGAGTCTGCGTCTTTGCCTCCTCATAGGAGTTATGACTGTGCAATTGAACTGAGCCCGGGGTGTAAATTTCCCAAGGGTCGGCTCTTCAATTTATCTGTACCCGAGCACGAGGCTATGCGATCCTATATTAAGGAGGCGTTGGAGAAGGGTCATATTAGACCATCCTCTTCACCCTTAGGTGCCGTTTTTTTTTTCGTGGCCAAAAAGGATGGTTCATTAAGGCCTTGTATTGATTATCGTGCCTTCAACAAAATTACTATTAAATATCAGTATCCGTTACCCCTGATTTTGGATCTATTTTCCAGAGTTAAAGGTGCTTGCTGGTTTACCAAGCTTGACCTCAGGGGGGCGTATAATCTTATCCGCATTAAGCATGGGGATGAATGGAAGACGGCGTTTAATACTCCGGAGGGACATTTTGAGTACCTGGTGATGCCTTTTGGGCTCACTAATGCCCCTTCTGTCTTCCAGTGCTTCATGAACGATATTTTCCGAGATTTTGTGGATACATTTTTGATTATCTATCTGGATGATATTTTGATCTTCTCCAAGGATTGGGATTCTCATGTGGAACATGTTCGGACTGTGTTCCGGATCTTGAGGGAGAATTCCCTGTATGTCAAAGGATCGAAATGCCTTTTTGGGGTACAGAGGATTTCATTTTTGGGATTTATTTTGTCTCCGTCAACTATTGAAATGGACCCGGCCAAGGTACAGGCCATTTATGATTGGGTTCAGCCCTGTTATGAATGAGTCACCGTAGGAGGCAAAAGCAGAAATACAAGCTAAGTCCAGAAAACCAGAGAAGTTGGCAACTATCAGATTGCAGACCCCTGAACCTATCAACACAACTAGCAGTAGCCGTGGGGGGTTCCTACAATGCCCTAGACCCCTCGATCACAGCCGGAGAAATACATAGGCCTAAAGAAAGAAAGGGGAAATCTAAACTGCCCCAGAGCAGACCCCAAAGCAATAGGCAGCCCCCAACATATAATGACGGTGAAGCAAGATGAAAACACTAACACAGACAGAAAGATAGACTGAGCAAAGACGGGGCCCAAAACTACCTAGATAGGAAAGGACAGGAAGGCTGCTGTCTGCAATCTGCCAAAACCCTATCAAAGACATAAGCCAACAAGCTGATATGAAAAAGGCCCTGAAGCAGCTAGGCTTCAAAAACTAAATCAGCACTCAGGTATTTTCAGAAGACAGAGCTAAATGAATTCAGCACACCCCAGCAGGGAATGGCAGAAATCCAGAAAAATAAAGCAAAACAAAGTCAAAGCACAAAAGCAAAAGGCCGAGCAGCAAACTTAGCTTTGGAGGAGCAGGAATTCAGACTGGTCTCCAAGGATCCCACAGAGAAATCACCCGCAGGGCAGAAGGGCGTTGGCAGCCTTATATCCAGTCCGTAACTCCACTCAGCCAGTCATCATCATCAGCCTCAGGTGTTTGACAATCAGGCTCACTACCTTTCTTTACCAGAAGAGGGAGTTCCTCGGGCCTCAGAAATGAAGGGGAAAATGAACTCACAACAGTACCTCCCCCTTGAGGAGGGGTCACCGAACCCTCAACTATGCCACCAGGGCAATCAGGGTGAGCCCGATGAAAGGCACGCACCAATCGTTTGGCATGATTATCAGAGGCGGAGACCCAGGAATTATCCTCCTGACCATAACCCTTCCACTTAACCAAATACTGGAGTCTCCGTCTAGCCAGACGGGAATCCAGTACTTTCTCTACCTCATACTCCATGTTACCTTCAACCAATACAGGGTCTGGAGGTGCCACCCCCGGAACAACAGGTTCAACAAACCTCTTCAACAAAGATTTATGGAACACATTATGGATTTTAAATGTGACAGGAAGAGCCAAACGAAAAGAGACCGGATTAATAATCTCTACAATCTTGTAAGGTCCAATAAATCTAGGCTTAAACTTAGGAGAAGCCACCTTCATAGCAATATTTTTTGATGATAACCACACCATATCACCAACCTTAAACTGGGGACCAATGGTCCTATGTCGGTTGGAAAACCGCTGGGCCTTCTCCTGGGAGAGAGATAACTTATCCACCACTTGGTCCCAGATCTGGTGCATTCTCTCCACCACAGTGTCAACACCTGGGCAGGCAGAGGGCTCCACCTGCCCTGAAGAAAATCGAGGATGAAACCCAAAGTTACAAAAAAAAGGTGACATCAAAGTGGCAGAACTAGCTCTATTATTCAAAGCAAATTCGGCCAAGGGCAAAAATGAAACCCAATCATCCTGATCAGCGGAAATAAAACATCTCAAATATGACTCTAAGGTCTGGTTTGTTCTCTCTGTCTGCCCATTGGTCTGAGGGTGAAAAGCAGAGGAGAAGGACAACTGAATTCCCAGCCTGGAACAGAAAGTTCTCCAAAATCTAGACACAAACTGCACTCCTCTGTCAGATACAATGTTCTCAGGAATCCCGTGCAAACGAACCACCTGTTGTAAAAACAGGGGCACCAACTCAGAGGAAGACGGCAACTTAGGGAGTGGTACAAGATGAACCATCTTAGAGAACCTATCACAAATCACCCAAATAACAGTCATCCTCTGAGACACAGGCATATCAGAGATGAAATCCATTGAAATATGGGTCCATGGCCTCTTGGGGACAGGCAAAGGCATCAACAACCCACTAGAGCGAGAACACGATTTAGACCGGGAGCATGTCCCACAGGACTGCACAAAATTCCTGACATCACGAGACAAGGAGGGCCACCAAAAAAACCGACTCACCAGATCTCTAGTACCAAAAATACCTGGATGACCAGCCAAAGCAGAGCAATGAACTTCAGACATCACTCTCTTCTTCCACTAGTCAGGAGCATACAACTTTCCACTGGGACAACGCTCAGGTTTGTCCTCCTGGAACTCTTCCAGAGCACGTCTCAAATCGGGCGAGATGGCAGAAAGAACTACCCCTTCGCCTAAGATGGTAGCAGGCTTGGTCACCACAGGAGAATCAGCAAGGAAGCTCCTAGAGAGGGCGTCTGCCTTGACATTCTTTGTTCCATGAAGAAAAGAAACCACAAAATCAAAACGTGTAAAAAACAAGGCTCACCTAGCCTGTCTAGGGTTCAAGCGCTTAGCCGACTCTAGGTAAATCAAATTCTTGTGGTCAGTGAGGACCACGACTTGATGCTTAGCTCCCTCCAACCAATGTCTCCACTCCTCAAATACCCATTTCATGGCCAACAGTTCCCTATTCCCCACATCATAGTTAAGTTCAGATGGAGAGAACTTTCGGGAAAAGAAAGCACAGGGATTCATTTTAGATGTTACAGGATCCTTTTGGGACAAAACAGCTCCTGCACCAATCTCAGAAGCATCCACCTCTACCTGGAATGGAAGTGAGACATCAGGTTGCCGCAAAACCGGGGCAGAGGTGAATCTTCGCTTCAACTCCAGAAAGGAAGAAACAGCCTCCGGAGACCAATTTAACACATCAGCACCCTTTTTAGTCAAATCAGTCAATGGCTTGGCAATACTAGAAAATTTTGCTATAAATTTCCGATAAAAATTAGCAAAACCCAAAAACTTCTGGAGGGCCTTCAAAGAAGTGGGCTGAACCCAATCGTGAATGGCCTGTACCTTGGCCGGGTCCATTTCAATAGTTGACGGGGACAAAATAAATCCCAAAAAACAAATCCTCTGTACTCCAAAAAGGCATTTAGATCCCTTGACATACAGGGAATTCTCCCTCAAGATCCGGAACACAGTCCGAATATGTTCCACATGAGAATCCCAATCCTTGGAGAAGATCAAAATATCATCCAGATAGATAATCAAAAATTTATCGACAAAACCTCGGAAAATATCGTTCATGAAGCACTGGAAGACAGAAGGGGCATTAGTGAGCCCAAAAGGCATCACCAGGTACTCAAAATGTCCCTCCGGAGTATTAAACGCTGTCTTCCATTCATCCCCATGCTTAATGCGAATAAGATTATACGCCCCCCTGAGGTCAAGCTTGGTAAACCAGCAAGCACCTTTAACTCTGGAGAATAGATCAAAAATCAGGGGTAACGGATACTGATATTTAACAGTAATTTTGTTGAGGGCACGATAATCAATACAAGGTCTTAATGATCCATCCTTTTTGGCTACAAAAAAAAAACCGGCACCCAAGGGTGACGAGGATGGTCTAATATGACCCTTCTCCAACGCCTCCTTAATATAGGATCGCATAGCCTCGTGCTCGGGTACAGATAAATTGAAGAGCCGACCCTTGGGAAATTTACACCCCGGGCTCAGTTCAATTGCACAGTCATAACTCCTATGAGGAGGCAGAGACGCAGACTCATTCTCACTAAATACATCATAAAAGTCCGCCAAATAATCAGGAACATCATGCGACTGAGGAGAGGTGGAAAACACCGGAGCCTCACTAAAGGCACACCGACAACCCCAACTCACCACAGACACAGATTTCCAATCCAAAACTGGATTATGAATCTGTAACCAGGGAAACCCCAGAACAACAGTATCATGCAGATTATGCAACACCAGAAATCTGCAATTTTCTTGATGGTCTGGGGCGACCCACATTACCACCTGGGTCCAAAACTGGGGTTTATTTTTAGCCAAAGGAGTAGCATCAATTCCCCTCAAAGGGATAGGCGTCTGCAGAGGTGTCATCGGAAATCCACAATGTTTAGCAAAATCCAAGTCCATTAGGTTTAGGGCTGCTCCCGAATCCACAAACGCCTTGGCGGAAAATGTGGACAGGGAGCAGATCAGAGTAATAGCCAGAAGAAACTTAGGTTGAACACCCCCAACAGAAAACGTGTGTGCAAAGCGTTTCTCTCGTTTGGGACAGACAGAAATAATATGCGAGGCATCTCCACAGAAAAAACACAACCTATTACGCCTTCTGAACTCCTGACGCTGCTTTCTGGAAAAAACTCTATCACATTGCATAGGTTCAGACATTTGTTCAACAGGTGGCAACACCTCTCGTGCAGCTTTGCGTTCACGCAAATGCCGATCAACCTGAATGGCTAATGACATAGAATCGTCAAGACCAGAGGGAACAGGAAATCCCACCATAGTATCTTTTACGGCTTCTGACAACCCCTTCCGAAAGAGAGCAGCCAAGGCATTATCATTCCAGGTAGTAAGTACTGTCCACTTTCGGAATTTTTGACAGTACAATTCTGCAGAATCACGACCCTGGCTTAATGCCAGCAGGGTCTTTTCAGCCTGATCAATGGCATTAGGTTCGTCATACAACAACCCCAAAGCTTGAAAGAATGCGTTCACATTAGTCAGAATAGGATCATCTGGTTTCAAAGAAAACGCCCAATCCTGGGGATCGCCACGCAGCAAAGAGATGACAATTTTAACCTGCTGCGCGGAGCTCCCTGACGAGTTAGGCTTCAAGGCAAAAAATAATTTACAATTATTTTTGAAATTCAAAAATTTAGACCAATCCCCAAAAAATACATCAGGTGTAGGAATCTTTGGTTCAGCAGCATGTGAATGAGCAAGGTAGGCGGAAATTCCCCGCACTTCCGCAGCGAGCTGCTCCACACGATCAGACAATTGCTTTATCTCCATTGAGAGAAAAAAAAATTCCCCCTACAGCCTCAGAGATATAGAGGAAAAAATATACACACTTTTTTTTTTTTTTTTTACAATTCTTTCCTGCTATTGAGTACCCTAGAATCTGCGGTATGGCGGGTGATTCTGTTATGAATGAGTCACCGTAGGAGGCAAAAGCAGAAATACAAGCTAAGTCCAGAAAACCAGAGAAGTTGGCAACTATCAGATTGCAGACCCCTGAACCTATCAACACAACTAGCAGTAGCCGTGTGGGGTTCCTACGATGCCCTAGACCCCTCGATCACAGCCGGAGAAATACATAGGCCTAAAGAAAGAAAGGGGAAATCTAAACTGCCCCAGAGCAGACCCCAAAGCAATAGGCAGCCCCCAACATATAATGACGGTGAAGCAAAATGAAAATACTAACACAGACAGAAAGATAGACTGAGCAAAGACGGGGCCCAAAACTACCTAGATAGGAAAGGACAGGAAGGCTTCTGTCTGCAATCTGCAAAAACCCTATCAAAGACATAAGCCAACCAGCTGATATGAAAAAGGCCCTGAAGCAGCTAGGCTTCAAAAACTGAATCAGCACTCAGGTATTTTCAGAAGACAGAGCTAAATGAATTCAGCACACCCCAGCAGGGAATGGCAGAAATCCAGAAAAACAAAGCAAAAACAAAGTCAAAGCACAAAAGCAAAAGGCCGAGCAGCAAACTTGGCTTTGGAGGAGCAGGAATTCAGACTGGTCTCCAAGGATCCCACAGAGAAATCACCCGCAGGGCAGAAGGGCGTCGGCAGCATTATATCCAGTCCGTAACTCCACTCAGCCAGTCACAATCATCAGCCTCAGGTGTTTGACAATCAGGCTCACTACCTTTCTTTACCAGAAGAGGGAGTTCCTCGGGCCTCAGTAATGAAGGGGAAAATGAACTCACAACAGACGGGTCAGGTTGCAACAAAACACCGGGGCAGACATAAAACATTTCTTAATAGCTGAGAAGGATTCCTTAGCGAGTACAGACCAATTTTTTACATCAGCTCCCTTCTGGGTAAGATCCGTGAGTGGTTTAACCACTTGTGAGAAACCTTTAATGAATCTCCGGTAATAGTTCGCAAATCCTAAGAAGCGCTGGAGCCCCTTGAGATCTCGAGGCTGAACCCAGTCAGCGATCGCCAGCACCTTCTTAGGATCCATATGAAACCCCTCACAGGACACAATCAACCCCAAAAAAGACAGCTCCTGTACAAAAAAAATGAACATTTTTCCAATTTGGCGAACAATTGGTTCTCCCTGAGTCTCTGGAGAACTGTCTTTAGATGTTTCAAGTGAGATTGACTGTCCAGGGAATACACCAAAATATCATCCAAATAAATAATAACAAAACGGCCTATCAGATCAGAAAACACAACATTGATGAAATTTTGGAAAATAGCGGGTGCATTAGTTAACCCAAATGGCATTACCAGGTTCTCGAAGAGTCCTTCTGATGTGAGGAATGCCGTTTTCCACTCGTCCCCTTCCCGAACCCTTATCAGATTGTAGGCCCCCCGCTGATCCAACTTGGAGAACCATTGGGCCCCAGCTAACTGTTTACATAAGTCTGGGATGAGGGGAAGCGGGTAAGAGTTCCTAACCGTTATCTTGTTCAGTTCCCGAAAGTCGAGGCACGGCCGCAAACCACCATCTTTTTTCTTCACAAAGAAGAACCCTGCTGCCACAGGTGACACAGAAGGCCTGATATGCCCTTTGCGGAGACTCTCAGCTATGTACTCCTTCATGGCTTGGCGCTCAGGCCCAGACAAATTGAACAATCGAGCCTTAGGTAACTTGGCTCCGGGTACTAAATCAATGGCACAATCATAGGGTCTATGTGGTGGCAGCGCCTCAGCCTCACTTTCGGAAAAAACGTCTTCGAAATCTTTCAGGTACTCCGGAATACCTTCCAGATCGACAGACGACACAGACACTGATTTAACAGCGTTAACAAGATGTCCCCGGTTACCACATTTACTATTGCATCCCCATTGAGTGATTTCCCCTGTAACCCAATCAATGGTAGGATTATGGCGTTGAAGCCAAGGCATCCCCAGTACCAGTCCTGCAGGCAAGTTATCTACCACCAGACAACTTAGTTTCTCCACATGAGTGGAACCCACTTTTAGAGAAAAAAGTTCAGACCTGCAACAGATACCATCTTGGGTAAGAGGAGATGAGTCAATTGCCACAAGTTTAACAGGATCGTGAAGCCTGACTGTCCCTATCTTATAAAGAGTCATAACCTTGGTATCAATCAGGTTCACAGCCGAACCGCAGTCAATAAAAGCAATAGTCTCAACAGGACCATAACTAAGTTCCAGTTCCACCTGCAGCACCATTTTTGCACATGAGGAAAATTGTACCTGAAGGTCTGGGTAGCCTCCTCGATTACTACCCAGACCTAGTCGTTTCCCGCCATCTTGGAGGATGACGGACAGGAGGGGCAGTCCTTCCAATGTCCAGATTTCCCACAATAGAAGCACAACTGCTTTTCCCGGCGGCGTCTTCTTTCCTTTCCCTCACAGGTGACAGCGTTCACTTCCATAGCCATAGGAAGAGTCTGGGTCTCATCTCCACTGAAGAATAAGGGCGTTTCCCATTGCATAATGCCTCTAGCCCGCAGCCTGCGATCCATGCGAACCGCTTGGACCATGGCATCCTCCAGGGAGTCAGGCGGAGGATGAAGTGCCAAAGCATCCTTCAGATGTTCACACAGGCCTCTGTGGAACAGCCCCCGCAGGGCGGCGTCACTCCAGGAAATCTCCGCTGCCCAACGTCTGAATTCAGTACAGAACCATTCGGCCGAGTGCTCCCCCTGACAGACACTCATTACTTTGTCCTCAGCCAACCGCACTCTATCAGGCTCATCATAAATAAGCCCTAAGGCTTCAAAAAATGCATCCACAGACATTCTCTCAGGGGCAGAAGAGGAAAGCGAGAATGCCCAGGCTTGTGGGGACCCCCTAAGCAGGGACATCACCACCCCCACCCTCTGTTTCTTATCCCCAGAGGAGCAGGGTCTCAGAGAAAAAAATAGCTTACAGCCCTCCTTAAATGCCCTGAAATCATCCTTGTTACCAGAAAACATATCTGGTAATTTAACCGGGGATTCAGGTGGGACTAAAATGACATCTCTATTCCCCACCTGCTGGAAGCCAGCGGAAAGTACCCCCTGAACTGAGTCCTCAACCCACCGTTGGGACTGGGCCAGAGCTTGGTGTTCCAAACTAAGCTTCTGCAGTGACTGAGTCAAGCTTTTCACCTGCTCAGATAAAGCACACATTGGGTCCATGCTGCAGAAGTGAGAAAAAAAACCCAAACTGTAGGCCAGTTATAATGTCAGAGACACCGCACTGAACTTGCTCACTGAGCCAGTGCGCGTGCCCTGAGTAAAGCGAAAGCGTGCTCAAAGATACCTGTGGAGCGGGCAGCAACCGAATAGATGTGTACTTCAGACCCGCAGGACCTGAAGCACGTGACTGCTAGAGGCGTGGCCTAAACTCCACAGAGCTAGGAGCTGCAAGACAATTCCTAGCAGAGTAACTGTGAGACAAAGTTACCAAGGGGCATAGACAGGGAGAATAGTCAGGACGTAGCCAATGAGTCATACACAGAGATAGCTGCAGAGTACAAGAGGGGCGAGCAGAGAGTAGTCAGATCACAGGCAATGAGTCATACACCGATAATAACGCAGTACAAAATCAACAGGCAAACTCACAACGGGAAACAGAATCGGGTCAGAACCATATAAACAAGCTATAGCAATATACAGGCACACGGGGGTCAGCACACTAGGCCAAAGGCAGAAGTATAACTGGCAGGGATTGAAGCTACCCAGAGGTTTATGAAGCTCTCCCAGAACAAGAAAGAGGCCACAATCATTAACCCCAAGTGTGCAGGTCAAAACCTGCACAGAGCTCCAGACATTAACCCCCGGTGTGCAGCTCAAAAACCTGCACTGGAATCATGACAGTCTCATCACATCTTCAACTGCAATGTGACAGGAAATGTTCTAAATTTCACATATTTGCTAAATAAACTTTTCAAAAAGTAGCATAGTCATGTGGCCTTTTAGGGTGTGCTTTCTACCCAGGGTGGCATATATAATCGGGGTAACTAGGCCAGATACACAGGATCACAATAGCTCAGGGGTCAAGTAATAACTCTAAAATTGGTTGCCTAGGAGGATGAGGAGCTTGTGGACAGGGACCAATTATGTCAGGGTAAAACAATGGGTCAAATCAAATCTACAGGGCTCAAGAGGCAAAAAGCCCAAGCGCAGGATGGAAGGGGGGGGTCTACTTCCAAAAGCCTTTTTTGATGTGAGGTAATTTTCAACCCTTTTTTTGGTGGTACTTACTCATTCATCTGCGCTGCTCCTCATGGGGCCAATCACCAAAATCGTGCAACATCTGGCGACATATGTGACTCCATCCTTTCTTGCCCGGTCGGCATAATGGGCATCACGTTGGTTCCAGAATTCCGGGTGTTCCTGCACTAGTACAATCAGCATCTCCACATTCAGGTAGTAGGGTGCCATGATGCTGGACTCCGTGGAGGCGTACTTCCTGGATGTCTGGAGTGCTTTTTGAGCTAATTAGCATGTCTAAGCTTCCTCATAATTGGTTTGCCCATTTTCTGTCACCTGACAAAGTCCTGCGTATTTCTCGCAAGTCACACGTGTGGTCCGTGTGTAATGTGTTGTTTTTGCGCACTCATAGAATTGCATTGGCGTACTATGGGGGTAGTACGCTGACAATCACAGCATGCTGCAATTTGCACGGACCATAAAATACGCGCGAGAAATATACGGCTGATGGGAGCTGTGCAATGCGTGTTTTTACGCCTTTCACTCGTCCGTATTTCTCTCTAGTGTGACCCCGGCCTTAAGGACTGACAATAAAACATTCAAAACCGACAAGAAATTGCATTTTACAGGAAGAAAATGTTAATAAACATTATTTTCTGTATAATGACTTGTATATAAGGCAAAATTTGAAAAGGATTAAAAAAAATATATATATAATTTAAGTAAACTAATACTAATTTTTTAATTAAAAAATAGGAAATTTCAGTGTAATTTATGAAGGAAGCAAGAACTGCCAAAATTAAGTCACTCAGATATACCCTGTATTAGACATAAAGGCCGGGATCACACTTGCGAGAAACTCGGATAAGTATTGCATCTTAATACCCGGCAGTGCCGGGTATTAAGATGCGAGACTCGTCAGAGTTTCTCGCATGTGTGATCCCGACCAAAGGAGGGCCTCATACACATTTTGCTCAAATTGTCATGTATTGGTACTCCCAGACTCATAAAGACTATGCACATTGTTAGGTAGCGCTGTCATTCAGGTAGGGGATACTCGCTTAGCAGCCACAAAACCAGATCCGGCCCAGGTTTTCCATAAAACAATCATAGTCCATGCAGTTTATTAGGCATCATAAACCCACAGCAGTAACATAAACTTCACTTAATCAGCATAGCGTCCATGACAAAGTTCAGCTCTGTAATCCCTGTGGTCACACAGGTTATGCATACACAGGCTCTGCAGCCTCAGTTATCTCACCCGTCAGGGTTCACTCATGGTTCCTTCACCATGCTGCAGACATCCATTCCCTCCAGAGAATTACCAGGCATGTGCAGCCATTCAACACAGCGTTCTCTTGCTGTCAGAAGGCAGCCTCATCTCTCTCAGATGGGACCTTCCAAAACGGACCAACCAGGTCCCTGCATTCACCTCATGTGACCTACCCTGGCCACCTTATATGGTCCGTAGCCACGCCCACCGGGTCACATGGCTATGACCTCATCGCAGGTCCTTTAACCACTCATACACACTTTACAATCGCATTCTTAAACACATCCCCTGGGTGGGTTTGTAGGTAACTGGGCTAGCCCGTCTCCCCAGCTACCTGGAGACTTCTCCCTGACACATTGAAACAGCACCTCAGCTGTATCACTGCTGATCAACACACACATAAGTCTCCATCTCAAGGCCACCCACCTTGAGATACATAACTGTCATTCAGGATTCTGCCATTCATCCTCTCTCCTAGGACATCCACACAGCGCCCCCTAGCGGACACAGTAGTCACTACACCACAACATATTAAATATAGTTTTTGGTGCATTTTTGGTGCATTTTACCTGGGTTTTTGATTGATCTGAGTGACATAAAATGGTGGAAAATGCACGGCAAAAAGGCACAGAGAATTGACATGCGGTAGATTATTTTCGGCACCAAATCTGCAAGTCAAAAATACTCAACGTGTGCATGGCACTTTAGGTTTCTCATTCACTCTGCTGACATAAGGTTTTGCTTTAGATTTTGTCAAAAATCCAAGCAGAAAAACATGACAAAAACACACCAAATCTGCAATGTGTACACACAGCCTAAATTTTTAAAGATTTTTTTGAGGGTTATATACCAGTGAAATATACACTCACTGGCCACTTTATTAGGTACACCTGTCCAACTGTGTGTTAAGACTTAATTTCTAATCAGCCAATCACATGGCGGCAACTCAGTGCATTTAGGCATGTAGACATGGTCAAGACAATCTCCTGCAGTTCAAACCGAGCATCAGTATGGGGAAGAAAGGTGATTTGAGTGCCTTTGAACGTGGCATGATTGTTGGTGCCAGAAGGGCTGGTCTGAGAATTTCAGAAACTGCTGATCTACTGGGATTTTCACGCACAACCATCTCTAGGGTTTACAGAGAATGGTCCGAAAAAGAAAAAAAATCCAGTGAGCGGCAGTTCTGTGGCCGGAAATGCCATGTTGATGCCAGAGGTCAGAGGAGAATGGGCAGACTGGTTCGAGCTGATAGAAAGGCAACAGTGACTCAAATTGCCACCCGTTACAACCAAGGTAGGCAGAAGAGCATCTCTGAACGCACAGTGCGTCGAACTTTGAGGCAGATGGGCTACAGCAGCAGAAGACCACACTGGGTACCACTCCTCTCAGCTAAGAACAGGAAACTGAGGCTACAATTTGCACAAGCTCATCGAAATTGGACAGTAGAAGATTGGAAAAACGTTGCCTGGTCTGATGAGTCTCGATTTCTGCTGCGACATTCGGATGGTAGGGTCAGAATTTGGCGTAAACAACATGAAAGCATGGATCCATCCTGCCTTGTATCAACGGTTCAGGCTGGTGGTGGTGGTGTCATGGTGTGGGGAATTTTTTCTGGGCACTCTTTGGGCCCCTTGGTACCAATTGAGCATCGTTGCAACGCCACAGCCTACCTGAGTATTGTTGCTGACCATGTCCATCCCTTTATGACCACAATGTACCCAACATCTGATGGCTACTTTCAGCAGGATAATGCGCCATGTCATAAAGCTCGAATCATCTCAGATTGGTTTCTTTAACATGACAATGAGTTTACTGTACTCAAATGGCCTCCTCAGTCACCAGATCTCAATCCAATAGAGCATCTTTGGGATGTGGTGGAACGGGAGATTCGCATCAGGGATGTGCAGCCGACAAATCTGCGCCAACTGTGTGATGCCATCATGTCAATATGGTCCAAAATCTCTGAGGAATGCTTCCAGCACCTTGTTGAATCTCTGCCACGAAGAATTGAGGCAGTTCTGAAGGCAAAAGGGGGTCCAACCCCTTACTAGCATGGTGTACCTAATAAAGTGGCCAGTGAGTGTACTCCGGACCATGGAATAGTCTATAGATGAACAATGTAATACCAATATTTTTTTGTAACATGGAATAGTCTCTGGGGGAGCAATATAAAATGGGTACACATTGAGTAAAATTTCTGCACCATTACTGCATCTATTGGAAAGAAAAATGAACTGCAAAAATGCTCATTTTTGGAATGTTTTTATTGAATTTTTTCTGTGTTTTTTTCTGCATTTTTGATTGAGTTGAGCGGAGTCAGTGATTAAAAGTGCAGGGCAAAAACGCACAGAGAATGGACAAGCAGCAGATTATCTTCTGCACCAAATTTGCAAGTCAAAAATACTCCACATGTGCGTGACACATGTCAGGTTTCTCATTCACTTTGCTGGCATCAGGTTTTACTTCTGGTTTTAAACAAAACCGTTGGCACAACCCTATTTAAAGTAGTGGTGCACAAGTAGGATCCCAATCCGTGAACTTCAATATGTATAAACTTGGCACACACTAATAGGTTCTGATGCAGAAAGGTGGTTTTAATGAAGTACAGTACATACATTCAGACATTTCGGTCTATGACCTTCATCAATGTACAATATGCTGTACTGTGAGCTCTTAGTGACTGGGCTTAAAAGAAAAAAGACCAATAAATGAGAGGCATCATGGGACGGCCCTTGATGCCTCTCATTTATTGGTCTTTTTTCTTTTAAGCCCAGTCACTAAGAGCTCACAGTACAGCATATTGTGCATTGATGAAGGTCATAGACCGAAACGTCTGAATGTATGAACTGTACTTCATTAAAACCACCTTTCTGCATCAGAACCTATTAGTGTGTGCCAAGTTTATACATATTGCTTCTGGTTTTGTCACAAATCCAATCAGAAAAAACATGACAAAAACGCACCAAATCTGCAATGTGTGCACACAGCATACATTTTTTAAGACGTTTATTGCAGGTTATATACCAACCAAATGTACTCCAGATCATGGAATTGTCTATGGATGAGCAGTATAATAATTATAAAATTTTTATCAAGAATTTTGAGACTTTTATAGCAAAGAAATCTACCCAAGAAAATGTAAAGGTCTATGAATTAGCAATGTATTATACCAATCAATTTTTTAACATGTCGTTTGAGGGTTATATACCAAGTAAATGTACCCAATAACACATAATACTGTATGGATGGGTAATATAATGCAGATACATTTTTCATAAAGTTTTTAGAGGCGTAGATACCAAGGAAATGTTACTTATGAACACTTGATACTGTTTTTTGAGGCGGTAATACCACCAAAAATGGGCTCCAGAACAAAGATAGTCTATGGGTGAGCAATATAATGCAGATACATTTTTGGACACGTTTTTAGAGGCTTTTATAGCAGCGAATTGTACCCAAGAACATGTAATATCCTATGAGCGGGCAATATAATACCGATACATTTTGAACAAGTTTTTTGAGGGTGATATGCCAACAAAATGTATTCCAGACCACGGCATAGTCTATGGGTGATCAACATAATACACAATTTTTAACAAGTTTTTTGAGGTTTATATAGCAACAAAAATGACTCCAGTACTCGAAATAGTCTATAGATGAGCAGTATAATACTGATAAATTTTGAGCAAGTTTTTTGAGGTTTATATAGCAACGAAATGTACCCTAGCAGATATAGTACCCTATGGGTGAACAATATAATACTGATACATTTTGAACAATTTTTTGAGGGTTATATACCAACGAAATGTATTCCAGACCACAGAGTAGTCTATGGATGATTAATGTAGTAGCAAGAAAATTTTGAACAAGTTTTTTGAGAGTTATATACCAACAAAATGTACCCAACAATATGTAAAACCCTATGGATGAGCAATATAATAGTGATAAATTTTGAACAAGTTTTTGGAGGATTATATACCAATGAAATGTACCCCAGACCATGGAATAGAGTATAAGTGAACAATATAATACCAATACATTTATGATCAAGTTTTTTGAGGCTTATATAGTAAAAAAAAAGTACCCAAGAAGGTGTAATACCCTATGGATGAGCAATATAATACCGATACATTTTTAGCACGTTTTTTCAGGTTTATTTACCAATAACACATGATACTGTATATCTGAGAAATGTAACCCAGAAAATGTTTTGTTTAGTGTTTTATATCACAAAAACATACCCCAGCATGGCATAGAGTATGGTTAAGAAATGTGAACAAACAAGCAAACATTTCAAACTTTTTTTGTACTTTTATATAACACCAAAATGTGACAGAATTCATGTAATACTCTATGCATGAGTAATCTAATCCTAAAATATTTTACGCTTTTTGTAGGTGTAATGTAAGATATGATGTTGCAGAACTTTCTAGAATCTCCCATTACTACACACTGAGAAGACGAGTCTGTCATGTAGCTGCAACCCTCCTCTTCCCCCACAACACACACACCAGTGTCTTCCTGCGTGCAGCTCTGTGAAACCTGAAACCATCCATTTCCTCTCGCAGCCTCCCCCCAGCAAGGGAAAGCATTGCTTTGTTCTGAAACCATGAAGCTTGAATACAGGTATAGGAAATATTAAAAGAAGCCTAGCACGCACTTCGCTTGTGACAGAGATATGAAACTCTCATTTCTGCAAAGGGCACGAAGCCAGCTTTCTAAACCTCTAAGTTTCACGATTCTCAGACTTCCAGAAATTGAGATATGGATTGCTCCCAAATGGAGTGTCCTATCTAGTGCATTCTTGATGTTTTCTTGTTGTGTTTGTTACACTGGTAAACATGATACCCTTGGTGAGTTCATACGAGCTTCCCCCATTAAGATATGGTTATCATAACTTTTTAGTTAAATCATAACTTGGAGAGAGGGAGGTTGGACCTCTCCAGACCGCCCATTTCGTGAGGTCAAAGACCCTAGGCTATAGGTATTCCCTACCAAATTCCAGTCAGTTCAGCTGGCGTCCTCCTGCCAGAGAGATGTGCCGATGAGTGGGGACGTTTGATTAAGCACCCCTCCCCTAGCCACATGGTCTGGCTAAGACCAACTACGCACATGTGAGTGTTACTTTCTGTTCTTTCATCCACTTTGTTTTATATTTGTATTTGTACATATGCAATGTCGCAATTTATAGCAACTTTTATCTATGTAATCACTGCCCATTTGGGAAATAAATGATAAAATTATTCAGTCTGCCTTCATGCTCTAAGAAACGAACTATGTTGGCAGTCCAGAAGGGTCTTATATTGCTGAATGAGTGGATGAGGCCACAGCATTGATAATTCCCTTACTGCAGTAGTCTAATTGGTCGTGCACAACAAGCAGTCCATCCGGCGAATAATTATCCTAGGTGCAGTTCCCTGACTGACCTGAGGGTAAGGGGGGCACCGGAGAGCTGCGAGTTCCAAAGTGGAACTGAGAAAGTGGGATATACATAAATCCCCGCAGTTCTAAGAAGGTTGTTAGCAGTGGTGGGGCATCAAAAATACCCCCCTGCAGTAAATTGCTAGAGCAAGATTAGCTTGCTGTATTTTTGTCATGTGGTGCCGGTGGTGGGATAACTAAGATAAGCCCCCACTGTGCCTGTGATAGCCGTGTGCCGGCAGTGCGTCGCGTCCCTCCGTCCACTGACAAACTCGTGTCGGTGGTGGGATCGTGACGCTTTGGTGGCACCGGCCGCGCCGTTCGTCACAATTTGGTGGCAATGGCGTGCCTCCTGCTTGCGTTCCTCACAGTAGGTTTTACATACTACTGTAATGCAACAATATCCATGTTAACGTGTATTAATGAATCATTGAATGCACGTGACATTGTGACATTATTACTAACCCCCCATTTTTTTCTGGTGAGCCATGGCCCAAATGCAGAC
Source organism: Dendrobates tinctorius (assembly GCF_039654945.1). Taxonomy (NCBI): domain Eukaryota; kingdom Metazoa; phylum Chordata; class Amphibia; order Anura; family Dendrobatidae; genus Dendrobates; species Dendrobates tinctorius. Next base: position 29,371,816 of record NW_027361779.1, on the reverse strand, counting down.
CTTTGTCCAACTGCTGCAGACCCTCACTGATGAGCGTTAGGTGCTGCGTGATGTGGTGGAGCAGCAGCTGCAGCAGTTGGTGGGGTTCAGGGCCTCAGCTCAGGTGCAGGCTCAACCAGAAACCAAGTTATCTCTCCCAGACAGGTTTTCTAGAGGGAGAGATAATTTTTTGTTTTTTCAGGAGGCCTGCAAGCTACACTTCAGGCTCCACCCTTGTTCATTAGGAAGTGAGGAACAGCGGGTGGGATTCATCATATCCCTCCTTAAAGGTGATCCCCAATCCTGGACCTTCTCCCTGCCGGCCGATTCACCATCTCTACTGTCGGTGGACAAGTTTTTTGCAGCTTTGGCGAATATGCCCCCTGTTGTTCTTGCTAGGGAGGAGGACTCATTGGTGCAGTCGGACGAGCCCAGGCAGGTGGGAGGAGTTGGTTCCCCAATGGTGTTGCCTGCGGTTTGTCGTGGTTTGGGGGCATGTTTTTGCTGTGGGCAGACTGGCCATTTTTTCAGGGTCTGCCCAGCTCACGCCAAAACTTCTGTACCACCCAAGAAGCCACGACCCCCTGGTCATGTGGAGGGAGGCGACCAGGGAGTGTATATTTCCTCCATTTTGCCCTCTCAGTGTACTATGTCAGCCGAAGTGTTGGTTGGCGGGGTAACGGGGGCATATCAGTGTTTGTGGACAGTGGAGCGGGAGTCAATCTGGTGGACGCTCACTTTGTCCAGACCCATGGTCTGAGGTGTAGGACACTGGCCAAACCCCTAAGCGTCCAGGCCATTGACTCTGTCCCACTGAGTCAGGGGAGGTTGACCCAAGTCATGGAAAATATACATCTGTGTATAGGGACTCATCATGAAGAGTCCCTGTCATGCTACGTCTTGGGGGAAATGCCATCACCTATTGTTTTAGGCCTCCCTTGGTTGGAAAGACACAACCCGGTCATAGATTGGCGGTCTAGGGAAGTAGTGAGCTGGGATCAGTCGTGTGAGGGCTGTTGCCAGGGGGCTACTATCTCTGCCGCCTTTCTACAAGCGTCTCCTTCTTCTCCAGTGGGGGCAGCAGAGGTGCTGCCATGGAGTAGGGGCAAGTTTCAACCTCATCACTAGCCAACCCTGAGAGGCGGAGTCCTCGTAGGAGGAAGGGTCGGAGGAGGGTGGTGTTCCCTCTGTGAATTGAGGGAGTGTGAGTGTTGTGACACAGGGGGATGCCTCTGTTGTCAGTTCCGTGAACAGTTCACCGTCTTGTGGCAAATGTGTGTTTGGCAATAAACGTTCAGGTCCGGACCTGTGTGTGAATGAGTATGTATGGGTGTCCACCAATAACATCCAGTGGAAGTGTGCTGCTGGGGTCTGGAGTTCTCGGGTGATCAGACAGTATCGGGTGTCGGCCATTCTCGGCCCGGGGACTTACCAGCTGGAGTTACCCCTAGTTATGCCCATACACAACTCGCTCCCCAGGTCGGCGCTCTGGAGATTTGTGGTGCCTCCAGAGCATACGTTGCCACTTCCATCTGCCAACGTTTGCCATAAACCTGAAAGTCAGGTGGTTGCTGATGTGAACTCTGGTGGATCTAGGCGTCCTCACTGTAGGTGGTTTTCCGGTGAGGTGCAGTGGGTGTTGAGGGTCCAGAGGCCCCTCATTGTAAGGGGGGTACTGTCACGATCCATTTTTGGATCTGTGAAGTGTGGGCTTCTCATATATAAACTTTTATCCTTTCTGACCATCGGGGGTTAATGTCAGTTTTTGCCCCCGGTGGCCGCTGGTGTTACTACCTGCTTTGTGAGTCTGTTATTGCTGGTGGTGACAACTCCCTCCTTCCTATATAAGGTCACCTGGTGCACCAGCTGACTGTTGGCAATACAGGTCCTTTGGAAACAAGCGTTCTAAAGAGAGTTGTAATCTGGAGAAAGTGGTGTTAGCAGTGGTGCAGTGGCTATACAGCTGAAAGCGGTGTTCGGGTGCCTTACTCTGCTGTCCGGTGCATGACAGCAGAGGAAGCTAAGTGTTGTTTGTTTTTCCCTGTCTGTTATTTTTCCTTGGTGTTTTATTAGTACAGCGGTGAGACCAGTGTCCGCACTTGTCAGTTCCCTAGTAAGGGATAGGTGGAGGGCAAGTGAGGGACCAAGGTATCCTGTTCGGCGACAGGTTGAAAGAACCTGTATAGGGAATGTCAGGAGAGTTCAGGGCACTTCCTTAGGAGAGTGCAGGAGGTGTCCATTTCCCCGGTCCCTATTGCAGGGCCTACCGTTGTAATTGTGTCCCCGGTGTCTCCTTGTTTTGTCTTTGTTGGTTTTGTGACCGACCAATCGTCGGGTCGCGTCACGCAAGGCCAGTCACTTCATGACATAGAGGATGGGTTGGCTACAATTTCTGTGTGTTATGACTTTCTCCATACCCACCTGGTCCCGCATGCAAATCGTCATGTTTAATTGATAGCAGCAACTGTTTAAGTAGGCATAGAAGCGAGATTGTTGCACTGACTATGGCGTCATCACTTTTCACTATTTTTGGGGAGTCCTCAAAGTCTTGGAGAACCACACAAATGTTAAACATTCATGCTGGCTCTTTAGTTGTTATGTGCGAAGGCTGACCAGAATACCAACGAGCATGTTGAAGCTGGTATTCAACCACTGGCCTCTTCTGCTCACAAAGCCTTGCAGCATAGGCAGTGTGGAGTTCCAGCACATGGTGATGTCGCACCTCAGTTGGTAAGCTGGCACTTGCATGCGCTGCTGCATCACTAACAGAGTGTAGTCAACTTGCGTAAATGAGCGCTGATGCAGTGTATCTTGACAAGAAACTCTGGCATATCTGGGTATGTTTTTCAGACACCGTTGAGCTACCAAATTGAGCACAGTTTGAAGGAGACAAACTAGCTTCAGCAGAGGCTGTTGCCACTTCACTGAGGCAGTGCAGCAGAGCTTCCACCTTCTGGCTGATATGGACGATGTGCTCGGAAATACCACATGAAAAATGGAAGATGAGGACGAGCAGGAAGGGGTGCAGGAACTCCTGTAGAAGGTGGAGGAAACCCTGATAGAAGTAGGACCAGAATTCCTCATCGTAGGGAGCACATGTGCCGTGCCAGGGTGTGACTCGGCCCCATCCTCCACAATGTTCACCAAGTGTGCCATCAGGGAAATGCAGCGTCCCTGGCCACAAGAACTTGTTAATGTGTCGGTTGTTGAGTGGACAATGCCATTAAATGCATTAGTAAGGGCACGGATGATATTCCTCGACGCGTGCTGGTACAAGGCAGGGATGTCACACTGGGAGTGACAGCTGCTGCCATGAGTCAGCCGAGATACTCCATGTCAACCAGCCTAATTGGCAACATTTCCATGGCAAGGAAATGTGCCTGTTTAGCATTTGGTCCTGTGGGTGGGTGGCTGGGAACTTTCTTTTTCATTCCAAGGCCTAATGTAGGGACAGTTGAATGCTTGTACTGAGTCAAGGATTTAGAAGTGTCTGATGATGGCAATTCAGAATGTGCAAGGATAGGTGCAGAGCAGGAGGCATCTGTGCCAGTGTTTTGGACAGAGGATTAGGAAGCACCTAGCACAGGAAGGGGTAGTGATGTCACCCAATGGCACCAATCTTGTACCCAAACGTTTGGCCCACCGAGTCAGATGCTTTGATGACATGTGCCTGATTTTGCTGGTGGTGGTTAGGTTCTAGTGGTCAGGCTCCTGCTGATTTTGGCATGGCACAGGTTGTATATGGCCATTTTCTTTGTCTCAGAACTCTCTTTAAAAAAGTCTCTGCTGTTTGGAAGCATGGTACTGTTAGAGCCCATCGCAGCTTGTACTTAAACTTGAACCTTGCCACTGTCTGAGACTTTGACTGAATCTAACTACTTTCCAGAATGCCCAATCAGGAAGTGCTTCCCCTCTTTGTTTGCTATAAATCGTGGGTGTGGAGAGCAGTGAATATTCATTTTCTTTAAAAGTGTGCACATGTGATCGCACAGCAGCTGCATTAGACAGAATGAATATTCACTGCTCCCCATTCCCAAAGTCCTTCCCACCTCACGGTGCCGACTTCAGTGCATAGAGGTGAGGTGGTCTATGGGCATGGGGAGCAATGAATATTCATTCTCTTTAACAGCAGGCACACATGCAGGGCCGGTTTTAGACAAATTGGTACCCTAGGCAAAATTCAAAGTGGGGCCCCCCTGTCCATATAAAACACGTACATGTTACACCGATATCAGTGTCACCAGTGTTTTCAATCAGTGTGCCATCCATGTGCCATCCATGTTTTTCCGGTATGGATAATGGTAATGAAATTACAAAGCTTCTCATATACTTTCCATGTTAAACACGAACGGCTCATGAACGGCACACGGACGGCATGTTTACACGGACCGATAGACTTATATTGGCCCTTGTCATTTGTGCTGCTGGGAAAACACGGACATGAGTGCAGCACCGTAGGTCAAATAGGAGACATGTGGCATCTATGAAAAACATGATAGGTCATGTGAAGGAGGCTGTACAGTCACATAATAGAAAACATTAGCAGAATTGCCGTCTATTTCTACATTTTACCTCACAAACAGTAGAATAAAAAGCAATTAAAAAAAAGTCCTACATGTCCCCCAAACTACTCTGCTAAATTCCCTCTGGCTCCACGGCCAATGGTTCGGCGTCCCTGATGGTTATTATTCACTTTGCAGCTATAATATAAGGTGAAGCCACAAGACCCCTGCAGCCTAGTGCTAAGACTGATGGAGACCCCTGGAGCCACAAGACCACTGCAGCCCAGTGCTAAGACTGGCAGAGACCCCTGGAGCCACAAGACCACTGCAGCTCATTGCTAAGACTGGCAGAGAACCCTGGAGCCACAAGACCCCTGTAGCCTAGTGCTAAGATTGAGAGAGACCCCCCCAAAGCCACAATACCACTGCAGCCCAGTGCTAAGACTGGTAGAGACCCCTGGAGCCACAAGACCACTGCAGCCCAGTGCTAAGACTGGCAGAGACCCCCGGAGCTACAAGACCACTGCAGCCCAGTACTAAGACTGGCGGAGACCCCCGGAGCCACAAAACCCCTGCAACCAGTGCTGAGACTGGCGGAGACCCTCTGGGCATCAGTGCTGGAGCCGCGGGGGATTTATCATTTCATGCTAATTATTTTTACATCCTCAGAAAACACAGAAAAAACACAAAAATTGAGCTTGGTTTGAATTGGTACACATGCAGCATATAAATGCATATTCACATGGCCAAAAAGCATATAAAACCTACAAAAGACAAAATGAAACACCTGTAGTGTCTGTTCACTCGCATCATTTTTGCTTTGGATTGATCTACAGTGTTGGCAGGAAATATTCTACGTTTTTGCCGCCTTTTCACTTGCATTTTTGTGTCCCATTCATTTGAATAGGGAAAAAAAACCGCAACAGATTTATAAAAAAAAGTGTCTTCTGGCTGCTGTCCATGTCAGGCCATTGTCCGTGTCTGGCTGCTGCACTGGGATAGCATGGAATAATATACTAGACTGCACTATTCCACACAATAGTTTATTAAGCCCTGTTCACACTGTGCTTCTGCAGTGCGACCGGGAGCTCTGCCTGAATCTTCCTAAAATAGGATTCACGTAAATCCCCAACGAGGCCACAGACGGCACTGACACAAGCAGAGGTCAAATGAATTTGTTTTTGGTTTTTTTCTGAAATTGACTGATTTATTTTCTTAGGCCGGGTGCACAGGATCAGGAATTGGCAGCGCTTTGGATGCCGAACATGTCCACTGCCGGCTATTGAATGCAGATCTCTCCACATGTGATCACTGAACCGTGCGGATTCACTGCGTCCAATACATTGTACAGATGAGATTTATCGCATCTCCACAAGATAAATAGACATGTTGCGATCTGGAAAGACGCGCCACATGTCTGTCTCTGCGGATGAGTCGCGGGCGTCTGTGCACTCATAGTGGGCATGGGATTTCTTCTATCCACTATGCTGTAACATCTGGACGCTGCACCTACCCTCAGAGTCTGTCTCTGTTTTTTCATCTAAAAGTGTCCACTTTTCTGTGGCTGTTGGAACACACGGACACGTTCAGAAAAAAAAACATCACATGTGGAATTCATGTGAACTCCATTCCTGTCATTGCAATCCATGGCTCTATAAGGAATTCAGGCAGAACGCATCGGGAGCAATAAAGAAAGACAGTGAGAACACGCCCTAATGTAAGACACAGACATTAGACATAAACTGCTGATCCCTAATATGGTGACACTAGAGTTACAGAACTACTGTATATATGCAGCACAAATACACAGCTATACAGTATACATGGACACGCATTATGTATACTTTATAGATATAGAAACATACATTCTATACTGTATATACAGTATACAGACACACACTGTGTACAAGGACAAATATAAGGTATATACACACAGAAACAGTTTAATACAGTATATACAGTATGCTCACATACATACAGTATACACTTTTTAGATATATTTCACAATATACTGCACACATGCAGTATACATATATAATATACACAAACACACATACTATATACTGTATGTACATGCATATATACAGTATATACATATACACACAAATGCACCACAGATATACACAATCATACTATATACTGTACATATGCACCCACATTACTATATACACATATACAGACAAACACTGTATACTGTACATATACTAGCTATGAATCCTACACAAACCACGGAGATATATTCCAAAAAAATATGATAAAAATACATTTTATTGTTGCAAATACATAGAAACTGGTACAAAATACAGACAAATGACAAAAGTGCTCATACAAGGCTTACATGTGGTAACCGCTAACAACACCCTATATAGCAGATTGGGTAATGAATGTATATGAAGCAATGAATCTCAATGCTGCCAATATGTTCATATCATAACAATATTATATATGCATAGTGCACAGGCCACCATATAGGGAGAACAGAGCTATCACACTCCAAACAATTAATTAGATAGAACATAATACAAATAGTTAATATCATACCCATATAGTAACTGCAGGTGAGCGCGGCACAAGACAGCAGCCTCACCCCCCAATCCTGGTATGCATGGTCTTCTCACCCCTATCCTGGTATGCATGGTTCTCTCACCCCCCAATCCTGGTATGCATGGTCCCCTTACCCCCCTATCCTAATATGCATGGTCCCCTCATCCCACTTTCCTGGTATACATGGTCCCCTCACCCCCCAATCCTGGTATGCATGGTCCCCTCACCCCCCAATCCTGGAATGCATGGTGCTCTCACTCCCTTATCCTAATATGCATGGTCCCCTCACCCCCCTATCCTGGTATACATGGTCCCCCCACCCCCCAATCCTGGTATGAATGGTCCCCCTCACCCCTATTAAACTGCACACATTAAAAAAAAACGTTTATACTCACCTTTCTTCCCCGTGTCCAGTGCTGTCCTGTTCTGGGCATGTTGAGGTGGTGGTCAAGAAAATGGCAGCGGTAAGCGCGGACTGCGCAGGCGCCGATTCATGTCTGCAGTGGGCGTGTTGTGGTGCCGGACTCGGCGCCTGCGCAGTCCTCGCTTTCCGCCACCATTTTCTTGAATGCATATAAACTTAGCACACACCCAAACGAAATGATGTTGCAAAAATTGGTGATTTTAATAGATGGCAGTACATACATAAACGTTTCGGTCTATGACCTTCATCAATGTACTGGAAAATTAAACAAAAATAACAAAATGAAAGAAAGTATTTACAATGGAAAGACATGGGTTTTTTACAGAAAAATTATATAATATGCTGAGACATCGGACACATTATGGCACAAAATACAATGTACTAATGAGGACACAGTCATGGAGACAAAAGACAACCTACAAAGAGGATGCACATACCGTTAGAATGTACTGTGAGCACTTTGTGAATAGGTTTCAAGAAAAACCTGAAAAGGGGAGGAATGGGGCTGATAAGACAACCATCCAAATTAGGTGAAGGTGAATCATATGACACCAGAAGACTGATCATACCAATGCTGCAGGGAGGTAACTATCTCCGTCCCACTGTGGGAAAATATAGAACGCTTAGTGACTGGCAGCAAAGTAGTGTCCACACTGTCTACTAGTGTGGACAAAGAGGCAATCTTACTGTGCAATGCTGTGGCGTGTGGATGCGGTATCCGCCGCGGATCCTATGGCGCTATGGTATGGAGGAGGTGGCAGTGTTAAATAGCCCAGGTATATTGCTGCTTAGCCTATCAGACGCGCGCCACAGGAAGTGGGTGGGCGTGTGTATGACTAACGTCATCCGGCGCTCCAGGCGCTGAGAGGAGGGGGCGTGTCGGTATAAGGCCCCGGAAGTGTGTCACAGCCTGTCAGGCTAGAGTGTTATGTAGTGAGGAGGAATAGGTTACCGTGGTTACAGACGCAACGTTAATAACAGGAGTGCCAAAAGTGGTTGTTCAGTGATAGGTGGTGAAGATTCAACAAGAATTCACAGTTGTGGGTTCTGTAATTGAAATAGAACATCGTTAGTCCAAATACAATAAAATGACATCATGAAGATAGTAATGAAAATAGAAATGGAGAGGGAATAATAGCAAGATGTATACAGTAACAATAGTACTGATATAACATAGTGAAAACTACTGGTAGGAATACAGAACATTATGATTGGAGGAAAGCCTGTATATCATAATCTTTATTTAACCCCTTAGGTGCCAGGGTATCAAGTTCATGAATCCAGAAGGCCTCCCTTCTTTTTAAGATGTTGATCCGGTTACCTCCTCTACGTGGCAAATGGATTTGCTCTATAACTTGAAATTTGAGTTGGGCAATAGAGTGACCAGCTGTGATGAAATGGAAAGGGATCGGAAGAAGCATATTCTTGCACCTGATAGTAGACTTGTGCTTTGATATGCGATCCCTAACATGCTGTGTTGTCTCACCCACATATAAAAGGCCGCAAGGACATTTAATCAGATATATAACGTACGAGCTATCACAAGTGTAGTATTCACGGATATTATATTTCTTGCCTGTGTGGGGGTGATGAAATATATTACCTTTCTGTACATTATTGCATTGCACACATTGTAGGCAAGGGAAGGTACTGAATTTGGGATTAGAGAGAAAGCGTTGATGTTTAGGGGGGCTAGGAGAGCCGATGTCGGCTTTAATTAGAATGTCACGCACATTGCGTGGTCTCCTAAAACAAGGTAGGAAAGGTTCCCTAAAAGCCTCTATCTGTGGGTGGGCTGTTGTTAAAAGATGCCAGTGACGCCTAATACTAGAATGTAAACGATAGGCGAAAGGGTGGTAGTCATGAACAAAGGCAATGCGATTCATAGCCTTTGGTTTACGGGGGGAAGGAGCATCCAAATTATTCAAAGTGTCTGTGGGGTAACCCCTTTCAAGAAATTTAGTACGCATTTCTGCCATGCGTATTTTCTGAGTCTCTGTCTCTGACACTATTCTTTGCACCCTTTTAAACTGTGACTTAGGAATTGCATCTTTCATTTTAGTAGGGTGGAAACTCGTATAGTGAAGGAGACTATTCCGGTCAGTTGGTTTTCTGTAGAGGTCAGTAGTTAAATGACCTGTCTCATCTTTGATGACGAGTGTGTCCAGGAAGTTAATCTGTTTAAGGTGATGTGTCATAGTGAAGCTTAAACCTGGCCAGGATGTTTGTAGCATGGAGAAAAAGGAATGTAATGTTTCCAATGATCCTCCCCAGATGCAAAAAATATCGTCGATGTACCTCTTCCACACTATAGCGTGAGTGCGGAAGAGGTCATCACGATAGATAATACAGTCCTCAAAGTGAGCCACATAACAATTTGCATAGGGGGGTGCAGCATTAGAGCCCATCGTGGTCCCCCTAGTCTGCAGGTAGTGTGTGTCCTCAAAGAGAAAAAAGTTTTTGGTTAGAATGATGGACAGTAGTTCACAACATAAATCAATTTGTTCAGGGTGAAAGTTGGACATTTCCAATAGCCTCCGTACAGATTGAATGCCCTCAGTATGGGGAATGGACGTATAAAGATCTTTCACATCCAGTGTGACTAAAATAGCATCTATAGGAATATGATCTAGGGTGCGGATTACGTCCAGGAAGGCTCCTGTATCCAGTAAGAATGATGGTGTTAATTTGATGAGGGGTGTTAGGATTTTTTCCAAATACTTGGAAATAGGAGAAAAGATGGATTCCGTGGATGCCACGATTGGTCTACCGGGTGGGTTAACAAGGTTTTTGTGTATCTTAGGTAGTATATAGAAGACCGGCATGATGGGGAATTGTTTGGTTAGGTACTCGCACGTTTTGCTATCCAGGACTCCGCATAATTTATATTTAATCAAGGTAGTCTGGATGAGACGCTTAATTTCATTGGTGGGATCCCTGTTGAGTGGTTCATAAATTGATGTATCGTTTAATTGGCGATATACTTCGCCCAGGTACATACTCTTGTCTAGAATAACAATAGCTCCCCCTTTATCTGCCGGTTTAATGATTAGATCCTTGTCATCCTGTAAGCTTTTTAGAGCTTGTTGATCTAGTGCAGTGAGATTGGGTGGAAAGTGTAAACGTCTTTTATGGATATCGTCTCGTAAATTCTGGAAAGTACTATCTATAAAAGAAATAAAAGTCTCCAATGCATATGAACCTATGGGTGGTCTGAAGGTGCTTTTGTTCCTGAGGCCCAAATTATCTGAAGATATCAAAAGGGGATGAGAAGGGCCGGATGTATAATGTGTATCAGTGATGTTGGAGAAGTGCACCTTCAATCTCAATGACCTGTAAAACCTTTGTAGGTCCATGTCTAGATTAAATGTATTGTAGCTGTAACTAGGGCAGAAGGAAAGGCCCTTTTGTAGTACCCGGTGTTCAGCTATACTTATACTTTTTGAGGAAATGTTAATTACCAGTGGGTCGTTACCTGTGAGCGAGTAATGCGACCAAAGTCCGTATTTCTGTGTATATCTCTTCCCCCTGCGGGTCCTCTTCTTTTTGTCGTTCTGCGTCGTTGTCCTAAAAAATGGCTGGACGAGCCCTGTCTGTCGTGATCCGAACCGGAGGACGAGATGTCTGTAGTGGATCTGTAATTGGACTGGGAGTTGAAGTTGCCGGAACTGTAGGATTCACGCCATTTATAGACTCTGTTGCGTTCGTAGTCGTCCGTATCGCGGGCAAATTTATTCCTTTTCCTTGTCTCAGTATCCCGCCGATGTTGTTCAATAGCCCCGTTGATTTTTGTCTTCAGATTGTTGAAGTCCTCGGTACTGATAGAAGATGAAAGCTGGGTTTCTATATTAGAGATTTCCTCTTTGCACTTGGCGATTCCTAGATGTAGATGCTCCAAAGTAAGAGTAATGAGATCAAATGAACATTTATTAATGATTTGTTCGAAACGAGAACAGAAATCACTAGATTCGCTGAAGAGAGTAGGATGCAGGGGAACACGCAGTCCCCGGGGTATCCTCTGAACTTTAAGATATTCAGTGAGAGTGACACAGTGTAACTCCAGATTGGTGCACCGCCTAAGTGTCCTCTCCAAGTCACGACCTCTGGTCTCCTTGGGAGGAAGTCTGAGAAAATCACTAGGAAGAGTAGATTGTGCTATAATGTTGGATGTCTCTTCTGCATTGTACGAGAATGTGAGGGATGACATCGCCCAAAAGGGTGTGCACAACGTAAGGGTTAACAGTATATAAACAGAAACCGTTGGCACTACCCTTAAGATACCGGAATGGTGCACAAGTAGGATCCCAATCCGTGACTATCAATGCATATAAACTTGGCACACACCCAAACGAAATGATGTTGCAAAAATTGGTGATTTTAATAGATGGCAGTACATACATAAACGTTTCGGTCTATGACCTTCATCAATGTACTGGAAAATTAAACAAAAAAATTTGTTTAATTTTCCAGTACATTGATGAAGGTCATAGACCGAAACGTTTATGTATGTACTGCCATCTATTAAAATCACCAATTTTTGCAACATCATTTCGTTTGGGTGTGTGCCAAGTTTATATGCATTGATAGTCACGGATTGGGATCCTACTTGTGCACCATTCCGGTATCTTAAGGGTAGTGCCAACGGTTTCTGTTTATATACTGTTAACCCTTACGTTGTGCACACCCTTTTGGGCGATGTCATCCCTCACATTCTCGTACAATGCAGAAGAGACATCCAACATTATAGCACAATCTACTCTTCCTAGTGATTTTCTCAGACTTCCTCCCAAGGAGACCAGAGGTCGTGACTTGGAGAGGACACTTAGGCGGTGCACCAATCTGGAGTTACACTGTGTCACTCTCACTGAATATCTTAAAGTTCAGAGGATACCCCGGGGACTGCGTGTTCCCCTGCGTCCTACTCTCTTCAGCGAATCTAGTGATTTCTGTTCTCGTTTCGAACAAATCATTAATAAATGTTCATTTGATCTCATTACTCTTACTTTGGAGCATCTACATCTAGGAATCGCCAAGTGCAAAGAGGAAATCTCTAATATAGAAACCCAGCTTTCATCTTCTATCAGTACCGAGGACTTCAACAATCTGAAGACAAAAATCAACGGGGCTATTGAACAACATCGGCGGGATACTGAGACAAGGAAAAGGAATAAATTTGCCCGCGATACGGACGACTACGAACGCAACAGAGTCTATAAATGGCGCGAATCCTACAGTTCCGGCAACTTCAACTCCCAGTCCAATTACAGATCCACTACAGACATCTCGTCCTCCGGTTCGGATCACGACAGACAGGGCTCGTCCAGCCATTTTTTAGGACAACGACGCAGAACGACAAAAAGAAGAGGACCCGCAGGGGGAAGAGATATACACAGAAATACGGACTTTGGTCGCATTACTCGCTCACAGGTAACGACCCACTGGTAATTAACATTTCCTCAAAAAGTATAAGTATAGCTGAACACCGGGTACTACAAAAGGGCCTTTCTTTCTGCCCTAGTTACAGCTACAATACATTTAATCTAGACATGGACCTACAAAGGTTTTACAGGTCATTGAGATTGAAGGTGCACTTCTCCAACATCACTGATACACATTATACATCCGGCCCTTCTCATCCCCTTTTGATATCTTCAGATAATTTGGGCCTCAGGAACAAAAGCACCTTCAGACCACCCATAGGTTCATATGCATTGGAGACTTTTATTTCTTTTATAGATAGTACTTTCCAGAATTTACGAGACGATATCCATAAAGACGTTTACACTTTCCACCCAATCTCACTGCACTAGATCAACAAGCTCTAAAAAGCTTACAGGATGACAAGGATCTAATCATTAAACCGGCAGATAAAGGGGGAGCTATTGTTATTCTAGACAAGAGTATGTACCTGGGCGAAGTATATCGCCAATTAAACGATACATCAATTTATGAACCACTCAACAGGGATCCCACCAATGAAATTAAGCGTCTCATCCAGACTACCTTGATTAAATATAAATTATGCGGAGTCCTGGATAGCAAAACGTGCGAGTACCTAACCAAACAATTCCCCATCATGCCGGTCTTCTATATACTACCTAAGATACACAAAAACCTTGTTAACCCACCCGGTAGACCAATCGTGGCATCCACGGAATCCATCTTTTCTCCTATTTCCAAGTATTTGGAAAAAATCCTAACACCCCTCATCAAATTAACACCATCATTCTTACTGGATACAGGAGCCTTCCTGGACGTAATCCGCACCCTAGATCATATTCCTATAGATGCTATTTTAGTCACACTGGATGTGAAAGATCTTTATACGTCCATTCCCCATACTGAGGGCATTCAATCTGTACGGAGGCTATTGGAAATGTCCAACTTTCACCCTGAACAAATTGATTTATGTTGTGAACTACTGTCCATCATTCTAACCAAAAACTTTTTTCTCTTTGAGGACACACACTACCTGCAGACTAGGGGGACCGCGATGGGCTCTAATGCTGCACCCCCCTATGCAAATTGTTATGTGGCTCACTTTGAGGACTGTATTATCTATCGTGATGACCTCTTCCGCACTCACGCTATAGTGTGGAAGAGGTACATCGACGATATTTTTTGCATCTGGGGAGGATCATTGGAAACATTACATTCCTTTTTCTCCATGCTACAAACATCCTGGCCAGGTTTAAGCTTCACTATGACACATCACCTTAAACAGATTAACTTCCTGGACATACTCGTCATCAAAGATGAGACAGGTCATTTAACTACTGACCTCTACAGAAAACCAACTGACCGGAATAGTCTCCTTCACTATACGAGTTTCCACCCTACTAAAATGAAAGATGCAATTCCTAAGTCACAGTTTAAAAGGGTGCAAAGAATAGTGTCAGAGACAGAGACTCAGAAAATACGCATGGCAGAAATGCGTACTAAATTTCTTGAAAGGGGTTACCCCACAGACACTTTGAATAATTTGGATGCTCCTTCCCCCCGTAAACCAAAGGCTATGAATCGCATTGCCTTTGTTCATGACTACCACCCTTTCGCCTATCGTTTACATTCTAGTATTAGGCGTCACTGGCATCTTTTAACAACAGCCCACCCACAGACAGAGGCTTTTAGGGAACCTTTCCTACCTTGTTTTAGGAGACCACGCAATGTGCGTGACATTCTAATTAAAGCCGACATCGGCTCTCCTAGCCCCCCTAAACATCAACGCTTTCTCTCTAATCCCAAATTCGGTACCTTCCCTTGCCTACAATGTGTGCAATGCAATAATGTACAGAAAGGTAATATATTTCATCACCCCCACACAGGCAAGAAATATAATATCCGTGAATACTACACTTGTGATAGCTCGTACGTTATATATCTGATTAAATGTCCTTGCGGCCTTTTATATGTGGGTGAGACAACACAGCATGTTAGGGATCGCATATCAAAGCACAAGTCTACTATCAGGTGCAAGAATATGCTTCTTCCGATCCCTTTCCATTTCATCACAGCTGGTCACTCTATTGCCCAACTCAAATTTCAAGTTATAGAGCAAATCCATTTGCCACGTAGAGGAGGTAACCGGATCAACATCTTAAAAAGAAGGGAGGCCTTCTGGATTCATGAACTTGATACCCTGGCACCTAAGGGGTTAAATAAAGATTATGATATACAGGCTTTCCTCCAATCATAATGTTCTGTATTCCTACCAGTAGTTTTCACTATGTTATATCAGTACTATTGTTACTGTATACATCTTGCTATTATTCCCTCTCCATTTCTATTTTCATTACTATCTTCATGATGTCATTTTATTGTATTTGGACTAACGATGTTCTATTTCAATTACAGAACCCACAACTGTGAACTCTTGTTGAATCTTCACCACCTATCACTGAACAACCACTTTTGGCACTCCTGTTATTAACGTTGCGTCTGTAACCACGGTAACCTATTCCTCCTCACTACATAACGCTCTAGCCTGACAGGCTGTGACACACTTCCGGGGCCTTATACCGACACGCCCCCTCCTCTCAGCGCCTGGAGCGCCGGATGACGTTAGTCATACACACGCCCACCCACTTCCTGTGGCGCGCGTCTGATAGGCTAAGCAGCAATATACCTGGGCTATTTAACACTGCCACCTCCTCCATACCATAGCGCCATAGGATCCGCGGCGGATACCGCATCCACACGCCACAGCATTGCACGGTAAGATTGCCTCTTTGTCCACACTAGTAGACAGTGTGGACACTACTTTGCTGCCAGTCACTAAGCGTTCTATATTTTCCCACAGTGGGACGGAGATAGTTACCTCCCTGCAGCATTGGTATGATCAGTCTTCTGGTGTCATATGATTCACCTTCACCTAATTTGGATGGTTGTCTTATCAGCCCCATTCCTCCCCTTTTCAGGTTTTTCTTGAAACCTATTCACAAAGTGCTCACAGTACATTCTAACGGTATGTGCATCCTCTTTGTAGGTTGTTTTTTGTCTCCATGACTGTGTCCTCATTAGTACATTGTATTTTGTGCCATAATGTGACCGATGTCTCAGCATATTATGTAATTTTTCTGTAAAAAACCCATGTCTTTCCATTGTAAATACTTTCTTTCATTTTGTTATTTTTGTTTAATTTTCCAGTACATTGATGAAGGTCATAGACCGAAACGTTTATGTATGTACTGCCATCTATTAAAATCACCAATTTTTGCAACATCATTTCGTTTGGGTGTGTGCCAAGTTTATATGCATTGATAGTCACGGATTGGGATCCTACTTGTGCACCATTCCGGTATCTTAAGGGTAGTGCCAACGGTTTCTGTTTATATGCCATTTTCTTGAAGACACACTGCAGTGTGTCTTCTATAAAATGGCAGCGGTAAGCGTGGACTTCGCATTCACCGATTCTGGCGCCACAACCCGCCCTATCCTGACGTCACATGAAGGCGCAAGACCCCGCGGCAACAGCAACATTGGCTTGGTAAGGTGTTGCAGAGATCGCGATCTCTTGGGGGTCTGCGTCACTCTGTGGGGCATGCGTCACTCTGTCTGGAGCAAGACTGCGTAGTGCGCAGGCACGTCGCGCTTGCGCAGTCTATAGAGGCTTCAGGCAGAGTGACGCTTAGCCCGTTATATTATAGATATGTATACTTACCAGATCCTGATGTCACTTGTGCAGATCTCAGGACAGTGATATGTGAGCAGCCAAGATGAGGAGGAGGTGACACACACATATTCCTGCCCCAGGTCTGACCTCTGCTGTGCTGTGCCCCTCCCCCTTACTATCATCTTGTAACCTGACACTGCAGGTACAGTAAGATAGAGGGGGAATTGAGAGGGGGTTTGGGAGATACGATCAAGAACTGCAGGATGCACAGCGTTATTCACTGTAAGAAATACTGTACACCCTCTGGACACTTCATAAAGGGGTTGCCTGTCCCAAACACCAGCCCTGCACACGTTTGTTGCAGAAGCCGACTCCTTCCTCCTGTGACCCACCGATTTCCTCCACAGGTACATCCATACTATAAGACGCACCTCCCAATTTACTGCAAAATTTGGGTGGAAAAAAGTGCTTCCTACTGTCCGAAAAACACGGTAATCAAATAGTTTCCTATATTAGTAATGGCAATGTATCCATAAAAATCAGTTGCTATACAGTTATCCCACACAAGATTTGTTTTTTATATACCATAGACTTGTTTAGGTGAATCTCATCTGCCACTCAGTCTGTGTTAAAAGTGGCATCTCGGCATGCTGAGCGGGATAACATAATTTTCCACGCCATCGTTTAATAATAAAACATGAGATGTCACTTTTTATTGCAAGACCTAACATTCTTAAGTATAATTGAGTTATAGGATTAATGCATCAGTGTTTTTCCCCAAGTGTGAAACACTTTAAATAGTAGACAACACAGAAATGCACAAAAATTTAGAGACTTTTGTCATATTAAATTTGAAGCTGGTCTGTCAAAATGGGCAAAGCCAGGGAGGTATATGCCAGTGATAAGATGCATGTAATTCATTAAGTGGAGTGTGCCTATTAATAATTTGACACATTTTATTGCTGTATGCCCCTCGTTGAGACTGCATGAAATTCTACTCCTAATGAATCGGGACCAATGTGTATCATTAACACAGCAGTTACCCATAAGTAACAGCTGCAATGATGTTACTCATTGGAAACTACTAATTTAGTTATGCATATAGTGCTACTTACATGGAACCTGACAGCTGATACATGCTGCCTGATCCATGGGCTGCATGTTTCAGGCACTGGCTGTATTATCTCATCCATGTATATATGACTCTGAAATTATGTGGCATTTCAGAGAAATACATACTTTAAAAGCCGCATGGTTGACTAGTCAGACAGGCTGGTCCTCTGCAGCATCTCCTCATACATCTTTGGAGTGACTGGTCTCTATTTATGCATGCATGCAGGGAGAAATCTGTCACTCAAACATTATACAGCAGTCTAGATCTGAATTTAAAATTGTTTGGAACATATCTTCTAGGTTATATAGGCCTCACTCACTAAAAACAAATCTGTTCAGTTACTAACATGATACAGTAGGGGAAAACTCTATTTAAAATTGTTTGGAGCATCTTGTCTGTTACACAGGCCTCATCCACACACACGAAAAAATTCTTCTGTTAGTAATGTCATACAGTAGGTTAGATCTCACTTTGAAATTGGAGCATCTAATCTATGTTATACAGGCCTCATTCACACACACACACACACACACAAATTTCTGTTACTAACGTCATACAATAGGTTAGATCTCACTTTGAAATTGTTTGGATCATCTAGTCTATTTTATACAGGTCTCATTCACAGCCCCCCAAAAATGTCTTCAGTTACTAAAGTCATACAGTAGGGGAGATCTCACTTTGAAATTGTTTGGAGCATCTAGTCTATTTTATACAGGCAGGTCTCATCCACACCAAAAAAAATTCTTCTGTTACTAATGCTCTATAGCAGGGGAGATCCCAATTTTAAATTGTTTGGAGCATCTAGTCTATGTTCGACAGGTCTCATCCACAGTCAAAAAAAAAATTCTTTGGTTACAAACGTTATACAGTAGGATAGATCTCACTTTGAAATGTTTTGGAGCATATAGTCTATGATATACAGGCCTCATCCACACACACACAAAATATTCTGTTACTATTCGAATGTAAATTTGCACATTTCTAACAAATATGTTGGAAAAATTAAATTATACTAGAGAAAACACAAAAGAAACAAACTTGCCCTGTTTCACTGTTTATGCCTATTTCCCTATTTTACAACTTTATGTATTTTACGATAGGTCATCTCTGTGCCTTTTATGATTGCTGGATGACCTATTTGTAATATTTGTTAAAAGCATTCCCCAGTCTTTAACTTTTTCTTGTTCTCTTATGTAAAGTTCAAGTAATTTTATTTATCTTTCTTTCACAAAAAGCAATAGATCGGTCAGTTCAATGTGAAATGGGAAAACATATCACTACAAAATCATTAACATTCATTATTATAATAATAATCATTATATTAGTCTAGATAATTGAATACATAATTGTTCACGACTTTCTAGTTGGTAGCTGCACCTTTGGAAGTAATGAGTGTTTGTCTCTTGGCATTACACAAGTAAACATAGCAGATTATTCCTACTTTATTATATAAAACTGGTCAAGGTCATTATGAACTATTCATGTCCAACAACAAGCACATGTAACGATTCTAGGGCATTAAAGTGTACATTTAATTAAAAAGTAAAATAGTAAATGCTAGTGAAGTTATGAAGCAGCATGATATGCCCAATGCCAATGCTGTGTCCTGCTCAGAAAATACTGACTAAGGCTAGTTTCACACTAGCGTTTATGAGCACAGCGACGGCCTGCGCACGGCCGCCACTAAGCCCCGCCCCCTGCCGCGCCCCGCCGGTAGCTCCGCCCACCGGCGCATGACGCTGCATGCGCCCTGCGTCCCCTATCTTTATCATAGGGGGCGCAGGCCGTGCGCAGTATTCGTTTGGCGGCGCATGCGCCTTTTTGACGGAGCGCCGACGCAACCAAACTGCAGCAGGTTGCGTTTGGCACAGGTCGACGCACCGTCAAAAGGACGCATGCACCGCCAAACGCATACTGCGCACGGCCTGCGCCCCCAGTGATAAAGATAGGGGACGCAGGGCGCATGTAGCTACCGGCGGAGGCGCGGCAGGGGGAGGGGCTTAGGAGCGGCCGTGCGCAGGCCGTCGCTGCGCTCATAAACGCTAGTGTGAAACTAGCCTTAGAGACAGAGTACAAGGACTTTCCACCGACTGTGTGCCGTGCTCCTTATTTCTCTAAAACTAACATACTGCTTGATGTAATGCCCAAAACACTGCTTTAATTATTCCTATTTTTAAAAAATGTTGGTATCATGTATATTACTCATGTGTATCATATTTTGTGCAGTTCTATGAATTTTTGGGGACTTTGGTTCAATATATACAAAATCTAAATTAAGATTGAAACAAAGTCTTTCACACATTATTTTTTTGGTACGGGTGATATGTTATTTTTTTTAATAGATCAATAAGACTGCTGGAAGGAAAAAAGCTGGAAGGAAAAAAAGCGCAATAGGGTCTTATCCGGGTATTAAGAGATTAACTCCAAGTGGATTGTACTCACCAGCTAGAGCCCAAAAACAGTCGTATAGAAGTGTAAGCTGCTGCAGATCCACCGGTCTACTCGTGACCAACCAGAGTTTTTTTAAATCCGGCACGATGCAGCGAAAATTGTGAAAACAGGATCTGGAATTGGATCCGGTTTTTTCACATAGAATGTAATGATCGCCGCTTCATGCCGGATGGACATGCGGCGCCTCCGGGTTTTGCCGGATACGACAAACATGTGCCGTCCGGCGTCTGCAAAACAACGTTGACTGCAACGTTTTTTTTGCAGCGCCGGACCGGCTTTTTCAACAGCGCATGCTTTTCGGGCACTGTGAGTTTTAACCCCACAAGTGCCCGGTGTGCATCTCTCTCTCTCTCCCCCTCCTCTTCTCTCTCTCCCTCTCTCTCTCCATACGCTTCATACCTTTCTTTGGCTGGCTCTCTCGTCCCCCGCTGTCTCTCTGGCTGCTCTCTCGTCCCCCGCTCTCTCTTTGGCTGCTCTCTCGTCCCCCGCTGTCTCTCTGGCTGCTCTCTCGCCTCCCGATCTCTCTCCGGCTGGCTCTCTCGTCCCATGGTGCTGCGGCTCCTTTAAATGTCCTCCAAGCCGTATCAGGAGCCGCATGTACATCCGGTGTCACCGCTGCAGGCCGGATCCGGCGGCCCGGCTTTTTGCCGCACGCCGCCGGACTCCTGACACCGGATGTCTGAAAGAGGCCTTAGAATGAGTTTGCCTTGTCATGACGAATGCAATTCAATGGTCACTTGAAAAAATACAGATAAAACATGAATGTAATCTAGGTTTTACTTTTCAAAAAGTAAGAAAAGCCAATATTTTTTTTCTTCATATAAAAAAACAGATGAAATATGGGTTTTAAAAAATGACAAATGGATCAAAATTGAGTGTGGAGCAGATACAAGAACAAAAACTGATGTGTGAGACTGACCTAAGGCTGTCACAAGGCTTTTGTTTTCTCATCTGAGAGCAACAAATATGGACAGAGACCATGATTTCCGCTGCGGTGTCACTTACACTCTGTGTTAGCAGTATTGAACAAAATGTTGTTTAACCCCTTAATGACCGCTGATATGCCTTTTAATGGCAGTAGTTAAGAGAGCTTAAACCACAGCGCCTTTAATTAAGAACGTGTATAGAAAGTGTATAGCACCCTCCAGAGTTGGATTTTCTCCAGGATCTCGGCTGCCGGGGGTAGCCGAGACCCCAGAGAATATGATTCGGGTCGGTTTTTACCTACTCCGCTTTTGCAATCACTGTTATTAACTGTATAACAGTGACCGCCAAAAAAAAGTCTGATATACCATTTAATTTCTTTCTCCTCTGATGTGATTGCACATCAGAGGAGAGAGAAATGGGGTCCCCGATCCCCCCGGTACCTCCCATTATTTTCCCTTCCCTCATATGTAGGGAAAATAATGAAATAGTGAAAATATATTTATTTTCATTTTTACATTAGGGTTAGGGTTAGAGTTAGAATTAGGGTTGAAATTAGGGTTAGGGTTAGAATTAGGGTTAGGATTAGGGTTAGGGTTAGGGTTGGGTTTAGGGTTAGGGATTAGGATTAGAATTAGGGTTAGGATTGGGATTAGGGTTAGGGATGGGATTAGGGTTAGGTGTTGTGAATTCACTTTCTGGTCTGCCTCTGGTTGCTGGTGAGAGTGGTGGAGCTGGTTGTATTGACAGAGGAGTCGTGAGTTCTCTTTCTGGGCTCCCTCTGGTGGTTGCAGGAGGTAATGAAGCTGATCTAATTAACAGAGACCTGCCACCTGATAATGAGGACGACAATTGGACATCTGGAGTCTCTGACTGGATTTAAGACAGCCGACTCCCTCTATCCCTGCTGGTGATTTTTCCTGCCTCCTGAGGTCTTAGTTTCCAGTTCAGTCCCTTCATTCTCAAGCTAAGTGTTCTTTGCTATTGTTCACATTTGATTTGGTTTTGTCTATTCAGTTTTGTGTGGTCAGCCAGCCCCGGCTGGGGCTGTGTTGAATTTCCATTCTTATGTTACTGTTTGTGCCAGTTTGCTTTTTGTCCCTTATTAAATTGGCCTCTTTTTGCTCTGTTTTCAGAATATGCCAGAGTGCTGATATAGTGTGTGAAGTCTAGTGACTTCATTGTTTTTTGCTATCAGAAGTGTTGGATATTTTTGCAGGGTTTTTTGGCGTGATTGCAGACAGTATCTTTCCTTTCCTGTCCTTTTTAGTTAGTGTGGACTCCATCATTTGCTCAGCCTATTCTCCTACCTGTGTTAGTGTTTTCATCTTGTCTCACCGACAATATATGTTTGGGGGCTATCTATTCCTTTGGGGTCTGCTCTGCGGCAGTTTAGATTTCCCCTTTTCTTGCTTTAGGCTTATTTAGTCCTCCGGCTGTGTCGAGGCGTCTAGAATCATCGTAGGTACACTCCACAGCTACTGCTAGTTGTGTGGATAGGATCAGGGGTCTGCAATCTGCTTAGTTACCAACCTCTCTGGTTTTCTGTGGCTTAGCTTGGCCTTGTTTTCCTCCTCAGTGACCCAATCATAACAGAATCACCAGCCTAAACCGCAGATTCTAGGGTACTCAAAAGCAGGAAAGAATTGTAAAAAAAAAAAAAAAAAGTGTCAGAATTTTTTTATATGTATTTTTTCCTCTTTTTCTCTCGGGCCATAGGAGGATTTCTTCTTTAATGGAGATTAAGCAATTGGCTGATCGTGTTGCGCAGCTCGCTGCTGAAGTGAGGGGAATTTCCACCTATCTCGCTCAATCACATGCTGTTGAACCAAAAATCCCTACTCCTGATGTGTTTTCTGGGGATCGGTCTAAATTTTTGAATTTTAAGAATAATTGTAAATTATTTCTTGCCTTGAAGCCTAACTCATCGGGGAGCTCTGTGCATCGGGTTAAAATTGTAATCTCCTTGCTGCGTGGCGATCCCCAGGATTGGACTTTTTCTCTGACACCTGAAAATCCTATTCTGACCAATGTGGATGCATTTTTTCAAGCCTTGGGGTTGTTGTATGATGAACCTAATGCTATTGATCAAGCTGAGAAAACCCTATTGGCATTGAACCAGGATCAGGATTCTGCAAAGTTATACTGTCAAAAATTACAAAAGTGGGCGGTCCTTACTACATGGAATGATGGTGCCTTGGCAGCTCTCTTTCGGAAGGGTTTGTCAGAAACCGTAAAAGATGTTATGGTGGGATTTCCTGTTCCCTCTGGTCTTGATGATTCTATGTCATTAGCCATTCAAGTTGATCGGCGTTTACGTGAGCGTAAAACTACACGAGAGGCGTTGCCACCTTTTGAACAAACGTCTGAACCTATGCAATGTGGTAGGGTTTTGTCTAGGGCGCAGCGTCAGGAGTTTAGAAGGCGTAATAAGCTGTGTTTTTTTCTGTGAAGACGCCTCTCATACTATTTCTGTCTGCCCTAAACGAGAGAAACGTTTTGCACACACATTTGCTGTGGACAGCGTACAACCTAAGTTCCTTTTGGCAATTACCCTGATCAGCTCCTTATCCACATTTTCCGCTAAGGCATTTGTAGATTCAGGAGCAGCTTTGAATCTGATGGATTTGGACTTTGCTAAATGTTGTGGCTTTCCCATGATACGTCTGTGGACTCC
This sequence comes from Dendrobates tinctorius, assembly GCF_039654945.1. Taxonomy (NCBI): domain Eukaryota; kingdom Metazoa; phylum Chordata; class Amphibia; order Anura; family Dendrobatidae; genus Dendrobates; species Dendrobates tinctorius. Next base: position 29,348,089 of record NW_027361779.1, on the reverse strand, counting down.
TATTCCTTTGAGGGGTATTGATGCTACTCCTTTGGCGGAGAATAAACCTCAGTTTTGGACCCAGGTGATAATGCGGGTCGCCTCAGACCACCAAGAAAATTGTAAATTTTTGGTGCTGCACAATTTGCATGATACTATTGTTCTGGGTTTTCCCTGGTTGCAAACTCATAATCTAGTTTTGCATTGGAAATCTGTGTCTGTGATGAGTTGGGGTTGTCAGTGTGTTCTTAGTGACACTCCTGTTTTCTCCACCTCTCCTCAGTCTCATGATATTCCTGATTATTTGGCTGATTTTTCTGATGTATTTAGTGAGAGTAAGTCTGCGTGTTTGCCTCCTCATAGGAGTTATGACTGTGCAACTGAGTTGATGCCGGGTTGTAAATTTACCAAGGGTCGGCTTTTCAACTTATCGGTACCCGAACATGATGCTATGCGATGTTATATCAAGGAGTCTTTGGAGAAGGGTCATATTAGACCATCCTTTTCACCCTTAGGTGCTGTTTTTTTGTGACCAAGAAAGATGGTTCATTAAGGCCTTGTATTGACTATCGTTCCCGTAACAAAATTACGGTTAAATATCAGTACTCGTTACCCCTGATTTCTGATTTATTTTCCTGCGTTAAAAGTGCCTGCTGCTTTACCAAGCTTGACCTCAGGGGGCGTATAATCTTATTCACATCAAGCACGGGGATGAATGGAAGATGGCGTTTAATACTCCGGAGGGACATTTTGAGTACCTGGTGATGCCTTTTGAGCTCACTAATGCCCCTTCTGTCTTCCAATCCTTCATGAATTATATTTTCCGGGACAATGTGGATAAGTTTTGATCATCTATCTGGATGATATTTTGATCTTTTCCAGTGATTGGGATTCTCATGTGGAACATGTCCGGAGTATGTTCCAGATTTTGAGGTAAAATTCCCTGTATGTTAAGGGATCGAAATGCCTCTTTGGTGTACAGAGGATTTCATTTTTGGAATTTATTTTGTCTCCGTCGACTATTGAAATGGACCCGGCCAAGGTACAGGCCATTTATGATTGGGTTCAGCCCACTTCTTTGAAGGCTCTCCAGAAGTTTTTGGATTTTGCTAATTTTTATCGTAAATTTATAGGTAATTTTTCTGGTATTGTCAAACCACTGACTGATCTGACCAAGAAGGGCGCTGATGTGCTGAATTGGTCTCCAGATGCTGTCTTGGCATTTCAGGAGCTTAAGCGGAGATTCACTTCTGCTCTGGTTCTATGGCAATCTGATGTCTCACTTCCATGTCAGGTGGAGGTAGATGCTTCTGAGATTGGTGCAGGAGCTGTTTTGTCCCAAAAAGATCCGGTGACTTCTAAAATGAATCCCTGTGCCTTCTTTTCTCGAAAGTTCTCCCCATCTGAATGTAACTATGACGTGAGGAATCGGGAATTGTTGGCCATGAAATGGGCATCTGAAGAGTGGCGACATTGGTTGGAGGGAGCTAGACATCAAGTTGTGGTCCTCACGACCACAAGAATTTTATTTATCTTGAATCGGCCAAACGCTTGAATCCTAGACAGGCTAGGTGGGCCTTGTTTTTCACGCGTTTTAATTTTGTGATCTCTTTTCTTCCGGGCACTAAGAATGTTAAGGCAGACGCCCTTTCTAGGAGTTTCTTTGCTGAGTCTCTTATTGTGACCGAGCCTACTACCATCCTAGGTGAGGGGGTAGTTCTTTCCGCCATCTCGCCCGATTTGAGATGCGCCCTGGAGGAATTTCAGGAGGACTAACCTGAGCATTATCCTATGGGAAAATTGTATGTTCCTGACCAGTGGAGGAAGAGAGTGATGTCTGAAGTTCATTGCTCCGCATTGACTGGTCATCTAGGTATTTTTGGTACCAGAGATTTGGTGAGTCGGTCTTTTTGGTGGCCTGCCTTATCTCGTGATGTCAGGAATTTTGTGCAGCCCTGTGAGACTTGTTCTCGGTCTAAACCCTGTTCTCGTTCTAGTGGGTTGTTGATGCCCCTGCCGGTGCCCAAGAGGCCATGGAGCCATACTCAATGGATTTTATTTCGGATCTTCCTGTCTCTCAGAGAATGACAGTTATCTGGGTGATTTGTGATAGATTTTCTAAGATGGTCCATCTTGTACCACTCCCAAAGTTGCCATCTTCTTCAGCGTTGGTGCCCTTGTTTTAACAACAGGTGGTTCGGTTGCATGGGATTCCAGAGAACATTGTGTCAGACAGAGGAGTCCAGTTTGTTTCCAGATTCTGGAAAGCTTTTTGTTCCAATCTGGGAATTCAGTTATCTTTCTCCTCTGCGTTTAATCCTCAGACCAATGGGCAGACTAAGAGAACAAACCAGACTTTGGAGTCCTATTTCAGATGTTTTATATCTGCTGATCAGGATGACTGGGTCTCATTTTTGCCCTTGGCCGTATTTGCGCTAAACAATAGAGCTAGTTCTGCCACTTTGATGTCGCCCTTTTTCTGTAACTTTGGGTTTCATCCTTGATTTTCTTCAGGGCAAGTGGAATCTTCAGCCTGCCCAGGTGTGGACATTGTGGTAGAGAGAATGCAGCAGATTTGGGACCAAGTGGTGGATAAGTTGTCCCTCTCTCAGGAAAAGGTCAAGTGGTTTTCCAACCGTCATAGGACCATTGGTCCCCGGTTTCAAGTGGGTGATATGGTTTGGTTGTCATCAAAGAATATCTCTATGAAGGTTGCATCTTCAAAGTTCAAGCCAAGATTCATTGGACCTTATAAGATTTTGGAGATTCTTAATCCTGTTTCTTTTCGATTGGCTCTTCCAGTTACGTTTAAGATCCATAACGTGTTTCATAAATCTCTGTTGAAGAGGTTTGTTGAGCCAGTAGTTCCTATGGTGGCACCTCCTGACCCTGTATTGGTTAAAGGCAATGTGGAATATGAGGTAGAGAAAATATTGGATTCTCGTTTGGCTAGACGGAGACTCCAGCACTTGGTCAAATGGAAGGGTTATGGCCAGGAGGATAATTCTTGGGTCTCTGCTTCTGTCATTCATGCCGATAGATTGGTTCATGCTTTTCACTGGGCTCATCCTGATCGGCCTGGTGGCATGGATGAGGGTTCGGTGACCCCTCCTCAAGGGGGGTACTGTTGTGAATTCACTTCCTGGTCTGCCTCTGGTTGCTGGTGAGAGTGGTGGAGCTGGTTGTATTGACAAAGGAGTCGTGAGTTCTCTTTCCGGGCTCCCTCTGGTGGTTGCAGGAGGTAATGAGGCTGATCTAATTAACAGAGACCTGCCACCTGATAATGAGGATGACGATTGGACATCTGGAGTCTCTGACTGGATTTAAGACAGCCGACTCCCTCTATCCCTGCTGGTGATTTTTCCTGCCTCCTGAGGTCTTAGTTTCCAGTTCAGTCCCTTCATTCTCAAGCTAAGTGTTCTTTGCTATTGTTCACATTTGATTTGGTTTTGTCTATTCAGTTTTGTGTGGTCAGCCAGCCCCGACTGGGGCTGTGCTGAATTTCCATTCTTATGTTACTGCTTGTGCCAGTTTGCTTTTTGTCCCTTATTAGATTGGCCTCTTTTTGCTCTGTTTTCAGAATATGCCAGAGTGCTGATATAGTGGGTGAAGTCTAGTGACTTCAGGGTTTTTTGCTATCAGAAGTGTTGGACATTTTTGCAGGGTTTTTTGGTGTGATTGCAGACAGTATCTTTCCTTTACTGTCCTTTCTAGTTAGTGTGGGCTCCATCGTTTGCTCAGCCTATTTTCCTACCTGTGTTTGTGTTTTTATCTTGTCTCACCAACAATATATGTTTGGGGGCTATCTATTCCTTTGGCATTTGCTCTGGTTTAGTTTAGATTTCCCCTTTTCTTGCTTTAGGCTTATTTAGTCCTCCGACTGTGTCGAGGCATCTAGAATCATAGTAGGTACGCTCCACGGCTACTGCTAGTTGTGTGGATAGGATCAGGGGTCTGCAATCCACTTAGTTACCAACCTCTCTGGTTTTCTGTGGCTTTGCTTGGTCTTGTTTTCCTCCTCGGTGACCCAATCATAACAGTTAGGGATGTGTTGGCATTAGAGTTGGAGCTAGAATTGAGGAGTTTCCTCTATTTAGGCACATCAGGGGGTCTCCAAATGCGACATGGTGCCATTTTGCATTCAAAAAGTCAAATAGTGCTCCCTCCCTTCCGAACCCCGACGTGTGCCCAAACAGTGGTTGATCCCAACATATGGGGCATCTTTGTACTCAGGACAAATTGCACACCAACTTTGGGGGTCTAATTTTCCTGTTACCCTTGGGAAAATAAAACAATTGGGGCGTTCGATCTCAATTCCAGTCAATTCTGCATTGAAAAAGTCAAACTTTCTTCTGTTCCAAGCCCTGCCGTGCGCCCAAACAGTGGCTCACCCCCTCATATGTGGTATCAGCTTATTCAGGAGAAATTGCAAAACAAATTTTGTGGTTCATTTTCTCTTTTACACTTGTGAAAATAAAAAAAATTGGTTCTGAAGTAAAATGTTTGCAAAAAAAATTAAATGTTAATTTTTTCCTTCCACATTGCTTCTTGAATGTGGTATTGAGCATCTTGAGGGGTGTAGCTTTTATAATGGTGTGACTTTTGGGTATTTTATGTCATATTGACCTCTCAAAGTTATTTCAAATGTGAGGCGGTCCCTAAAAAATGGTTTTGTAAATTTTGTTGTAAAAATGAGAAATCACTGGTCAACTTTTAACCCTTATAACTTACTAACAAAAAATTTTGGTTCCAAAATTGTGCTGATGTAAAGTAAACATGTGGAAAATGTTATTTATTAAGTATTTTTTGTGACATATCTCTCTGATTTAAGGGCATAAAAATTAAAAGTTTGAAAATTGCAATTTTTAAATTTTTTTCCATATTACTGTTTTTTTCATAAATAAACGCAAGTCATATCGAATAAATTTTACCACTAACATGTAGTAAAATATGTCACGAAAAAACATTCTGAGAATCAGCGTGATCCGTTAACCCCTTAACGACCAGGGGTATTTTGGTTTTGCATTTTCATTTTTCCCTCCCCTTCTTTCCAGAGCCATAACTTTTTTATTTTTCCTTCTATATGGCCTTGTGAGGGCTTATTTTTTGCGGTACGAGTTGTATTTTTAAATTACACCATTGGTTTTACCATGTCATGTACTCGAAAACGGGAAAAAAAACCCACACTTGTTTTTTGCTTGGCTTTTTTGCTAGGTTCACTGGATGCTAAATCTGGCCTGCCATTATGATTCTCCAGGTCATTACGAGTTCATAGACACCAAACATGTCTATGTCCTCTTTTATCTAAGTGGTGAAAAAAAATTCCAAAGTTTGCTTAAAAAAAAACATTTTCGCAATTTTCCGAGACCTGTAGCGTCTCCATTTTTCATGATCTCGGGTCGGGTGAGGGCTTATTTTTTCCATGCCGGGCTGACATTTTTAATGATACCACTTTTGTGCAGATATGTTCTTTTGATTGCCCGTTATTGCATTTTAATGCAATGTCTTGGCGACCAAAAAAACGTAATTCTGGCGTTTTGAATTTTTTTCTCGCTACGCCGTTTAGCGATCGGGTTAATGCTTTTTTTACTGATAGATCAGGTGATTCTGAATGCGATGATACCTAATATATGTATGTGGGATTTTTTTTACTGTTTTATTTTGATTGGGGCGAAAGGGAGGTGATTTGAACTTTTAGGTTTTTTTAATTTTCTTTATTTTTAAACATTTTTTTTTTACTTTTGGCATGCTTCTGTGGCGCCCCTGAGGCTTCAGTCACCACAGAGGTACTGCACCTTCTCCTAAGGTGTAGTGCCCCACCATCCAGGTAGGCTGGGAACTCCTTTCCACATTCCAACACCTGCACCCCACACACAGGATAGTTCAGCAGGGACCCATCCATGCTTATGCTGGAAAGATCATAGGGTGCCTTTTGTGGTCCCTGGCTTCGTAACACGAGAGGTGCTGGGGAGGCGGGTGGTGTTAGATATAAAAGAGAGGGAAGGTGTAGGATTTCAGGTCAGTCTGGGGTGAGTCCCAGAGAAGGAAGTCACTCAGACAAGGGTCTGAGAGAGAGAGAGCAGGTTGACAGCAGGTCAGCCTGTGAGGAGCTCAAGGCGGAGAAAGGCAGTCAGTCAGGAGAGGCTGAGGACTGGTCTTAGTGGAACAAGCTCCCTAGGGAAGGAAGAGAAGGAGAAAGAGATGTAGACTGGAGACTACAGATTCCATAAGAGAGATAGAACAGATCGGAACGAAGGAGATTAGAAGGACGGTGGGAAGCTGGTTGAAGAAAGATAGAGAACCCTTCCAGTCCAGAGAGTGCAAAGGCTGGGGCCCGGTCCCCCAGGTTGATTGGATCTTTATGTCCGGCAACAGACACCGGAGGAGTAGTGAGCCGGTAACGCCTTGCTCCCATCATAGACTTGGGACACAACAGCAACTGAATAGAGAGCCGGGACGCAGAGAGGAGTCCCCGAAGCAGGCTACAGCTGTCTGACATACAAGTAAAGACTAGGAACACCTAGAGAGAGGCATTCCAGGGTAGCTAAGTACTGGAGTGATTCGCACCTAAAGGCGCATTGGAGGAGTCGTTCAGTAAGGTACATGTTGGCGGAGTGTGGAAGGGAGAATCCTATCCTGCCTCGAGGTTGGCTGGAGCCCTGACCTGGAGAACACAGTACGGAGGCAGGCAGTTGAGTGAACTGCAAACAGTGAGTAAAGCTTTGGAACCGCATACTCTGGTGTCCTCCAGTTATTCCCATACCACTATACCTGGGTACCAGCCTCCATACTATTCTGCGCCTCTCCTCATCCATTGCACCTACACTGCCCTGGGACTACAGCTCCACCTGTGGGGAGCTATACCATCTCTGCTGCACCACACCATCAGTCCCAGCGGATCTGTATGCAGCGTTGGCTTACCATCTTACTTGCCAAACACCACGGGTGGCGTCACAAACTATTCTAATAAACTTTAACACCATTAACATCACCGCCATTGATATTGGGCGCCCAGGGCCACGGACCGAGTCACCGCAGCTGTGACACATTCCCGCCTTGACACCGGCCCGGTACCGAGTACCCCGCTGCCCTGGGTGTGCTAGGGTGACCCAATTTTGGCGTCACGAACAGGATGACGAGACCCGATGCCATCGGGTTCTGTGTGCCTTGGATTTACAACTTTTGAAAATGTGCAGAAGACCAAATTTAATAGACTGTAAAATGGACATTAGAAATGGCCGCTGGAGCGGAGAAGAAGGGCGTGAAGAGATGGGAGGTCCTAAGAAAAAACCGTGAAGAGTCTTGGTCCGTCCCTGGCTTAAATACTATGTGACCGATGCACCCCCCGAGGGGGTTCGTATACCGGCTTGGTATGGAGGCGCTGGAAGAAGACACTGCCCCCGGAAGGAGGGGCAGAGAAAGCCAGTGGCGAGCAGAAGGGCGGAGCAAGAGGAAGAACGCCAGAACGCCATTTTGGAGAGTGAGGGAAGGAGGCCTGCGGAGCGCGGGGAAGTGCAAACCCCCGGCGCCATGGCTGACGGCTCAAACCCGAACTCCAGAATGAACCGCCAGCAATTAGAAGATGAAATCGCTGAACTGACTACCCATCTGCAGCTATGAAGAGAAGCGCTGGAGAAGCTGAGACAGCAACGCACCCCGGCGGGGCCTACACCTGCGGTACCCCCTCCATCGGTACCTGCCGCTACCACATCAGACTGTCCCAGGGCAGCGCTGACCTACACATCTACTCTGACCGTGCGGTTGAGCACCTCCTGCCGGAGAAGTTATCAGAGGACCCGAGAGAGGAAGCAGAGCTCCTGCCTGGATCTGGCATGGCTGTGCCGGTCCCCACAGAGACCCCTGCGGATCCAGAACCCGCAACTGCTCCTTTATCACCTGCACTGGAGCCAAGGTCGCACCGCTGGGAGACCTCAGGTATGTCCGGTGCCCCTTCCCCTGAGAAGACCCGGGGTTGCCCCACCGTTGCAACGGCCGGCCAGGTTATGTTAGACCTGGTCTGGGAACGGGAAGCCAGTCCCCGGGGGGAGATACCGGAACCCCCAACGGTGGCACCGCAGGCCCCAGTAGGCCAAAGCAGGTCCCGGGAGGAGCAGAATGAGGTCTATTGCCGAGCCACCATTAAAAAGCTGGCAGCTGAGTACCGGGAGAGGGAGCAGAGGAGATTGGCTGTACTGGGCCCGGATTTGAGCAGGAAAGAGAGGACCCGTGCTGGGCATTACAGTTCCCAGGATGCCACAGGAGGGGGGCAGGTCCTTAACGTCAATCAAGAGCAGGGGTTCGGATTTATTGCAGACCCCAAGAGGATAAGTGACTTATTCTTTAACCAGAGGGATGTTGAATCCCACTTGCCCAAAGGACACCCTAAAAGAAACCTGCAGCCTGGGGAGTATGTCACCTTCACCCGCCATGAGGGGCTCAGGGGATGGTATGCCCTGAATGTACGACGTATCCCTGCAGAATTTATTGAGCAGTACCTGCCAAAGAGACCTGTTAATGCTCCTCCACCTACAGTTACCACCCAAGCTGCTCAGGTGCCTAGGAATCCAACGATTACCACGTCAGTTCCAACCAGGCAGCCTAAAAAGAAGATCTCTGGCTTGACACCATGGGAAGAGGACTACCTAAAAATAGTCAATGATTATCTCGAATATGGTGATGGTTCAGCTTCCAGAACCCCAGGAGGGGATCACCAGTAGAAGAATTATAATATTACAAAATTTCTCGTTACCCAGGAGGGTTTTGTTGCACCAGTTGTGCCTTTGCCTTTTGTTCATCATGTTGCCCAGTTTTTGATTGGCAGCGTTGTTTTTGAAATGGAACTGTGGAGATCATAGATGCTGATTGATCCAAAAACTTTTAATGTAGATAGTTGCACCTCTTTAGGTGCCCTTTCCTGGTTTTACATATAAAGACACTTTGCGAAGATAATGTTTTTGCATGGACACTTTCGAAGAATGATGTCTACCTCAAGGGACACTGCAAGAAATCCCGTCTGGGAGCAGTGTTCAGCACCTTACAAGAATTTTGAATGTTTTATGATAACGTATTTGATAATGTTATGTCTTATGAAAAGTAATTGTCTTTTACAGAATATTTGATACAGAGAATTAGAATAGAATGTGAGAATTGAATAAAGAATACAGAATTGAAAGTGACAGGTGACAGGCCAAGAGTAGATGGTCAGTGTCTTGTGTCCAGTAGAGAGAGAAAAAGAGATTAATTGATAGAAAATGTAATAAAGAAAATGTGTTGAGTATAGCACTTTGAATTAAGAATTGCACTTAAGTACATTTTTGATACTAAGATAGGAAGTTAACCTGTTTGTAACGTTTAAGAAATGTGCCTCCTACATTAGGAAGATTAGATAAGTATTGTTAAATAGCATTTAAAAATTTTTGTGTGTTCCTGTATTGTACCTTTTATTGTATTGCAGCCCGCAGACGTGCTGTGTTTAACGGGGGGGCATGTGGTGCCCCTGAGGCTTCAGTCGCCACAGAGGTACTGCACCTTCTCCTAAGGTGTAGTGCCCCACCATTCAGGTAGGCTGGGAACTCCTTTCCGCATTCCAACACCTGCACCCCACACACAGGATAGTTCAGCAGGGACCCATCCATGCTTTATCCTGGAAAGGTCATATGGTGCCTTTTGTGGTCCCTGGCTTCGTAACACGAGAGGTGCTGGGGAGGTGGTTGGAGTTAGATATAAAATAGAGGGAAGGTGTAGGATTTCAGGTCAGTCTGGGGTGAGTCCCAGAGAAAGAAGTCAGTCAGACGAGGGTCTGAGAGAGAGAGCAGGCTGACAGCAGGTCAGCCTGAGAGGAGCTCAAGGCGGAGGAAGGCAGTCAGTCAGGAGAGGCTGAGGACTGGTCTTAGTGGAACAAGCTCCCTAGGGAAGGAAGAGAAGGAGAAAGAGACGTAGACTGGAGACTACAGATTCCATAAGAGAGATAGAACAGATCGGAACTAAGGAGAATAGAAGGACGGTGGGAAGCTGGTTGAAGAAAGATAGAGAACCCTTCCAGTCCAGAGAGCGCAAAGGCCGGGGCCCGATCCTCGAGGTTGATTGGATCTTTATGTCCGGCAACAGACACCGGAGGAGTAGTGAGCCGCTAACGCCTTGCTCCCATCATAGACTAGGGACACAACAGCAACTGAATAGAGAGCGGGGACGCAGTGAGGAGTCCCCGAAACAGGCTACAGCTGTCTGTCATACAAGTAAAGACTAGAAACACCTAGAGAGAGGCATTCCAGGGTAACTAAGTACTGGAGTGCTTCGCACCTAAAGGCACATTGGAGGAGTCATTCAGTAAGGTACATGTTGGCGGAGTGTGGAAGGGAGAATCCTATCCTGCCTAGAGGTTGGCTGGAGCCCTGACCTGGAGAACACAGTACGGAGGCAGGCAGTTGAGTGAACTGCAAACAGTGAGTAAAGCTTTGGAACCGCATACTCTGGTGTCCTCCAGTTATTCCCGCACCACTACACCTGGGTACCAGCCTCCATACCATTCTGCGCCTCTCCTCATCCATTGCACCTACACTGCCCTGGGACTACAGCTCCACTTGTGGGGAGCTATACCATCTCTGCTGCACCACACCATCAGTCCCAGCGGATCTGTATGCAGCGCTGGCTTACCATCTTACTTGCCAAACACCACGGGTGGCGTCACAAACTATTCTAATAAACTTTAACACCATTAACATCACCGCCATTGATATTGGGCGCCCAGGGCCACGGACCGAGTCACCGCTGCTGTGACACATTCCCGCCTTGACACCGGCCCGGTACCAAGTACCCCGCTGCCCTGGGTGTGCGAGGGCGACCCACTTCAATAGCCTTCATAGGAGGCTAGATGCATGCGCAACCCGATCAGCTCTGCTACATATGGGCGATGAGCAGATCGCCATATGTAGCCGATTTACTGCTGTGCTTTCAGCGCCGACCACTGGGTGGCGCTGAAAGCCATATGCCTGGAGCAACCATAGAGGTCTCATAGAGACCTCTGGTTGTCCAGGCAACATGACGCCGACCCCCGACCCCTGGAAATGCTATTTAAATGCCCGCTGTCAGCTTTGACAGCGGGATTTAACTAGTTAATAGGCGCGGGCAGATGGCGATTTCGCTTGCGCATATTGCGGGCACAAGTCAGCTGTTCATAACAGCTGACATGTCCCGGCTTTGATGCGGGCTCAGTGCCGGAGCCCTCATCAAAGCAGGGGAGATGTCTGATGACGGACTGTGTCCGTCATTGGACATTAAGGGGTTAAAGCATTTCAGGGTTATAACCTCATAAAATAACAGTGGTCAGAATTGTAAAAATTGGCCTGGTCATTAAGCTGCAAATTGACTCCGTTACTATGGGGTTAATAGCCTGTTTACACAAACACTTGTGCTCAAAAGTTTATATAGCCGGGCAGAATTTTTGCTTTCTGCGCCTTTTTTCTGAGAATATGAATGATAACACCAAAACTTTTTCTCCACTCATGGTTAGTGGTTGGGTGAAGCCATTTATTGCCAAACTACTGTGTTTCCCTTTTTTAATCATAATGACAACCCAAAACATCCAAGTGACCTTGATCAAAAGTCCATATACCCCATTTCTTAATACCGTGTAATGCCCTCTCTATCATCAATCACAGCTTGAAGTCTTTTGTGGTAGTTGTGGATGAGGTTCTTGATTTTCTCAGATGGTAGAGCTGCCCACTCTTTTTGGTAAAAAGCCTCCAGTTCCTGTAAATTCCTGGGCTGTCTAGCATGAACTGCGTGCTTGAGATCTCCCCAAAGTGGCTCAATGATATTGAGGTCAGGAGACTGAGATGGCCACTCCAGAACCTTCACTTTGTTCTGCTGACATTTTTTTTTTCCTCACTCAAGTAAATCTGCAAAAGGGATTAAGTGCACAGTAACCATGCAATTATGCTCCAGCGCAGGTGCCCCGGCCGGCACCTGCCTGCAGAAGCCTTTTTTTTAATTCAGTATGTTAGGTACTCATTATCAAAACTAGGTGGCAGGTCAGTGAGGGATCATTGATCTGTCAGCAGTCTGCATTATGAATATATAATCAGAGCACCACATACATGAACCCCACCTTAGGGCACGAGCATATCATTAACACAAAACTGAAAAATAAAGATTAAGAAACAGCCACAAGATGGATTTCATCAACCAAGGAATCATTTTATTCAGTATCACAGCGCCGACCTGACACTGTGTGTAGGTTACTCTGCATAATCCTGCTGACAGGTTCACTTTAAAGTATAGGATGTTTATATGATGCCTGTGTCCTTATTTGTTTTGTATCACTGGTGGAAATAAATGTTGGACATTTCTATCACCACTATGTTCATATTTGATTACATTTTAGTACATGTGGTGGTCCCAGTCACAGTTATTGTTGCCCATTTATGCTGAAATCCAACATTTGTTCTGTTAACCCATCCTGTACATGCATATCCACATTCTGCAAAGGTCAGTCAATTAGAGGGAACCTGACAGGAGATTCATCAAAATAAATAAGAGATTGGCTGCATTATTGCACCTGTATATCTTTTACTCTGTAATGGTATGTTCACACTGGGGTTTTTGTTGCTTTTTTTCTGCAGCAAAACCTGATTTCTGGGAAGGAAAGAAGTTATGTCAAAAATGCATGTTTTGGTGCACTTTTGTTTTTGGTGCATTTTTTTCATGCGTTTTGGGGGCTAACTTGTGTCTGTTTGTGCATGCTGATAAAGTTGAGTGCCCCAGAGAAAAACAAAATACTTCCTGTAGAACAATACCTCTAGATCCCTTGAAAAGCCGGCAATTCTTTTACCGCGTACAGTAAATAGAATAGAATAGATATATGCACATAGAATAGATATAAAGATGCCAGTGACACACACATATACACTCACTGGCCACTTTATTAGGTACACCTGTCCAACTGTGTGTTAAGACTTAATTTCTAATCAGCCAATCACATGGCGGCAACTCAGTGCATTTAGGCATGTAGACATGGTCAAGACAATCTCCTGCAGTTCAAACCGAGCATCAGTATGGGGAAGAAAGGTGATTTGAGTGCCTTTGAACGTGGCATGATTGTTGGTGCCAGAAGGGCTGGTCTGAGTATTTCAGAAACTGCTGATCTACTGGGATTTTCACGCACAACCATCTCTAGGGTTTACAGAGAATGGTCCGAAAAAGAAAAAAAATCCAGTGAGCGGCAGTTCTGTGGCCGGAAATGCCTTGTTGATGCCAGAGGTCAGAGGAGAATGGGCAGACTGGTTCGAGCTGATAGAAAGGCAACAGTGACTCAAATTGCCACCCGTTACAACCAAGGTAGGCAGAAGAGCATCTCTGAACGCACAGTGCGTCGAACTTTGAGGCAGATGGGCTACAGCAGCAGAAGACCACACCGGGTACCACTCCTCTCAGCTAAGAACAGGAAACTGAGGCTACAATTTGCACAAGCTCATCGAAATTGGACAGTAGAAGATTGGAAAAACGTTGCCTGGTCTGATGAGTCTCGATTTCTGCTGCGACATTCGGATGGTAGGGTCAGAATTTGGCGTAAACAACATGAAAGCATGGATCCATCCTGCCTTGTATCAACGGTTCAGGCTGGTGGTGGTGGTGTCATGGTGTGGGGAATTTTTTCTTGGCACTCTTTGGGCCCCTTGGTACCAATTGAGCATCGTTGCAACGCCACAGCCTACCTGAGTATTGTTGCTGACCATGTCCATCCCTTTATGACCACAATGTACCCAACATCTGATGGCTACTTTCAGCAGGATAATGCGCCATGTCATAAAGCTCGAATCATCTCAGATTGGTTTCTTGAACACGACAATGAGTTCACTGTACTCAAATGGCCTCCTCAGTCACCAGATCTCAATCCAATAGAGCATCTTTGGGATGTGGTGGAACGGGAGATTCGCATCAGGGATGTGCAGCCGACAAATCTGCGCCAACTGTGTGATGCCATCATGTCAATATGGTCCAAAATCTCTGAGGAATGCTTCCAGCACCTTGTTGAATCTCTGCCACGAAGAATTGAGGCAGTTCTGAAGGCAAAAGGGGGTCCAACCCGTTACTAGCATGGTGTACCTAATAAAGTGGCCAGTGAGTGTATATTTCTGAGTAAAATGTAAATTGCTCTTTTATTCTATAAACTACTGACAACATGTCTTCGAATTTCCAAACACTAAATTTTGTATTTATTTTCAGAAAATGAGAAATGGTCAAAAGAAGAAAAAAATTGCAGTGCTTGCAGACCTCAAATAATGCTAAGAAAACAAGTTCATAATCATTTAGAAACAGCAATACTAATGTTTTAACTCATCCTGAGTTCAGAAATCAGTATTTTGTGGAATAACTATAATTTTTAATCACAGTTTTCATGTGTCTTGGCATGCTTTCCACCAGTATTTCACACTGGTTTTGGGTGACCTTATGCCACTCCTGGTATACAAATTTAAGCAGCTCTTCTTTGTTTGATGGCTTGTGACTATCCATATTCCTTTTGATTACATTCCAGAGGTTTTAAGTGGGGTTCAGGTCTGGAGATTGGGATGGCCATGACAGGGATTTGATGTGGTGGTCCTTCATCCACACATTGATTGACCTAGCAGTGTGGCATGACACATTGTTCTCCTGGAAAAAAACAGTCCTCAGAGTTGGGGAACATTGCCTGAGCAGAAGGAATCAACTGTTTTTTCAGGATAACTTTGAATGCGGCTTGAATCATACGTCCTTCGCAAAGATTAACCTGCCCAATTCCAGCCTTGCTGAAGCATCCCCAGATCATCACTGATCCTCCACCAAATTTCACAGTGGGTGCAAGACACCTTGCCTTGTATGCGATTTCTAGGTCTCCGTCTAACCATTAGACGACCAGGTGTTGGGCAAAGCTGAAAAGTTGGCAAACTTCAGCCTGGCTCTCCTTTGCTTCTTATTGATGATAGGCTTTGTTCTAGCTTTGCGTAACTTGAGCCCTGCCACTAGGAGCCTGTTACAAACTGTTCTTGCCGTGCACTTCACCCCAGCTGCCATTTGCCATTCCTTTTGTAGGTCACTTGATGTCATCCTGCAGTTGTGAAGTGACATTTGAATAAGATGATGGTCATCCTGGTCAGTGGAGAGTCGTTTTCGCCCTCTGCAGGTCTGTAGCTTTGTTGTCCCCAATGTGTCCTGCTTGACCTTGTTGTAATGGCCTACCGTCTTAGAAATTTTAGGGATGGAGGCAACATGACGCTCACTGTATCCCTCTGCTAGGAAAGCTAGAATTGAACCCTTCTTTTCCTTACTCAAGACTTTTATTTTAAACTCAATTTGGCATGGTTAAATTTTATTTTTTCATTCCTATTACTTTTGGGATATTACTAGCACTTGTTTTGCCATCCAGCTTGTCCTATTGCAAGAGGATTGTGAACACCGCAGCAGGGTTTTTTATAATTTCCTTAGTTAAATAAGATTTAGTTCAGGTGATCACATAATCAGAAGCACATTAAGTAGAATGACGAGTACTCTGGTTGGAATTCAACTGACACTGGAATGGAATGGCTGTTAGACATGTAGAGAAGTTAATTTTTATAAAACTTGGCAGTGGTCTCTTAAGGCTGAGGGCAGATGTTTATAGCCTGGGAAGGGGATAATATCCACGGAGCTTCCAAGGCTATTAATATTGGCTCACAACTGTGTACTTAGACTTTACTGGCTATTAATATGGGGAACCCTGAAAAAAGATGTAGGGTCCACCTATAATTAATAATCATCAAAGACTATGCAGACAGCTGGGGGCTGATATTAAAAACCTAGTAAGGGGCTATGGATACTGCCCCCCCAGGCTAAAAACATCAGTTCTCAGCCACCCCAGAAAAGGCTCATCTATAAGATGTGCCAATTGTGGCAGTTAGCCTCGCTTTTCCCAATTGCCCTGTAGCGGTGACAAGTGGGGTGATAGTTGGGGGGTTGATGTCACCTTTGTATTGTCAGGTGACATCAAACCCCAAGGTTAGTAATGGAGAGGCATCTATAAGACACCTCCATTACTAACCCCTTAGTTATATTATTATTATTTATTATATAGGGCCATTTATTCCATGGTGCTTTACATGTAATGAGGGGTATGCACAGTAAAAATCAAGTACAATAATCTTAACCAGTCATATTGTATAAAAATACACACACAAAGAATAAAGTCCTTTAATTGAAAGACACAGACTCCATTAATAAATCTTAATTATACCATACTTATGACCTCGCCCATTCCACCAATGCCATTGTCTCCTGCAAGAGAATTAAAATAAAGAACAACAATATCCCTCACCTGTCCGTCATTCTGTCCCATGCCGCAATCCATGTCTGGGGGATATTTAGTTTTCAACCTGGATGGTGCCAAGATGCAAACGTCCAGGCTGAGAACCACTGGTGAATGAGCTGCTGCGAGTGCAGCCTCAGTGATAGCTGTTACGTTACTGAAGCTGCGTTCCCAGCTGGGCTGAACTGCAGTAATCTCGGTGGCATCCCCTCTAGCACCATGAGAAATTTGCATGGTGCAGTGGCGAGTTCACTGCAGTTCAAAATCACCACAGTGAAATTCTCCCGGTGAACTGCAGTGAATTCGCCTCAGCACTGTGCGACTTTCTTACGGTGCTAGCAGGGATGTCACCAAGGTCACTGTGTCATGATCCAGACTGGGTTTTGAGACCTGTTTTCCCTTTTTGCCGGTCTGGTCATGTCAAGAGTTAACCTTTCCCAGCCTCAGTCTGGGTTCAGGTTGGCTAATTATCGCTGCTGCTTCCTGCAGGCGATGTCAGTTATAGTATTTTCCTAGGGCTGCTGTAGCTGACTCTGGTTGATCTGATTTGTCCTGCTGTATTTGCTGTCTGAACCCATGTCCCTGTTTTCCCCTATTCCCATCTTCACTCAGTGTTTCCCTTTAGTGTGCTGACTTCCTGGTTTTAACTTGGCTTGTATCCTGACCTGCTTCTGTCTTTTGTCTTTTGGCTTATCTGCTCCTGACCATTACTGATTCGCTGGCTTGTCTCTGACCGTGAGTTTGCTTATTCCTTTGGTACTGCGCTACAGTCTAGGATTTTACCTGGCTTGTTTGACTATTCTGCTGCCACCTGTGGTAGCCTCACTGGAGCACTGCAGGACAGCTCTGTTTAGTACTGGTTCCACTCTACTGCCATCTAGTGGAGCCTGCATCTACCTGCATTGCCGCAGTGTGATGCACTGCAGTTCAGCCCAGCTGAATAGATATGCCTTTTCTGGGTGGCTGCGAGCTGCTATTTTTAGGCTGGGGGACCAATATCCATGCCCCTTACAGCCCCCATCTGTCTGCTTTAGAAAGACTCATTGTCAAAACTGGGGGGACCCCACACCATTTTTGAAACTATTTATTTAAATGATTTAAAAAAATACGGTGTGAGGACTGCCGTATTCTTGATAACCAGCTTTGCTAACGCTGAGGCTAGTTTCACATTAGCGTATCTGTTCGCAGCGTATGATCCACATAGATCCGCATGCGTCATGGGTATACAGTATATCTTTAACATGTACTCAGGAACATGTGTTTGCATGCGCATTACGCATGCGTTGTTTCATGGTGTGCGGTGGTGCGCGGTGAATGCAGCATGCTGCATTTTTTGAGGCGTGAATTATGCGCAGCCATGCGCATGCAGATGAGTGCGTCAAAACAACACATTACTGTCTATGGGAATGCATTGGTACGCAAGGACATGCATATGCATGCATTCGATATGCATGCATACTTCAGACTGAACATGTCCAGGAACAAGTATCAGTCACTCCTAAAACAAAGGGGTATAAAAGGGGGTAAGGAGACAGCAAGTTCATTACTCTCAAGACTCTGGATGCAAGCGCAAGACATTCTATGTCTCCGTTTCCAATTCTCTCCCCACCTTCCCTTGGTTCTCTCCCATCCAATGTGTCAATCCCTTCCAACTTGTATTCCACTCCTAATGTGTCCTCTTCCCCCTCAATGTGTCCTCTGCCAATGTTTCTGACCCAATCTTCCAATTGACTGCCACTTACCGTGTAAAAACTTCCCCAACCACTCCTAGCCTACCATCACCCCCCAGGTCCACAATGTAACTCCCTCCCGCAGACCCCAAAAGTAAATCCCATTATTTTTCTTTTTTCATTTATTTGTTAAATTTCAGATTGTTTTTATTTTTGTTATTAAAATTTGTCTTTCACAATACCTGTCTCCCTCTGTTTTTTTTTATCTCTTTATTTAAACATGTGTGTATTGTTGAGTAAAGTATTAATGAGTGTTAAGGGGGTTTTATACATAGTGATATCGCTAGCAATATCGCTAAAACGTCACTGATTTTGTGACGTTATAGCGATATTGCTAGCGATATCGCTATGTGTGATACTTACCTCCGACCGGCTCCCCCGATGTCCGTCGCTGATCGCGCGAGATCGGGCGGCTCCATTTCTCGTTGTCTGCTTCCTGCTGGGCTTCCTGCTGTGACGACGAGCGACGCGTGGAGGCGGGCGGGAGGACGTCTTCATCGCTGTGTGTGAAAGGTGAGTATTGTGCATTGCATCGCTGCTGCATCGCTGCTGCATCGCTGTGAGTTCTTTCTGTGTGAAAGCTCACTAGCGATCATTTAGTGATGCACCAGTGATCCTGACCGGGTCGTATCGCTGGTTGGATCGCTGGTGCATCGCTAAATGTAAAAGGGCCTTTACAGTCAAGGTGTTTATTATTAAAGTTACAGTCAAGGTGTTAGTATTAAAGTCAGCAAACAGTACAGATACATAACATTACAGGTACAGTTTACTTAGCGGCTTAAACCATTTTGTCTTGCCATACCATACGTCCAATATTCAAAATAAAGTAGGAAGCAAATTTATCCCTCATTTGGGCAACTTGCACTGTAGTTCTCAGAGGGTGATCTTGGTAATCCAGCAATGTGGTATTAACAGATTCCTCAAGTTCTAAGTTGGGCCCCTCTTTTGCCAGGAAGTAATTGTGCAGCTCAACTCCCACTTTTACAACCTCATCAATTGTCTCAATTTTATGATTGATAGCTGTACTCAAAATGCCCCATTTAGATATCAGCAATCTAAAGGCACACTCCACAGTTCTTCGTGCCCTTGTCAGTCGGTAGTTGCAAATCCTTTTGGTGTGATTTAAGTCCTGACTTTAATACGGTTTTATGAGGTTGGCACACATTTGAAACTCCTCATCTGCAACCACAACAAACAGCATTGGCGGTCCTTAGGAAGAGGTCGTGGCTGTGGAAAATTAAAATTATTTCCATACAAACATTGGCCCATGTCAGAGTTTTTGAAAGTCTGTGAGTCATTTCCTCATCCAAATGAGCCAACATCCACGGCGACAAAAAAGACAGTCAGCATCTGCAATCACCATGAGAACAATGGAAAAGTATTTTTTCTAATTGAAATATTCAGATCCACTTCCAGCAGGTTTCATAATCTGAATGTGTTTGCCATCCACAGCCCCCAAACAGTTTGGGAAGATTACAAATGTCCTGGAATTTTGTAGCATTTTCCAGTCGGAGTTCAGTTGTGGGTTGGGGGAGGAATGGAGGAATTGTTCTTCTTCACAAGCCACAGCAAAGGCAACAGCCAATTTCAATTGCAAATCAAGATTAATAAGGAAGCTCTCCATGCCAAGATTCATCTTGCAGCTGGATACAGCAGCAAAAGATGAGGATTTCATCAGTGCAGTGCGTCTATACATAGAAATCGCATGAGATACGCCCATTGGATGTCTTGTGTCAAGGAAGCTCTACTGGAAAAACATTGGAAATATCAAACACATGCGCAGAAACAATGTAACCGCATGCAAAAATGCATACAAACGCATGCACGCGCAGTGTATTTTTGCCGTCATGCTTAAGATTATGCAAATAAAAACGCTGCATACACATGCAGTTTTGCATGTGTCTACGCATGTAGGTGATACGCTGTGCACAGAAACGCTAATGCGAACCTAGCCTGACAGCTAGGTCAAAAAACGGGTGTGACGAACGACCGTCAGTCAAGATCCGCCACTAATGTAAATCTATGGGGGAAAAAAACGGATCCACCCCTTTTTTGGCAAATCCGTTTTTTTCAGAAATTGACAGATTTTGACTGACGCCAAAAAACTGATGTGTGAAACAGGCCTAACGAATAGAGTTGAGTAAATTTGTTCAGGTCCCCCTTATTTGGCAAGCTATAGTGCTTACAGAATAAGCTACAGCAGGAACCCAAATACATGGTACTTGCCGGCTTATCAGCTTACTGGTGTCGCAGCTGCATGTGTTGTGGCTGTGCCATGCACATGACAGCATGACAAACACCCGGTGTTTGGGCAGCCAAACCCAAACAGTATCAGTAGGTGTTCAGTACGGATGCCGAACTTTACTGTTCGGGTTCGCCCATCTCTATTTTCTACTTCTGTAAACTGTAATTGATTATTAATTTCCTAAATTGCATTTTAAATAATGCCTTGTCCCATAGCATATCTATTTTCCATCTGTGTCTAAAAAAAGCAGGTTATCAGATCCAGATTCATCTTAAATAATTCTTTCTATGCACTGAAAAATGAGTAAGATGCATAAAGCCCATTAGACATGCTGCCAAATGTGTAGATAAATGACTTCATTTTTATGGAATATTTTTTAAGGCTTCATTGCCTGGCTGATGAAAAAGGTTTGTTCTTCTTCCTGACTAATGGCTTTGCCTTGTCCTGTGTCCAGATAAATCTGACTTTTTTGTTGCAAAGACTGAAGACTGTACCTTGGGCCAGATGGCTTCAGAAGGTATTTTAGAAATAAACATTTGTCAGAGGGTAATGCAAAGATGCTCATTTGTATGAAATGCTCATCTCACTCGAACGTTTTATTCTGCTCAGTTTCATTTTATTGTTGCTGTTTCTAATGTTTTGCAACACATAAAAACATTTGCATTGGGCAAGATTAAAAAAATTACAATTGTAAGTGCTCACATTTAGTTTAATAGAACAAACTGTTTGGCTAACTTTAAATTGGGGCCAAATTGCAGGTAATCAATAGAACAATTCAATAAGAACAGTCAATTCTTATGAAAACAAGTGAATAGGAATAACATTTTAATGAAGGGTTTCATATAAGCCAAGATGATTGAACACATCTGAAATTTAACAATGACTGAGTCACTAATCAAAATTGCCTATTGGTGACTTACCAGCTCAGAAACAATATACCGGCTGTTCTTTTAGAAATAAGCTGCTCTCTGCTGAAACAATCAATACATGCAATATCGTACTGGGATGCCAATGGGATCTACAAGTAGAATTTAAGCTTCATGCCCACCTTACACTTATATACAAATGTTACTTGATAGTTCAGGTCAATTTTTTGTTTTTTATAGCAACAGTCCCAGCGTATTTTCATATTGATATAGCCATGTGAAGTTTTGCTTTATTCAGTGGCGCTATTTTATTCAACAAATTAGTTATTGATTTATTTTGATTGACATTTGGGATCATGTGAAAAGTAGCAAATAGGCTATTGATTATTGGCTTTTACATGCACTGTACGTTAAATATAACATGATGAATTTATTCTACAGGTTATTTCAGTTAAGCCAATTTCTAAATAATTTATTTCACAATATACTACTTCTGTAGAAATAAAAAAAAACAATTATGAAGAAAAATTCATGTTCATGTGACAGTATTTGCAGAGCAGCAACTTTTTTTTGTGGAATGAATTGTAGTTTAAAGGGAACCTGTCTTTAAAAAAACACCATTAACGTGCAGATATGGAGTTGATCTGGAGATTAATTGCATTCTGAAGCCATGCAGCCACTGTATTGTGTGCCCTGCTGTCAGAAGGAATTGAACTTTATTACTTCTGACAACCTCGGGCTTTCAGTCATAGGGGTGCATCTGGTGTGGCTTCAGTCACTGCATTAGAGCTGGGTGCCAGTCAGTGTCAAAAATATATAAAGTGATCTCAGTGAGAGAAACAAAATAGGAATCTTGTGGGTATGATACCTTTTAATGGCTAACAAATAATGGTGAATGATGTTACAAAGCACAAAGCAAGCTTTCGGGACTGCTTACGTCCCTTCATCAGGCTGATATAACAAAATATTTGAAGAAACCTTATTTATATACAGTGGAGAGCACAGGCAAGGTTTGAGGCTGCGTTCACACGTCACGGTTTGCTGCGAAAATGCAAAAAAAAGCATCCCATGCATTCCTATGGGATTCCGCAATACTGTGCTAATGCTGCGAATTTTCCCGCGGCGGAATCGCATCGCGGAAAAATACGCAACATGCTCGTTAATTTTGCGGAATTGTGGGGATTCCGCCCACATGTATTGTTCTGCTTACTTTCCGCATGTGGCTGTGCCCACCATGCAAAAAGTAAGCAGAAGATTTGCCGATGGTACCCACGGTCCGGAGGAGAGGAGACTGTCCTCCGGGCTCTGGGTACCATATCCCTGTAAAAAAAAGAATGAAAAATAAAAAATTGGGTTATATTCACCTTTCGGCATCCCGCGCAGCCTTCCCGGGCCTCAGCTATGCTCCCATTCCCTGTAATGCTTTGCGAGACATTTGATGACGTCGCGGTCTCGCGATTACTGTAGCGGTCCCTATTCCTTGCGAGATCGCTACAGTATCGCGAGACCGCGATGTCATCAAAGGTCTCGCAAGGCAATACTGGGAACGGGAGCATCACTGAGGCCGGGGAAGGCTGCGCGGGAAGCCGGAAGGTGAATATAACCCGATTTTTTTTTTTTACTATTTTTAACATTAGATCTTTTTACTACTGATGCTGCATAGGCAGCCTCAATAGTAAAAAGTTGGTCACAGTAATCAAACACTATGTTTGATGAGTGTGACCAACCTGTCAATCAATTCTCCAAGTGACGCTATAGATCGCTTGGAAAACGCTGGCATTCTGCAAGCTAATTACACTTGCAAATCGCTAATTTTTCCACGGGAATAGCGGGAATTTAAAATGCGATTTTCCCACGGAATGGAATTCCGGAATGCATGGACATTTCAATAAACAAACAATGAGCTTGAAGAGAGAATCCTTAATTAAGTAAGATTAGATAGGTAGTGTGAAAGTTCTGTGAGATCAAAGGGCTATTTGTAGGAAATAGCTCAGATATGGTAATGGGCCATAAAACCTTCTGACAGATTGAGTCCTGTGTGAATAGAATCAAAGATTGTAATGAATTTATGTTCCCACACCCTGCGATGTTTCTGTGATTTAAAATTACCTTTTAAAATGATAACTTTCATATTGTTTATGTTGTGTCCTGATCACAGAAATGTTTGGCCACAGGTAAAGGTTTTTTTTTGCCTGTAATTGTATGACGATGAGACCTCAACCTTGCTCTCAGTCTCTGTCCTGTTTCTCCAACAGTCAGTGTCAAGACATGGTTACAACTGCCAGTAACTATTCATTGAGCAGTGTCCCTATGACTGAAAGCCCAAGGCTGCCGGGCGCAATACAGTTAATTTCCTCCACACAGCAGAAGTTCTAATCAGGCCTCCCCAGAAATACAAAGAATATTCTGTGGGGCACAGAAGAGCATATCTCAGAACTTTGCAGCCTGTATAGAATAGTTTTCCTCCTATTGAAACCCTAGATTATCATTTCATTGCCCCCATAAAATATGCTGCCAACAAAAGTGCCTCCAAACACAGTATAATACACATAAAGGTGAAATCCTACACAGCAGCCATCTAGATGTACAATATGATAACTGTACAGCACCCAGCCAATAAAATATGGTGACTTCAACACAGAATGATGTCCCAACTGTGACCCCAATAAATCCCTCCACACAATATAATGACCTCCACACAAACCTCTACACTGTTGGATGGCCCCCATACAAACCTCCATACATTGCCCACCAAACAGTACAATAACCCCTACATAGACTTCCAAACAGTATACAGTATAATGGCCTCCACATAACTCTACAGACAGTGTAATGGACACCACATTGCCCTGCAAACAGTACAGTGTCCCCCACATAGCCTTCTAAACAGTATAATGCACCCCACATAGCCCTCCTAACAGTATAGTAGCCCCACATAGTCTTTCATATAATTTAATGGGTCGCATACTGTTACAACAGCTGGTGATACTCACCTTGCTTCCCGGGACCCTTGCCGCATCTCGCCTGCTCTTTCGGGTCCTCAGCCATGCTGGGGATCCCGCTCCCTGTGCATGTGCGCTATGCCGCTTAGGTCACGGTCGTGTGCACTCCCGGCTTCTTTATGATGCTGGGTTGTACTGACCCAGAAGTGCTCTCCTGCCTGGGCGGCGGCCTCCGGTTATATCAGGTTGCTTCCTGCTAGAGGAAGCGCCTGATTATTATTGTGCCTTTCAGTGCCTCCTCTAGGTCCTCTTACGTTTCTGTACGCCAGGTCCCCGTACCTCTCAGGGTACTGTCCCCTCCGGTACCTTCACTGTTATACTGTCCTTGTGCTCTGCTCTGTCCCTGTACGCTTCCAGTGCGTGCTTTGCTCTGTCCCTGTATGCTTCCAGTGCGTGCTCTGCTCTGTCCCTGTATGCTTCCAGTGAGTGCTCTGTTCTGTCCTTGTACACTTGCAGTGCGTGCTTTGCTCTGTATGCTTCTAGTGCGTGCTCTGCTCTGCACAGTCCCTCTACATTTACAGAGCATGCTCTGCTCTGTCCCTGTAAACTTCCAGTGTGTGCTCTACTCCATCCAGGATCCAGTACCCTTTGTGTGAACTCTGCCATGTCCTGAGTCCCTGGTGTTATGATTGAGTCACCGAAGAGGAAAAAACAAAACACAAGCTCAGCCCAGAAAAACAGAGAGGTTGGAAACTAGCGGATTGCAGACCCCTAATCCTATCACACAACTAGCAGTAGCCGTGGAGTGTTCCTACGGTGATCCTAGACACCTCGTCACAGCCGGAGATCTACATAAGCCTAAAGAGAGAAAAGGGAAAAACTGACTGCCCAGAGCAGACCCCAAGGCAATAGGCAGCCCCCAACATATAATGACGGTGAAGCAAGATGAAAACACTAGCACAGATAGAAAGATAGGTTGAGCAAACGATGGGGCCCAAGCTAACTAAAAAGGACAGGATAGAAAAGCTGCTGTCTGCAATCCGAGAAAACCCTGCTAAAAAATATTACCAACACAACTGATAAGCAAAAAGGACCCTGAAGTCACTAGACTTCACACCCTATATCAGCACTCAGAATATTCTGGAAGCAGAGAAAAAGAGAACACCGATCAAGGAAAAAGAATCCAGCACACCCCCGGCCGGGGATGGCTGAACTCCAAAAAACAAGGTAAACAAAGCCAAAACTAATAAGTTCAATAGCAGAGCAAAAACTTAACTTTGGGAAGCAGGAATCAGACTGGTCTCCAAGAATCCAGCAGTGAAATCACCAGCGACTCAGAAGGGCGTCGGCTGCCTTATAACCAGTCAGAAGTTCCCGTTACCCAGTCACCATCCACCTGATCAGGTGTTTGGTAATCAGCCTCACTGCCTTCCTTCACCAGAAGAGGGAGATCCTCAGACACAAAAGATGAATGAACAGATGAGCTCACAACAGTACCTCCCCCTTGAGGAGGGGTCACCGAACCCTCATCCAAGCCACCAGGCCGATCAGGATAAGCTCGATGAAAAGCATGCACCAATCTTTCGGCATGAATATCCGAGGCAGAGACCCAGGAATTATCCTCCTGACCATAACCCCTCCACTTTACCAAATACTGGAGTCTCCGTCTAGCCAGACGGGAATCCAGTATCTTCTCTACCTCATATTCCATGTTACCTTCAACCAACACAGGGTCAGGAGGTGCCACCATAGGAACCACTGGTTCAACAAACCTCTTCAACAAGGACTTATGAAACACATTATGAATCTTAAATGTGACAGGAAGAGCCAATCGAAAAGATACCGGATTAATAATCTCCAAAATCTTGTAAGGTCCAATAAATCTAGGTTTAAACTTTGGAGAAGCCACTTTCATAGAGATATTCTTTGATGACAACCAGACCATATCACCACCTTAAACCGGGGACCAATGGTCCTATGCCGGTTAGAAAACTGCTGGGCCTTTTCCTGGGAAAGAGACAACTTATCCACCACTTGGTCCCAAATCTGCTGCATTCTTTCCACCACAGTGTCAACCCCTGGACAGGCTGAAGACTCCACCTGCCCTGACGAAAATCGAGGATGAAACCCAAAGTTACAGAAAAAGGGTGACATCAAAGTGGCAGAACTAGCTCTATTATTTAAAGCAAATTTTGCCAAGGGTAAAAATGAGACCCAATCATCCTGATCAGCAGATATAAAACATCTCAAAAAGCCTCCAAAGTCTGGTTTGTTCTCTCCGTCTGCCCATTGGCCTGAGGGTGAAATGCAGAGAAGGACAACTGAATTCCCAACTTGGAACAAAAGGTCCTCCAGAATCTAGAGAAAAACTGAACTCCTCTGTCCGATACAATGTTCTCAGGAATCCCGTGCAAGCGAACCACCTGTTGCAAAAACAAGGGCACCAACTCTGAGGAAGATGGCAACTTAGGGAGTGGTACAAGATAGACCATCTTAGAGAATCTATCATAAATCACCCAGATAGCAGTCATCCTCTGAGAGATAGGCAGATCAGAAATAAAATCCATTGAAATATGGGTCCATGGCCTCCTGGGCACAGGCAAAGGCATCAACAACCCACTAGAACGAGAACAAGGCTTAGATCGGGTGCAAGTCCCACAGGACTGCACAAAATTTCTGGCATCACGAGACAAGGCAGGCCACCAAAAAGACCAACTCACCAAATCTATAGTACCAAAAATACCTGGATGACCAGCCAACGCGGAGCAATGAACCTCAGACATCACTTTCCTCCTCCACTGGTCAGGAACATACAACCTACCACTGGGACAACGCTCAGGCTTATCTTCCTGAAACTTCTCCAGAGCACATCTCAAATCAGGCGAGATGGCAGAAAGAACCACCCTCTCACCTAAGATGGTAGCAGGCTTGGTCACAATAGGAGAATCGGCCAAAAAACTCCTAGAGAGGGCATCAGCCTTAACGTTCTTAGTGCCCGGGAGAAAGGAGACCACAAAATCAAAACGTGTGAAAAATAAGGTCCACCTGGCCTGTCTCGGATTCAAGCGTTTAGCCGACTCAAGGTAGATCAAATTCTTGTGGTCAGTGAGGACCACAACTTGATGTCTAGCTCCCTCCAACCAATGTCTCCACTCCTCAAATGCCCACTTCATGGCCAACAGTTCTCGATTCCCCACATCATAGTTGCGTTCCGAAGGAGAGAACTTTCTGGAAAAGAAGGCACAGGGGTTCATTTTAGATGTTACAGGATCTTTTTGGGACAAAACAGCTCCTGCACCAGTCTCTGAAGCATCCACCTCCACCTGAAATGGAAGTGAGACATCGGGTTGTCGCAAAACCGGAGAAGAAGTGAACCTCCGCTTCTGCTCCTGAAAAGAAGAAACTGCCTCTGGAGACCAAGTCAGCAAATCATCGCCCTTCTTAGTCAAATCAGTCAATGGTTTGGCAATAACAGAAAAATTGGCTATAAACTTACGATAAAAATTAGCAAAACCCAAAAACTTCTGGAGAGCCTTCAAAGAAGAGGGCTGCACCCAATCATAAATGGCCTGTACCTTGGCCGGGTCCATTTCAATAGTTGACGGAGACAAAACAAATCCCAAAAATGAAATCCTCTGTACACCAAAAAGACATTTCGATCCCTTAACATACAGGGAGTTTTCCCTCAAAATCCGGAACACAGTCCGAACATGTTCCACATGAGAGTCCCAATCCCTGGAAAAGATCAAAATATCATCCAAATACAGTCATATGTAAAAGTTTGGGCACCCCTATTAATGTTAACCTTTTTTCTTTATAACAATTTTGGTTTCTGCAACAGCTATTTCAGTTTCATATATCTAATAACTGATGGACTCAATTATATTTCTGGATTCAAATGAGGTTTATTGTACTAACAGAAAATGTGCAATCTGCATTTAAACAAAATTTGACCGGTGCAAAAGTATTGGCACCCTTATCATTTTCTTGATTTGAACACTCCTAACTACTTTTTACTGACTTCCTGAAGCACTAAATTGGTTTTGTATCCTCATTAAGCTTTGAACTTCATAGCCAGGTGTATCAAATCATGAGAAAAGGTATTTAAAGTGGCCACTTGCAAGTAGTTCTCCTATTAGATTCTCCTATGAAGAGTGGCATCATGGGCTCCTCAAATCAACTCTCAAATGATCTGAAAACAAAGATTATTCAACATAGCTTTTCAGGGGAAGGATACAAAAAGTTGTCTCAGAGATTTAACCTGTCAGTTTCCACTGTGAGGAACATAATAAGGAAATGGAAGAACACAGGTACAGTTCTTGTTAAGCCCAGAAGTGGCAGGCCAAGAAAAATATCAGAAAGGCAGAGAAGAAGAATGGTGAGAACAGTCAAGGACAATCCACAGACCACCTCCAAAGACCTGCAGCATCATCTTGCTGCAGATGGTGTCACTGTGCATCGGTCAACAATACAGCGCACTTTGCACAAGGAGAAGCTGTATGGGAGAGTGATGCGAAAGAAGCCGTTTCTGCAAGCACGCCACAAACAGAGTCGCCTGAGGTATGCAAAAGCACATTTGGACAAGCCAGTTACATTTTGGAAGAAGGTCCTGTGGACTGATGAAACAAAGATTGAGTTGTTTGGTCATACAAAAAGGCGTTATGCATGCGCTGTATTGTTGACCGATGCACAGTGACACCATCTGCAGCAAGATGATGCTGCAAGTCTTTGGAGGTGGTCTGTGGATTGTCCTTGACTGTTCTCACCATTCTTCTTCTCTGCCTTTCTGATATTTTTCTTGGCCTGCCACTTCTGGGCTTAACAAGAACTGTACCTGTGTTCTTCCATTTCCTAACTATGTTCCTCACAGTGGAAACTGACAGGTTAAATCACTGAGACAACTTTTTGTATCCTTCCCCTGAAAAGCTATGTTGACTAATCTTTGTTTTCAGATCATTTGAGAGTTGATTTGAGGAGCCCATGATGCTACTCTTCATAGGAGAATCAAATAGGAGAACTACTTGCAAGTGGCCACTTTAAATACCTTTTCTCATGATTTGATACACCTGGCTATGAAGTTCAAAGCTCAATGAGGTTACAAAACCAATTTAGTGCTTCAGGAAGTCAGTAAAAAGTAGTTAGGAGTGTTCGAATCAAGAAAACGATAAGGGTGCCCATACTTTTGCACCGGTCAAATTTTGTTTAAATGCAGATTACACATTTTCTGTTAGTACAGTAAACCTCATTTGAATCCAGAAATATAACTGAGTCCATCAGTTATTAGATATATGAAACTGAAATAGCTGTTGCAAAAACCAAAATTGTTATAAAGAAAAAAGGTTAACATTAATAGGGGTGCCCAAACTTTTACATATGACTGTAGATGATCAGAAACTTATCCACAAAGTCCCGGAAAATATCATTCATGAAGGATTGGAAGACAGAAGGGGCGTTAGTGAGCCCAAAAGGCATCACCAGGTACTCAAAATGTCCCTCCGGAGTATTAAACGCTGTCTTCCATTCATCCCCATGCTTAATGCGAATAAGATTATACGCCCCCCTGAGGTCAAGCTTGGTAAACCAGCAAGCACCTTCAACTCTAGAAAATAGGTCAGAAATCAGGGGTAACGGATACTGATATTTAACAGTAATTTTGTTAAGGGAGCGATAGTCAATACAGGGCCTTAATGAACTATCCTTCTTGGCCACAAAAAAAACCCCAGCACCCAAGGGTGAAGAGGATGGTCTAATATGACCGTTCTCTAACAACTCCTTAATATAAGAACGCATAGCCTCATGTTCGGGTACAGATAAATTAAAAAGTCGACCCTTGGGAAATTTACACCGTGGACTCAGCTCAATTGCACAGTCATAACTCCTATGAGGAGGCAAAGATGCTGACTTACTCTCACTAAACACATCATAAAAATCAGCCAAATAGTCAGGAACCTCATGCGACTGGGGAGAGGTGGAGAAAACAGGAGTGTCACTAAGAGCACACCGACAACCCCAACTCACCACATAAACAGATTTCCAATCCAAAACTGGATTATGGATTTGCAACCAGGGGAACCCCAGCACGATGGTATCATGCAAATTATGCAACACCAAAAATCTGCAATTTTCTTGATGGTCTGGGGCGACCCGCATTACCACCTGGGTCCAAAACTGAGGTTTATTCTTCGCCAAAGGAGTAGCATCAATACCCCTCAAAGGAATAGGCATCCGCAGGGGTGTCATAGGGAAACCACAACGTTTAGCAAAATCTAAATCCATTAGGTTCAAGGCTGCTCCTGAATCTACAAAGGCTTTAGCAGAAAATGTGGACAGGGAGCAGATCAGAGTAATTGCCAGAAGAAACTTAGGTTGTACACCACCTACAGCAAATGTGTGTGCAAAACGTTTCTCTCATTTAGGGCAGACAGAAATAATATGAGAGGCATCTCCACAGAAAAAACACAGCTTATTACGCCTTCTGAACTCCTGACGTTGTGCCCTAGACAAAACTCTATCACATTGCATAGGTTCAGACATTTGTTCAACAGGTGGCAGCATTTCCCGTATAATTTTACGTTCACGTGAACGCCGATCAACCTGAATGGCTAATGACACAGAATCGTCAAGACCAGAGGGAACAGGAAATCCCACCATAGTATCTTTTACAGTTTCTGACAAACCCTTCCGAAAGAGAGCTGCCAAGGCACCATCATTCCAAGTGGTGAGGACCGCCCACTTTCGGAATTTTTGACACTACAGTTCTGCAGAATCTTGACCCTGGCTCAATGCCAACAGGGTCTTTTTGGCTTGATCAATCGCATTAGGTTCATCGTACAACAACCCCAAGGCCTGAAAAAATGCATCCACATTAGTTATAATAGGATCATCTGGTACTAAAGAAAACGCCCAATCCTGGGGATCGCCGCGCAGCAAGGAGATGACAACCTTAACCTGCTGCGCAGAGCTCCCCGATGAGTTAGGCTTCAAGGCAAGAAATAATTTACAATTATTCTTAAAATTCAAATATTTAGACCGATCCCCAAAAAACACATCAGGAGTGGGGATTTTTGGTTCAGCAGCATGTGAACGAGCAAGATAGGCGGAAATTCCCCGCACCTCAGCAGCAAGCTGCTCCACACAATCAGACAATTGCTCAAACTCCATCAGAAAAAAAAAATATTCCTCCTACGGCCTCAGAGAAAAAGAGGAAAAAATATACACACACAAAAAAAAAAAATTCTGACACTTTTTTTTTTTTTTTTTTTTTAAACAATTCCTTCCTGCTTTGGAGTACCCTAGAATCTGCGGTATGGCTGGTGATTCTGTTGTGATTCAGTCACCGAAGAGGAAAAAACAAAACACAAGCTCAGCCCAGAAAATCAGAGAGGTTGGAAACTAGCGGATTGCAGACCCCTAATCCTATCACACAACTAGCAGTAGCCGTGGAGTGTTCCTACGGTGATCCTAGACACCTCATCACAGCCGGAGATCTACATAAGCCTAAAGAGAGAAAAGGGAAAAACTGACTGCCCAGAGCAGACCCCAAGGCAATAGGCAGCCCCCAACATATAATGACCGTGAAGCAAGATGAAAACACTAACACAGATAGAAAGATAGGTTGAGCAAACGATGGGGCCCAAGCTAACTAAAAAGGACAGGATAGAAAAGCTGCTGTCTGCAATCCGAGAAAGCCCTGCTAAAAAATATTACCAACACAACTGATAAGCAAAAAGGACCCTGAAGTCACTAGACTTCACACCCTATATCAGCACTCAGAATATTCTGGAAGCAGAGAAAAAGAGAACACCGATCAAGGAAAAAGAATCCAGCACACCCCCGGCCGGGGATGGCTGAACTCCAAAAAACAAGGTAAACAAAACCAAAACTAATAAGTTCAATAGCAGAGCAAAAACTTAACTTTGGGAAGCAGGAATCAGACTGGTCTCCAAGAATCCAGCAGAGAAATCACCAGCGACTCAGAATGGCGTCGGCTGCCTTATATCCAGTCAGAAGTTCCCGCTACCCAGTCACCATCCACGTGATCAGGTGTTTGGTTATCAGCCTCACTACCTTCCTTCACCAGAAGATGTTGATCCTCGGACACAAAAGATGAATGAACAGATGAGCTCACAACACCTGGTCTCTCCGTGGCTGCTATGCCCTGTTTGGTTCTCGGTGAGTACCCTGATTCTTCTCGTTGTCCTCGAGCCGCCCTTCTGGCACTAGCTATTTCAGTGTACCTCCCTCCTAGGCCTGTCCCTAACGGTCCCTGTGTAGGGGTCGGTTCCACCTGGACAACTCGCCTGGGATTGGTCGTCACCGGGATCCAGCTGGTCCACTCCAGGAATCATAACACATACATAGCCTTCCATATAATGTAATGTCCCCCACATAGCCTTCCATATAATGCAATTTCCCCCCACATAGTCTTCCATATAATGTAATCGTCCCACATAACCTTCCATATAATGTAATGGCCTTACATTGCCCTTCATATATAATGGTCTTGCATAGCCCTCTGTATCATACGATGGCCCCATAAGGCATTCTATATAACATAATGGCCCTACATAACCGTCTACATTATATAATGGCCCCACATAGCCTTTCATATAATATATTGGCCTCACAAAGGCTTCCATATGATATAATGGTCCGTCATAGCTTGCATATAATATAATGGCCCAGATAGCCTTTCATATAGTGTAATGGTTCCCACATTGCCTTCTACAGCATGTTGTAGCAGAGTGTATCTTCTGATAATGATCACTGGTACACAGGAGAACTTCACTGAGCAAGTTATCTTGAGTAAACAGTATTTACTTCATATGGGTAAACATGAGATAAGAATTCAGTAGCACACAGCCCGTGCTGCTGGCATAATACACTCAAAAGCGAAAGTAAAAGTAAGTGACAACAACAAGAGAGAACTTCCCTCCCCACAATACAGCAAACATATAACTTCACACTATCACCATCTGCTGTCAGGCTAGTGTAAAGTCCTCCTTTACATAAACAATATGCCTTGATCTGTTGCATATGCCAGCACCCTTTCTCAACAGTAAGGAATTATTCAGTCAAACCCAACTTTTTTATTAGTCTCTGGTGTTTATCAGCATTTGACGCCTTCGCGAAGATGTCTGCTGTCATTTCTTCAGTAGGATAATCCTTCAAGAAATGATACTTCACATTTCCCAAGTCTTAGATTTTGAAATGTTGCTTTTAGAATGTTTTCTTTATCCCTTTTTTGTTCGGAACAAATCAAAATGTCGTCTACATATATGAGTACATAAATCCATCTATTCATCAGCCTTTTTGTGTACAAGCATGGATCAGCTTTGCTTCTTTGAAATTTTTCATTTGTAAGCACTTCCGTGATTTTGTCATTCCACACTTTAGCTGCTTGCTTTAAACCATATATGCTTTTCTGTAGTTTGCAAACTTTGTTTGGGTTTCTTTCATCTTTGAATCCTGGAGGTTGTTCCAAGTAAATGTCTTCTGTTAAATCTTCATTCAAAAAAGCTGTCTTTACATCCAGATGTATCAGTTCCATCTATTTCATTGCTGCAACTGTAAGTAAAGTTCTTATTGTAGTTTGCTTGACAACTGGAGCAAATGTCTCATCATAGTCTTCTCCATATTTTTGAGAATACACTAATGTTGTCCTAAATTAATTATGATCTGGCACTTCCAAGACACATATAATCAAAAAATTGTTTGAATTTGATTAGATGTAACTCATTTTCTAGTCAGGATGGATCTAGGACATTCAAGATTAGGAAGCATATCAATTGTTCCTCATATGGGGTCATCTATTATGCTCAATGTCCGTGTGGTAGGATATACATTGGTCTTACCAGATGTGAACTTAAAATCAGAGTACGTGAACATGTGAGGGACATTGAGAAGGCCATAAATGTTGAGGATGATTCTAGTTTAAAAACTTTACCCAGGCATTTTAAACGCTACCATCAGTGCAATGCTCATGGATTGACAGTAAGGGTGATTGATCTGGTTAACCTTGTTATTAGAGGTGGGGATTTGAGTAGGACACTTACTCAAAAAGAGAGTCAATGGATATATATCGACTGGGTACAATGAGTCCATTAGGTCTCAATGAAAGCTTTGGATTTGCCTCCTTTCTATAACTTCTTAGTAGCTCTATTATATTAGAGCAGGCTTTTCAGTGGCATTTTTTTATGGGTGGGTTGGTGATTTTATGTTGTACTTATTATTGTTTTTGTTTTATTTCAGATTGTGCCTTTTTCGATGTACGTTTTCCACGGTTAGATTTTTTTGAGATCCATTCTGAATATCCTTGGACCCTCATTTCCGTATCATGTTGGATACAGCTTTATGATCGATGGATATTGATCCTTACTAAGAGAATTAATGGACACACCTTTTGGATACATCCTTAGGATTGTCGCATCTCTGGACTCTAGCATGCTGATATAACTCTACAGAGTCCTATTGACTTTGGATACATCCTTGTGATTATCGTACTTTTGGACTCTAGTATGTTGATATAACTTTACTGAGCCCTATTGATTGGTTATTTTTACCATTATTATGATGTATCTAAATTGTAGTGGACTTTTGTCTGTATTTTTTCTTTTGAATGTTCATTTTCTTAGCTATATGTATTTGATATAAGTTTTTTTGATATACTGAGGTTTAAAGCATGCTCATACGATGGTGCAATATTTATATGATGATATGAGGATTGAAGCATGCTCAGATAATAGTTGAACATTCTTAATCAGATAAATCTTTGATATTGTTATCTTTAGATGATTGTGTGTATATAATTTATGGAAATTAATATATATCATATAGATATTTGCAAAAAATCGTATGTAGGATTTTAGCATGCTTTGGTAACGGTGGAACAGATCATTTGATTATATGTGACATTCAGACATGCTTAGATAATGGTGGAATGGATTATGTTTCTGTGATTTGACTAGATATAGGATCTGAGCATGCCTGGATAATCATGGAATATTTATGATGGGAATATTTTTTGATAATATGCAGTATTTTGAATATATTCATATATTTTTGAAATTTGCTGTACATGGATTACTTTTGATATTGCATATATGATCTGAAGCATAGTGGAATGGATCTTTTCTTTCTGTGGTTTGATTGAAGAAAAATTTTTTTTAGCGCTTTTGTATACATGGTCCTTGTTTTATTGCACTGATGCACATATGCACTTTATAGTATTTAGCTCGGTTTATTGGATATTACCGATAGTTTATTATTCACATGTTTCAGAGTATATATATAATTCTAAACAATTGTCTAAAATATTATTTATATTATTTGCACTTATGCCCTTTATTATTTATTATATGCTGTTATTTTGCACTATTTAATGCACTTTTTTGATAATAAAAATATTTAATTATTTTCATATTCATTTATATCGGTGTTTGGCACTATAATTAATTGGTGTTTTTTTATATTATCAGTGCCTTTATGATCTCTATCTTGATTGTGCGCCTGCGCAGTTGTGTCACGGCCGTTCATTTCCGGTAGTGCTCTATACTGTGTATCTCGGGCTTTCAGCCTGCGGTCCCAGTGAGAGCATCACTGGAAGTGACGTTCATACGGTGATGTCCAACAGCGCATGCGCCGCCAACATCAGGCAGAGATATTATCGGGCCTTGTTGATTTTTTATGGCGCTTGGTGATTGGATATCAGCGGTATTTAAACACAGTCTGCCCGTCATTGGGACACGCCTCCGGAAGAAGCTTGTTGCGAAACGCGCGTTGGGGTGGAGGAGGCTGCGGCGCCCACGGCTATCTGTGCTCACAGTGATCAGGTATTGTTATTCATGGTGTATTTACTGTTATATCACCCTTTTTTTGGCTTACTCTGGAGCTGTTTATTTAGGATTATTGATATTGGGACTTAGAATTTATTGTCATGTTGCCGCTATATTTAATCATTTAAATGCATGATCTTACTTATGATTTTTTTTCAGCTATATGAGGCCTAATTGATGTATTTTATGGTTCAAGTTTTTTCTATATTATACTGTGTATTACCGGCACATACATGATTGCTGTTAGGGCATCACGCGCCTCTTACTGGGCATTTTTTCAGTTTTTATTTTGTATGTATAATTAATAAACAAGTTATTTTAACATTATTTTTACTGGATCTTTTCATTTTTTTCAGCAAGGGTTATCATGTTAGTCTGGAAAACTATTTTGATTATATTTCCTTTGAAATTTGTTACTGTACCTTGTTACGTAGTCTACAAGTTTATCAAAAACTTCACTTTTGTTCTTAATTAAGTATGTGACTGTGTATCTTGAGTAGTCATCTATAAATGTCACCATGTATCTATTTCCTCCTGATGTAGTCACCTTCATGGGTCCACATACGTCAGTATGCACCAAATCAAGTGGTCTTTTGCTTTTCATCTCACTTTCTTTTGGAATAGATATCCTTGTGGCTTTAGATTTTATACAACATTCACATCTTACCGTAATTGAGCAATCTGATATCTTTAGATCTATCGTCAATTCTTTTCTTTGTAGCTCCCTTATACTATCAGGGTGTCTGTGTCCTAGAAAATCTATGCCACACGTGAATACAGTTCTTGTGATCATGTGTACATACCTTCATCTGTTCCTTTGTTGTGTCAAGATGATATAATTGTTCATCTGCCTCGACATTGGTTATCACCTTATTTCCTGCTAGAATTGCACACTCATTGTCTTTGAATTTTACAGTGAGTCCATTGGCTGTTAAATGCTTCACAGATAACAATCCGCCTTCCAATTTTGGAACATACAACACATCCTGTAGAAGTATCTTTGTATCTTGTCTGAACTTGTTTGAACAGTTTAGCATACCTTGTCCGATACCTTCGGCGGTTATTTTGCTTCCATCTGCAAGATAAATGGCTTCTTTCTTATTTAAATCAAGATCAGTGAAGAAATTCTTGTCACTTATCATATGACTTGTTGCTCCTGAATCAATAAACCAGCCAAGTGATGATTTCTTGTCTGTTACTTTAAATGTGCCATTCCAATTATTCTCACATGAATCGGAAATTGTGTTTTTCACTTTCTGTGTATGCTCTTTATGTTGTAATTTTTGTTGTTCTGCTTTCCATATGGTACAATCTTTCTTTAAATGACCTTTTTTCGTACATCTGAAACATTCTCTTGTCTCTTTATTATAGGGTTTTTTAAATTTTGTAGCTTTAAGAGCGTTTCCACTGTCCTTCTCAGTAGAAGAATCATTTGTTTGTTCTTTTCTTCTCTGATATTCATCTATTAGTCTGGTTTTCACAAATTCTAATGCGATGTCTTTTTCAGGTCTTGTTTCTAGGGCATTTATCAAGGCTGTATACAAATCTGGTAAACAGCACTTTAATATTGCTGCTACATGACTTTCTTTAATGTCTTCACCAATAGACCTTAGCTGTGATATTACTTCCGTCATTGAGAATATGTGCTTCTGCATGTCGTCATTTGCACACACTCTCATACAGTAAAGCTTTCTTCATAGAAATAACTTGCGATTTAAACTGGGTCTTTCGTGTAATTTTCTTAATGCATCCCACATTTTTTTCGCTGTTTCTTCATTTCTTATGTGTATTAATTGAGCATCATCCACTAATAAGCTAATGGTGGCTCTCGCTTTTCTATTCTTTATATCCCATGTCTGATTATCTTCATCAGGTCTATCTGTAGTAATTACTTCCCATAAATCATCTTTAGATAACAATATCTCTACTTTAAATTTCCATAACTGATAATTTTCACTGTTCAGCTTAGCTACTGTGAGTTTTAGCTCAGTGCTGCACATCATTTTCATATAGCCTTACTTGTTTTAGAGTTGTAGTAAATATATTCTTCTTTCTTCTTGAGAGTTCCTTTATATCCTGTGTGTGGTGATTCTCTGTAATTATCTCCAGTGTGCGGTCCTACAGTACCTGGAACTTAAAATCCTTTGTCCCTCTGTATCTGGATTTTTTTTCAGCCGCCGTTCACTGGGTTTTATCTCCTGTTTACAGAGCTTATCTGTTTCTCCGTGTCTGAGGTTATTGCCTGGGGTTTTCAGTACGTCTGGGATTCTGTGTTCTGGGTGTCTCTGTTCTGGGCCCATAAAACATATAATATAATTGCCCCACATAGCTTTTATATAACATAATGGCTCTCACACAGCCTTCCACATAATATAATGGCCCCACATAGCTTCCACATAATATAATGGCTACAACATAGCCTTCCATATAATATAATGGGTCCCACATAGCCTTCCATATAATATAATGGCCCCACATAGCCTTATATACAATATAATGGCTGCTTCCACATAGCCTTCCATATAATATAATGGTTCCCACATAGCCTTCCATGTAATATAAAGGGTCCCTCATAACCCTCCATAAAATATACCTCCCTATAGCCTTCCTTGTAATATAATGGGCCCACATAGACATCTACAGTATATGATAGAACAGGAAAAAAACCCACACAAATTGAGCTTGATTTAAGTTTGTAAGCATGCAGCACATAAACGTATGTTCACATTGGCCATAAAGCATAAAAAACCTAGAAGAGACAAAATCAGCAAAAATCCTGCTGTAACTAAATAAGTAAAAAGCAAAAGTAACACTTTTAATACTGTTTTTGATCAAAAATAGCATAAAAGCTATCCCACCATTGATAAGGTGACCCTGATCAGGACAGTCCTATACTGTCCAATATTAAAAATCTTACCATGTGTCATAGTTGACCTCAGTGTATGAATAAGGGCAGACAAAAGGACCGGCTCCCAACCTGTGGACACCTGTCTAGGGAAGCCTTTAAATGTAATTACCAGCTCAGGAGAGGGAGGCCACACCCTGGCTAGCACAGAATGCAAAAATACAAAGAAAAAAACACAAAAATTGAGCTTGATTTAAGTTGGTATACATGAAGCACATAAACGTATGTTGACATTGGCCATAAAGCAAAAAAAAACTAAAAGAGTCAAAATGAGCAAAAACCCTGCCGTAACTAAATAAGTAAAA
The DNA here is from genome assembly GCF_039654945.1 of Dendrobates tinctorius. Classification (NCBI taxonomy): domain Eukaryota; kingdom Metazoa; phylum Chordata; class Amphibia; order Anura; family Dendrobatidae; genus Dendrobates; species Dendrobates tinctorius. The sequence continues at coordinate 29,308,968 of NW_027361779.1, read as the reverse complement.
TTCAAAAGTGCATTTACATAACACAGAGTTCTTAGTAATACTGTTTTTGATCAAAAATAGCATAAAAGCCATCCCACCGTCGACAAGGAGACCCTGATCGGGATGGTCCTATACTGTCTAATATTAAAAACCTTACCATGTGTCAGAGTTGACCTCAGTGTGTAAATAAGGGCAGAAAAAGGACCAAATCCCGACCTGTGGACACCAGTATAGGGAAGCTTCTAAAGGGAACCTGTCACCTGTTTTGACTGCTATATGATGCATTTCAGGGCTTATCTACAGCATTCTATAATGCTGTAGATAAGCCCTTGGTCTGACCTGAAAGTTAAAAAAAATAACTTTAATTATACTTACCTGGCAGAGGGGGTGGTCCAGTCCGTTGAGTGCAGCGGGTCCGGTGCCTCCCATCCTCTTGTGATTCCGCCCTACTGCTTGCTACATCACTTACCGGCATTGCGCTCATGTGCAGGCATTCGTCTGCAGTGCGCCGGTGCTGGGCCTCTCTGACCTTTCCCGGAGCCTGCGCACTGCAGTATTCTGCTCTGCCCTCAACAGGTTTCCTGGATGAGCTGCACGCATTTATGAACCATCTAAACGAAAATGACCTGAATTTACATTTGACATACAAAGCAGGAAGATCCAATGTCGAATTTTTGGACATCTTGTTTCAAGTTGATGATGCAGGCTTTATCTATTCTGATATGTTTCATAAGCCTACTTCGACAAACAGTCTTTTACATTTTTCTTCTTCCCACCAACGTAGTCTTATTCGTGGTATACCTGTGAGACAATTTTTGCGCATGCGGCACATTTGTTCAAAAGAAGAATTGTTTGAAAAACAGAGTAGAGACCTGAGTGAGAGATTCAGGGAAAGAGGATACCCCGATACATGCATTGAACAAGGTTATTGGCGTGCAAAAAGAACAGAACGTCTCGAGGCAATTCACAAACGCAAACCCAATACCCAATCTCCTGATAAGGTATGCTATGTAAATGGCGTGTAATCAACAATATTTTGTCAAAACATTGGAAAATTATACAGTTGGATCCCATTCTTGTACAATACTTACCTCCTAGGCCTGCTATCACGTTTAGGAGATCAAGGAATTTTCGTGATACTTTTGTACACAGTCATTACAAGAAGAAAGAGGTTGATGCTTTTGGATCACAAGGCCCTAAATGGGGCTGTCGTCCATGTGGATCCTGTGTAGCATGTCCCAATATAGAGAGGTGTGAGGACTTTTCCAATGCTGATGAGAATAGAATGTTTAAAATATTGCATCATATATCATGTACTACGACAGCAGTGATTTATTGTGCGAGCTGTCCCTGCAATCTTAAAGGGGTTGTCCGGGCTTTTCACATAATCTCAGTACATATCTGGGCTGCAGAATTATGACAATAAGTAATTTACTTTCTGTCACTAGTTTGCACGGTTTTCTAGATATTCTGAACAGAACGTCCAAGGGGGGGGGTGTTATGGCATTGAAATGAGAACTAGTCGTAACCTCCTACTCTACTCCAAACATGCCCTCTATAGCAACAACCCCACCCTCCATAGCTACAGGCCCTCCCCATGCACATGAACCAGCCCTCATCACACAGTAACAAATTCTTCACCTCCAGCAGCCTCAGTGCAAAGAGCAGCTGCTCCTCCCTCAGACACACACTGAACAGTTATCTATGGAAAGTGAAACTAGTGAGGAGGAGGGAATATCGTCCTGTATTCTGGGCCACTCCATGATTACAATACATAACTCATTATCAGTAATTCCTTTCCTCACTGTCCCAGGCTGCTGGCAGCAGTGAGAACAGACTGTGTGATGGCCAGTGATGGGGGTCTGCAGCTTCTAATCTGCACAGGGGATGGCAGTCACTGATGTAATCTGTTGTGTGACAAAGCCTCTGCTGTGTGAATGAGACAGCTCTGTGTCACTGATGTATTCACACAGCAGCAGATTTGGTGCAGTGTATGTGTGAGCACTGTGTCTCTAATGACACAAATACTGATGGGAGCAGCCTGTCCAATCAGCAGCTGTAACAGTGTGAAGTGTTGGGGGGTGTATGTACGTATGTATTGTGCTGCTTTCACAAATACAGGATCACTGCTGTGTTCTTTCCAGTGCTGGAATAATGATAAAGATGAGTGCTGGTGCAGTTTACTGCCAGCCAGTTTGGGAGTTTGGTGGAGCTTCTACGGTTCCAGGTGTGCAGTGGTGTGGGAGTGCCTCCCCTTTATGGGCTGTCTAACATTTCCACACCCTGTCTCAACTAACAACATTAAGACCGTTAACTACAATTGGCATTTGATTAAAAGAGACAAAGATTTACATAGTGTAGCTATTTGGACGTAACTTGGGGGATATTCTGGTACATAAAAGAATGGTTTCCGATTAAAATAATTGGATCAATAAAAATAGCCCAAAAGGCAATTATAAGTGTGGAACTTGCTCCTTTTGTCAGATGCATATAACCAACAAAGTAATTAGGATAGATCCAGTTCAACATCAAGTAACTGATTTTTTATCTTGTAGGACAACACATGTGGTTTCTATTATTTTTTGCACTTGTCATTATTATTTTGGAAAAACTGTTAGACCCCTCTTTATTCGCTTTTGTGAGCACTACAGGTCCATCACCACTGGAAAGGGCCCACTAAAATTGATTAAGCATGTTCAGGAATTCCATGTATCAGACCCAAGAAGATTAAAATGTTCTGGTCTGGAAAGGGTTAATTATCTACCACAGGGGGGTGACGATAACAAAATGTTACTGAGAATGGAAGCAAAATGGATCATGAAGACTTCTGCACAGCGTCCATTAGATTTAAACAATAGTTTTGACCTATCAATGTTTTTATTAATATAGGTTTTAGCAAAATTTTAAATGTATTGTCACAATGTTGTTTTTAACCAGTAGTGTTAATGTTGTTAGTTGAAGCAGGGTGTGGAATTGCTACACTGTCCATAAAGGGGAGGCACTCCCACACCACTGCACACCTGAACCCGTAAAAGTGTCAGACGGACAGGAAACGACCGTAGTCCACAAGCACTCCTGCACCCTCCTGCATACCATATGAATGTCCCGAAGATTTGAGAAATAAAGGTATTTCTATTTTTAAAGGATTGGTGAGAGCGGCTCTTTGTGCTTCTGTTAAAGACTGTTTTGCTGTTCTTTTGAGCAATAGCACCACGATCTTTTCAATTGTCACATAAGCTCGTAAAAGGGATAAGGTTCTATATGTGTTGTTCGTTGGTTGATGCCACAGTTCTTAATTTGTATGTAATATAATGGCCCCACATAACCTTCTTATATAATACTAGCTGTCTCCAGCCAGCTAACGCTCGGCACGCTCATTGCTATCTAATTAACGCTGATGGTGATTAAACTAAAGTAAATAATGACAACATTCAATAGCGCTTACACAGGTGGTAAATTAAATTAAAATGAAGTTAATAACAATAATAATCATTAAAAATCTGAATAATACTAATGATACATTTTATTCACAGTGTAAAATTAAAAACAAACTGGATTCAGTAAGATGTGCGTTTTTTATTCATTCCAGCATCTAAACAAATTTCATAACAAAACATAAATTAAGTTAAAATTTCTCTGTAAACACAATTAAATGTATAGTCATTTTCGTCATTTTCAAAGATCTTTCCTTGACTTCTACCAGGTACAATTTGAACTGAAAGACCTTTACAACTTGTTACTCTAGAGAATGCAGTGTATAATTGACCATGTGTGAATACAGGATCACTTAGGAAAATGCCAATCTTATCGAATGTGGTGATGTGGTGGGGGGGCGGGATTATGTGTGGTGATGTTGTGGGGGGCTGGATTATGTATGGTGATGTGGTGAGGGGGCGGGATTATGTGTGGTGATGTGGTGGGGGGTGGGATTATGTCTGGTGATGTGGTGGGGGCGGGATTATGTGTGGTGATGTGGTGGGGGGCCGGATTGTGTGTGGTAATGTGTTGGGGGCGGGATTGTGTGTGGTAATGTGGTGGGGGGGCGGGATTGTGTGTGGTAATGTGGTGGGGGCGGGATTGTGTGTGGTAATGGGGTGGGGGGCGGGATTGTGTGTGGTAATGTGGTGGGGGCGGGATTGTGTGTGGTAATGGGGTGGGGGGCGGGATTATGTGTGGTGATGTGGTGGGGGGCAGAGCTACTGTGCAGGGGATGGGATTAGCGAGTAATCACGATGCCTCTTATATATAGATAATGGGCCTCACATAGCCTTCCATACAAAATAATGGGCACATATAGCTCTCCATTTAATATAATGGGCACCACATAGGCTTCCTTATAATATAATAATGGGTCCCACATAGCTGTCCATATATTATAATGGCCCCACATAGCCTTCCTTATAATGTAATAGACCCACATAGTCTTTCTAAACAATATAATATGCAATTCACATAGTATGAAAGTAACAATATAGCCTTTGATATAGCATAATGGTCCCAGTATTGCCTTTCCTATACTATAAAGGCTCCCACATAACCTTTCATATACTATAATGACCCGACATAGCCTTCCATATAAAATAATTGGCCTCATATTGCCTTCTCCATACTGCAAAGGCTCACATATAGCCTTTCAAAAAATTTAATGGACCCCACATAGCCCTTCATAAAATAAAATGGCCTCACATTGCCTTCCATATTAATATAATGGCCCCACATAGCTCTCAATATAGTTTAATGGACTCATATTGCCTTGTACTTAGTATAATAAGGCCAACTATGTTCTTATTGTTTAAAAACAAATACATACTAACTTCTCCCTGTACCCTTCTGCTCCGTTCTACTCAGCGTCTTCTGCAACTCTGCACTGCTCAATCCTTTTGTAATGACATTATCGCGCCCGCTACGCTGAGATGTCAGACACAGAGGGAGAATGATGGAGGAAGGAGTTTCAGCTGACAATCCCTCCTCCATCATTGCTTTTAACTGTATAGGTATCAAGGGTGCAGATACAGTTGAAAGTGTTATACCAGGTGGGTGGAGGCCCGGTGCCATCATTGGCGTTATGCCATTGCCCTGGAATACCTATACTGCTGCCACTATTGTCGGACATCTCAAACTATAGTCCAATTATTCACCAAGCAGAGCTAAATGACCACCATGAAGTGAACATCATTTCCAGTTACAGCAGAACATACCTCCTTAGCAGGGCCAACACCAGAGCACTAAATACATCCTCAGAAGCACCAAATAAATAGAATGGTCCTGCACAAAATAACAACTTAGAATCGAGAAACAAATACCACAGTGCTATACAAAATACTACCCAAGGAGTGCCAAAAATAGCATCCCCAGGAATTCAAAATAAATTTAAAAATCCAAAAATTGTTTCGCAAAAATAAAAGACAAAAATTATTTTACTATTTGAATGAGAACACTTTCAAGAGCTGTTAAAAGTGACAGAAAAGGTGCCTGGCCAGGAAAGGGAAAACTGTCCCTGTCCTGAAGTGGTTAGTGAAGCCTAAGTTAAGTGCGCAAACAACTGTCTACATTACTTCAATGCATATACTGCATATTTGTTGGGGAAGCTTTGGGATGTTCAAAATTGTTAAGCAGTTATTTCCGTATTCCGATTGCTGAGGAAAAACAATACTTCAATGCCACTGTTTGGAATTTTTGGGTATTACAATTGATACTATAAATATAGAATTTAATTTGCCACACGACAAACTGGTGAAAATTAGGCTGCTGTTAGAAAAAAATGTCTTCCATGAAGAAAACAACATTCAGTGATTTATACTAAGACTTATTGGTTTTCACATCAACAGTGATTCCAGTGGGCACAGTATATTCTAGGCCTCTTTATTTAGCAACTGAAGGTATGAAGGCTCTGGGTTCTCACAATAGATTATCCCATTTCTTGAAGGATTACTTAAACATCTGGTTTGATGTTATCAATATTTATAATGGTCATAGCGTATTGCAGTCAGAATTTGTGGATGCAAAGTCTTTGAATTTGGTGAGAGACACAGTGGGTTTATGCAGGGATGGGACTCACTGATTCAGGGAAACTGAGTATTAAAATTGAAGCCGCTTCCTCGAACTGTTGAAAATATAGATCAGAACAGAAATATAAACATAAATTACGGACAACAATAGAGAAAATTCAATGTGTCAGTAAGACAAAGGACTCCAAAACATATCACAAAAATTAAAAAAAAACGGAGTCAAGCAAAATGTCATGTGAACAAGAAAATATTTTATTGAATACAATTACATAGTATAAGCTGTATATAAAGCAGCAGTGTGACAAGATACACATAAATATCCCATGAGTATCTGAAACATGAAGGACACAGGTAAAAAAATGTCAAGCGTACAACACTCATTCAAAATGTACATCCGACCAGAGGAGTCAAGTTCTTTGAAAAATAGACCATATAGTAGCATGTATATACACCTTTAAGGGCACCTAATTAATCTACTACTCAAAGAAAGACCCTCACCTGTCATGGTCGCAGTGTGTGCAAGGACTGCCAGCCCCTACGCGCGTTTCGCGTAGGCTTCTTCGGGGGGCCATATAGAAGTGTGTCAAAGAATCTCTTTTATGTGCCAATGTCAGATGTTGACAATTATGAGACATATAGAATGGCTCATGCACACGTGACGCAAACACCGGATATTGCATGACCGCCCAGCCTCCCACATGACGCCAGGGGTCAGGGAGCCGTTCCCTTAGCAACCATGACCCACACGCGTCATGCACAGGGCACAGGCAGAGATGATCCAGAACACAAACGTCACGGGCATGCGATGCGCACATGTCCGCAGCGTAAGAACTACAATGAATAAGTAAATAGCGAGCATTGTAAAATACCATATTAGGTCTCCGGAATGGATATCACCATTCATTGTGAAATATGTAAACATGAGTGAGCATAAAAAAGTGCACTGTGCAAATATGAAATATATAATAAATATAATCCAAGAATTACAAAAAATTACAATAATACAATAAATATAGAACGTGAAAAAAATATATAAAATATGATTAAAAGTGTACTTGTTCCCAGCAGTGGATCATATAATAGCAGGATAATCAAAGAATCCGATTCAGACACAAATGTCATTATCAGGACTCTATTTTTTTGTTGTTTGAAAGATCCATATCTTCAAATAAAATTGATGTATTCACACACCATTGAAAGAATGGGCTTAATATATCGGCGACACGGCATCCTAAAGATCAGTTCACTGATATTGAAATTCCTAAAAAAAAAAAACAGAAAAGAAAAAAAGTTAAAAACAAGAAAACAGACTCACAAAAAATATATATAAAATAAAATCCAGAGAATGAAGAAATCACAGAAAAGAGGCAAAACTGAGATGTTCATTCAATCCATATGGTACCAATGTATCCAGGGTGGAAATCCATCTGCATTACTGTTGAGATAGTAGACGCTCTCGCGTCACCCCCCCTTATTCCCATATAGATCCTATCAATCCCACAAATTTTAAGATCATTGGGGTTGTAGTTATGTTTTTCTCTGAAATGCCTTGGCAAAGTTTTTAGGGCCCTTATATCACTCTCATCTCGGGCGGCCAGGATGTCCCTCACGTGTTCACGCGTCCTAACACGTAATTCACGTGAGGTCAATCCAATGTATACTAAATTACAAGTACATCTATAATAATAAATGCCCTAACCAGCTTCCGGTTGTAACAACTTCCGTCCAGTTGTAACCGGTGACGTCACCGCACACACACGCACATGTTAACCCTCAACACACCACACCGCCTCAACACACACTCCTCTCACCTTTCACCTCCACTCATGTCCACTCACTCTTTCACTCCACATACGTTCCTTTCTCTCACTCCGTTTCTCATACTCACACCGTCATCGTCGCTGCCCCGACATCTTCCTCCGCCGCCGCGATCCATGATCCAGACGTTCTCCAGGCCGCCGACATGTTCTTGCGGGACGCCATCTTGGATGTTGTGAAGTCCCGCGAGATTCAAGATGGCGTCGCCGCAACAATATGTCGCTGGCGTGGACGACATCGGGATCCAAAAAGATGGCGTCGGCGAAATCCTGAATACAGCACTTGGTTGCTTAAACTTGGAAATGGTGAGCTGTCTAATGAACATAACCTTGGAGAGGATGTCATTGAAATTCCTCCAGACATGCTTTGCACTGGCTCTATAGTAACCGAGATCTTTGGAGACCATATTTGCTTTGATGTTAATGACCAACAAAGTCTCGACACTGCTGCATCACATGCTATACTATGTCCGAAAAATGATGACGTCGATTTTCTGAACTGTAAAGTAATGGATCGCATTAGTGGTGATTATACTGTATATACAAGTGATGATTCTGTCGATGCTGATGAGGCAGAGGAATGTGAAAACTACCCAGTTGAATTTTTAAACTCTCTGACACCATCAGGAATGCCATCACATCTCTTAAAACTTAAAATTGGCACCATTGTGATGCTATTAAGAAACCTAAACACCAAGAAAGGTCTCTGCAATGGCACTCGCCTCATTGTCATTGCCTTACTCCGCAACATCATACAGGCTAAAGTGATTACTGGCTCAGCTGAAGGAGACATTGTGTTTATTCCACGCATCGATTTGTGTCCTTCAGAAACTGGGTTACCTTTTAAATTAAAACGTCGACAGTTTCCTCTAAAACCTGCTTTTGCTATGACCATTAACAAATCCCAAGGACAGACCCTCAATCGAGTTGGAATTTTTTTGCCCGAACCTGTATTTGCCCATGGACAATTGTATGTTGCATTCTCCCGAGTAAAGCAACGCAGCAACGTTAGGGTCAAAGTGGTGGATACACCACTTCAAGGACAATTGCTACCTAATAGCCCAAAAATCTACACTAGAAATGTCGTTTACAAAAATGTCTTACTTTAAACTATTTAAGTTGGTCCTGGAATTGATAGATATATAGATATATAAATAATAGTTACATTCTAAATAGATATAGATAATAGACTTCTAAGACTTCTATACATAGCTTGATATATGTTATATATATAAATATTTTAAGCAGATAGATATATCTTACACTAATTATCTCTTTCACATATATGTCATAGACATATTTAAATCCATAAAAATATACATAGGTATAGGTATATATAGATTAAAAAAAGAAAGGCAAAAACAAAAAAAATTTAGGCAAACATACGTAGATTTCAACTACATAGCTAACACATACCTACATAACTTAGGTAATAATAATTAATTTTTTATTTATTAATAGAGTACTATTATTTCAATAGCACTTTACATACATCAGTAATACTGTCCTTCTTGAGGCTCACTATGTAAATATCTTATCCACATAAAAACATAGGTGTGATACATCTATCTACTATAATAAATGCGCTAAGCAGCTTCCGGGTTGTAACAACTTCCGTCCAGTTGTAACTGGTGATGTCACAGCACACCTCTTGCCATGTTAACCCTCAACACACCACTCCTCCTCAACACACACTCCTGTCACCTTTCACTATCTCCACTAACGTCCAGTCGCAGGATTTTAGAATACTCAAGATGGCGTGGCCGCAAGAACATGTCGCCGGCGTGGACAACGTCGGGATTTAGGATGGCGCCGGTGGAAGAAGATGTCAGGGATCGTGGAGCAGCGATGATGATGGTGTGAGTATGAGAGACGGAGTGAGAGAAAGGGTCGTATGTGGAGTGAAAGAGTGAGTGGAGATGGTGAAAGGTGAGAGGAGTGTGTGTTGAGGCGGTGTGGTGTGTTCAGGAGGAGTGTGTGTTGAGGGTTCACATGGCAAGAGATGTGTCACTATCCTCCCGATGCGATAGCATCGGGCCTTAATCTACTATAATAAATGCGCTAAGCAGCTTCCAGGTTGTAACAACTTCCGTCCAGTTGTAACTGGTGACGTCACAGCACACCTCTTGCCATGTTAACCCTCAACACACCACTCCTCAACACACACTCCTCTCACCTTTCACTATCTCCACTAATGTCCACTCGCAGGATTTGAGAATACTCAAGATGGCGTGGCCGCAAGAACATGTCGCCGGCGTGGACAACGTCGGGATCAAGGATGGCGCCGGTGGAAGAAGATGTCAGGGAACGTGGAGCAGCGATGATGACGGTGTGAGTATGAGAGACAGAGTGAGAGAAAGGGTCGTATGTGGAGTGAAAGAGTGAGTGGACGTGAGTGGAGATGGTGAAAAGTGAGAGGAGTGTGTGTTGAGGCGGTGTGGTGTGTTCAGGAGGAGTGTGTGTTGAGGGTTCACATGGCAAGAGGTGTGTCACTATCCTCCCGATGCGATAGCATCGGGCCTTAATCTACTATAATAAATGCGCTAATCAGCTTCCAGGTTGTAACAACTTCCGTCCAGTTGTAACTGGTGACGTCACAGCACACCTCTTGCCATGTTAACCCTCAACACACCACTCCTCAACACACACTCCTCTCACCTTTCACTATCTCCACTAATGTCCACTCGCAGGATTTCAGAATACTCAAGATGGCATGGCCGCAAGAACATGTCGCCGGCGTGGACAATGTCGGGATCCAGGATGGCGCCGGCGGAAGAAGATGTCAGGGATCGTGGAGCAGCGACGATGACGGTGTGAGTATGAGAGATGGAATGAGAGAAAGGGTCGTATGTGGAGTGAAAGAGTGAGTGGACGTGAGTGGAGATGGTGAAAGGTGAGAGGAGTGTGTGTTGAGGCGGTGTGGTGTGTTGAGGAGGTGTGTGTGTATTGAGGGTTAACATGGCAAGAGGTGTGTCACTATCCTCTCGATGCGATAGCATCGGGCCTTAATCTACTATAATAAATGCGCTAAGCAGCTTCCGGGTTGTAACAACTTCCGTCCAGTTGTAACTGGTGACGTCACAGCACACCTCTTGCCATGTTAACCCTCAACACACCACTCCTCAACACACACTCCTCTCACCTTTCACTATCTCCACTAATGTCCACTCGCAGGATTTCAGAATACTCAAGATGGCATGGCCGCAAGAACATGTCGCCGGCGTGGACAATGTCGGGATCCAGGATGGCGCCGGCGGAAGAAGATGTCGGGGATCGTGGAGCAGCGACGATGACGGTGTGAGTATGAGAGACGGAGTGAGAGAAAGGGTCGTATGTGGAATGAAAGAGTGAGTGGACGTGAGTGGAGATGGTGAAAGGTGAGAGGAGTGTGTGTTGAGGCGGTGTGGTGTGTTGAGGAGGACTGTGTGTTGAGGGTTCACATGGCAAGAGGTGTGTCACTATCCTCCTGATGCGATAGCATCGGGCCTTAATCTACTATAATAAATGCGCTAAGCAGCTTCCGGGTTGTAACAACTTCCGTCCAGTTGTAACCGGTGACGTCACAGCACACCTCTTGCCATGTTAACCCTCAACACACCACTCCTCAACACACACTCCTCTCACCTTTCACTATCTCCACTAATGTCCACTCGCAGGATTTCAGAATACTCAAGATGGCATGGCCGCAAGAACATGTCGCCGGCGTGGACAATGTCGGGATACAGGATGGCGCCGGCGGAAGAAGATGTCGGGGATCGTGGAGCAGCGACGATGACGGTGTGAGTATGAGAGACGGAGTGAGAGAAAGGGTCGTATGTGGAGTGAAAGAGTGAGTGGACGTGAGTGGAGATGGTGAAAGGTGAAAGGAGTGTGTGTTGAGGCGGTGTGGTGTGTTGAGGAGGTGTTTGTGTATTGAGGGTTAACATGGCAAGAGGTGTGTCACTATCCTCTCGATGCGATAGCATCGGGCCTTAATCTACTATAATAAATGCGCTAAGCAGCTTCCAGGTTGTAACAACTTCCGTCCAGTTGTAACTGGTGACGTCACAGCACACCTCTTGCCATGTTAACCCTCAACACACCGCTCCTCAACACACACTCCTCTCACCTTTCACTATCTCCACTAATGTCCACTCGCAGGATTTCAGAATACTCAAGATGGCATGGCCGCAAGAACATGTCGCCGGCGTGGACAACGTCGGGATCCAGGATGGCGCCGGCGGAAGAAGATGTCGGGGATCATGGAGCAGCGACGATGACAGTGTGAGTATGAGAGACGGAGTGAGAGAAAGGGTCGTATGTGGAGTGAAAGAGTGAGTGGATGTGAGTGGAGATGGTGAAAGGTGAGAGGAGTGTATGTTGAGGAGGTGTGTGTGTATTGAGGGTTAACATGGCAAGAGGTGTGTCACTATCCTCTCGATGCGATAGCATCGGGCCTTAATCTAGTTTTGCATAATAAATCACGTAAGATGTATTACATGTGATAAATTCTCTAATTTTAAATTTACCTGAACCATCCGAAGAGAAGAATGATAGGGCCCTATCATTTTTTCTACAAGCAAGGCAACCGGAGCAAGGAAAGAAACCAACCTTTGACTTAACCCCGCCAAAGATGGTCGATGGTTTTGCAATGTAATGGCTCTTTACTAAAATGTCATGTAGATTGTGACTACACCTTGCTGTCATTAGAGGGAACTCTGACAAATGCTGATTTAGGACTTGGTCGGTTCTGAGAATTGGCCAATGTTTTGCTAAAATGTTACGTATTTCATTCCAATTATGATTATATGTTGAAATGAACCTTGTTGCAATTTGTTGTGAATTTGATTTATCAATTTTATCTTTTGATGCATGATGGAGCTGATCATGAGACAGAAGGGAATTCCTAGTCACTGATTTAGCTCGCTTATACCCCTTCTTGATGCACCTCCTACTATAGCCACGGTCCCTGAATCTCTCCCCAAGGTCCAGGGCTTGTCTCTCAAATGCCTCATCAGATGTATAAATCCTTCTCATCCGAAGGAACTGGCCCACAGGTGCAGCACTAACGGTTGACCCCACATGCGCAAAACAGGCATGTAACAATGCATTAACTGATGTATCTTTTCTATAAATATCAGTGTGGATCGACCCATCAGGCTGCACCTGAAGTTTGATGTCCAAGAAAGATATTTCCTTCGGATGACAGGAAAATGTAAGTCTGATGTTGGAGTTGTTGGAGTGTATGGCAGTCAGAATTTGTGGATGCAAAGTCTTTGAATTTAGTGACAGACACAGTGGGTTTATGCAGGGATGGGACTCATTGATTCAGGGAAACAGAGTTAAAATTGCAGCCACTTCCTCAAACTGGCAAGAAGCAGTGCCTCAAACCAGTACAGGGGGCCTGCCATTTTCAACTAAATGTGCATCATCAGATCAAGGAGGACGACATATAGGGTACATATGAGGACCGGGATGGACGACATATGGGGGACATATGGGAATCAGGATGGGGGGACATATGGGGACTAGGATGGAGTACATATGGGAGACATATGGGGACCAGGATGGGGGACATATGGGGATAAAGATGGAGGACATATGGGGAACATGATGAGGAGCATATGCGGACCAGTATAGGGTAAATATGGAGACCAAGGTGGAGGACAAATAGGGACTTGGATAGAACAGGATGGAGGACATGATTACTAAAACAGGTCAGGACAGAAGACATTTTTCTAAGAAGGGGCTAGGATGGGTGACACTTACTGTATGCAGGCCAGAATGAGAAACATAGACTATTAGTTGATGGTGGCAAGCGGGAGACATAATTACTGTTGAGACCAATTAAGGAACATTATTACTGCTGTATTCTATTTTACTTTTGAGGATATTGTTTTCCATGGGGGGGTCCTGTTAAGGTGCAGGGTGACAATATGTTAGCCCCTTAAGCCCCAAGGGTGGTTTGCACGTTCATGACCGGGCCAATTTTTACAATTCTCACCACTGTCCCTTTATGAGGTAATAACTCTGAAACGCTTACATGGATCCCGGTGATTCTGACGTTGTTTTCTCGTGACATATTGTACTTCATGTTAGTGGTAAAATTTCATTCAAATAACTTGCGTTTATTTGTGAAAAAAATGGAAATTTGGCGAAAATGTTGAAAATTTTGCAATTTTCCAACGTTGAATTTTTATGCCCTTAAATCACAGAGATACAGCATACAAAAAACTTGGTAAGTAACATTTCCCACATGTTTACTTTACATCAGCACAATTTTGGAACCAAAAAGTTGACCAGCGATTTCTCATTTTTGCAACACCATTTTATTTTTATGGACCACATCACATTTGAAGCCACTTTGAGGGGTCTATATGATAGAAAATACCCAAAAGTGACACCATTCTAAAAACTGCACCCCTTAAGGTGCTCAAAACCACATTCAAGAAGTTTATTAACCCTTTAGGTGCGTCACAGGAATTTTTTGAATATTTAAAAAAAAAAATGAACATTTAACTTTTTTTCACAAAAAAAATACCTCAGGTTCAATTTTTTTTATTTTACCAAGGGTAACAGGAGAAATTGGACTGCAAAATTTATTGTGCAATTTGTCCTGAGTATGCTGATTACTGAGAAAGATAAATTTCAGCTCATCTTTTATAAGTTCATAAGAACTGTTGGAAAGACTCTGAGCATGGACACGTCTCTGCCAAGACGTATAATAGAATCCAAGAAAATAAAGGAAGGTCCAGCTCCAGAAATTAAAATCCAGAATTTTTATTGAATCATATTTAAAATAAATTCATGGCTGCTTGTGATCAAGTAACAGCAAGATTTACCGCATGGGGATATTCTCCAGATCTCTGTACGCGTTTCGAGCACAAGTGCTCTTAGACTCAGAGTACATTTTCTTTTCCTGAGTATGCCGATACCTGATATGTGGGGGGGAACCACTGTTTTGGCGCATGGCTGAGCTCAGAAGGGAAGGAGCGCCGTTTGACTTTTTCAATGCAAAATTGGCTGAAATTCAGATCGGACGCCATGTCACGTTTGGAGAGCCCCTGATGTACCTAAACAGTGGAAACCCCCCACAAGTGACCCCATTTTGGAAACTAGACCCCCCAAGGAACTTATCTAGATATGTGGTGAGAACTTTGAACCCACAAGGGCTTCACAGAAGTTTATAACGTACAGCGGTACAATTAAAAAATCATATTTTTTCCACAAAAATGATCTTTTCACCCCCAATTTTTATTTTCCCATGGGTAACAGGTCCCTAAAAGTTATTGTGCAATTTGTCCTCAGTACGCTGATGCCCCACATGTGGGGGTAAACCACTATTTGGGCGCATGGCAGAGCTCGGAAGGGAAGCAGCGCTATTTGATGTTTTTGGCTGGAATTGAGATTGGACACCATGTCGCGATTGGAAAACCCCTGTTGTACCAAAACAGTGGAAACCCCCCACAAATGACACCATTTTGGAAACTAGACCCCCCAAGGAACTTATCTAGATGTGTGGTGAGAACTTTGAACCCCCAAGGGCTTCACAGAAGTTTATAACATACAGCCGTACAATTAAAAAATCATATTTTTTCCACAAAAATGATCTTTTCACCCTCAATTCTTATTTTTTCAAGAGTAAAAGGACCGTAAAAGTTATTGTGCAATTTGTCCTGAGTACGCTGATACCCCATATGTGGGGTTAGACCACTATTTGGGCGCATTGCAGAGCTCGGAAGGGAAGCAGCGCCGTTTGACGTTTTTGGCTGGAATTGAGATCGGACACCATGTCGCGTTTGGAGAGCTCCTGATGTACCAAAACAGTGGAAACACCCCACAAATGACACCATTTTGGAAACTAGACCCCCAAAGGAACTTATCTAGATGTGTGTTGAGCACTTTGACCCCTCCAGTGCTTCACAGAAGTTTATAATGCCCGGGCGTGAAAATAAAAAAATTGTATTTTTTTCACAAACATGATCTTTTACTCATCAATTTTTTTATTTTCCCAAGGGTACCAGGAGAAATTGGACCCCAAAAGTTGTTGTCTAATTTGTCCTGAGTACGCTGATGCCCCATATGTGGGAGAAAACTACTGTATGGGCACACGTCGGGTCTCGGAAGGGAAGTAGTGACGTTTTGGAATGCAGACTTTGATGGAATGGTCTGCGGGTGTCATGTTGCTTTTGGAGAGCCTCTGATGTACCTAAAATATTGAAACTCCCCACAAGTGACCCCATTTTGGAAACTAGACCCCCTAAGGAACTTATCTAGTTGTGTGGTGAGCACTTTGAACCCCCAAGTGCTTCACAGAAATTTATAACGCCCGGGCGTGAAAATAAAAAAACATTTTTTTCCACAAAAATTATATTTTTGCCCCCAATTTTTTATTTTCCTAATGGTAACAGGAGAAATTGGACCAAAAAAGTTGTTTTGCACTTTTACATTAAGCTCCTGTTACTTGTTAGTGTATTTTGTGATTGAGGAAAGTGTATGTGACAATGGGTGTGACAAACAAATGTGTGTGGTCCTCACATGGGCGTGGCTTTAAAATGGGCTTGGGTTCTCAAAATATACAGGGAACCTGTTAGAAATCTGAAACATATAGTGTTAGAGTTGGAAGGGACCTCCAGGGTCATTGTGTCCAACCCCCTACTGAACACAGGATTTACTAAACCATCCCAGACAGATATCAGATACATATCTGTCCAGCCTGTGTTTGAAGACTTCCATTGAGAGAGAACTAACCACCTCTCATGGCAGCCTGTTTCACTCATTGATCATCCTCACTGTTAAAAAGTTTTTTCTAATATCTAATCTGTATCTTCTCCCTTTCAGTTTCATTCCATTTCTTCTCTTGCTTCCATGTGCAAATGAGAATAAGGGATTATCCCATTGTGACAGCCCTTCAGTTATTTGTAGACAGCTAAATATCCTCTTAGCCTTCTTTTTTTCCAAGCTAAACATTCCCAGATCCTGTAATCATTTATCTTATGACATACTTTACAGTCCGTTCACCATCCTGGTAGCTCTTTGAACTTGATCCAGTTTTTCAATGTCTTTTTTAAAATGTGGAGCCCTGAACTAAGCACATTATGCCAGAGGATGCCTGACAAAAGAGGAGTAGAGCGGGATAATTACTTCACGTGATCTGGACTCTGTTTCTCTTAATACATCCTAGAACTATATTTGCCTTTTTGCTGCTACATCACACAGTTGACTCATGCAGTCTGACATCTATTAGTATACCCAAGTCTTTTTCACACATCTGATGTACACACAGATGTAGAATCTTGCATTTCTCACTGTTAAATACCATTCTATTAGTCACTGCGCATTGTTCAAGCTTATCTAGATCCTTCTGAATCCTTTCTCTGTCTTCTCTAGTGTTAGGGTCCCGTTTCACATAGCGACGCACCAGCGATCCCGACAGCAATACGACCTGTAAGGATCGCTGGTGCGTTGCTACATGATCGCTAGTAAGCTGCCAAACAGGCAGATCTACGCAACGACGCAGCAACGATACAGCGATTCGTATAACGACCTCAGCCGTCGTTGGGACCTTGTCACACAGCATCTATTGTGACTACTCAGACCTTGATGGGCGTGCTTCAGCATTGCCTTTTCTACACCCCTCTGCTCTGATTGGTGGCCACTACTGCGCTATCATTCTCTGATTGGGCGACCTCGTCATAAACGACAACGTAGTAGCACTCCCATCCATTGTTCCTGAGTGCTGTGGATCGTATTATACGGTATTCCTGCAGCGTTCCCGTGTGAGTCGCTAGTGCGTTCTTTGTGGATTTTACTACATGGCTTGCTTCAGCGTCCCTGTCTGAGTCGCTACTGCGCTATTTATTTGAGGATTTTCCTACACCTTCTGGTTGCTCCTTCTTGCAAGGTAGGCATTGTTTGGGGTCTCAAATTAGGATCTTTGCTGCGTTTCCTTTTTTAGGTCAGCTATCTATTATATTTAGTCATAACGCTATTCAACATTGTGGTCATGATTTAACACTTGCAAGCAACTGGAGTGCTTCTTGGCTTCTATCTGTGTACATATGCTTTGGCATGGATAGCCATTTTAGTTTTCCTGCCCTGCCCGCCCCCGCCATTGTAGGATCTTTGTAGCATTTCCTTTTATAGGTCAGCTATCAATTATATGCAATTATAGCTCTATTCTACATTGTGGTTATGCTTTTACACTTGAAAGCAAATGGGGGGCAGCTTGGCCTCTATATATGTACATACGCTTTGGCATAGGCAGCCATTTTAGTTTTCATGCTCCACCCAACAAAACACTAGTGCTTTTCAAACGTGCATTTTGAGTTTTCAAAAATGTTACATCTATTGTGTCGTTCTCACTGTTTGCTTTTATTTTTTTCAGATGTCCTTCGATAGACAGGAATTTATTGGGAATTGATCGAAATGTATCGCTCCCTGCCCTGCCTTTGGAAGATAAAATCTGCTGACTACAGCAATAAATATAAAAAAGGAGGCTTATGATAAGCTAGTTGCTGTCTTAAACAGCACAATCCCAGCAACATGGTGGATGAGACTGTGGTGAAGAAAAAAATTCAGGGCCTACACACAGTCTACAGAAAAGAACTAAATAAGGTCGAGAAGTCCACAAAGTCTGGTGCCAGTACAGAAGAAGTCTATGTGCCCAAGTTATGGTACTACGACTTGATGGCCTTCAAATGTGACCAAGAGGTACCACGCCCAATGGTATCGACGGTGCCTGAGGAAGAAGAGCCAGAGATCCAGCCTGACTCCCCTGTCAGAGATGTAAGTACCTTATTTGATTCCCTGTTGTGAACACTTTGGACCTGACTACTGAGTTTGGGCTCCCTCTAGTGGTTGCTGTGGGTAATGGAGCTGGTCGGGTTGACAAAAGTCAATCACCTGAAGAGGATGATTGGAAGTCAGGTGTTACAGACTGGGAGGATTTAAGTGAGCAAGTTTCCCTCAGTTGTTGCTGGTGATTTGGTTTTCTTCCTGTGCATTTTGAAGTCCGCTTGCCCCCTGCTTGGTCCTGCATCGTTCAGATAAGTTATTTGTTTACTGGAATCTTTTTGCATTTGATTCAGTTTTTGCCTTTCTCTGCTTTTGCTTTGCTGTGTGGGTTCAGCATTGTTCCCTGCTGGGACCGGTGCTTGACCCCGTTCCATATGTCACAGCTTCAGGGGCGTAACTACCGGGGTAGCAGCCAAAGCGGTTGCTTTGGGGCCCGGCCCATATAGGGGCCCGTGTCCCCAGCTCCGATCGGCGCTACCCGGTAGTGCAATTTAATTACCCCAACCACCGGTTCGCGGCCCAGCACCGGGCTGTTGCAGTGCTCTTGCCGGTCCGCGGACACACGGGGAGCCGGTGGCTGTGTAGCAGCTGATACTCACCCTGCATAGCGGTCCCTGTCGGCGCGGCGGCTTCATCCAGCGCTGAGCTGTCAAGTGTACCGCTTATTTAAGGTCATGAATATGGACGCCACTCCTCTCCCATAGGCATGGCGTCCATATTCTTGCACCTTAATGAGCGGTAGCATGCGACTGCTCCGCGCAGGAAGAAGCTGAAGCACCGCGAGATGCAGGGAGGGAAGTTCAGCGACGGGAGGGATGTTCAGCGACGTGAGGGTAAGTATGATGGGGGAGGATGGGGGAGCCGAGCGGAGCCATATATACAAGGGAGGCCAGGAGAGTGGAAGCAGAGCCATATATACAAGGGAGGGAGAGTGGGAGTGGAGCCATATATACAAGGGAGGGTGAGTGGAAGCAGAGCCATATATACAAGGGAGGGAGAGTGGGAGCGCAGCCATATATACAAGGGAGGGAGAGTGGAAGCAGAGCCATATATACAATGGAGGGAGAGTGGGCACAGAGCCATATATACAAGGGAGGGAGAGTGGGAGCAGAGCCATATATACAAGGGAGGGAGAGTGGAAGCAGAACCATATATACAAGGGAGGGAGAGTGGGAGCAGAGCCATATATACAAGGGAGGGAGAGTGGGAGCAGAGCCATATATACAAGGGAGGGAGAGCGGGAGCAGAGCCATATATACAAGGGAGGGAGAGTGGAAGCAGAGCCATATATACAAGGGAGGGAGAGTGGAAGCAGAGCCATATATACAAGGGAGGGAGAGTGGAAGCAGAGCCATATATACAAGGGAGAGAGTGTGGGAGCGGAGCCATGCATACAGGATGGGACAGGGGAGCCATGCGTACAAGATGGGACAGGGGAGCCATGTATACAGGATGGGACGGTGGGAGCAGAGCCATGTATACGGGATGGGAGGGTGGGAGCACAGCCATGTATACAGGATGGGAGGGTGGGAGTGAAGCCATGTATACAGGATGGGAGGGTGGGAGAAGAGCCATGTATGCAGGATGGGAGAGTGGGAGCAGAGCCATGTATACAGGATGGGAGAGTGGGAGCAGAGCCATGCATACAGGATGGGAGAGTGGGAGCAGAGCCATTTATACAGGATGGGAGAGTGGGAGCAGAGCCATGTATACAGGATGGGAGAGTGGGAGCAGAGCCATGTATACAAGGATGGGACAGGGGAGCCATGCATACAACAGGGGAAGCTGTTATGAATGAGTCACCGAAGGAGGAAAAAACAAAAATACAAGCTAAGTCCAGAAAACCGGAGAGGTTGGTAGCTATCGGATTGCAGACCCCTGATCCTATTCACCACAACTAACAGTAGCCGTGGGGGGTTCCTACGGTGCCCTAGACCCCTCGTTCACAGCCGGAGAACTAAATAAGCCTAAAGAAAGAAAGGGGAAATCTAAACTGCCCCAGAGCAGACCCCAAAGCAATAGACAGCCCCCAACATGTATTGTCGGTGAAAAGCAGATGAAAACACAAACACAGACAGAAAGACAGGTTGAGCAAGCGATGGGGCCCAACTAACTAAATAGGAAAGGACAGAACAGATGCTGGCTGCAATCCGCAAAAAACCCTACCAAAAATGTCCCAACCGTCTGATAGGGAAAAAGGCCCTGAAGTCGCTAGACTTCAAAAATCACTATATCAGCACTCAGGTATATTCTGAAAACAGAGCAAAGAGATAAACTGATCAAAGACAAAAATGGAGCTCAGCCCGTCCCAAAAAAGGCAGGCTGAACACAAAACACGAAGCAAACAGACAAAATCTCATGGAAAAAAAAGAGAGCAAAAACTTAGCTTTCAGTAAACAGGACTAACTGGTTGCAAGAGCTCAGAGCAGAAAGTATCACCAGCACCCCAGTAGGGCGTCAGCTGCCTTATATCCACTCAGTGATTCTGGGTGACCAATCAGGCTCCACCTGTTCAGATGACAGGTTCTTCTCAACCCAATCAATTTCACTACCTCTCTTCACCAGCAGAGTGAGTTCATCAGACATCAATGGTGAAGGGGAAAATGAACTCACAACAGGAAGCCACACAGAGCTGGACAGGACAGGGGGAACCACACATTAGAAAATAATCAGCATGTACAGTACTCCAGTACAATTTTTCTTAAGTGCTCAATACTCCATTTCCTTGTAGGTTCCAATCATCATTAGCAGTGATGGTCATCAGTAGAAGTAGCCCAGTGCTCCCACTGAAACAGAGAAAAAAACAAGACAGGTGCTCCCACTCATTCAAAACCTATAATGAGTTGAGTCACATTATAAATGTTATAATTAAATGATAAGTATGCACTGCTAAACTACAACCGCGTCCATAGCCCCACCCCCTTATGACCAAAGCCCCGCCCCTGTCACACCTCCATCTCCGCCCTGCCGGGCCATGGAAGAATGGTCTTGCTTAAAGCCTGTCCCTGGTGCAAAAAAGGTTGGGGGCCACTGGTGTAGGGGATCCGGGGCCCCGGCGGAAAAAAATGTACACTATAATTTTGCAGCCTACGCTGCATTTCTGTGCCTGCTGTGCGGAGCGAAGCACATATTGGGCCCGCCTCCCTGCCTGCAGCCAGTCAAAGAGTGTATTGCTTCAGACTAATTCAGTCCTGCCCCTTCCATGAGCCCTCGCTGTCTATTAGCTCTCTGCAGAACTGCCTGCCGCATGGACCTCAGGGAAATGTAGTTCCTGGAGGGGTGTGTCTTTGAGGGGGGTGTCTTTGAGGGGGCCCCGTTTAAAAGTTTGCTATGGGGCCCAATCAGTTCTAGTTACGCCCCTGCACAGCTTATGTCAGTCTGTTCAGTATTGCTAATCCCCTGTTATATCAGTATCTTTTGTTTTGCTTCCAGTTCACACCAGAATTCTGATCTAGTGGGGGAGAGGTCGTGTGGCCTCAGTATTTTTGCATATAAGACCTGTTGGATTTTCCTTAGGGTTTTTTTGCATGATTGCAGACAGTATCATTCCTGTCTTGTTCTATCTAGACAGTTTGGGCCCCATCATTTGCTTACTCTATTTTCTGCCTTTGTTTGTGCCTCATCTTGTCTCACCGGCAATATACAGGGGTTGCACAAAATAATGGAAACACCTGGAAACATCAACAAAAGTTAGTTTAATATGGTGTAGGTCCACCTTTTGCGGTGATTACAGCCTCAATTCTCCGAGGTATGGATTCATACAAGATGTGAATTGTTTCCTAAGGAATTGTAGCCCATTCTTCAGTTAAAACACCCTCCAGTTCTTTGAGCGACGATGGTGGCGGAAATCGACGTCTACCTTGAATCTCTAACATTGACCATAAATGCTCAATAATGTTGAGGTCTGGGGATTGTGGGGGCCAGATGAGATGCTCAATTTCATTACCATGTTCCTTGTGCCATGCTTTAACGTTTCTAGCTGTATGAATTGGTGCATTATCAACCTGAAAGATGGCGTTCCCCTCCGGGAACAGTGCTTGAAACATAGGATGCACTTGGTCGCCCAAAAAGCCTAAATAATCGTGGCTGTTAATTCTTCCATGAAGGGATATTATTGGCCCGGCGGATCTCCACGAAATAGCACCCCAAATCATCACAGAACCTCCGCCATGTTTTACGGTTGGGAGAAGGCAGTCTGGATAGAATGCTTCTTTCGGCTGTCTCCAAACGTACACTCGGCCGGAGGTCGGAAATAGGGTAAACGATGATTCGTCTGACAATATCACATGTTTCCACTGCTCGAGTGACCAATTCTGGAGGTTTGTACACCACTCTAAATGCTTGGAAACATTTGTCATTGAGAGCAGCGGTTTTCGAATTGCAGCTCTTCCATGGAATCCATATTTGTGCAGCTCCCGACGAAAGTTTTTTGTGGAAACTGGGTTCTGTAGGTGTTCATTGAGCTCAGCAGTGATTTTTGGAGCCGTGGTCTTGTGATCCTCTCTCACAATTCGCTTTAGAGTCCGACGGTCTCTCTCAGTCAACTTCGACTTTCGGCAGGACCTGTGCTTTGCTGAGGACGTTTTTCCTTCTCTTTCAAATGCAGTCATTACTTTGGAGACAGTACCTCTTGACATGCCAAGCATTTGGGCACTTTCTGTTACACTAGCACCTACCATACGAGCACCAACAATTTGGCCTCTTTGAAAATCCGAGAGGTCTGCCATTGGTATCAGGTTTTCATCAATGTTCTTACAATTCTGCAAAACAAACAGTTAATTTACATACACATATCACATAACCTAAATAATCAACTACAAAACATTACCATATGTCACGGTTTGCATGTTTATAACATGTTTGAAGATTATGATGCCAAAACATTAGGTGTTTCCATTATTTTGTCCAACCCCTGTATATTTGGGGGCTATCTATTCCTTTGGGGTTCTACTCCGGGGCAGTTTAGCTTTCCCCTTTCTTGCTTTAGGCTTAGTTAATTCTTTGGCTGTGCCGAGGCATCTAGGCATCGTAGGTACGTCCCATGGCTGATTCTAGTTGTGTTGTTAGTTTTAGGGGTCTGCAATCCGCTAAGTTACCAACCTTTCTGGTTATCTGGTTGCCTAGCTTATTCCCCGGCTATCCTCCTCGGTGACCTAATCATAACAGAATCACCAGCCTAAATTGTAGATTGTAGGGTACTCTAAAGAAGGAAAAACTGTAAAAAAAAAAAAAAAAAGTGTCAGAATTTTTTTTATATTTTCTCCTCTTTTTCTCTGGGGGCCATAGGAGGATTTTTCTTTAATGGAGACTAAGCAATTGTCCAATCGTATTGAGCAGCTCGCTGCTGAAGTTCAGGGAATTTCTGCCTATTTCGCTCACTCATCTGCTGTAGAACCAAAAGTCCCTATTCCTGATGTATTTTCTGGGGATCGGTCTAAATTTTTGAACTTTAAGAATAATTGTCAACTGTTTTTTGCCTTGAAACCTAATTCCTCGGGGAACTCGGTGCAGCAGGTTAAATTTGTCATTTCCCTGTTGCGCGGAGACCCTCAGGACTGGGCTTTTTCTCTAGAAGTTATAAACCTAGCATTCAAC
Organism: Dendrobates tinctorius; assembly: GCF_039654945.1. Lineage (NCBI taxonomy): Eukaryota > Metazoa > Chordata > Amphibia > Anura > Dendrobatidae > Dendrobates > Dendrobates tinctorius. Next base: position 29,284,793 of record NW_027361779.1, on the reverse strand, counting down.
TTGGATGTGATCAAAAAGAAGAAATTTTTTTTTCGATCACATCCAAGTTGAGTGCTAGGTTTATAACTTCTACTTTTATGGTTTGGGAACCTAAATTTTAGCACCATCCTCCAGTTGTGCTCACAGTGTTTTTTTCCTATGGGCTTTTTCTCTGACATCTGGGGATCCTATTCTGACTAATATGGATGCGTTTTTTCATGCTCTGGGGTTGCTGTATGATGAACGTAATGTTATTGATCAAGCTGAGAAAACTTTATTGGCATTGAACCAGGGTCAGGAAGCGGCAGAGTAGTATGCGGTCCTTACTAAATGGAACAATGATGTCCTAGCAGCCCTTTTTCGAAAAGGTCTGGTAGAAACCGTAAAAGATGTTATGGTGGGATTTCCTGTCCCCGCTGGTCTTAACGACTCTATGTCATGAGCCATTCAAATTGATTGATGTATTTGTGAACGTAAAACTATGCGCGAGGCGGTGCTGCCTTTCAAACAAACTTCTGAGCCCATGCAATGTGATAGGGTTTTGTCTAGGGCGCAACGTCAAGAGTTTAGAAGGTATAATAAGTTGTGCTTCTTTTGTGGGGATGCCTCTCATTCTATTTATATCTGCCCTAAGCAGGAAAAATGTTTTGCTCACTCATTTGCTGTGGGCAGAGTACAGCCTAAATTCCTTTTGCCGGTTTCCTTGATCTGCTCCTTATCTTCATTTTCCATTTTTTGCTAAGGCTTTTGTTGATTCAGGAGCAGCCCTGAACCAGATGGAATTTGACTTTGTGAAGCATTGTGCTTTTCCCATGGTACCCCTGCGGACTCCTATTCCTTTAAGGGGTATTGATGCTACCCCTTTGGTGGAGAATAATCCCCAGTTTTGGACCCAGGTGATAATGCGGGTAGCCCCGGGCCACCAAGAGAATTGTAAATTTTTGGTGTTGCATAATTTACATGACATTAAAGTACTGGGTTTTCCTTGGGTGCAGACCCATAATCCTGTTCTGAATTGGAAATCTGTGTCTGTGGTTAGTTGGGGTTGTCAATGTGTTCTTAGTGACACTCCTGTTTTCTCCACCTCTCCCCAGTCTCATGATGTTCCTGACTATTTGGCTGATTTTTCTGAAGTATTTAGTGAGAGTAAGTCCGTGTCTTTGCCTCCTCATACTAGTTATGATTGCACGATCGAGTTAGTGCCCGGTTGCAAATTTCCCAAAGGTTGGCTTTTCAACTTCTGTACCTGAACATGATGCTATGTGATCTTATATCAAGGAGTCATTGGAGAAGGGTCATATCAGACCGTCCTCTTCACCTTTACGTGCTGGGTTTTTTTTTGTGACCAAGAAGATGGCTCATTAAGGCCATGTATTGACTATCGTTTCCTTAAAAAAATCACTGTTAAATATCAGTATCCGTTTCCCCTGATTTCTGATTTATTTTCCAGAGTGAAAGGTGCTAGTTGGTTTACCAAGCTTGACCTTAGGGGGACATATAATCTTATTAGCATCAAGCACGGTGATGAATGGAAGATGGCGTTTAATACTCCTGAGGGACATTTTGAGTACCTAGTGAAGCCTTTTGGGCTCACTAATGCCCCTTCCGTCTTCCAATCTTTCATGAACGATATTTTCCGGGACTTTGGGGATAAGTTTTTGATTGTTTATTTGGACAATATTTTGATTTTTTCCAGTGATTGGGATTCTCATGTGGAACATGTTCGGACTGTGTTCCGGATTTTGAGAGAATATGCTCTGTATGTTAAGGGACCGAAATGTCTCTTTGGCGTACAAAAAATTTTGTTTTTGGGATTCATTTTGTCCCCGTCTGCTATTGAAATGGACCCGGCCAAGGTCCAGGCCATTTATGATTGGGTTCAGTCCACTTCTTTGAAGGCTCTTCAGAAGTTTTTGGGTTTTGCTAATTTCTACCGTAAATTCATAAGTAATTTTTCTGGTATTGTTAAACCACTGACAGATTTGACCAAAAGGGGCGCTGATGTGGTGAATTGGTCTCCAGAGGCAGTCTCGGCGTTTCAGGAGCTTAAGCGGAGATTCACTGCTGCTCCTGTCTTACGGCAACCTGATGTTTCACTCCAATTTCAGGTGGAGATAGATGCTTCTGAGATTGGTGCAGGAGCCGTTTTGTCTCAAAGAGATACGGTAACCTCTAAGAAGAATCCCTGTGCCTTCTTTTCTTGAAAATTTTCCCCATCTGAATGTAACTGTGATGTGGGGAATTGGGAATTGTTGGCTATGAAGTGGGCATTTGAAGAGTGGAGACATTGGTTGCAGGGAGCCAGATATCAAGTTGTGGTCCTCACCGACCAAAAGAACTTGATCCATCTCGAATCAGCCAAGCGATTGAATCCTAGACAAGCTAGGTGGGCCTTGTTTTTCACATGTTTTAATTTTGTGGTCTACTTTCTTCCGGGCACTAAGAATATTAAGGCGGATGCCCTCTCTAGGAGTTTCTTTGCGGATTCTCTTGATGTGACCGAGCCTACTACCTTTCTAAATGAGCATGTGGTTCTTTCCACTATTTCACCCGATTTGAGATTTGCCCTGGAGGAATTTCAGGAGGACAAACCTGAATGATGCCCTATGGGGAAATTGTATGTCCCTGACCAGTGGAGGAGAAGAGTAATGTCTGAAATTCATTGCTCTGCGTTAGCTGGTCATCCTGGTATTTTTGGTACCTGAGATTTGGTGAGTCGGTCTTTTTGGTGGCCAGCTTTATCTCGTGATGTCAGGAATTTTGTGCAGTCCTGTGGGACTTGTTCTTGGTCCAAACCCTGTTCTCGTTCTAGTGGTTTGTTAGTGCCCCTCCTGGTGCCCAGGAGGCCATGGACCCATATCTCAATGGATTTTATTTCTGACCTCCCTGTCTCTCAGAGAATGACGGTTATCTGGGTGATCTTTGATAGATTTTCTAAGATGGTCCATCTTGTACCACTCCTGAAGTTGCCATCTTCTTCTGAGTTGGTGCCCTTGTTTTTACAACAGTTGACTCGTTTGCATGGTATTCTTGAGAACATTGTGTCTGACAGAAGAGTCCAGTTTGTTTCCAGATTTTGGAGAGCTTTTTGTTCTAAACAGGAAATTCAGTTGTCTTTTTCCTCTGCGTTTCACCCTCACACCAATGGGCAGACTTAGAGGACAAACCTGACTTTGGAAACCTATTTGAGATGTTTTATCTCTGCTGATCAAGATGACTGGGTCTCATTTTTGCCCTTGGTTGAATTTGCTCTAAATAATAGGGCTAGTTCTGTCACTTTGATGTCTCCTTTTTTCTGCAACTTTGGGTTTGATCCTCGATTTTCTTCAGAGCAGGTGGAGGCTTCGGCCTGTCCAGGTGTGGATTCTGTGGTAAAGAGAATGCAGCAGATTTGGGATCAAGTAGTGGATAAGTTATCTCACTCTCAGGAGAAGGCCCAATGGTTTGCCAACCAGCATAGGACCATTGGTCCCCAGTTTAAAGAGGGTGACATGGTTTGGTTATCCTCAAAAAATATTCCTATGAAAGTTGCGTCTCCAAAATTCAATTCAAGGTTCATTGGACCTTATAAGATTTTGGAAATCCTTAATCCTGTTTCTTTCCATTTGGCTCTTCCAGGAACGTTTATGATTCACGTTTTTCATAAATCTTTGTTGAAAAGGTTTGTGGAGCCAGTAGTTCCCATGGCTGCATCCCCTGATCCTGTATTGGTTAAGGGTAATCCGGAGTATGAGGTAGAGAAGGTATTGGATTCTCGTCTGGCTAGACGGAGACTCCAGTACTTGGTCAAGTGGAAAGGTTATGGTCAGGAGGATAATTCTTGGGTGTTTGCTTCTGACATTCATGCCGAGAGATTGGTTTGCGCCTTCCACCAGGCCCATCCTGATCGGCCTGGTGGCTTGGATGAGGATTCGGTGACCCCTCCTCAGGGGGGTATGGTTGTGAACACTTTGGACCTAACTTCTGAGTTTGGGCTCCCTCTGGTGGTTGCTGCTGGTAATGGAGCTTGTCGGGTTGACAAAAGTCAATCTCCTGAAGAGGATGATTGGAGGTCAGATGTTACAGACTGGGAGGATTTAAGTGAGCAAGTTTCCCTCAGTTGTTGCTCGTGATTTGGTTTTCTTCCTGTGCATTTTGAAGTCCGCTTGCCCTCTGCTTGATCCTGCATCGTTCAGATAAGTTATTTGTTTGCTGGAATCTTTTTGCATTTGATTCAGTTTTTGCCTTTCTCTGCTTTCTGCTTTGCTGTGTGGGTTCAGCATTGTTCCCTGCTGGCACCCGTGCTGGACCCTGTTCCATATGCCAGAGCTTATGTCAGTCTGTTCAGTAATGCTAATCCCCTATTATATCAGCATCTTTTGTTTTGCTTCCATTTCACACTAGAATTCTGATCTAGTGGGGGAGAGGTCGTGTGGTCTCAGTATTTTTGCATATCAGACGTGTTGGATTTTTCTTAGGGTTTTTTGCGTGATTGCAGACAGTATCTTTCCTGTCCTGTTCTATCTAGACAGTTTGGGCCCCATCATTTGCTTACTCTATTTTCTGCCTGTGTTTTTTGCCTCATCTTGTGTCACCGGCAATATATGTTTGGGGGCTATCTGTTCCTTTGGGGTTCTACTCCGGGGCAGTTTAGCTTTCCCCTTTCTTGCTTTAGGCTTAGTTAATTCTTTGGCTGTGCCGAGGCGTCTAGGGCATTGTAGGTACGTCACACGGCTAATTCTAGTTGTGTTGTTAGTTTTAGGGGTCTGCAATCTGCTAAGTTACCAACCTTTCTGGTTATCTGGTTGCCTAGCTTATTCCCCGGCTATCCTCCTCGGTGACCTAGTCATAACAATACCCTCTAAATAGCATTTAAACTTAGTATGTACATGGCATATTTGAATAGAAAATAGTAACTCCGGTTTTACATGACTAATTTTGCAGATTACAAAAGTTATCCCTTCCAGTACAGATACATATACTCCTTTACTTGTTTAGGCCCACTCAGTTTTCAGTTTTCATAGTATTGAATGCCATTTCATATACTGTAGTACTAGTCCCACTCTCACATTTGTTTCCAGTGCACATGTACACTTGTGACTGCTGCTCATGATATCCAATGCAAACACATTACTCTATTTGGGAGTTGCTGTATGATGTACAATAAGTTTTGTTTTTGCTTTAACATGCATTTTCTGTTCAATCAGGAGCGTTGTGAAGCTTTGTCAACACAAACATGTGGCAGTGTTGACATTGCCAGTATGGCAATCAGTACTGAGGAGGCTAGTCAAGAAGCTGCACCTTCATCTATACCTTGGCGACTAACATCATCATGTCGCAAAAGAAAGGCCACCACCTCGCCTTCTCCTGAGTTCATCGAGCTGGCAAAGAAAGTTTTAACCCAGCAGAACAAACCTGCCATTAGCGGCTTTGCACATTATGTGGATGACAAACTTCGTACGCTGGATGAAACCCAAAGGGTGCATGCCGAAAGAGTAATGTTAGAGGCATTAAGTAAAGTGGCAACGGGGAAACTGACTGACACGTCTGCTGTGTTTGAGAGAAATTCGTGTTCACAGTACTCCTGGACACATATGCAAGAGCCTCTTGACAGCACACCGAGGAGGGGGATTGAGCCTCCGCAAAACCTGAACCTTGGGCCCCCACAGAATCCCATGTTACCTCAGGCTTCCCAATTTTTACTCCGCCACGATTCTGGCCCGTATGACCAACAATTGTAGTTCGAGTGATGTTTTCTTTTCTTTACTGTTTACTTATGACATGTTGTGTTTATGTTATTGTTAATATATTTTTGACTCTAATAAAAATGTCATTTTGCTTCAAACTTGTGGCCTTCTTTAATCAATTCTGCTACAGTTATTAGCTGGCCTACTAAGGCGGGATAATGAGCTGGGTGGAGGTCAGGTCAGACACACCATCAGGGCAGTACTCCCGCTAAAGATGCCCAGGTATAATGAGTGTATTTTTATTAGTTTATTTTAATTTTTTTTAACTTTTTTTAATTTTTATTAAAATGTATATTTGAAGGGGTATTTTTGTGTTTATTTAATTTTTTTAAGATTTAGAAATAAGTTGACACAGCAGCGGATCTAAACTGGAAATATTTTTTTTCTATATATATAATATAATATAATATAATATATATATATATATTTCAAACATTATATATAACAATTTAAACAAACAACAAAAAAAATAAAAAAAATGTTAATGGCTGCCACCCTGTTGTTCGGCCGCCACATACTGTACCTCCCCAGCATCACTCCATGTTGGTGCACAACTTCCATCATCCACCGGTGTGATGCCAGCAGTTCCTGTAAGGTTGGGATTTCTGTTGAGGGAATGGTAAAAGTTAACCAGGCTAATTCTGTTGCAACATCTAACTAAAGTTATATGTTTGTGGTTTAACGCTTACGGTCTTGGAGTGCCCCTGTTTCCTCAGATGAGGAGCTGATAGCCCAACCTGATCCTGTGGCAACACTGGCTAGGGAAACACACAAAACTTTATATTACACGACAGCCCTCCATCCTTCTAACACCCAAATATCCTTTCCAACTTGTTGGGAGCTTATATTATGTGCTTCAATTACCGAAAGCCGAACCTGCACCAGTGTCATGGAGTGACGCTGGAGAGAAAGAATCTCGGGGTGAAGATGAGTGTGACCCCAGATGTGGAGGTGGGGTAGCAGCAGGAGACAGGGTTGCACCTTGGGAAGGGGTAGCAGCTGGAGATGGCCATTCTGGTGGAGATGCTGGTGCAGCATAAGATGGCTGTGCTGGTGGGGACAGTGGTGCTGCTGGAGATGGTGGTCCTAGGAATAGGAAAAAAATTTTATTGCGTGGAATACTCCTTCTACTTGATTTGGACTTTTGGGGCGGGGCTTTGGCTACTTTAAATTAAACGTTCGCTACTGTTATGCGTTATGCTATGGAGCATGGCGGGGAGTGTAAAGGACGTCAGAGCAGGAGGCGGGACAGGCACCCTGGGGCGGTGATAACCAACAAAACAGAACCTCTCCTGATCCGCTCAACAACACTCACCACGATCCCTTCGATTTTGCGCACAGATGCTGGCGAGGCGCTCACTGGACCGGAAGCGCAGGTCCGTCAGCTTCTTGCAGATCTGGGTCGTGGAGCGCTCAACACCGAATCGGTGGGCTAGGCCTCTCTTTATCCTCCTAAGCACTGCCCTTTTGTGGTGCATGGGATGCTGATGGTATTGCTCGCATCCGTAGTCCCGTGCATCAAACTGCCTGATGAGATACCAGACCTCGGCATCTCCCCAAGGACAAGAACGCCGCCTAGTCACCATCTTTGCAATTATGGGGACCACACTGCATTGACGCCCACCAGAGGGTCGTGACGCCACGACGTACGATCGACGCTGTTGGGGACGCTAATGCGTCAGTGTAATAAGTCCTCTCGCGTTGGAGTATATATCGAAGTTTATTAAAGAAACATCCCAATGAAAACAGTATAATCTTTAAAAAAATTCACTGTTGCAAATTATTAGCCACAGTGGAGTTTATAAAAATGTCACATGTTTTAAAAAAATGAAAAAGCTCATGTGTAGAATTTACAGCATTAGGAGGTCACCTCGGATTAATAGAGCAGCTGCTAAAAAGCTAAATATATAATTAGATATACATAGAGAAGTGAGAGAGGGGAGAGAGAGTGCACAAAGGGCTGCACATGTATGCGCATAGCGGACCACTGCATGCACGGGCCCTTACTAGTGAAAGAACGACAAAGTTTTTATAAAGTAAAACGTAAAGTTTATTACAAAAATCATTACAGATAATGAAAAATAAATGGATAAATGTGATCAGTAGCCCACTAGATCTGATGCTGCCAAGTAACAGCACCAGGACCGTTAAAATATTGGCAGTAGTTGTCTCGGCAGGCCTTCGCATCATCCTTGGTTTCTGCCGTGTACGACTGGTTGAAATCCTGCAATTGCGGGATCATTTGCTCACCAGTCACTGAGCACCACTTCACCATTTGTTTGGTTGTCAGAGTCCACGAAGCCAGGCGGACTGTACGCAATTGCATCGTGCCGCCGAAGGAAGTTGTGCATCACGCAACAGGCCAGAACTACAGAGTATAAAAAAGGAGTCAAAGACTACATGAAAGATAACAACTTTATTGATTAAAACAAGACACAACAGGGAGCAGAGCAGGTAAAGGCACTAATCAGATGAAGGAGGACAGTGTCATATGTAGCCGGATACAAAAAGAGCCCTGAGCAGCGGAATCAATGGCAGAAAAGGGTGTATTAGATAGAAGTCACTCATTTACAACATTGGAAAAAAGCGGGGTATATAATAGTGAAAAAGACTCTAAGCTTCGGTCAATACAATCATATGGAGATACAACACTCCTAGGTAATCAAAATGAAGTAATGGAGAGAGATGGAAAGCGATCTATTCACATATTGCACATTTGCCCAATGTAATGGTCATAGATAAGGTTAAAGCATACCCATCATGTCAGCCACAGAAAGAACCGCTGCAGTGGAAGAAGCCCTGTACTTCTGCCCTCACTGCCCCAACAGGAAGTGACGCCGAAGAGGGGATGGCTGGCTCCTAGTAATCACCCAGCAACGGAGCACGTCAGAGGAGGCAGCGATGGAGGAAGGATTAGTTCCAATCCACACCACTCAGCTAAAGTCAAAGCAACAAAAGTGCACCCTGATTAGACTACACTGACTCATTTACAATATGAACCACCATATTCTTTCTCAATTACATATCATATGTAGTGAATCGGGTGACTAATACTCATAGGAGCAAAATTATAAATTGTACATGGAGATGATAATAATCAAGGGAGGGATGAATAAATGCACAATATTCCTCAGATAGTGGGTACTATGCATGTTTATTGAATGCGTCAGTATACGCGTACACACAAATATGTATGCACGCGCACACAATATATGTAGTATGTATGTTACATGTAGTATATATGTTGCATATATGTATGTTGCATGCATGTAGTATATATGTTGTATATATGTATGTTGCATGCATGTGGTATATATGTAGTATGCATGTAGTATGTATGTATGTTGCATGCATGTAGTGTATATGTAGTATGTATGTTGCATGAAGTATATATGTATGTTGCATATATGTAGTATATATGTTGCATGTAGTATATATGTTGCAAATATGTATGTTGCATGCATGTAGTATATATGTAGTATGTATGTATGTTGCATGCATGTAGTGTATATGTAGTATGTATGTTGCATGTAGTATATATGTATGTTGCATATATGTAGTATATATGTAGAATGTATGTTGCATGTAGTATATAAGTTGCAAATATGTATGTTGCATGCATGTGGTTTATATGTAGTATGCATGTGGTATATATGTGGTATGTATGTTGCATGCATGCATGTAGTATATATGTAGTATGCATGTTGCATGTAGTATATATGTAGTATATATGCATGTTGCATGCATGTAGTATATATGTGGTATATATGTAGTATGCATGTTGCATGCATGTAGTATATATGTAGTATGTATGTATCATGTATGTAGTATGTATGTTGCATGTATGTATGTAGCATGTATGTAGTATGTATGTAGTATATATGTTGCATGCATGTAGTATATATGTAGTATGTATGTTGCATGTAGTATATATGTATGTTGCATGCATGTAGTATATATGTAGTATATATGTGTGTTGCATGCATGTAGTATATATGTTGTATATATATATATATATATGTTGCATGCATGTGGTATATATGTAGTATATATGTGGTATATATGTAGTATGCATGTTGCATGCATGTGGTATATATGTAGTATGTATGTTGCATGCATTTAGCATATATGTGGTATATATGTAGTATGCATGTTGCATGCATGTAGTATATATGTTGTATGTATGTTGCATGCATGTAGTATATATGTGGTATATATAGTATGCATGTAGTATATATGTGGTATATATGTAGTATGTATGTAGCATGCATGTAGTATATATGTAGTATGCATGTTTCATGTAGTATATCTGTATGTTGCATGCATGTAGTATATATGTTGTATATATGTATGTTGCATGCATGTGGTATATATGTAGTATGCATGTAGTATATATGTAGTATGTATGTATGTTGCATGCATGTAGTGTATATGTAGTATGTATGTTGCATGTAGTATATGTATGTTGCATATATGTAGTATATATGTAGAATGTATGTTGCATGTAGTATATATGTTGCATATATGTATGTTGCATGCATGTAGTATATATGTTGTATATATGTATGTTGCATGCATGTGGTTTATATGTAGTATGCATGTTGCATGCATGTGGTATATATGTAGTATGTATGTTGCATGCATGCATGTAGTATATATGCAGTATGCATGTTGCATGTAGTATATATGTAGTATGCATGTTGCATGCATGTAGTATATATGTAGTATGTATGTAGCATGTATGTACTATGTATGTTGCATGTATGTATGTAGCATGTATGTAGTATGTATGTAGTATATATGTTGTATGTATGTAGTATGTATGTTGCATGCATGTAGTATATATGTAGTATGTATGTTGCATGTAGTATATATGTATGTTGCATGCATGTAGTATATATGTAGTATATATGTGTGTTGCATGCATGTATTATATATGTTGTATATATGTATGTTGCATGCATGTGGTATATATGTAGTATGCATGTAGTATATATGTGGTATATATGTAGTATGCATGTTGCATGCATGTGGTATTTATGTAGTATGTATGTTGCATGCATTTAGTATATATGTGGTATATATGTAGTATGCATGTTGCATGCATTTAGTATATATGTTGTATGTATGTATGTATGTTGCATGCATGTAGTATATATGTGGTATATATAGTATGCATGTAGTATATATGTGGTATATTTGTAGTATGTATGTTGCATGCATGTACTATATATGTAGTATGCATGTTTCATGTAGTATATATGTATGTTGCATGCATGTAGTATATATGTGGTATATACGTAGTATGCATGTTGCATGCATGTGGTATATATGTAGTATATATGTATGTTGCATGCATGTAGTATGCATGTTGCATGCATGTAGTATATATGTAGTATGTATGTTGCATGTATGTAGCATGTATGTAGTATGTATGTTGCATGTATGTAGCATGTAGTATGTATGTAGTATGTATTTTTTTTTTTACATTCAACACATTAGCCGGATGATGGGACTACTACTGTCCCATCATTGGCTATTGTGTCAATCACCGTCATGGTAGCAGGCATCGTCCGATGGGACTTGTAGTCCCATCAGACGATGCCTGCACAGATCCCCGCAGCCTGCACAGACCCCCGGACAGTCGGCACAGACCACCGGCAGGCCGGCACAGCCCCCCCGGGCATTTGGCACAGACCCCCGGCAGGCCGGCACAGACCCCAGGGCAGGCCGGTACAGACCCCCGGGCAGTCGGCACACCCTGGAAGGCCCGAACTGACGGCACATCATGATGCGCACAGACCGCGCATCATGATGACATCATTTCGGCAGCCAATCAGAGCCACAACACTGGCTCATAGCATTATGGGAACTTCCGATTCTGATATCCGATATTGAAAAAATATCGGTACTCGGTATCGGAATTCCGATATAGCGAATATCGGCCGATACCCGATATTTGCAGTATCGGAATGCTCAACACTAATCACCACCTCTGATCCCACTCTTAATATGCTGAATGCCCCTCACCATGAAGGATTTAGGATTACAGTCTTGATGGATCTTATAATGTCGGGGAATAGTTTTCAGTTGAGACAAATCCAAGGCATTCTCTCATTGTGTCCCACTCCCCATTAAATGTGGAAATGAATCTCACCGTATCTCGTGAATCCCTCTTCCTTGGTGGAGGATGTAAAAGAGCGGAACGTTCTGATTTTTTGGCACGGTTATACCCCCTTTTAATACTGCAATGGCTATAGCCCCTCATGAGGAATCGCTCTTTTAAATCCTCAGCCTGTTTTTGAAATCTTTGATCAGAGGAACAGATGCGCCACATGCGCAAAAATTGTCCAACTGGGATGGCCCTAATCATTGATATGGATGGCAGGAGTGCGCATGGAGGAGGGAATTAACGGAGGTGGGCTTCCTGTAGACATCCGTTTGCAGATGTAGCTTCCTATGAGTATTAGTCACCTGATTCACTACATATGATATGTAATTGAGAAAGAAGATGGTGGTTCATATTGTAAATGAGTCAGTGTAGTCTAATCAGGGTGCACTTTTGTTGCTTTGACTTTAGCTGAGCGCTGTGGAATGGAACTCCTCCTTCCTCCATCGCTGCCTCCTCTGACTTGCTCCGTTGCTGGGTGATGACTAGGCGCCAGCCATCCCCTCTTCGGTGTCACTTCCTGTTGGGGCAGTGAGGGCGGAAGTACAGGGCTTCTTCCATTGCACAGGCACGACTTACACTCATTATGATTGGACCACCTCTACCATGTGACTTATGAGATCGGATATTTAACTGGGCACATGTCACTGTTTAAGCCACGCCCCCCCAAGGAAGCGGGTGTACCGCGAAACATGCGTTGGGGTTTCCCTGGACAGCGGTTCTTTCTGTGGCTGTCATGATGGGTATGCTTTAACCTTATCTATGACCATTACATTGGGCAAATGTGCAATATGTGAATAGATCGCTTTCCATCTCTTTCCATTACTTCATTTTGATTACTTAGGAGTGTTGTGTCTCCATATGATTGTATTGACCGAAGCGTAGAGTCTTTTTCACTATTATATACCCCGCTTTTTGCCAATGTTATAAATGAGTGACTTCTATCTACTACACCCTGTTGTGCCATTGATTCCACTGCTCAGGGCTCTTTTTGTATCCGGCTACATATGACACTGTCCTCCTTCATCTGATTTTAATTAGTGCCTTTACCAGCTCTGCTCCCTGTTGTGTCTTGTTTTAATCAATAAAGTTGTTATCTTTCATGTAGTCTTAGACTCAGTTTCTCCTTTTTTATAGCTTTTGAGAGTCGTTCCTACCTCCTTTACTCAGTGTGGGGCATTTATGTGCACTGGCACAGTACGATTTACAATGCATTTTGAGGGTTTTTGTTTTGTTCAAAACTACAGAGTCTATAGTTCCAACTTCAGGTTAATTGGTGTGTGGTTAACGCTGAAGCGGTTGGCCATGATGCCAAAGGCATTTTCTACAACCCGTTGTGCCCTTGACAATCAGTAATTGAAAATTCGTCTTTCCTCCGTAAGACTTTTTTGGGGGTACGGTTTTATTAGATTGGCATGAAGTGGGAAGGCTTCATCGCCGACAAAAACAAAATTAAGGTTGCCGGTTGTCTCTGAGTTAGGAGGCAAGTGCAGGTCACTGTTGTTCAATCGCTTTCCAAAATGTGTGTGCTCTAAAACACCACAATCAGAAACCCTGCTGTTCATGCCAACATCAACATTTATAAATTCGTAATTGGCGTTAACAAGGGCCATCAGGATGATTCTGAAATAGCCCTTATAATTGTAGAAATGGGATCCGCTGTTCGGTGGTTGAGTGATCCGCACATGTTTCCTGTCCAATGCCCCACCACAGTTGCGGAACTGCCAAAGTTGCTCAAAATCTGAGGCAATTTTTTTCCATTCCGCCTCCGTTTTGGGAAACTGAATGTAGCTCCGTAGACTGCAGACAATCGCATTAAATGTCTCTGGAATTAAAACGCTGAGCAGGTACCTTGAAACAGCTGCAGAAAATTGCAAGTCTTGCAGTGAGAGTTTGGTGGCCAGGAATCGCTGCGTGACTGCCAATCTTTTGTCTTCCGAGACAGCAGCACGCATTGCTGTATCCTTCCGTTGAATAAGTGGCATAAACACTTTCCAGTAACAGTTTGAAGAATTCCTCTGACATCCGCAGATAGTTGCGGAAATCATGAGGATTCTTCTCCTGAAGCTCTCTTACAAGTTGCATGTGGGAGAATTTGGACCTCTGCTCCAGCCATTCTCTGGTCCACATGCAACGCTTTCGTTTGGAATGCCTCTCTCGCATCCGTGCCTCTTCTTGTTACTGAGCTCCCTCAACCAGCAATGCAGCAACCACAACAGCACGCTCCACGTCATTCATGATGTGTAAACTGCAAAATAAGAGGTAAAGATGAGAGAAGTTTCAACAATACAATAACGCGATTATTATAACTGTACTGTTAAATGCTATGATTGCATATAATTGATAGCTGACGTATAAGTAATGGAAACGCTACAAAGATCCTACAATGGCGGGGGTGGGCGGGGCAGGAAAACTAAAATGGCTGCCCATGCCAAAGCATAAGTACACAGATAAAAGCCGAACAGCCCTCCATTTGCTAGCAAGTGTAAAATCATGACTACAATGTAGAATAGAGTTATGATTAAATATAATAGATAGCTGACCTAAAAAAGGAAATGCAACAAAGATCCTAATTTGAGACCCCAAACAATGCCTACCTTGCACATGGAACAACCAGAAGATCCACGTATAATTGCGCACTAGCGGCTCAGACTGGGACGCTGAAGCAAACCGCGTAGTGAAATCCACGAACAATAACGCACTAGCGACTCACACAGGAACGCTGAAGAAAACCTTATAATACGATGCACAGCGCTCAGGAACAATGGATGGGAGCGCTACTATGTGGTCTTTTATGACGAGGTCGCAGTAGTGGCCACCAATCGGAACTGGGGGGGTTCAAAAGAAAAAGTAAAATCACGCCTGCATCGCTGAGCTCTGAGTCACCAAAGAGGTCGCTCGTCGTTGTTATGGCGTCAAACACAGCGATGCATGCTGGCCAGCGGGACACCAGCGATCAAAAGATGGCCCAGGACATTCGAGCACTATTAGTGATATCGCAGCGGGGGTCTGGTCGCTGCTACGTGTCACACGTAGCGAGATCGCTGGCAAGGTCGCTGTTGCGTCACAAAATTGGTGATGCTACAGCAATCTCGCTAACGATCTCGCTATGTGAGACAGGTCCTTTAACTATCCCTCCTAACTTGGCATTGTCTGCAAATTTGATTAGTTTACCTTCAGTTCCCTTATCCAGATAACTTATAAAAATTGTTGAACAACATTGGTATGCTGAATCATGGCCACATTTGTAACGGCTTTAACAAAAATATTGTTCTTCAGGAACAGTTTCTGGTAATAGTTTCTGTAGTTATATCGAGTAAACATTTTAGGAATAGGTTAGTTTTACATTCTGACAATAAAGGTGTCATTTTTGCTATAACTTGTTTTTCAACAAAATCGGATGTTGTGGTTAAGCATTGAGTTTTATGCTCTTTATCTTTTAATAAATTGCTGAAGGCAAAGTATTTGGAAGGAACAAAAAATCAGCCCATACTTTGTCACACTGCCAGAATGTAAAGTTCCAAGGGTTAGTTCCGGATTCAGACCAAAAGGGAGTTCCTTGCCCAAGCCATCTTTGGAATCTAGTCTGAGATTAATTTTTCATAATATTAAAAATTCCTTGTCACACAGAACATGGGCAGAATATTCAGTTGCATGGAGAAATTGTTTAATGTTTTGCAGTGGTATGAATCTTGACCATTTACAGTCTGATTGGGTATAACTCTTATATTTACTTCTGCAATTTAACCCCTTGATGACCGCTGATGCCCCTTTTAATGGTGGCAGATAAGGGTACTTATTCCTCAGTGACGCTTTTTAACGGCGCTGAGAAATAAGATTGTATCACCTCCCAGCATCGGAAATTCTCTGGGATCTCGACTACTGGGGGGTAGCTGAGTAGAGATGGGCAGACACCTGGATGTTCGGGCCTAAGAGTGTGCATGCGTGGACAGCGTGGGACCTAGGGAGACTGCAAGGCTGGGAGCATAGAGACAGCGCAGCGCGCCCCAATCCCAGCAGCCCATCGGGAGACCAGAGTACGAGGAGCACGGGCGGACTTGGTGGTAATAGTAACTTTGTTGCAAGAAAGGTCATCACGACTCTTCTGTACCAAGAAGTCTAGTCGAAGACCATATCGGAAAGCTAATTGTGATCAAAAAACAAACCAAGGTCAGAAAATAGGTAAATCAAAATAGTATAACAGGAGCAATAGCACTGAGTTGTGAGCCAGAAAAGGAGCACTTTTAACTAAAATTTTCAGTGAGATTCTTTTGCTATTCTTCCAAGAGGAAGGGCATAAAAGGGTTGCAACAGGTACTGTGTACACTCATATATATGGCTTTTCTTTATCAGGACAATTTTCCTTATTTTTATTTATTATGCTTTGCTTATATAACATCATCATATCATCATCGCTGTCCCCATTGAGGCTCACAATTTAATTCCCTATAAGTATGTCTTTGCAGTGTGTGAGGAAACACTCATAGGAAACCTACTGTTAGGCGTCAAGTTTCTGCGTCTGCTCTGCAGGAATCCAGAGCCTCACATTCTGTGGTCTCCTGCTGTCTTTCTACTGCAGAGGAGATTACTTTGCAGCAGACAGCTCCAGAGACTAAGTCCCTCTGTGCTCCTACTGGGCATGCTCACGAGACGATCTCCCATTGGAGATCAGGAGTCATGTGTCCAGGTCCTGTTCCAGATCTCATTGGTCCATCTCGGAGATCTGGAAGGTCCCGCACGGCTATAAAAAGTGTGCATGGCCGTTCCGCCATGTGCTAGTATAGACTATACTGTTATGTGTGAATGGTGACGGATGTATGATTCTGGTGACTGACTTATTATGGAACCCCTTCCCTCTGATATTACGCATGTGGTTAGGGAATTAGTTCAGTAGTCTGCGCCAGTCTGTGGCAAGCCTTAGGCCACTGTGCACACCGCACCTCTGTGCTAGCGTCTGTCATAGCGCCTGCTTTGTAGCTGTGTCGTCCAGTGGCAGTGTCCTGCACCGCGCTGCAGTTGCAGCCCTTCTTGGCGTTCGCAGTAGCGACGCCGCACACACGGTAGGTCTAGACGGATGCAGCTCCTCTGTCTTAGTTCCTGCTCCTGTGACCTTATACCGTGTGAGCATTTACCTGAGGCCTGTGACTCTAACAGGCTCAGCCTTTTTGTTTGTTTTTGTTGCGGCGCCTCTGTGTGTGAACAGAGCCCGCTCTGCGCACTTCGGGTGCAGTTGAACCCGTGCGCATTATATCGCCATATTACTCGTCTGCCATTACTCAGCAGCGGTTATAACACCTACTGCACGGTGGACCCCGAGCGGCGAATGCACTTTATTATTATTTTTATTTAGTGCGTTCTGCCGTTCCTAACACCTACACAAACAAAGCAAAAAATATAAACTCCTTGCAGTTGTTGTCCTTGGTGACATTTGAATCCAGGATCTGCAAAATAGTTCTAAACACTGAGCTACCCATTAAGCCATGTGGAATGCTTATTTTTTTATGTGGCCATCCTGCATAGAGATTAATAACTTACTGCCAAGGTTTCTACAGTTTATTATGATTGCTATGGCTCTTAGCTGGAGAACACTTTGTTATGGAAGCCTTCTCACAAATAAGGACTGTTCCAAATAACTTCTTGAACCTAGATAAGATACCCTTAGGAAATGGCAATTGGAAATTGAATTATTGAGGTTTATAGATTTAATTCTAGTTCTTGCTTACTCTCTCATCAGTGGTATCTTTTCCATTGCTACCAGTGTAATCTCATATAATGACTAGGCCTTATCTTTGAAAGGATTGCCCCATGAAGGCAGCCTTTGTCTTTATGCACTATAAGGCCATATAAAGTGATTTAATACGGCATATGAAGTGTGGGCCCAGGTATAATAGGCCCTTACAACGTGCACTCGAGTCGTCCATGTACTCATGTAAGCCTGCTTTCACCAACTATATGTCACCGTCTGAGTATGGACTGCGATGCACAGATGGACTGTAGTTAACTTTACCCGATATTGTCAACATCATAGATACATCTGAAGGTTTCGGCTTAAGTCAGGAGTCTCTTGACCAGTCCGTGTATTGTCGTTCGTGTTTTAGCCATGAAAAACATATATGTGAAACTGACTTAAGGTAAGCCATTAAAGACACACTCATTGTTTCATTGCAGCCATTTGGTAATTCAAAAAAGTTCATTTTTCTTCTCATTAATGTATAGTCTGCACCCCATCTCGACGAAAAAAACAGAAATGTAGACATTTTTGCAAATCTATTAAAAAAGAAAAACTGAAATATCACATGGTCATAAGTATTCAGACCCTTAGCTCAGTATTGAGCAGAAGCACCCTTTTGCGCTAGCACAGCCATGAGTCTTCCTTGGAATGATGCAACAAGTTTTTCACACCTGGATTTGGAGATCCACCGACATTCTTCCTTGCAGATCATCTCCAGTTCCATCAGGTTGGATGGTGAACGTTGGTGGACAGCCATTTTCAGGTCTCTCCAGGGATGCTCAATTGGGTTTAGGTCAGGGCTCTGATTGGGCCAGTCAAGAATGGTCACAAAGTTGTTTTGAAGTCACTCCTTTGTTATTTTAGCTGTGTGCTAAGGATCATTGTCTTGTTGGAAGGTGAACCTTCGGCCAACTCTGAGGTCCAGAGCACTCTGGAAGAGGTTATCATCCAGGATATCATTGTACTTGGCCGCATTCATATTTCCTTCAATTGCAACCAGTTGTCCTGTCCATGCAGCTGAAAAACACCCCCACCCCCATAACATGCTGCTGCTACCACCATGTTTAACTGTTGGGACCGTATTGGACAGGTGATGAGTAGTGTTGAGCATTCCGATACCGCAAGTATCGGGTATCGGCCGATATTAGCGGTATCGGAATTCCGATACTTAATTCCGATACTTTTTTCATATCGGATTCCGGGATCGGAATCGGAATAGGAAGTTCCCATCATGCTATGAGCCTGCTTGCTTTGATTAAGCCAATGGGAATCCTCCGAAGTGTGGGCACATCCTGTTAGGCATGTAGGCATGTTAACTATTGGCATGGCTGTGATTGGCTGCCGAAATGATGTCATGATGCACTATAAAAGCCACCGCAGCCGCCATTTCTGGTCACTCTGCTGTGAATTCAGTTAGGGACAGGCTGCTGTAGAAGACTGTGAGGGACAGTTAGAAATAGCGATTCCACCAAACATCTAGTGCTTTACCCAGGCTACATAAACCACCACTGTAGCCTTCTTTGCCCTAGCAGCAGTGTTCACAGCTGTCTGCAAGGGCTGTGTGAGTGCAGCTCACGCTGTGGAGTGGGTCCTGCAGCCACGTCAGGCTGTAGGCCACCCAGTGTGATCACTGCTGCCTCATACATCTTTTATTTTTTGAGCTGCATTTTTTACATAATTTCAATCTAGTGTGCTTCCATCCGTATCCATATACGTTGGTTGCAAACACTAGTAGTAGACAGCGGAGCCTTTCTGCAGCCTTTCAGTGCTAGTGTCCACTTTGCTGCACTGTTCACGGCTGTCTGAGAGGTCTCTGACTGTGTGTGAGTGCAGCTCACGCTGAGTAGTGTGTCCTGCAGCTACGTCTGGCTGTAGGACGCTCAGCGTGCGTCACTGCCTCACACATATTTTTATTTGAGTGCAGCTCATTTTTTCTTCTATTAGTGTGCATCCATCCGTCTCCATCTACGGTGGTTGCAAACACTATATAGGAGTACACAGCGGAGCCTTTCTGCAGCCTGTCAGTGCCAGTGCCCACTTAGCTGCACTGTTGACGGCTGTCTGAGAGGTCTCTGACTGTGTGTGAGTGCAGCTCACGCTGAGTAGAGTGTCCTGCAGCTACGTCTGGTTGTAGGACGCTCAACGTGCGTCACTGCCTCACACATATTTGTCTTTGAGTGCAGCTCATTTTTTCTTCTCCTATTAGTGTGCATCCATCCGTATCCATCAACATTGGTTGGTTGCAAACACTATATAGGAGTAGATAGAGGAGCCTTTTTTTCTGGCTTGTGCCCTGCCGGCGCAGCCAGATTAGTATTACCCAATTTTTTGGGAGCCTCATCTTTTGCATTGTAGGTTACCTGCCTGCATTGTAATAGCTCCAAAAAGTTGGTGATACTATCAGTTTCAATTCTTTGTTCACATACTTTGAGTTTGTTTCAAACAAAGAAACCACATAAAAAGTTCACCAAACACTACATTTTGAACTTGTGTAGGCCACATCAGCTCCTATTAAAGTCTAGTCCACACACACACACTTCATAAAATTAGTGTTTCTTGTACCTGTAACCAGCTGTTCAGGAATAAGCACACTAAGGCCCCCCTTTGTACTTTTTTGCCTATCTTAAGCAGTCTTGCAAGATGAAGAAGGCAGGGAGTAAGGCGCGGGGGCGTGGGCGTGGGCGTGGAGTTTCAGCAGGGAGAGGACGTGGGGATTCTGCAGGGAGAGGACGTGGGGATTCTACAGGTAGAGGACGTGGGGATTCTGGGCCTGCTGCGGGCACCAGTGGATCAGCATCCCCCAGTTTTAGCAGGCAACAGTCCTTTATGCGCAGCTTTGTAGGACCTCAACGTACCCCACTGCTGCGGGAGGAACAAATTGAAGCCGTTGTCGGATGGATGGCAGCTAACGCATCGACTTCAATTACTTCCGCATCCTCTCAGGGTCAGAGCACCGAAGAGCAACCATCTGTCTCTTCACCACCTGCCAAAGTGCCCAGGCAGTCAGAGAGACATGGACAGGAGCCATCACAGTCTCTACTTCTGTTCTCGGAATCTGTTGGCTTGGAAAGAGGGGGCCAGCCAAGCAGCATTCCTGAATGTGAAGAAGAGGGAGTATGCAGTGATGCGCAACTTCTTTGTCCCTCTGAATCTGAAGAGGCGAGTGGGCCAGTGCCTATGGTCAGCACACCTCAGTACGCATCAGATGATGACGAGACTCAGTTGCCACTTTCTGGTGCGTACGGTGCTGGCGAGACAACCCCGGAGAACCAGCTGTTTGAAGAGGGGAGGGAAGATGATGAGGTCCTTGACCCATCATGGCGTGAGCAACAGGAAGGTGGTGGGAGCAGCTCTGAGGAAGAGATTCCCCTACCGGCCAAAACAGGAGGCAGAGGGAGGGGGAAGACTTGGTTGCCTGTACCCTCCACTTCGGCACCCGTTAGGAGCATTCCTCCTTCCAAAGGCAAACCGGGCGCTCACAAGAGTTGCAGTGCGTGGTCCTTTTTTGACACAGTTGCAGATGACATTTGCTTTGTCAAATGCAAGCTGTGTCATCAGAGAGTCAAAAGAGGGAGAAATGTCAGCAACCTCAATACCACAAATATGTGGAAACATGTGCGCACCAAGCACGAGTTGGAGTTGCAGAGACACCCTGAAGACGTAGGCCAACGTACAGCACCACCTACCACCTCTTCAGTTCGTGTTGGGCCCTCTTCCTCCAGCTCACACACTGCTGGTTCGGCTTCCTCACAGGATCGCCAAGGAAGAACCTCTGCCACTGTTGTCCGGAGACCCTGTCAGATTACACCCATAGCAGCACGTTCCCATCCATCACAGCCATCGGTAGCACAGGCATGGGATAAAAGGCGCCCTTACTCGGCAAACCATCCCCGAGCACAGTCTCTGAATGCTGGCATTGCCAAACTTCTGGCAGTTGAAATGCTGTCATTCAGGCTGGTGGACACTGACACCTTCCGGGACTTAATGGCATTGGCAGTCCGCCAATACAACGTGCCCAGCCGCTTTTATTTCAGCAGGCGAGCCGTCCCTGCCCTGCAGAAACATGTTGAGGGCAAAATAAAACATGCGCTACTAAACGCCGTTAGTAGCAAGGTCCACCTGACCACCGATGCGTGGACCAGTAACCATGGACAGGGACGATACCTTTCCCTCACTGCCCACTGGGTCAATGTTGTGGAGCCGGGTACCGATCTGGAGAGTGGCGCTGTACGTGTTCTTCCAACGCCACGGATTGCAGGACTCCAGTCTGTACACATAGACTCCTCCTCCTACTCAAGTTCCTCAGAAACAGCAGAGCAGGAGCCTGTTACGACCAATATGAGCACAGCCGTGGCCAAACGTCAACAGGCTGTACTCAAATTAATTTCTTTGGGTAATCGAAGCCACACAGCGCAGGAGCTCTGGAATGCTATCAAGCTGGAGAGCGATGTGTGGTTTGGGCCAGCGAATCTCCAGCCGGGCTTGGTAGTGTGTGACAATGGCCGAAATCTGGTGGCAGCTCTTGGCCTAGGCAACCTCACACACATCCCATGTCTGGCACATGTTCTTAACTTGGTCGTGCAGAGCTTTCTGAGGGACTATCCGGATCTTGCTGCACTGTTGCACAAGGTCCGCATAGAGTGCGCTCACTTGCGACGTTCCAGCACGGCAAGATCGCGCCTCGCTGCTCTGCAGCGACGATTTGGCCTTCCGGAACATCGCATCATATGTGACCTACCCACCCGGTGGAATTCAACGTTACATATGTTGGAGCGGTTGTGTGAGCAGCAGGCAGCAGTCATGGAGTACCAGCTGCATCAGGCGCAAACAAGTCGCACTGTGCGCCGTTCACACTTCAGCACCATTGAGTGGGCCTCTATGAAGGACATCTGCCTCGTTTTGCGTGCCTTCAATGAATCCACGCGGATGACGAGTGCAGATGATGCACTAGTCAGCATGACTGTCCCCCTTATCTGCCTGCTTCAACAAACACTGCAAGCACTAAGGGATGAGGTTTCAGAAGAGGTGGAGGATGAGGAGTCCCAAATGCCATCTGCTTCTGGACAGTCTGCGCTACGTGTTTCCTCACAAAGGCCTAGGCAGGGGACACTTTGTGAGGAGGATGAGGAGGAGTCGATGGAGGAGGAAGACATCTCTCCAGAGGAGGGAGGTACACAAACCTCTACTCAGTATGTACAGCGAGGGTGGGGTGATGCAGAGCAGGCCGAGGTCACGCCTCAAACAGGGGACAGCGGTTCTTTGGCAGTTGGGAGTCTGCAGCACATGGTTGATTTCATGCTGCAGTGCCTGAGAAACGACCGCCGCATCGCCCACATTCTCGTCTCGGCTGATTATTGGGTGTACACCCTCCTAGATCCTCGCTACCGGGACAGCATACAAAGGCTCATACCAACGTTGAACCGGGAGCGTAAAATGCGGGAGTACGAAGAGTCACTGGTGCAGTCCATAATGTTTTCCATTCCACCCGACAGCATTGTTGCTAGTGCTTTACAAAGCAGCTCTGTGCGTCGAGGCAGTGGAGGAAACTCTGCACAAAGAGGGAGCAGAGGCAGTGCCGCAGCACAAGGCAAGACCACTATGGCCCAAATGTGGCAACGTTTTGTGTGTCCACCACAATTGTCTACACCATCAGCGACGCCTCGAGTCAGCAGGAGGCAACGCTTCCGTCAGATGGTGTCAGACTACATGTCTTGCCCTGTCGCTGTACTCCCAGATGGCTCTTCCCCCTTCAAGTTTTGGGTCTCAAAGCTGGATACATGGCCAGAGCTTAGCCAGTATGCATTGGAGGTGCTGGCTTGCCCTGCTGCCAGTGTATTATCGGAACGTGTCTTTAGTGCCGCAGGTGGTGTACTAACAGACCGTCGCACGCGACTATCTTCCGATAATGTTGACCGGCTGACTTTTCTGAAAATGAACAAGGCCTGGATCTCCAAAGACTTTGCCATTCCTCTTACAGACTAAATTAGTGGTTGGCAACTGTATCCAGGTCTGCTGGTGTGTTCATTTTTCTACCACCTGAACTATAATCCCTGTGCTTCAACACAGCCAGTTGTCGCTCAGATGTGTCGTCTGCACAGAGAAACACACTAGCTCCTGTGTTAGTGGGGTTCAGTAATGCCAGCTGATCCCCTGCTGTGTGGACGGCAGAGTCACCAGCTCCATCAACATTCAAACCACTACTGATTTTTAACCGTGCCCAACTTAGGTCTCTGGCTCCACTGTCTCTACTATTTCCCCTGACCTCCAACCCCGCCATCTACATCTCTGAAGTGGCGTCAGCACAATCTACACTTGTTCCTGTGTTCCTGTGGCTCAGTCCCATCAGTTTATCCCCTGATGTGTGTCCGGCAAGGTCTCCTGCTCTGTCCACATTCCCATAACCAGTAGTGGGAATGAGGACAGAGCTGGCGAACTTGCCGGACAAACATCAGGGGATCAACTGACGGGACTGAGCACCAGTAACACAGGAACAAGTGTAGATTGTGCTGACGCCACTTCAGAGATGTAGCTGGCGGGGTTGGAGGCCAGGGTAAATAGTAGAGACAGTGGAGCCAGAGGCCTAAGTGGAGCATGGTTAGAATCAGTAGTAGTCCACAACCTCCATAAAAACCGCTGCCCATTGGCCTCTGCATGCGGCATGCGTAATCCTGGGCTCCAACAGCATCAGTTGGTGTTCAGAAGTGTCGTCTCCACAGAGCCAAACACATTCGTTCAAGTGTTAGTGGGGTTCAGCACTGCCAGCTGTTCCCCTGCTGTGGAGATGGCAAGTCTCATGCTGCCTTCACCTGCCAAAATCCAGTAGGCCCCAGCCTGCTCCTTGCCTAATCCTGGGCTCCAACAGCGTCAGTTGGTGTTCAGAAGTGTCGTCTCCACAGAGCCAAACACATTCGTTCAAGTGTTAGTGGGTTTCAGCACTGCCAGCTGTTCCCCTGCTGTGGAGATGGCAAGTCTCCTGCTGCCTTCACCTGCCAAAATCCAGTAGGCCCCAGCCTGCTCCTCGCCTAATCCTGGGCTCCAACAGCGTCAGTTGGTGTTCAGAAGTGTCGTCTCCACAGAGCCAAACACATTCGTTCAAGTGTTAGTGGGGTTCAGCACTGCCAGCTGTTCCCCTGCTGTGGAGATGGCAAGTCTCCTGCTGCCTTCACCTGCCAAAATCCAGTAGGCCCCAGCCTGCTCCTCGCCTAATCCTGGGCTCCAACAGCGTCAGTTGGTGTTCAGAAGTGTCGTCTCCACAGAGCCAAACACATTCGTTCAAGTGTTAGTGGGGTTCAGCACTGCCAGCTGTTCCCCTGCTGTGGAGATGGCAAGTCTCCTGCTGCCTTCACCTGCCAAAATCCAGTAGGCCCCAGCCTGCTCCTCGCCTAATCCTGGGCTCCAACAGCGTCAGTTGGTGTTCAGAAGTGTCGTCTCCACAGAGCCAAACACATTCGTTCAAGTGTTAGTGGGGTTCAGCACTGCCAGCTGTTCCCCTGCTGTGGAGATGGCAAGTCTCCTGCTGCCTTCACCTGCCAAAATCCAGTAGGCCCCACCCTGCTCCTCGCCTAATCCTGGGCTCCAACAGCGTCAGTTGGTGTTCAGAAGTGTCGTCTCCACAGAGCCAAACACATTCGTTCAAGTGTTAGTGGGTTTCAGCACTGCCAGCTGTTCCCCTGCTGTGGAGATGGCAAGTCTCCTGCTGCCTTCACCTGCCAAAA
The DNA here is from genome assembly GCF_039654945.1 of Dendrobates tinctorius. NCBI lineage: Eukaryota > Metazoa > Chordata > Amphibia > Anura > Dendrobatidae > Dendrobates > Dendrobates tinctorius. The sequence goes on along the minus strand of NW_027361779.1, from coordinate 29,259,473 downwards.
TCCAGTAGGCCCCAGCCTGCTCCTCGCCTAATCCTGGGCTCCAACAGCGTCAGTTGATGTTCAGAAGTGTCGTCTCCACAGAGCCAAACACATTCGTTCAAGTGTTAGTGGGGTTCAGCACTGCCAGCTGTTCCCCTGCTGTGGAGATGGCAGTCTCTCCTGCTGTCTCCGCATTACAAAGACAGTAGGCCTCTGCCTACACCCTCCTATTTCCTGGGCTTCAACACAGCCAGTTGTAGCTCGGAAGTGCCGTCCACACGGAAAGAGACACTTGCTCCCGTGTCTCAGTGTGGTTCAGTAACGTCAGCTGATCCCCTGCTGTGTGGATGGCAGTCTCTCCTGCTGTCTCCGCATTACAAAGACAGTAGGCCTCTGCCTACACCCTCCTATTTCCTGGGCTTCAACACAGCCAGTTGTAGCTCGGAAGTGCCGTCCACACGGAAAGAGACACTTGCTCCCGTGTCTCAGTGGGGTTCAGTAACGTCAGCTGATCCCCTGCTGTGTGGATGGCAGTCTCTCCTGCTGTCACCTCATTCAAAATACAGTAGGCCACTGCCTACACCCTCCTATGTCCTGGGCTTCAACACAGCCAGTTGTAGTTCGGAAGTGCCGTCCACACGGAAAGAGATACTTGCTCCCGTGTCTCAGTGGGGTTCAGTAACGTCAGCTGATCCCCTGCTGTGTGGATGGCAGTCTCTCCTGCTGTCACCTCATTCAAAATACAGTAGCCCTCTGCCTACACCCTCCTATTTCCTGGGCTTCAACACAGCCAGTTGTAGCTCGGAAGTGCCGTCCACACGGAAAGAGACACTTGCTCCCGTGTCTCAGTGGGGTTCAGTAACGTCAGCTGATCCCCTGCTGTGTGGATGGCAGTCTCTCCTGCTGTCTCCGCATTACAAAGACAGTAGGCCTCTGCCTACACCCTCCTATTTCCTGGGCTTCAACACAGCCAGTTGTAGTTCGGAAGTGCCGTCCACACGGAAAGAGATACTTGCTCCCGTGTCTCAGTGGGGTTCAGTAACGTCAGCTGATCCCCTGCTGTGTGGATGGCAGTCTCTCCTGCTGTCACCTCATTCAAAATACAGTAGGCCTCTGCCTACACCCTCCTATTTCCTGGGCTTCAACACAGCCAGTTGTAGCTCGGAAGTGCCGTCCACACGGAAAGAGACACTTGCTCCCGTGTCTCAGTGGGGTTCAGTAACGTCAGCTGATCCCCTGCTGTGTGGATGGCAGTCTCTCCTGCTGTCTCCGCATTACAAAGACAGTAGGCCTCTGCCTACACCCTCCTATTTCCTGGGCTTCAACACAGCCAGTTGTAGTTCGGAAGTGCCGTCCACACGGAAAGAGACACTTGCTCCCGTGTCTCAGTGGGGTTCAGTAACGTCAGCTGATCCCCTGCTGTGTGGATGGCAGTCTCTCCTGCTGTCTCCGCATTACAAAGACAGTAGGCCTCTGCCTACACCCTCCTATTTCCTGGGCTTCAACACAGCCAGTTGTAGCTCGGAAGTGCCGTCCACACGGAAAGAGACACTTGCTCCCGTGTCTCAGTGGGGTTCAGTAACGTCAGCTGATCCCCTGCTGTGTGGATGGCAGTCTCTCCTGCTGTCTCCGCATTACAAAGACAGTAGGCCTCTGCCTACACCCTCCTATTTCCTGGGCTTCAACACAGCCAGTTGTAGTTCGGAAGTGCCGTCCACACGGAAAGAGACACTTGCTCCCGTGTCTCAGTGGGGTTCAGTAACGTCAGCTGATCCCCTGCTGTGTGGATGGCAGTCTCTCCTGCTGTCACCTCATTCAAAATACAGTAGGCCACTGCCTACACCCTCCTATGTCCTGGGCTTCAACACAGCCAGTTGTAGTTCGGAAGTGCCGTCCACACGGAAAGAGATACTTGCTCCCGTGTCTCAGTGGGGTTCAGTAACGTCAGCTGATCCCCTGCTGTGTGGATGGCAGTCTCTCCTGCTGTCACCTCATTCAAAATACAGTAGGCCTCTGCCTACACCCTCCTATTTCCTGGGCTTCAACACAGCCAGTTGTAGCTCGGAAGTGCCGTCCACACGGAAAGAGACACTTGCTCCCGTGTCTCAGTGGGGTTCAGTAACGTCAGCTGATCCCCTGCTGTGTGGATGGCAGTCTCTCCTGCTGTCTCCGCATTACAAAGACAGTAGGCCTCTGCCTACACCCTCCTATTTCCTGGGCTTCAACACAGCCAGTTGTAGTTCGGAAGTGCCGTCCACACGGAAAGAGACACTTGCTCCCGTGTCTCAGTGGGGTTCAGTAACGTCAGCTGATCCCCTGCTGTGTGGATGGCAGTCTCTCCTGCTGTCTCCGCATTACAAAGACAGTAGGCCTCTGCCTACACCCTCCTATTTCCTGGGCTTCAACACAGCCAGTTGTAGTTCGGAAGTGCCGTCCACACGGAAAGAGACACTTGCTCCCGTGTCTCAGTGGGGTTCAGTAACGTCAGCTGATCCCCTGCTGTGTGGATGGCAGTCTCTCCTGCTGTCTCCGCATTACAAAGACAGTAGGCCTCTGCCTACACCCTCCTATTTCCTGGGCTTCAACACAGCCAGTTGTAGTTCGGAAGTGCCGTCCACACGGAAAGAGACACTTGCTCCCGTGTCTCAGTGGGGTTCAGTAACGTCAGCTGATCCCCTGCTGTGTGGATGGCAGTCTCTCCTGCTGTCACCTCATTCAAAATACAGTAGGCCACTGCCTACACCCTCCTATGTCCTGGGCTTCAACACAGCCAGTTGTAGTTCGGAAGTGCCGTCCACACGGAAAGAGATACTTGCTCCCGTGTCTCAGTGGGGTTCAGTAACGTCAGCTGATCCCCTGCTGTGTGGATGGCAGTCTCTCCTGCTGTCACCTCATTCAAAATACAGTAGGCCTCTGCCTACACCCTCCTATTTCCTGGGCTTCAACACAGCCAGTTGTAGTTCGGAAGTGCCGTCCACACGGAAAGAGACACTTGCTCCCGTGTCTCAGTGGGGTTCAGTAATGTCAGCTGATCCCCTGCTGTGTGGATGGCAGTCTCTCCTGCTGTCTCCGCATTACAAAGACAGTAGGCCTCTGCCTACACCCTCCTATTTCCTGGGCTTCAACACAGCCAGTTGTAGCTCGGAAGTGCCGTCCACACGGAAAGAGACACTTGCTCCCGTGTCTCAGTGGGGTTCAGTAACGTCAGCTGATCCCCTGCTGTGTGGATGGCAGTCTCTCCTGCTGTCTCCGCATTACAAAGACAGTAGGCCTCTGCCTACACCCTCCTATTTCCTGGGCTTCAACACAGCCAGTTGTAGTTCGGAAGTGCCGTCCACACGGAAAGAGACACTTGCTCCCGTGTCTCAGTGGGGTTCAGTAACGTCAGCTGATCCCCTGCTGTGTGGATGGCAGTCTCTCCTGCTGTCTCCGCATTACAAAGACAGTAGGCCTCTGCCTACACCCTCCTATTTCCTGGGCTTCAACACAGCCAGTTGTAGTTCGGAAGTGCCGTCCACACGGAAAGAGACACTTGCTCCCGTGTCTCAGTGGGGTTCAGTAACGTCAGCTGATCCCCTGCTGTGTGGATGGCAGTCTCTCCTGCTGTCACCTCATTCAAAATACAGTAGGCCACTGCCTACACCCTCCTATGTCCTGGGCTTCAACACAGCCAGTTGTAGTTCGGAAGTGCCGTCCACACGGAAAGAGATACTTGCTCCCGTGTCTCAGTGGGGTTCAGTAACGTCAGCTGATCCCCTGCTGTGTGGATGGCAGTCTCTCCTGCTGTCACCTCATTCAAAATACAGTAGCCCTCTGCCTACACCCTCCTATTTCCTGGGCTTCAACACAGCCAGTTGTAGCTCGGAAGTGCCGTCCACACGGAAAGAGACACTTGCTCCCGTGTCTCAGTGGGGTTCAGTAACGTCAGCTGATCCCCTGCTGTGTGGATGGCAGTCTCTCCTGCTGTCTCCGCATTACAAAGACAGTAGGCCTCTACCTACACCCTCCTATTTCCTGGGCTTCAACACAGCCAGTTGTAGTTCGGAAGTGCCGTCCACACGGAAAGAGACACTTGCTCCCGTGTCTCAGTGGGGTTCAGTAACGTCAGCTGATCCCCTGCTTTGTGGATGGCAGTCTCTCCTGCTGTCACCTCATTCAAAATACAGTAGGCCTCTGCCTACACCCTCCTATTTCCTGGGCTTCAACACAGCCAGTTGTAGTTCGGAAGTGCCGTCCACACGGAAAGAGACACTTGCTCCCGTGTCTCAGTGGGGTTCAGTAACGTCAGCTGATCCCCTGCTTTGTGGATGGCAGTCTCTCCTGCTGTCACCTCATTCAAAATACAGTAGGCCTCTGCCTACACCCTCCTATTTCCTGGGCTTCAACACAGCCAGTTGTAGCTCGGAAGTGCCGTCCACACGGAAAGAGACACTTGCTCCCGTGTCTCAGTGGGGTTCTGTAACGTCAGCTGATCCCCTGCTGTGTAGATGGCAAAGTCTCCTGCTGCCTACACAGTCATACCACTACTGATTTTTAACCGTGCTCCAATTAGGCCTGTGGCTCCACTGTCTCTCGTATTTCCCCTGTCCTCCAACCCTGCCAGTTACAGCTCCGAAGTGGTGTCTGCACAATCCACACTTGTTCCTGTGTTACAGGTGTTCAGTCCGGTCAGTTAATCCCCTGATGTGTGTCCGGCAATGTCGCCTGCTCTGTCCACATTCCCATTATGGGAATGTGGACAGAGCAGGCGACATTGCCGGACACACATCAGGGGATTAACTGACCGGACTGAACACCTGTAACACAGGAACAAGTGTGGATTGTGCAGACGCCACTTCGGAGCTGTAACTGGCGGGGTTGGAGGACAGCTGAAATACGAAAATCAGTGAAGCGGCTTCACTGATTTTCGTATTTCCCCTGTCCTCCAACCCCGCCAGTTACAGCTCCAAAGTGGCGTCTGCACAATCCACACTTGTTCCTGTGTTACAGGTGTTCAGTCCGGTCAGTTAATCCCCTGATGTGTGTCCGGCAATGTCGCCTGCTCTGTCCACATTCCCATAATGGGAATGTGGACAGAGCAGGCGACATTGCCGGACACACATCAGGGGATTAACTGACCGGACTGAACACCTGTAACACAGGAACAAGTGTGGATTGTGCAGACGCCACTTCGGAGCTGTAACTGGCGGGGTTGGAGGACAGGGGAAATACGAAAATCAGTGAAGCCACAGGCCTAAGTGGAGCTTGGTTCAAATTAGTAGTCTACAACCGATCTTAAAATTTCTTCAATGCAGCCTCAGCCTGCTCCGTGCTTGTCCCTGGGCTTCAACACAGCCAGTTGTTGCTCGGAAGTGCCGTCTTCACAGAGTAAAACACTAGCTCCTGTGTTTGTGGGGTTCAGTAACGTCAGCTGTTCCCCTGCTGTTTTGATGGCAATCTGTCCTGCTGCCTCCAAATTGACAGCACATCAGGCCTCAGCCTGCTAAGTGCTTGTCCTGGGCTCCAACATCGCCAGTTGCTGCTCATAACTGACTTTGGCACGGGTACTCCCTCCTGCCCAGCTTGGTTCCAGCCCTGCCTGCTGTTTCCGGGAAGTGTCAATGTCAGTTTGCCACCCCAAGTTGCCATGTCGTGTTGCGGTTGGGTTAGCCGAGGCTAGGGTGCCAGCAGTTTAGGTGCTTCCTATGTGGACTGCGGGTTCTGGTAAGAAAGGCTTGTTCCATAGTGCCAGTAGGACAAGCACCCCCTGTAGGACTGTGTGATTCGGTAACTGCGGCCAGCTTGCGGCATGCCAACTTTGCTTTTCAGGGGTAACTTCTGCTACCCCTCCGGGTTCCAGCACCGTCAGCTGGTTCTCGTCAGAGCCTTTGGCCTAGGTGCCTCCATCTCGGTATCCGAGTTCCGGCAACGTCTGCTGGTCCTTGGTAGTGCTTTGTAGCACAGGTACCTCCTGCTTAGTAACCGGGTTCCAGCACCGTCAGCTGGTCCTCGGTAGTGCCATTGGCTCTTGTTCCTTCTGCTGCCCCTCCCGGTGCCAGTACCGTCAGCTGGTTCAAGAGGACAAAGAACAGGAAGACAACCACCAAGATGCAGAACAACAAGAGAGAGAAGACAAAGAAGCATAAAAAAAACAAAGCAGAAGAACATTAAGCATAAGACTAATACTCTGAGCAAATGATATTATCTTATTTATAAGCAGAAGAAGACTAAGCAGTGTATGGGGGTGAGTCCGTTCCTCCTCGTGGTGCCCCTGGAAAAGGCCTGCTACTGCAGGCCAAACTGAACGCGGACAAATCCTGTTGTAAATCTTTTGTGACAGGCAGAACGGAAGGTGTAAACTTCTAACTTTTCCAGATAACAACTACAGGAATGCCTGACACAAACAAGAATATGATGAAGAAGAATAGGAAGAAGATGAAGAAGTTGAATATGTAGAATAATAATTGTTGAATAAGAAGAATATGAAGAATGTAAGAAAAGGAAGAAGAAGAAGAAGAAGAATGTAAAAAAAGGAAGTAGAAGAATTTAAAAAAGGAAGAAGAAGAAGAATGTAAAAAAAGGAATAAGAAGAAGAATGTAAAAAAAGGAAGAAGAAGAAGAAGAATGTAAAAAAAGGAAGAAGAAGAAGAATGTAAAAAAAGGAATAAGAAGAAGAAGAAGGTAAAAAAAGGAAGAAGAATAAGAAAGAAGAAGAAAGAAGAAAGAAGAAGAAGACATACATGTCTGGCAAAATATAAATGAGGCTAACATAGTCAATATCTTTGTAACTCCTAACATCTTTAAAAAAAAAGTTTAATTCCTGCTATTCCATTTGATTGGGCTAAACCTCTATGGCTTTAATGTCTCCTCCACCTCCCACAATACATTCTACATTATTCTTAGTTGTTTTTCTTCATGTAGAATTAACCTACAAGGAAAGAAAGGGTTTTTTTTAATTCCGATATTTTGGCCCCATTGACTTGCATTGGTTCCCGGTATCGGAATCGGCGATACCGATACTTTTTTTTAAGATCGGCCGATCCATTCCGATCCGATATTTTCAAGTATCGGCTGGTATCGCTCAACTCTAGTGATGAGCAGTGCCTCGTTTTCTTCAGACATACTGCTTAGAATTCTCACCAAAAAGTTCTATTTTCGTCTCATCAGACCAGAGAATCTTTTTTTCTCATAGTCTGGGAGTCCTTCATGTGTTTTTTAGCAAACACTATGTGGGCTTTCATATGTCTGGCACTGAGAAGAGGCTTCCATCAGGCCACTCTGCCATAAAGGCCCTACTGGTGGAGGGCTGCAGTGATAGTTGACTTTGTGGAACTTTCTCCCATATTCCTACTGAATCTGTGGAGCTCAGCCACAGTGATCTTGGGGTTCTTATTTACCTTTCTCACCAAGTCTCTTCTCCCATGATTGCTCAGTTTGGCTGGACGACCTGGTCTAGGAAGACTTCTGGTGGTCCCAAACTTCTTCCATTTAAGGATTATGGAGGCCACTGTGCTCTTAGGAACTTTGAGTACTGCAGAAATTCTTTTGTAACCTTGACCAGATCTGTGCCTTGCCACAATTCTGTCTCTGAGCTTCTTGGCCAGTTCCTTTGACCTCATGATTCTCATTTGGTCTGACATGCAGTATGAGCTGTGAGGTCTTTTCTAGACAGATGTGTGCCTTTACAAATCAAGTCCTATCAGTTTAATTAAACACAACTGGACTCTAATGAAGGAGTAGAACCATCTCACGGAGGATCACAAGGAAATGGACAGCATGTGACTTAAATATAAGTGTCTGAGCAAACGGTCTGAATACTTATGACCATGTGATATTTCAGTTTCTTTTTTAATAAATTTGCAAAAATTTCTACATTTGTTTTTTTCAGTCAAGATGGTTTGCAGAGTATACATTAATGAGAAAAAAATGAACTTTTTTGAATTTACCGAATGGCTGCAATGAAACAAAGAATGAAAAATTTAAAGGGTTCTGAATACTTTCCGTACCCACTGTATAGTTTTAATTCACACGTGGGCAAAGGTGGAATTATAGTAATAGACAAGGAATAATTGCAGTATGACATCATAATTCTGCTTGTTAGTGATAGTGTTGAAGCTGAGCAAGTGAAAATTAGTTTCACCCTACCAATAAATTTAATGTAAAGTTTCTAGTTGAAAGTTCGCTCATGTAGGTAGCAAACACAGAACTTAAAAGAAATTCATCAGGGTACATTTATTTCTCTTATAAATTAACTGCTGTAAAAATGAATAGCTTTGGGGTATTTTCCATCAATAAATTACAATAATTGTTGTTGTGAGCCTGGGGCACACTGACCTGTAGGACACTGAATTAATTGAAATACTAAGCAAATATCGAGCCAACAACCAGTCTCTTCTAATTATTATCTTACGTGCTGATTACTGTGAGAACGAAAATTATGAGTTAGTTACTATTTGTCAGCTGCTGTCGTGATAGTAAATATGAACATTTCCCACTGGGAGCTAATTTTCACATTCTCCTTATAACTTACACTACATTGATTAGTTCTATATACCATGTCCAATCATTACTTCTGTGCCTAAGGTTGAACGTGAGCTATTCTCCAGTGATTTTATCTTGGATTTTCAGCTGTCCTACTTAATTGTGGAAATATTTTACCATACTAACATCTCTTTGATAAAATATTGTCATCTTTTGTTTTTTCAACAGATAACCTTGACATAAGCAATGCAAGAAATACGATCAATGTCAATGATGGTCATTGGTGAAGGTTGGTGGAGGCTCCTAGAGAAAAATGTTGGGCGCCCTCTCTCCCCGGTATCAGGGTTGAACAATTAGTAGCTAACTTTGGCTTCACAGAAGCATTATATATTTGTCAGCAGATGTTACTGTTGATGACATGATTCTAAGAACTATTGAAGCTACCCATTGTCCTCTGAAGTATTTGGTTGTAAAAAAAATAAAGGTTCAGCATGTTTGATTTTAATTAACAGACTCCTATGTTCATTCAAAGATAAAGTCAAAGATGGTAGCTGTTTATCATCATTTCAAATAGTAAAAATAAACGCTCAACCACTAAATTCCTTTAGGTCAGCAATGCAGGTGGTTTGGGGCATCATACTCTTTGCGCTGCTCATGAATACACCTCTGTGATATTGATTATCATAATATCTTACGGGCATGGCTTAGGATGGCGATGGAGTAGGGCGCATGTTTCTGGTGCTCTGAGGTAATCGCCTCAAAATCAACTAAAACCATTGCCTATAACTGTTGTTTCTCCTCATAAATACTGGAAAACCTCTACTAAGTATTGTAATCTACTTTTTGGAGAAATATTTTCAGTTTTTTCTGTCAGTTGTTACACAGATACAGCGACCAGTGCCTCACAGTTGGCTGACCTCCCCTGTCAGACTTCTGGAAGTTTCCTTCACATTTTTTTGTGTTTTTTTTTTAACTTTTATTCTCCTAAAACATTTGGAATAATTTTATTATTATTAAATTATAATAATTAAGTGATTATCCATTTGATAAGAGGTATTTCTGGAAAATTCTGGCGACTTACCGTACCTCATAGGTGACTTCACTTTAACTGGCTCTTTAAGAGTTAATTCCTGATGTTTTCTTCAAAGAGCCTCCCTAGGATAAAGAAAGAGGCCGAAGAAGGTTATTAATCTCCAGAAGACACTTCAGACTTTTCAATTTGGATTCCAAGTGGTGACTGACAACACCGGGCCACTGCAGAAAATAGCGGTGATCTGGATTTTCATAGTGGCTCCTATAGAGTTAATAAATAAATATAGACCATTTCTTATCCTTTCTTTGACACCCACGGAGGTTTGGGGAGGTTTTTTTTGCTTTGCTTTTCCTATTTCAGAGTGATTTATTCAGCGCTTCCATCTTTGTGCATGTGCGACTTAGCGGTTGACACCACCGTGCTTCAGTGAACAATAGCGCTTTAATAAATTTTCTTTCTGGAAATTGCAAAGGTCACTGGACTTTTCATACATCACTGACTTCCACAGCAGACCTTTATCGCTATCTGGAGTCGTGATATCAACAAGCTACAGCTCGGTATATATTACAATCATCACAAGCCTACTGCGCATGCGCGCACTTTCAATTCCTTTTTAAGTTAATAGTTGGTTGCAGATGTGTCTCTGATCTTGGGATTTTATTAAAACACATAGGTACATATACTTTGTGTAAACATAATAGATTATTTCCCCCTTCAAACAATTTATTATAATTTTCTGCCTCACACAGTCGCTCTTCTGTGCCACTCCTCTTTTCATTAAACAGTAAACATCGGTTAAATAGACTTAATTTTATGTAATGAGCCTTAATTATCTGCATATCTCTCTGCTGATTACCCTTCGGGGTCAGTTATGATACTCTTCTACATCTGGAGAGGCTTCCCTACTGATGATACAGAAAGTTCCCAATAGAGCGCAGTCTCTGATCTTCATCTCCATCTGTGCGTGCGCAATTCACTATTCTTCTTTATACACTTCTATAGGGTTTAAAAGCATTGTGTGTCAGTTCCCATTGCCTCTGGTTTATAGTAGAAGATATTACATTGAACAACTGCCCTAAATTAAAGTATTAACTCCTGGTTAACTCTAATAATATATTGGATATTAATATAAATTTAAATGATATTATTTTGGTACAACCTTTCAGCCTGCACTATACTATTGTGTAAACAGTATATATATTCTATCTTGACCTTCGCTATTATATTGAGTCAATATGAGCATGAACACTTCAAAAATACCTACTGCCAAATCTTCAAGTTCATCAAAGTCTCAAACACAGAGCAAAGAATCTAGATCTTTCCGCAGTCCCTTAAAAGACAACATTCTATTGAGGCTTATATGATCAGCCTCATGGATAAGATAAGTGCTAGGCTAAGAATTGATATGGAAAAACAAGTAAAACTATTTCAAGAAACTTTTGATCTCTTTAATTCAAGATTAGAGAACCTTGATTGCAGAATAGCAGAAATAGAAAAGAAAAATGTTATAACCCTAGAAGAAAAAAATGATTCCAAAACTGAACTCCAAAAACTAAAACTCAAACAGGCCGACATTGCGGATCGGTCCAGAAGAAAAAACATCAAGATTAGGGGCAAACATGAGGACATAACTCCCATTGATCCTAGACTTTATCAAAGGGGTTTTCTAAAAAATGATCCCGAACTTGTCTGAAGCTGATTTGACCATAGATCAAATACATCGTCTTTCCAAACCCCCTAATATCCCTAAAGATCTACCCAGGGACGTGATTATGAGGATTCATTTCTATCACATCAAGGAAAGAATCTAATATGACATTAAGATAAAAAAGGGATTCCCCGATCAGTTCCAAAATTTAAAACTATTTGCAGATCTTTCTAAAGAGACCATTGAAGGAAGAAAGCAATTTAAAGCATTTACATCCACATTGAGAGATAAGGAAATCCCATACAAGTGGGGTTTCCCTTTGAAGCTTGTAATAAACTTTAAAGGCAAAACTTCTGATATTTTCACACCAGAGGATGGACTTGATTTCTTAAAGTTTACTGGCATCTTCCCACGTACTTTCACCTTTAACCTTTCAGGTCCAAAACATATGACATGAAGTTAGGCATGTTACATTTGCTTTAAGAGGCGATCTCCTTGGGTCTTGCACCTCACGGACTTTCCCCCGAGCAAGAAGGAGATTCCGTTGTGCCGGTTTCCCACTAGTGGTCTTCATTGGGATTATTATAGTGTTCTTTAAGTATTGTTACTGATTTGTTTACTTTGTCTGTTTTGTTTACTTTATAATCCCTTCCAGTCTATAATAGTCTGCCAACAACACATTATTCTCCAAAATGACAAATTACTCACATATAATATGAGGGGACTCAACAGTCCGAACAAATGTTTCTACAAACAAAGAGAAATATATAAAGATGTGGTCTGTATATGTGGCGCCCCTGAGGCTCAGTCACCACAGAGGTACTGCACCTTCTCCTAAGATGTAGTGCCCCACCACCTAGGTAAGTTGGGAACTCTTTTCCACACTCCAACACCTGCATCCCACACACAGGATAGTTCAGCACTGACCACATTGCGGCTTCATGCTTAGAGGGTAGCAGATCACCTTTCGTGGGTCCTTGCTTCGTAACACGAGATGTGCTGGGAGGTGGGTGGAGTTGAGATATATAAAAGGTGGGAAAGGTTTAGAATTACAGGTCAGTCTGACGGGAGGTCAGGCGAGAGGACAGTCAGTCAGGAGAGTCTGAGGACGGGTCAGAGAGAAAAGGAGATCCCTAGAAGAGGGATAGAAGAAGGATTGCTGCAGCTGCCTCAGTGACCTGAGCCAGCTAGCACGGGAAAGGAGCAGAAGGTGAAAGACGTAGAACTGCAACCTAAGCTTCCATAAGAGAGAGAAGGAACAGCGTGGAGCGAAGGAGTAGGAGAACAGACAGAGAGGAGTTGTGGGTTGGAAGAGGAACCCTGCCTAAAGGTTCTCAGCGCAAGGCCGCGGCCCAGTCCCCAAGGTTGTATGGACACTTATGGTTCTGCAGCAGACACTGGTGGAGTAGTTGGCTGTTAATTCACTACTCCCATCCAAGACTTGGGGCACAACAGCAACTGAATAGAGAGACAGGACTCCAGAGAAGGGAGTCCCCGAGAGAGGCTACAGCTGTCTGTTATACAAGGAGAGTTGTTAGGAACATCTGACAGGAGGAACTTCAGAGTACCACGGTACTGGAGCTCTTCACACTAAAAGGCGCAATAGAGGAGTCGTTCAGGAGAGGTACATGTTGGCGGGGTGTTGGAGAGGAGAATCCTGACTTGCCCGGGAGGTTGATTGAGTCTCTACCCTGGAGGACACGGCACGGAGGCAGGCACCAGTGTGTACCACGAACTGTGAGTAAAGCTTTGGAACTGCAAGCCTTGGTGTCTTCCATTCATTTGTGTGCCAACACCGTCAGCACTGCTACATCTGGTTACCAACATTCCTCACCCCGCCTGCGCCTATACACTGCCCTGGGGTCACAGCTTCACCTGTGGGGAGCTACACCATCTATGCTGTAACACACCATCAGCCCCAGAGGATCTGCATGCAGCGCTGGCTTAACATCTTGCTTGCCAAACACCACAGGTGGCATCACGAACTATCACATAAACTATATCTCAAACCACCATTGATTTGGGCGCCCAGGGCCACTGACCGGGTCACAGCTGCCGTGACACATCCCACCGACACCGGCCCGGTACCGAGTACCCCGCAGCCCTTGGAGGGCGACCCATATACAAGAATCAAAATTTAAATCCAATAATCATCCAAATTTTACATTAAAAAATTACCCACACAATTTTGAATCCTCCAATTCCTCTAAAAAAGCAGGTGTCATCACTTTAATCAGAAATTGCTTGTCCTTTGAATTATTAGAAGAGTTTACAGATAAAAAACGGCCACTTTCATATTTTAACATGCAATATAAATTCCCAGACCTATACAATAGTAAATGTTTATGTACCAAATAAAGGCCAAATCATTTTTTTTTAGAAAAATTGGTCAGGAAAATTGACACAATTAAGAAAGGAATTCTATTGATATTGGGAGATTTCAACATAGTTCCTGATAATTTTCTAGACTCATCAACTGCTAGACTCAAATCCCCCTCGCTCAATTCCTGGATTTATAAAAATGAGTTATACAATATTTTCAGATGTTTAAACTCCACTTCAAAAGAATACTCATATTTCTCAGATTCCCACCTCTCAGCTTCAAGGATTGACCTGATTTTATTGGACATATTCTCCCTCCCCAGATTTACCTTGATATCTATAGGTCATAAAACCATTTCGGAGCACGCTTCGGTAGTGGCAGAACTAGAGGAAGAATACTCTATAAACAATCGATTTTTGTGGAAGTGTAACTCCTCAATCTTTCAAAGTCTAAAATATCATGATGAGATCTCCCAAACCTTGAAAAATTATTTTAATGAAAATCAATTCAACCCTTTAAATCCATTCCTGCAATGGAATGCACACAGTTCTGTTATCAGAGGCACTGTAATACAAATTTCGTCAAAAATTAAAAAATTTAATAGAAACAAAATCAAGGGTTTACAATCTTTGATCAAAGATAAGGAATTATTTTTTGCCAGTAATCCCATCCCTTGCCCAAAAACTTGGATTTATCAAAACTAAGAAACGATTTAAGAGCTACCATATTCTCCTTTTAAGACTCTGCTGTCAAAAACTCAAAATTTAAACACTATATGCCTCTAAACAAACCAACTAAGTTTGTGTATAATAAAATTAAAAAACTAAGAAGCCGCAATAGAATTGATAAAATCACTACTTCACAAGGAGTCTCTCTATCTCATCCACAAGACATTGTTGATGATTTTGCAAAATATTATAATAAATTATACAAATTAAACACGGATCCCTCTCTTCCCATCCCCAACGAACAAACCATTAATAACTTCTTGTCTTCAATTAATCTCCCAAAAATTAGCTCTGCGAATCTGGACCTTCTGGCTGCCCCCTTTAACGAGGAAGAAACTGCTAAAACTATTAAACAACTACAATCTCATAAGGCCCCTGACCCAGATGGTTACAGTAATAATAATTATTACAAATCCTCCAGCGATATCCTTGCTCATCACTTGACTCAAATCTTTAATGCAGCGACATTTATTGGTTCTTTTCCAAAGGAAAACCTAGAAGCTGCAATTGTTCTTATCCCTAAGCCAAATTTAAACCCCAACCAAATAATTAATTATAGACCTATTTCCCTGATTAACACAGACCTTAAAAATATATTCCAAGATTATAGCCAACAAACTCAATTTCCTTTTACCAAATTTAATTTCAAATGATCAGATTGGTTTTATAAAAAATAGATGATCTATAGAAGGCACCAAAAGGCTTACGAATATCATTAAACTAATAAATTCCCCAAAAAATATTATACAGATATACACCGGCGCTACCAATAGAAAGGGAGGGCTGCTGGTGCCTAGACAGAAGCTGTGCTTGTTCTGCCAAAAAAGGGTTAAATAAGTAAATAGAGAAAGGCACCGCGCTCACAGTACGATTCAAAGATGATAACATAAAAGTGAAAGTGAAAGTCCTGCCTTTCACACATAAGCCCAATACTCAAAGCATGCAGGAGATACAAATCTACCACAGCAAGATACACTGATGAACGGTAAAGGACTTATACAAACTTACCCTAGCTCTGCTGAATGAAGGTGCTGTGCTGATCACAGTGAATGATTCACAGAAATGCTGGATAAGCAGGTGAGAAGCTGGGAGGACGAAGTGAATGAGATGGCTGACTGGGGTGCAAGTAAAGAAAAGAGCTGGATGCACAGCTGAGGGGGGCCAACACGGTCCTGCACTGACAGCGTGTGATGTCACAGGCTAAGGCTACGGAGCCTAGCTGGGGCCAAAAACCTACGCGTTTCAAAGCAAAATGTGCTTCTTCGTCAGGGTCCCGTTAGGTTTTTGGCCCCAGCTAGGCTCCGTAGCCTTAGCCTGTGACGTCACATGCTGTCAGTGCAGGACAGTGTCGGCCCCCCTCAGCTGTGCATCCAGGACGCTACCAGCCGGAGCTATCCTGGCTCTGCCCAGCTCTTTTCTTTACTTGCACCCCAGTCAGCCAGCTCATTCACTTCATCCTCCCAGCTTCTCACCTGCTTATCCAGGATTTATGTGGATCATTCACTGTGATCAGCACAGCACCTTCATTCAGCAGAGCTAGAGTAAGTTTGTATAAGTCCTTTACCGTTCATCAGTGTATCTTGCTGTGGTAGATTTGCATCTCCTGCATGCTTTGAGTATCGGGCTTATGTGTGAAAGGCAGGACTTTCACTTTCACTTTTATGTTATCATCTTTGAATCATCCTGTGAGCGTGGTGCCTTTTTCTATTTACTTAAATTCCCAAAAAAGTTAATTTCACCCTGATCTCCTTAGACGCTGAGAAAGCATTTGATCGTTTGAACTGGAAATACTTAAATTGCACACTTCAAAAATTTCGATTTAAAGTCACTAGTATATCTAAAATTATGGCCCATTATTCTAATCCGCAAGCTAAAATTTACATAAACAACGACCTATCTTACCATTTTGACATTTCCAATGGAACTAGACAGGGATGCCCCCTTTCCCTGCTACTCTTTGCCTTTGCTATCAAACCCTTAGCCCAACTTATCAGAGATGATTCCGACATTAAAGGTATTAGGACCAAACATAAAGAATTCAAAATTAGCTTATATGCAGACGATATTTTATTGACCCTCACAGACCCTCTTGTTTCTATAAAAAAACACAGTTCCTTCTGCATAAGTTTTCATCTTTCTCTTATTTAAAAATAAATGAAACTAAATCTAAAATCCTTCATTTTAATCTTACTAATTCTCAAATTCATGATATTGAAAATATCTCCCCTTGGGGCTGGACAGAGAGGGATATAACATATTTGGGGCTAAAATTTTTAAGAAACATCGACTCTTTGATTCCCACTAATTCCTTATAAACTCCATCACTAAAAATCTCATTTTTTTGAGGATAAATAATTATATTGGTGGGGGAAAAATTTGATTATTAAGTTTATTATTTTACCCAATATTATATATGTATTTAGATCCCTCCCCTTAATTATCTCTACCCCATATTTAACAAGTATACAGTCCCACATCAATCTCTTTGTCTGGGGAAATAAAAGAGCCAGAACTGCTACCAACCTTCTATTTAAAAATAAATTACATGGCGGCATAGGCCTCCCCAACATATCAGCTTATTACTATGCCAACTTAATAAAACAAAGTCTATACTGGTGGACTAATGATTGCAAGCCCTCTTGGATGGAGATAGAGTTGTCATTTTATAGAGATATTCCAATTACCAGAATTATAGTTAACCTTCTTACGGAAAAGAGGGTGGTTTGCTATAACCACCCTGTTTTTCTAGCAATAGTTGTGGCTGGGAATAAACTTTTAAAACTCAAAAGTAACTCGTCCAGGTCAGACCTTCCTAGGCTCCCTCCTTCATTTGTGGAGATTGTTAATAGATTCAAATTGGATCCTGCATGGGCTGACTGGGGAGCTTCCAAGATTCAAGATATCTATGATGGTAACAAATTTTCCTCATTTGCTTATTTAAAGAATACATTTAGCATTCCTTCATCTGCCTTCATACAGTATTTAGTCTTTAGTCTTGAAAATCCACTTAGAAACTTTCATTGGAAACAATCCAACTCTCTCATAACCTGCAATACATATATTATGCAATACATGCCATAATATTTATTGGTCTATTCAGTATCCATATAAATGGCTGAACAATGATTTAGAGTTCGTTAAGTCTCCTTATATGCTCAAGTGGGAGGCGAACCATCAAATTTCGGTCAATGTGGATGACTGGGTACAAGCCATTTCATTATCCTACTCATATTCTTTATCTATGGCTCTCCAGGAGTCATTCTATAAAATAATATCTAGATGGTACTACACCCCTTCCAGATTGGCATTAATCAATACTAATAACTCCCCATTATGTTGGAGAGACTGTGGACAATATGGAAATCTATTACACATTTTCTGGTCATGTCCAAAAATTAAGCTCTTTTGGGCAGTTATTTCATCCCTTATTGCAAAAGTTCAAAACAAAAATTTTTTTTTCCTTATCTCCCCAATTAGCTCTTCTTTCTCTAAACTCAGAACAAATAGATTCATCCGTAAGGCGACTCACGCTACATATTCTACTAGACTCTAAAATTAATATTGCCTTGTTCTGGAAGTCTACCAATTTTCCCTCTTTACAAGATATTGTAAATAAAATGTCACTACAAAAATATTACGAAAATAAATTAGCATTAATGAATAATTGTTTTCACAAATTTGATAAGAAATGGCATCGTTGGATGGAATTGTTTCCATAAGGGTAGACTTTATTGTATTACTTCTTATATTTTGCTTTTTCTTTATGTACATACCTATGATGATTCATGTAAATTCTTCATTTATGTATTTGCACTACATACAGTATGTCTTGTAAAATCATTTATTTCCCTTATTTCTCTCCTTCCCCTTCCCTCTTCTGATTTTTTGAAAATGTTAATAAAATATTTGGAAATAATATCTTACTAAAACAATTGCATTTTTTTCTTAAAGCTTGGCTCAGCAGAACAGTGTACTTTGACCGAAACCTGTTTGTAACGTTTACCCATCCTCAACCAAACAAGGAGACTAACTAAAACAGTAAAAATGAATAAAAGTTTTTAAAAATATGAAAAAAGGTATAAAAGTTCAAATCACTCCCTTTTGACCTATTAAAAATAAAGCATTTAAAAAAATGCACATATTTGGTATAGCCAAATTCATAAAAGTCTGATCTGCTGTGTTAAAACATCTAATAAAATAATCCAATATGTGAACTGCATAATGAGAAAAAAAAAACTTCAAAATAAGGTTTTTTCTTTGGCCTCAACAACATTGCTATAAAATGCAACGTTTTTTTCTTGTGTTTTTTTTTTAATTTACATTTACAAATTTTTATTTTTGGCACTGAAATAACAAAAACTATACTTGTCTGGTATCTTACATAACTGTGACCTGGAGAATGATAATGACCAGGCAGTTTCACCTTATAGTGAAAGTGCTACATAAATCCCCTAAAAAACAATTCTGGAATTGCACTTTTTTTGCAATTTCAATTCATTTGGGATTTTTTCTGCTTTCTACACTTGGTGCAGAATTATTAGGCAAATGAGTATTTTGATCACATCATCCTTTTAATACATGTTGTCCTACTCCAAGCTGTATAGGCTTGAAAGCCAACTGCCAATTCTGTAAATCAGGTGATTTGCATCTCTGCAATGAGGAGGGGTGTGGTCTAATGACATCAAAACCCTATATAAGGTGTGCTTAATTATTAGGCAAATTCTTTTCCTTTGGCAAAATGGGTCAGAAGAGAGATTTGACGGACTCTGAAAAGTCAAAAATTGTGAGATGTCTTGCAGAGGGATGCAGCAGTCTTGAAATTGCCAAACTTTTGAAGCGTGATCACCGAACAATCAAGCGATTCATGGCAAATATCCAACAGGGTCACAAGAAGCGTGTTGATAAAAAAAAGGGGCAAAATAACTGTCCATGAATTGAGGAAAATCAAGCATGAAGCTGACAAGATGCCATTTGACACCAGTTTTGCCATATTTCAGAGCTGCAACGTTACTGGAGTATCAAAAAGCTCAAGGTGTGCCATACTCAGGGTCATGGCCAAGGTAAGGAAGGCTGGAAAACTACCACCTTTTAACAAGAAACATAAGATAAAACGTCAAGACTGGGCCAAGAAATATCTTAAGACTGATTTTTCTAAGGTTTTATGGACTGATGAAATGAGAGTGACTCTTGATTAGACAGATGGATGGGCCCGAGGCTGGATCAGTAAAGGCCAGAGAGCTCCACTCTGACTCAGACGTCAGCAAGGTGGAGGTGAGGTACTGGTATGGGCTGGTATCATCAAAGATGAACTTGTGGGACCTTTTCGGGTTGAGGATGGAGTGAAGCCCAACTCCCAGACCTACTGCCAGTTTCTGGAAGACACCTTCTTCAAGCAGTGGTAGAGGAAGAAGTCGGTATCGCTCAAGAAAAACATGATTTTCATGCAGGCCAATGCTCCATCACATGCATCCAAATACTCCACAGCGTGGCTGGCCAGTAAAGGTCTAAAAGAAGAAAAAATAATGACATGGCCCCCTTGTTCACCTGATCTGAACCCCATAGAGAACCTGTGGTCCCTCCTAAAATGTGAGATCTACAGGGAGTGAAAACATTACACCTCTAGGAACAGTGTCAGGGAGGCTGTGGTGGCTGCTGCAGGCAATGTTGATCGTAAACAGATCAAGCAACTGACAGAATCTATGGATGGAAGGCTTTTGAGTGTCATCGTAAAGAAAGGTGGCTGTATTGGTCACTGATTTTTTTTGTTTTGTTCTTGAATGTCAGAAATGTTTATTCTACATTTTGTGTTGTTATATTGGTTTACCTGGTGAAAATAAACAAGTGAGATGGGTATATATTTGTTTTTTAATAAGTTGCCTAATAATTTTGCACAGTAATAGTTACCTGCACAAAAAGATATCCTCCTAAGATAGCCAAATCTAAAAAAACACGACTCCAACTTCCAAAAATATTAAGCTTTGATATTTATGAGTCTTTTGGGTTGATTGAGAACATAGTTGTTATTCAATAATAAAAAGAATCCTCTCAAATACAACTTGCCTAATAATTCTGCACCCAGTGTAGTGCATCATGTGATAAAATGAATGTTGCAATTCAAAAGTAAAATTTGTCCAGCAATAAAACAATTCCTCATATGGATTTGTGGACAGAAAAATAAAAAAGTTATGGCTATTGGAGGAAGGAGAGGAAAAAACGAAAATTAAAAACGGGGTTAACGTCTTCAATCCCCAAGCCTGTTTTCACCTTCATAACCAGGACAAATTTTACAATTTTGACCAGTGTCACTTTATGTGGTAATAACTCTGGAACACTTCAATGGATTCTGAGAATCTTTTTTTGTGACATATTGTACTTCATGATAGTGGCAACTTGTATTTATTTGTGAAAATATTGAAAATTTGGCAAAAATGTTGAAAATTTCAGTTATCATTTTTTTAGGCCCTTAACCCCTTTCTGACATTAGATGTAATATTCTGTCCATGTGCCCTAGGCCAATTTGACCATGGACTGAATGTTACATCTTCGCGATCGACTGCTGCCACGTGTCAGCTGATTCTCACAGCTGACACCCAGCACTTAGTGCCAGGAGTGGTCACAGACCACTCCCGGCACTATAAACCACCAAATACTGTGATCAAACAAGATCGCAGCATTCCGAAAGCCGGCACACGGGCTGACAGCCCCTCTGCTTTGGGATCGTGTACCCCGCGGCGTGATGCGGGGTCCCAATCGTTGCCATGGCGAGCGGTTGTCGTCAAGACGACATACGGCTCACCAGAGCTAGTAAACTTGCTCTTCATGCGCAGTACATGATCAGCAATTCTCCCTGTGTCAGTGCAGTGCTGACAGCTTGTATGGTATGCAGATGCTGCTTCATCTGCATGCCACAGAAGCAATCAGACTGCAAAAAATGATTGTCCCATAGTGGGACTAAATAGAAAAGTTAGGAAAAAGTAAAAAAATTTTTTAAAATAAAATAATTGTAAAAAGATTTTTAAAAAATCAAAAATAATAATAAAAAAAATCAATATACATTCTATCTCTAAATAAAGATTTGAATGAAAAAGGAATCTAAACAATCAAAGTACACATATTTGGTATCGCCACGTCCGCAACGACCCTATCTATAAAACTGTCCCACTATTTATCCCCTTTAGTGAACACCATTAAAAAAAAAAACAAGGCAATGTGAAATATGTGAAATATTAATAAATCGGTGTGGGGACGATGTCAAAGGAAATGAAAAAAATAGAAAAAGATGAAAAAAAGGTAGGTTTGATGTGGGGGTGTGTGAGGGGAACAAGGTGATCTCGGTAGTAAGGAAAATCACAGTGTGGCAAAGGGGATAGGGGATCTACCGATTTATTAATATTTCACATTCCTTTTCAGTTGGCCACCCACATGTGCAATTTGATTCAGCCCTCATTTACATACAGCATCTGTTCCCGCAGTCTCTCCTAGTTTGTGATTAACATTATAAGATGTAGATCCTTCATTTACGCAGTTTTCCTCAACGCAGCCCAACTGGTCCTCTGTGCACACGCAAGTCCTGAGCTCTCCCTCTGACTTCCAGAAGTGCCCAAACAGGTGACCGCAGTGTGTACAACTGCGTGTCACTGAGCGCAGCTCTGGAAGTCCCATTAGCAATAGGAGGCGGCACTTGTTTGACGTGCGCTACATCAACCTATGGGCGCACTCTATTTACACATGGATCTTCTCACCGCAGCCCACCCAGTCACCTGCGCACGCGCAATACCCGATCTCTCCCTCTGTCTTCCGGAGGTGCCCAAACAGGTGACCGCAGTGCGTTCCACTGCATGTCACTGAGCGAAGCTCCGGAAGTCGCATTAGCATGAGGAGGTGGGACGTGTTTTGACGCGTGCTATATCTACCTATTTGCGCACTTCATTCACATTATGAATATTTATGAGCACTATGCACCTTAATACAGGGCCAGTTTAGACAAAGTGGGACCCTGGGCAAAAGTGAGGACCTAAATGCTCACATATTGCACCATCACACAGACACATTTCTGTTGTATTTACATGCACAGAGTTCAGGCCATTAAATGAGCATGATCGACAATACTGAAGTCATTCGACGCTTGTTTCCCTGCCTCTTTACTCCGGCTGGAGAAGAATGTTGGGGACAGATGCAGAAATCTACAAGTCATTAACCCTCATACTCTTTCAGACTCTCTACACTCATCACTGTCCCCAATCTCCTCTTTTTCAGGTCCTGATCTGGCTGTACATCACTACAATGACACTCTCAGAAGCACCATGGACCAAGTAGCACCCCTCACCCTTAGAACCTCCAAGCACAGAGTAAAACAGCCCTGGCTCACATTGCAAACTCGATTTCTCCAGCGATTCTCTAGGAGTGCTGCATGCCTATGGAAGAAAACTCAATCACCAGAAAACTTTATCCACTACAAATTTATGTTACGGACCTATAACGCTGCTATTCACATCACCAACAGACTTACTTCACCACCCTGATTTCCTCACTGTCTAACAACCCCCCAAAACTTTTTGACTCCTTTCACTCCCTCCTCAGTGCGAAAACACAGGCCCCTATCACAAACATCTGTGCTGATGAACTGGCCTTCTACTTTATAGAGAAAGTAGAATATCTGTCAGAAAATAAGCTCCCAGCCATCAAGTGCCACAACTCCAATCCCTCCCAACATCTCCTCTGGCTCACTCTTCACATTTTATCCCATCACAGAAGAAGAATTCTCCAGGATCCTCTCTTCACATCTGACTACATGCACTACTGACTCCATTCCCTCACATGTCCTCCAGTCTCTCTCTCCTGTCATCACTACCCATCTAGCTATAATCTTCAATTTCTCCCTCTCTTCTGGTATTTTCCCCTCCTCCTTCAAACACTCTATCATTATTCCATTACCAAAAAAAAACCTCTCTCAACCCATCCTGCACAAATAACTATGACCAGCCTCCAACGTCCCATTCATCTCTAAACTCTTGGAGCGCCTGGTCCACTTCTGACTTAGGCTGGTTTCACACTTGAGTTTTTTTGCGCTGTTTTTTCACACAAAAAAAGCATGCTTTTTTTTTCCTATTCTTAACATGGGTGCGCATGCACATGCATTTGTACGTGTTTATATGCGCATGCGTTTTTTTGTAGTGTGCGCTCTGGCGCACAAAATGCACTCTGTTGCATTTTTTGAGCGTCCGACTTGCCCCCCAAAAATGCATGCGCACGCAATGCGTTTTTTTTTTACCCAACCACCCATTATAGTTTATGGGTGCGCTGACGTGCATATGTTAATGCGCACATCAGCACAAAAAAAGCATGCGTTTTTTATAAAACGCGCACAAAACCGCAAAAAAACGCACAAAAACGCATGATGCGTTTTTTTATGTGCGTTTGCACTGCGCACGGTGCGCAGCGCAAAAAAATGCAAGTGTGAAAGTAGCCTTACCTGTTACCTCTCCACTCACTCTCTCCTAGATCCATCACAGTCCAGCTTCTGCCCCCTACATTCTACAGAAATTGCACTCAACAAAGTGACTAACGACCTTCTGATAGCATAACGTAATGGTGACAACTCTCTGCTCATTCTTCTCAACCTCTCTGCAGCTTTTGACACTGTTGACCACCATCTCCTACTCTCTATGCTCCAGTCAAAAGGCATAAAGGACACTGCTCTCCTGGTTCTCTTCCGATCTTTATGACTGCTCCTTCAGTTTTTCGTTTGCTGGCTCCACTTTCTTTCTAACTGCTGGGGTCTCTCAGGGCTCAGTTCTTGGCCAACTTCTCTTCTCTCTCTCTACACAGCCCCAGTTGGACAGACCATCAGCAGATTTGGCTTTTAGTACCATCTTTATGCTGATGACAAACAGCTATACACATCATCACCTGACCTTACCCCCCTCTATACTACAGAACACCAGTTGTTATGAATGAGTCACCGTAGGAGGCAAAAACAGAAATACTAGCTAAGTCCAGAAAACCAGAGAAGTTGGCAGCTATCGGATTGCAGACCCCTGAACCTATCAACAACAACTAGCAGTAGCCGTGGGGGGTTCCTACGGTGCCCTAGACCCCTCGATCACAGCCGGAGAACTAAATAGCCTAAAGACAGAAAGGGAAATCTAAACTGCCCCAGAGCAGACCCCAAAGCAATAGGCAGCCCCTAACATATAATGACGGTGAAGCAAGATGAAAAAACACTCACACAGATAGAAAGATAGGCTGAGCAAATGATGGGGCCCAAGCTAACTAAATAGGACAGGATAGAAAAGCTGCTGTCTGCAATCCGCTAAAACCCTATCAAAACAAGAGCCAACAGACTGATAGGGAAAAAAGCCCTGAAGACGCTAGGCTTCTAAAAGACTATATCAGTACTCAGGTATTTTCTGAAGACAGAGCAAAAAGGAATTCAGCTCACCCCAGCAGGGAATGGCAGAAATCCAGAAAAAGAAGGCAAAACAAAACCAAAACACAAATGCAAAAAGCAGAGCAGAAAACTTAGCTTTTGAGGAGCAGGAGTCAGACAGGTCTCCTAGAATCCCTCAGAGAAATCACCAGCAAGGCAGAAGGGCATCGGCTGCCTTATATCCAGTCAGCAATTCCCGTCACCCAGTCATCATCATCCAGCTCAGGTGCTTGGTAATCAGCCTCACTACCTTCCTTCACCAGAAGAGGGAGTTCATCAGACCTCAATGGTGAAGGGGAAAATGAACTCACAACAACCAGTGACAGTCTGTCTGCAGTCTCCAATATCAAGTCTGCTCTCTATCTGAAACTCAACCTTTCCAAAACTGAACTTCTTCTGCTCTACTAACCTCCCTAAATCTGACATCTTCCTCTCTGTGGGTGGCACCACAATAACACCCTGACAGCAAGCAGCAAAAATTGTAATACAAGATTTGATGATCACAGACACCCTGAAAGACTCAAAATTATATATACGCACATCATCAAATCTTGTATTACAATTTTTTGCTATACGCTGTTATTGGTATACGGCATAATTTCAATTTTTGCATATACTTGTACCCAAGATTATCCATATTGTATATACTTTGTTTGATTTATTTGAAATTTTTTATTTTCAGTACATTGACGAAGGTCGTTGTGACCGAAACGTTTGCTGTATGTACTGTATCTTATTAGAACACTCCCTTTTTCACTTGCAATCATTCACGTGTGTGTGCCAAGTTCTTCTATACTGGGTGTCACGTTTGACACCAATCTTTCCTTCCTTCCAATAGGAAGCATTTAAGCAAACCAGGATGGATGAACAAAGAAATTAAGCACATGCTAAAAAGGAAGAAAGAAATGTTTATAAAATGGAAAAAATGAGGCATTTCTAAAGAAGAATATAATGCTGTCTGCAGAACTTGCAGGGCACAAATCAGATTATTAAAGCTGACAATGAATTGAGGCTTGCAAGAGATGCCAAAAGCAATAATAAAGGATTTTGGGGATATGTCAAAAGTAAAAGAAAAGTCAAAGATGCTATAGGATTTTTACAGGATGAAAATGATGAAATGGTAAGACAGGATGTTGAGAAGGCCGAACTTTTAAATTCCTATTTTGCATCTGTTTTCTCTCAGAAAGGAAATGTAACATCAACTGTTCTTCACTGTCCTATTCACTGTCCTATTAAGGGAATAGAAGAATCCAGGATATCTATAAACAGAAAGATAGTGAGGAAACACTTAGCTAGCCTAAATGAATTCAAGTCTCCAGGTCCAGATGAATTACACCCCAGAATACTGAAGGAGATAGCAGAAGAAATTTTTGAACCCCTCTCCATAATCTTTGAAAATTCTTGGAGATCAGGAGAAGTCCCAGAAGACTGGAGAAGAGCAAATGTTGTTCCTATCTTCAAAAAGGGAAAGAAGGTGGACCCAGGCAACTATATGCCGGTGAGTCTGACTTCTATACCAGGAAAGATCGTTGAACAAATTATTAAACAACATGCATGTAAGTACCTGGATAAGAATAAAGTGATTAAACAGAGTCAGCATGGATTTGTAACTAATGTCATGTCAGACTAAGTAATAAATGGAAAATATTTAAATCAGTTTTACACACCGACTGCGAGCTAGCCATACCATACAGAAATAAAAGGGCTAGGAACAGGAGAACACCAATGTGGCTAAATAAGGATGTAAAAAGGGCAATAAATAACAAGAACAAGGCATTTAAGAAGCTAAAACAAGAAGGCAATGAAGAAGCATTAAAAAGTTATAGAGACAAAAATAAAATGTGTAAAAAACAAATACATTTAGCAAAAGTGGAAACTGAGAGACTCATTGCTAAGGAAAGTAAAACAAACCCCAAGCTATTCTTTAATTATATAAACTGTAAAATGATTAAAATTGATGGTGTCGGCCCTTTAAAGAACAAAGAGGGTAAAATCATAGAGAACGATGTGGGAAAAGCAAATGTTTTAAATACTTTTTTCTCAACAGTGTTCACGTAGGAAAAGGATTTGCCAGGGGAAATGCAAAGTGATAATGTAAGCTCCCCATTAAGTATTACGTGCCTAACCCAGGAAGAAGTGCAGAACCTCCTTAGTAAGATTAAAATTGACAAATCACCAGGCCCTGATGGCATTCACCCTCGGGTATTAAGGGAGTTAAGCAATGTGATAGACAGGCCTCTATTCCTTATATTTAAAAACTCTGTAGAAACAGGGTCTGTTCCTTTTGATTGGCGGCAAGCAAATGTGGTACCAATATTCAAAAAGGGGTGTAAAAGGGAACCTGGAAACTATAGGTCGGTAAGCTTAACATCTGTTGTGGGTAAAATTTTTGAAGGGTTTCTAAGGGATACCATTATGGAATATCTCAATGTTAATAAATGTTTAACTCCATATCAACATGGATTTATGAAGGATCGCTCCTGTCAAACTAACCTGATAAGCTTCTATGAAGATGTAAGCTCTCAAATGGATCAAGGAGAATCATTGGATGTCATTTATCTTGACTTCTCTAAAGCATTTGACACTGTCCCACATAAAAGATTGGTAAGTAAGATGAGAAAGCTTGGGCTAGGGGAAAATGTGTGTAGATGGGTAGGTAGCTGGCTTAGTGATAGAAAACAGAGCGGTTATTAATGGTGCATACTCAGATTGGGTCAGGGTTACCAGTGGGGTACCACAGGGCTCTGTATTGGGCCCCCTACTATTTAATATATTTATTAATGATCTAGTGGATGGCTTACACAGTAAAATATCAGTATTTGCAGATGAAACAAAACTATGTAAGGTAGTTAACACAAAGGAGGACAGTCTGCAACTACAGACAGATTTGAGTAAATTGGAGAATTGGGCTGAAAAATGGCAAATGAGGTTTAACACAGATAAGTGTAAGGTTATGCACATGGGAAGGAGAAACAGATGCTACAATTACTTACTAAATGGGAAACTGCTGGGGAAATCAGACATGCAAAAATACTTAGGCATCTTAGTCAATAAGAAGCTAAATTGGAGTGTCCAGTGTCAGGCAGCTGCCACCAAAGCAAATAGGGTCATGGGATGCATTAGAAGAGGTCTGGGGACCCGAGATGAAAACATAATTCTCCCTCTGTACAAATCACTCGTCAGACCACACTTGGAGTATTGTGTACAATTTTGGACGCCAGTGCTCAAGAAAGACATTACTGAACTTGAAAGGGTTCAAAGGAGGGCTACTAAAATGTTAAATGGAGTTGGTTCACTACAATACCCAGAAGGGTTATCAAAATTAGGTCTATTTACTCTAGAAAAGAGAAGACTTAGGGGAGACCTAATATATATGTACAAGTATATCAGAGGGCAATACAGAGATCTCTCCAATGAACTGTTTGTACCGAGGACAGTGACAAGAACAAGGGGGCATTCTCTTCGTTTGGAGGAAAGACAATTTCTGCACCAGCATAGAAGAGGGTTCTTCATGGTAAGAGCAGTGAGGCTCTGGAATTCTCTTCCTGAGGAAGTGGTGATGGCCAACTCACTGAATGAATTTAAGAAAGGTTTGGATGCTTTTCTTGTGAGTAACAGTATAGAAGGTTACAAATAACATAATATTATAGGTAGATGGTTGACCCAGCTTAGGGGAAGGAATTTTTTTCCCTATGGAGAATATTGGCTTCTACTCTGTGGGTTTTTTGCCTTCTCCAGGATCAACAATGCAGAACAGCAGAACAACTGCACTAAAAATAGGCTCAACTAGATGGACATAAGGTCTTCCTTCAGCCTTCCAAACTATCTTACTATGTAACTTACTTTCCTTCTATGACAGAATCACTGATTGCATCGATCAGGGAAATGCTGTAGATATAGTAAATCTTGACTTCAGCAAAGCATTTGACAAAGTATCTCACACAATCCTTATTGAAAAAAATGGCTAAGTATGGAATGGACAAGGCAACTGTTAGGTGGATTCATAACTGGCTTAGTGATCGGACCCAAAGAGTGGTCGTAAATGGCTGCACATCCAGTTGGAAGAATGTCTCAAGTGGGGTACCACAGGGCCCTGTCCTGGGCCCTGTATTGTTCAACATCTTTATCAACTATTTAGATGAAGGAATTGAGGGTAAACTGATTAAATTTGCTGATGACACAAAGCTAGGAGGGATAGCTAATAACAGAGAGAGAGGATTCAAAAAGATATAAATAAACTGGACCAGTGGGCAGCAACTAACAGAATGGTTTTTAACAGGGAAAAATGAAAAGTACTACATCTGGGCAATAAAAATGAAAAAAGCATATACAGAATGGGAGGAATAGGGCTAAGCAACAGCACATGTGAAAAAGACTTGGGTATACTAATAGATTACAGACTGAATATGAGTCAACAGTGTGATGCAGCAGCCAAAATGGCAAATGCAATTCTAGGATGTATTAACGGAAGCATACAGTCTAGATCACGTGAAGTCATTATTGCCCTCTACTCCTCTTTGGTCAGACCTCATCTGGAATACTGTGTCCAGTTTTGGGTGCCACATTTTAAAAAAGACATCAACAAACTGGAGCAAGTTCAGAAAAGAGCGACCAGAATGGTGACTGGTCTGCAAACCCTGTCTTATGAGGAAAGGTTGCAGGATTTGGGAATGTTTAGCTTGCAGAAGAGAAGACTGAGAGGAGACTTAATAGCTGTCTACAAATATCTCAAGGGCTGTCACATTGTAGAAGGATTATCTTTATTCTTATTTGCCCAAGGAAAGACTAGAAGCAATGGGATGAAACTGAATGGGAGGAGACACAGATTAGATATTAGAAAAAACTTTTTGACAGAGTGATCAATGAGTGGAACAGGCTGCCATGAGAGGTGGTGAGTTCTCCTTCAATAGAAGTCTTCAAACAGAGGCTGGACAGACATCTGTCTGGGATGATTTAGCGAATCCTGCTTTGAGCAGGGGGTTGGACCAGATGGCCCAGGAGGTCCCTTCCAACTCTATGATTTTATGATTCTATGATTCTATGATTCCTTCACCTCCCATATTCAATCTCTTGCCCGCTCTTGCCGCTTACACCTAAAGAACATCTCTAGAATCTGTCCTTTTCTCACCATGGA
Source organism: Dendrobates tinctorius (assembly GCF_039654945.1). NCBI lineage: Eukaryota > Metazoa > Chordata > Amphibia > Anura > Dendrobatidae > Dendrobates > Dendrobates tinctorius. Next base: position 29,229,739 of record NW_027361779.1, on the reverse strand, counting down.
AACAACAAAGACCCTCACTGTCGCCCTGATCCACTCCCGCCTGAACTACTGTAATGCTCTATTAACTGGTCTCCCCCTCACTTGACTTCCCCCTCGCCAGTAAGTAATATGCTCAATCATGATCCCCTTCATGTAGAAATGCCCCATCATGATCTCCTTCATGCAGAAATATGCCTCATCATGATCTCCTTCATGTAGAAATATGCCCCATCATGATCCCCTTCATGCAGAAATATGCCCCATCATGATCCCCTTCATGCAGAAATATACCCCATCATGATTCCCTTCATGCAGAAATATGCCTCATCATGATCCCCTTCATGTAGAAATGCCCCATCATCATTCCCTTCATGCAGAAATATGCCCCATCATGATCCCCTTCATGCAGAAATATGCCTCATCATGATCCCTTTTGTAGTAATATGCCCCATCATGATCATGATCCCGTTCATGTAGAAATGCCCCATCATGATCGCCTTCATGCAGAAATATGCCCCATCATGATCCCATTCATGTAGAAATATGCCCCATCATGATCCCCTTCATGTAGAAATGTAGAAATTGCCCATTCCACCACCTCCATCATTTACTTCTCCCCATCACCCCATCATTGCCCTCTCCCTCACCACTATCGTTACCCTCTCCCCTTCACCCATCTTTGGCCCTCTCCCCATCACTCCCATCACTGGCCCTCTTCCCATCACCACCATTATTGGCCCTCTCTCCATCACTGCCACCATTGGCCCTCTCCCCATCACTGGCCCTCTTCCTATCACTCCCATCATTGGCCCTCTCCCCATCAATGCCATCAGTGGGCCTCTCCTCATCACTCCCATCATTGGCCCTCTCCCCATGACCACCATCATTGGCCCTCTTCCCATCACTCTCATCAATGGCCCTCTCCCCATCACTCCCATCATTGGTCCTCTCCCCATCATTGGCCCTCTCCCCATCACTGGCCCTCTCCCCATTATTCCCTTCATTGGCCCTCTCCCAATCATTGACACACACACACCACAGCAGCTTCACTGGCACACACAAACACACACACAAACATACACCACAGCAGCTTCACTGGCACAGCAGCCACACTCAGCTCTCTGCGAACCGGCAGCTTCCTTCCTCTCACTGGCACAGCGGCTGTGGAGCTGCATGATGATGTCATCCAGCCGTGCCGCTCAATGTGTGAGGCAGGAAGCTGCAGCTCCAGAACAAGGATGAGACGATGCCATGTGCCAGCTGAGAGGGCTCTGCGTGCCCTCTCTGGCATGCATGCCATAGGTTTGCCATCAGTGCCCTATAACAATAATGTTTAAGCGCCCACTTAACTTTTAATAATATCCCCTGAGATGTTTAATTCATCTATATGCAGTATGCTGGGCCTACAGCTTCCCCTACACACCGTACGATGATCCCACAGCAGCCCTATACACAGTATGGTAGGCACACAGCTCCCTTATATACAGTATCATGTCCCCCAGAGTTCCCCTATACATATAATGATGTCCCCACTGCTCCTCCAATACACAGTATAATAGTTAATAGCGTTCTGATACTTTGTGACGCCTGCATTGAGAGCCCCTTTACCTGGAGTAAATTAACTTTATTCCTCCTGGCAGCCTTGCTCTTCCAGTCATAAAGGTTGAGCTGGCATGGTTTCAGTCACCACTCTGTGTATAGAGAGTGGTGGCTGTAACCTCACCCTGGCACCGACTGAAAGCTGCCTCAGCACCGTCTGCCAACAGGTAGTTACACAACTGGTGCTCCTATAGCAAATAATGCTTCTTAAATACCCACTTAATATTTAACTGAGTCGCCCTATGTACAGTAGTAATGGCCCCAGCATCGCTGATGTGAGGAACAGGGGGTTATGTGATGACTCTTTCGGCGTCTCCCAATTATCTACTATTGAGTGAAGTCAAACTAATCTAGTCGAAGCGTGCAAATTGCAAATGTGGTCGCATGACCGCCTGATCACACCAGTGGTCTTGGGGTCTTATGGCGGCAGGCCCACCCCATCATGATTTTGCAGTCTGTAGTCTCAGAGTTTCTGAAGACAATTATCGTGAGCCTTTAAAAACTTTATAATAATAATAAATTGCTTAGTAATAAATTATTAAATAGAATGCAGCTCTTGGTTACTGTATGGTTATACTTGTAAGGAGGCAGACAGACTGAAGTAATTCTCGTGCGAGGATCGCATCGCAACCCTCGGACCGACCGTCAGCTCTTCACACCTGAGTGTGACAGCTGCACAGTAATCCATCACGCTCATGTCAGGAGTGGTACCGGCCAGTCCGAGGATTGCAGTGTGATCCTCGCATGAGTTATACAGCCGTCTGTCTGTGCCCTTGTTATACCAACACTGTCTCCATCCCACACCCCGACAGCCCATCCTCTCACATGCACCCCTCAGTGCTCTGTCCCCTTGATTCCACAATACCCCATCCTCTAACATTCACCTGCAGTGACCTGTCCCCCCTCCCCACAATACCCCCATCCTCTCATATTCACCCCCAGTGCTCTGTCCCCCTCCCCCACAATCCACTATCCTCTCACATTCTGTGCCCTGTTCCCCCTGCCTCAAAATACCTCCATCCTCTCCCATTCACCCTGCATGCCCTGTACCCCTGCCTCATAATACCCCCATCCTCTCACATTCATCTCCTGTCACCCTTTGTCATGATCCCACTGCTGACACCGTATGTCACGGACGGGGGGAATGCGATGCACTGCCGGCACACGGCTATCACAGGCACAGTGGGGGCTTATCTTAATTATCCTGCCACTGGCACTATGTGACAAAAATACAGCACACTAGTCTTGCCCTAACAATTTATCGCAGGGGGGTTTGTTATGAGCTCATTTTCTGCTCCACCAGCTGGGAGTTCTCCTTCTGTTCTCCCTCTGGTAGTGACAGGAGGTAGAGAGGTTAGTTGAATTGGTAATGGTCTGCCACCTGACGAGGAGGATAGTGATTGGATTTTTGGAGTATCAGACTGGATATAAGACAGCCAACGCCCTATCCTGTTGCTGGTGATTCAGTCTGTTTCTCAGGTCTTGGATTTCAGCTCTCCTCCAGTCATCTCAAGTTAAGTTTGTTTTTTGCTAATGTTCACACTTGCTCTTGTTGGTCAACTCAGTTTCTGTGTGGTCAGCCAGCCCGGCTGGGCTTTGCTGAATTTCCACTCTCATTTATCTGTATTTGCCAATTTGCCTTTTTGTCCTTTATTAGATTGGCCTCTTTTTGCTCTGCCTCAGAATATTCCAGAGTGCTAATATAGTGGGAGAAGTCTAGTGACTTCAGGGTTAATTTTGCTATCAGAAGCGTTGGACATTATTTTTGGTAGGGTTTTTTGGCAGATTGCAGACAGTATCTTTCCTTTCCTGTTCTTTCAAGTTAGTTTGGCCCCATCGTTTGCTCAGCCTATTTTTCTGCCTTTGGTTGTGTTTTCATCTTACTTCACCGTCAATACATGTGGGGGGCTGTCTTTCCTTTGGGGTCTGCTCTGGGGAGATAGTGTTCCTCTTTTCTTACTTTAGGTTTATTTAGCTCTCCGGTTGTGACGAGGCGTCCAGGACCAACGTAGGCACGCTCCACGACAACTTCTAGTTGTGTGTTAAGATCAGGACTCTGCAGTCTGCATAGTTACCAACCTCTCTGGTTTTCTGAGACTTAGCGTGTGTTGCTTTTTTCCTCCTCGGTGACCCATTCATAACAGAATCACCAGTCATACCGCAGATTCTAGGGTACTCAAAAGCAGGAAGGAATTGTTTAAGAAAAAAGAAGGAAAAAGGGAAAGAAAAAGAAAGTGTCAGAATTTTTTTTTTGTATATTTTTTCCTCTTTTTCTCTGGGGCCGTAGGAGGATTTATTTTCTCTCCTAATGGAGATTAAGCAACTGTCTGATCATGTGGAGCAACTTGCTGCTGAAGTGCAGGGAATTTCTACCTACCTCATTCAGTCACATGTTGCTGAACCCAAGATCCCTACTCCTGATGTTTTTTCTGGGGATCGGTCTAAATTTCTGAATTTTAAGAATAATTGTAAATTATTTCTTGCCTTGAAGCCTAACTCATCGAGGAGCTCTGTGCAGCAGGTTAAAATTGTCATCTCCTTGCTGCGTGGCGATCCCCAGGATTGGGCGTTTTCTCTGACACCTGAAAATCCTATTCTGACTAATGTGGATGCATTTTTTCAGGCTTTGGGGTTGTTGTATGATGAACCTAATGCTGTTGATCAAGCTGAGAGAACCCTGTTGGCATTAAGCCAGAGTCAGGATCCTGCAGAGTTATACTGTCAAAGATTCCGAAAGTGGGCAGTCCTTTCTACATGGAATGATAGTGCACTGGCAGCTCTCTTTCGGAAAGGTTTATCAGAGACCGTAAAGGATGTTATGGTGGGATTTCCTGTTCCCTCTGGTCTGGATGGCTCTATGTCATTAGCCATTCAAGTTGATCGGCGTTTACGTGAACGTAAGACTACACGGGAGGCGCTGCCACTTTCTGAACAAGTGTCTGAACCTATGCAATGTGATGGGGTGTTGTCTAGGGTGCAACGTCAGGAGTTTAGAAGGCATAATAAGCTGTGTTTTTTCTGTGGAGACGCCTCTCATACTATTTCTGTCTGCCCTAAACGAGAGAAACGTTTTGCACACACATTTGCTGTGGGCAGTGTACAACCTAAGTTCCTTTTGGCAATTACTTTGATCTGATCCTTGTCCACATTTTCCACAAAGGCTTTTGTGGATTCAGGAGCAGCTTTGAATCTGATGGATTTGGACTTTGCTAAACGTTGTGGCTTGTCCATGACGCCTCTGCAGACGCCTATTCCTTTGAGGGGTATTGATGCCACTCCTTTGGCAGAGAATAAACCTCAGTTTTGGACCCAGGTGATAATGCGAGTTGCCCCAGACCACCAAGAAAATTGTAAATTTTTGGTTCTGCATAATTTACATGATACTATTGTTCTGGGTTTCCCCTGGTTGCAAACTCATAACCCAGTTTTGGATTGGAAATCTGTGTCTGTGGGGAGTTAGGGTTGTCAGTGTGTTCTTAGGGACGCTCCTGTTTTCTCCACCTCTCCTCAGTCTCATGATATTCCTGATTATCTGGCTGATTTCTCTGATGTATTTAGTGAGAGTAAGTCTGTGTCTTTGCCTCCTCATAGAAGTTATGACTGTGCAATTGAGTTGATGCCTGGGTGTAAATTTCCCAAGGGTCGGCTTTTCAACTTATCTGTACCCGAACATGATGCAATGCGATCCTATATTAAGGAGTCGTTGAAGAAGGGTCATATTAGACCATCCTCGTCGCCTTTGGGCGCTGATTTTTTTTTTGTGGCCAAGAAAGATGGTTCATTAAGACCGTGTATTAATTATCGTTCCCTTAACAAGATGACGGTTAAATATCAGTACCCGTTACCTCTGACGTCTGATTTATTCTCCAGAGTTAAGAGTGCCTGCTGGTTTACTAAGCTTGACCTCAGGGGGGCGTATAATCTTATTCGCATTAAGCACGGGGATGAATGGAAGACGGCGTTTAATACTCCGGAGGGACATTTTGAGTACCTGGTGATGCCTTTTGGGCTCTCCAATGCCCCTTCTGTCTTCCAGTCCTTTATGAATGTTATTTTTCGAGACTTTGTAGATAAGTTTTTGATCATCTATTTGGATGATATTTAGATCTTTTCTAGTGATTGGGATTCCCATGTGGAACATGTCCGGACTGTGTTCCGGATTTTGAGGGAGAATTCCCTGTTTGTTAAGGGATCGAAATGCCTCTTTGGCGTACAGAGGATTTCATTTTTGGGATTTATCTTGTCTCCATCGACTATTGAAATGGCCATTTATGATTGGGTTCAGTCTACTTCTTTGAAGGCTCTCCAGAAGTTTTTGGGTTTTGCTAATTTCTATCGTAAATTTATAGGTAATTTTTCTAGTATTGTCAAACTACTGACTGATCTGACCAAGAAGGGAGCTGATGTGCTGAATTGGTCTCCTGAGGCTGTCTCAGCATTTCAGGAGCTTAAGCGGAGATTTACTTCAGCTCCAGTTCTATGGCAACCTGATGTCTCACTTCCAATTCAAGTGGAGGTAGATGCTTCTGAGATTGCTGCAGGAGCTGTTTTGTCCCAAAAAGACCCTGTGGCTTCTAAGATGAATCCCTGTGCCTTCTTTTCTCGAAAGTTCTCCCCATCTGAACGCAACTATGACGTGGGGAATCGGGAATTGTTGGCCATGAAATGGGCATTTGAGGAGTGGAGACATTGGTTGGAGGGAGCTAGACATCAATTTGTGGTCCTCACCGATCACAACAATCTGATGTATCTGGAGTCGGCTAAACACTTGAATCCTAGACAGGCTAGATGGGCATTGTTTTTCATGCGTTTTAATTTTGTGGTCTCTTTTCTTCCGGGCACTAAGAATGTTAAGGCAGACGCCCTTTCCAGGAGTTTCTTTGCTGAGTCTCTTAATGTGACTGAGCCTACTACTATCCTAGGTGAGGGGGTAGTTCTTTCTGCCGGACTGGCTGACCACACAAAAACTGAGCTGACCAACAAGAGCAAGTGTGAACATTAGCAAAAAACAAACTTAACTTGAGATGAATGGAGCAGAGCTGAAGTCCAAGACCTGAGAAGCAGACTGAATCACCAGCAACAGGATAGGGTGTCAGCTGTCTTATATCCAGTCTGATACTCCAGAGATCCAATCATTATCCTCCTCGTCAGGTGGCAGACCATTACCAATTAAACTAACCTCACCTCACCACCTCCTGTCACCACCAGAGGGAGAACGGAAGGAAAACTCCCAGCTGGTGGAGCAGAAAATGAGCTCATAACAGTACCCCCCCTTGAGGAGGGGTCACCGAACCCTCATCCACGCCACCAGGCCGATCAGGATGGGCCCGGTGAAAAGCACGAACCAATTTATTGGCATGAATATCCGAGGCAGAGACCCAAGAATTATCCTCCTGGCCATAACCCTTCCATTTGACCAAATACTGGAGTCTCCATCAGACCAAACGAGAATCCAATATTTTCTCTACCTCATATTCCACATTGCCTTTAACCAAAACAGGGTCAGGAGGGGCCGTCACAGGAACTACTGGCTCAACAAACCTCTTCAACAGTGATTTGTGAAATACGTTATGGATTTTGAACGTAACTGGAAGAGCCAATCGAAAAGAAACAGGATTAAGAATCTCCAAAATCTTATAAGGTCCAATAAATCTTGGCTTAAATTTTGAAGATGCAACTTTCATAGGAATATTCTTAGACGACAACCAAATCATATCACCCACTTTACACCGGGGACCAATGGTTCTATGCCGGTTGGAAAAACTCTGGGCCTTTTCCTGAGAGAGTGACAGGCTGCTTAGCGGCCGCCACCTGACAAATGCAATCACGCTCGGTCTAGAAAGGCCAGTGGCGCAAGCCCAGCACCTCTTTGGGTGTTTTCAAGAAAAATAAATCGGAAGGGAAATTGGGCAAAATGCATGACCCCGGACCTGTGAGCTGGTCTCCCATTCAGGTCCCAACCCAGGCTCGGGTTGCTTAGCGGCTGCCACCTGACAAATGCAACCATGCTTGGTCTAAAATAGCCGGTGGCATAAGCCAAGCACCTCTTGGTGTTTCCAAGAAAAAAAAAATCCGAAGGGAAAAACACATGACCCCTGACATGTGAGCGCAGGCTTGTCTCCCATTCGGGTCCCAACCCAGGGTCAGGTTGCTTAGTGGCCGCCACCTGACAAATGCAACGACGCTTGGTATAGAATGTCTGGTGGAAGAAACCCAGCACCTCTTTTGGTGTTTTAAAAAAAAAAAAATTAGAAGGGAATTTGGTCAAATCACATGAACCCAGACCTGTGAGCACGGGCTGGTCTCCCATGTGGGTCCCAACCCAGGCTCAGGTTGCTTAGCAGCTGCCACCTGACAAATGCAATCACGCTCAGTCTAGAATGGCCGGTGGCATAATCTCAGCACCTCTTTGGGTGTTTTCAAGAAAAAAAAATGGGAAGGGAAATTGGGCAAAATGTGTGACCCCCAACCTGTGAGCGCAGGCTGGTCTCCCATTCGGGTCCTAACCCAGGCTCAGGCTGCTTAGCGGCCGCCACCTGATAAATGCAATAATGCTTGGTCTAAAATGGCTGGTGGCACAAGCCCAGCACGTCTTTGGGTGTTTTCAAGAGAAAAAAAACGGAAGGGAAATTGGGCAAAACGCATGACCCCCAACCTGTGAGCGCGGGCTGGTCTCCTATTCGGGTCCCAACCGAGGGTCAGGCGGCTTAGCTGCCACCACTTGACAAATGCAATCACGCTCGGTCTAGAATGGCCGGTGGCACAAGCCCAGCACCTCTTTGGGTGTTTTCAAGAAAAAAATAATCATAAGGGAAATTGGGCAAAATGCATGAACCCAGACCAGTCTCCCATTCGGGGCTCAAGCTGCTTAGCGGCTGCCACCTGACAAATGCAATCATGCTTGGTCTAGAACGGCTAGTGGCGCACGCCCAGCACCTCTTTGGGTGTTTTCAAGAAAAAAAAAATCGGAAGAGAAATTCGGCAAAACGCATGACACCGGACCTGTGAGCGCGGGCTGGTCTCCCATTCGGGTCCCGACCGACACTCAGGCTCAGGATGCGTATGGGCCGCCACCTGACAAATGCAATCACGCTCGGTCTAGAACAGCAGGTGGCACAAGCCCAGCACCTCTTTGGGTGTTTTCAAGAAAAAAAAAAATCAGAAGGGAAATACACATGAGCCCGGACCAGTCTCCCATTCAGGTACCCGACCAGGCTCAGGCTGATTAGCGGCCACCACCTGACCAATGCAATCACTCTTGGTCTAGAATGGCCGGTGGTACAAACCCAGCACCTCTTTGGGTGTTTTAAAGAAAAAAAAAAACGGAAGGGAAATTGGGCAAAATGCATGATCCCAGACTGGTCTCCCATTCGGGTCCCAACCCAGGCTCAAGCTGCTGCCACCTGACAAATGCAATCACGCTCGATCTAGAACTGCTGGTGGCACAAGCCCAGCACCTCTTTGGGTGTTTTCAAGAAAAAAAAAATCGGAAGGGAAATTGGGCAAAACGCATGACTCCGGACCTGTGAGCGCGGGCTGGTCTCCCATTCGGGTCCCGACCGACACTAAGGCTCAGGATGCATAGGGGCCGCCACCTGACGAATGCAATCACGCTCGGTCTAGAACGGCCGGTGGCGCAAGCCCAGCACCTCTTTGGGTGTTTTCAAGAAAAAAATATCGGAAGGGAAATTGGGCAAAACGCATGACCCCAGACCTGTGAGTGCGGGCTGGTCTCCCTTTCGGGTCCCGACCAAGGCTCAGGCCGCTTAGCAGCCACCACCTGACAAATGCAATCATGCTTGGTCTAGAATGGCCAGTGGAGCAAGCCCATCACCTCTTTGGGTGTTTTCAAGAAAAAAACAATCGGAAGGGAAATTGTGCAAAACGCATGACCCCAAACCTGTGAGCGCAGGCTGGTCTCCCATTCGGGTCCCGACCCAGGGTCCGGTTGGTTAGCGGCCACCACCTACCAAATGCAATCATGCTCGGTCTAGAATGGCCGATGGCACAAGCAAAGGACCTCTTTGGGTGTTTTCAAGAAGAAAACAATCGGAAGGGAAATTGGGCAAAACACATGACCCCGGACCTGTGAGAGCAGGCTGACCTCCCATTCGGGTTTCAACCCAGGCGCAGGTTGCCACCTGCCAAATGCAATAACGCTTGGTCTAGAATGGCCGGTGACACAAGCCAGCACCTCTTTGGGTGTTTTCAAGAAAAAATCAATCGGAAGGGAAATTGGGCAAAACACATGACCCTGGACCTGTGAGTGCGGGCTGGTCTCCCATTCAGCTCCCGACCCAGGCTGCTTAGCGGCCACCACCTGCCAAATGCAATCACACTCGGTCTAGAATGGACGGTGGCACAAGCCCAGCACCTCTTTGGGTGTTTTCAAGAAAAAAACAATCGGAAGGGAAAAACACATTACCCCTGACCTGTGAGTGCGGGCTGGTCTCCCATTCAGGTCCCAACCAAGACTCAGGTTGCTTAGCGGCCGCCACCTACCAAATGCAATCACGCTCGGTCTAGAATGACTGGTGGAACAAACCCAGCACCTCTTTGGGTGTTTTCAAGAAAAAAAACAATCGGAAGGGAAATTGGGCAAAACACATGACCCTGGACCTGGACCTGTGAGTGCGGGCTGGTCTCCCATTCGGGTCCCGACCCAGGATCAGGTTGCTTAGTGGCCGCCACCTGCCAAATGCAATCATGCTCGGTCTAAAATAGCCTGTGGCACAAGCCCAGCACCTCTTTGGGTGTTTTCAAGAAAAAAACAATCGGAAGGGAAATTGGGTAAAATACATGACCCTGGACTGGTCTCTCATTCGGGTCCTAGCCCTGTCTAAGGTTGCTTGGCAGCCACCACCTGACAAATGCAAGTATGCTTGGCCTAGAATGCCCAGTGGCACAAGCTCTTCACCTCTTTGGGTGTTTTCAAGAAAAAAAAATCGGAAGGGAAATTGGGCAGAAAGCAGGACCCCGTACCTGTGAGCACGGCCCAGTCTCAAGCTGCTTAGTGGCCGCCACCTGACGAATGCAATCACGCTCGGAATAGAATTGCCAGTGTCACAAGCCTGGCACCTCTTTGGGTGTTTTCAAGAAAAAAAATATCGGAAGGGAAATTGGGCAAAACGCATGACCCTGGACCTGTGAGCGAGGGTTGGTCTCCCATTTGGGTCCCAACCGAAGCTGCTTAGTGGCCTCCAAATGAAGAATGCAATCACGCTAGGCCTAGAATGGCTGGTGGCACAAGCCTGGCACCTCTTTGGGTGTTTTCAAGAAAAAAAAAATCGGAAGGGAAATTGTGCAAAATGCCTGAACCCAGACCAGTGATCGCAGGCTGGCCTCCCATTCTGGTACCAGCCCAAGCTCAGGCTGCTTAGCTGCCACCAAGTGACAAAGGAAATCACGTGCAGTTTTGAACGGCCAGTGGCACAAGCCTGGCACCACTTTGGGTGTTTAAAAAAAAAAAAATCGAAAGGGAAATTGGGCAAAACGCATGAACAAATCTTGTGAGCTTGAAACTGTCTCCCATTCAGGTCCCTAAGCAAGCTCAGGTTGCTTAGCAGCTGCCACCTGACAAATGCAATCACACTAGGCCAAGAACAGCTGGTGGTAGAAGCCAGGTACCTCTTTGGGTGTTTTCAAGAAAAAAAAATCGGAAGCGACATAGGGCAAAACGCATGACCCCGGACTGGTCTCCCATTTGGATCCAGGCCCAGGCTGCTTAGCGGCCGCCACCTGTTGAATACAATCACGCTTAGCCTAGAATGGCCCGTGCCATAAGCCTGGCACCTCTTTGGGTGTTTTCAAGAAAAAAAAAATCAGAAGGGAAACTCACATGAACCCAGACCGGTCTTCCATTTGGGTCCCGACCCAAGCTCAGGCTGCTTAGCGGCTGCCACCTGACTAATTCAATCATGCTCAGCCTAGAATAGCTGGTGGTGCAAGCCCAGCACCTCTTTGGATGTTTTCAAGAAAAAAAAAAATCAGAGGGGAAATTGGGCAAAGGGCATGAACCCGGACATGTGAGCACGGGCTGGTCTCCCATTTACGTCCCGGCCCAGGATCAAGCTGCGCAGCGGCCGCCACCTGATGAATGCAATCACACTTGGCCTAGAAAGGGCGGTGGCGCAAACCTGGCATCTCTTTGGCTGTTTTCAAGAAAAAAAATCAATCAGAGGGGGAATTGGGCAAGATGCCTGAACCAGGACCTGTGAGTGCAGGCCGGTCTCCCATTTGGCTCCAGTCTCAAGCTCAGGCTGCTTTGCAGTTGCCACCTGACGTATGCAATCACGCTAGGCCTAGAACAGCCGGTGGCACAAGCCTGGCACCTCTTTGGGTGTTTTCAAGAAAAAAAATCGGAAGGGAAATTGGGCAAAACACATGAACCCAGACCTGAGAGCACGAGCTGGTCTCCTATTTGGGTCCCAGCCCCGGCTCAGGGTGCTTAGCAGCCGCCACCTGATGATCGCAATCACACTCAGCCTAGAATGGCTGGTGGCATAAGCCAAGCACCTCTTTGGGTGTTTTCAAGAAAAAAAAATCAGAAAGGAAATTGGGCAAAATGCATGACCCCAGACCTTTGAGCACAGGCTGGTCTCCCATTTGGGTCCCGACCCAAGCTGCTTAGCAGCTGCCACCTGACAAATGCAATCACGCTAAGCGCAGAACAGCTGGTGGCCTGAGCCCAGCAACTTTTTTGGTGCTTTCAAGAAAAAAAAAATCGGAAGGGAAATTGGGCAAAATGCATGACCCCGGACCTGTCGATTTGCCCACTGGTCCCTGCCCAGCGCCAACCTGCTTAGCAAATAACACCACATGGGAGCACACACACACACACAGCCTAGAAGGGCCGCTGGCACAAGCTCAGCGCCTCTCAGGATCTTTTCAAGAGAAAAAAAACTCAGAAGGAAAAGATGGGAAAAATTTGAAAAATGCATGACCCCAGACCTGTCAATTTGCCCACTGGTCTCCCATTCTGATCCCAGCCATAAACTGCTTAGCACATAACACCTGACGGGAGCACACACACAGCCTAGAAGGGCTGCTGGCACAAACTCAGTGCCTCTCAGGGTCTTTTCAACACATGACCCCAAACCTGTCAATTTGCCTGCTGGTCTCCCATTGTGGTCCCAGCCGTAAACTGCTTAGCAAATGACAAGAGCACTCACGCACAGCCTAGAAGGGCCACTGGCACAAGTTCAGCACCTTCCTGGGTCTTTTCAAGAGGAAAAAAAACTCAGAAGGGAAAGATGGGTTTAACTGGAAACACGCATGACCCTGGACCTGTCGATTTGCCTGCTGGTCTCCCATTCTGGTCCCAACCCTGCAGCACCTGTTTAGCAAATGACACCTGACGGGAGGACTCACACAGAGCCTAAAAGGGCTGCTGTCGCAAGCTCAGCACCTCTCTGGGTCTTTTCAAGAGGAAAAAAACTCAGAAGAGAAAGATGGGAAAAATTGGTAAAACACATGATCCCGCACCTGTTGATTTGCCTGCTGGTCCTGGCACAGCTGCAACCTGCTTAGCAAATGACATCTGATGGGAGCACTCACACACAGCCTAGAAAGGCTACTAGCACAAGCTTAGCACCTCTTTGGGTCTTTTCAAGAGGAAAAAACTCATAAGGGAAAAATAGTACTAAATTCACACATTTCTTGTATGCTTATGGTTGAAATGTTGCCTTTTCTGGTTGTGGAGATGGAAGCTTTCTGCACCCTGATGGATGCAGCCATCCCAAGATACTCGGTCCCCAGCCACCATTATTTTTCCCGCTGTACCATCTCAGCATTACACAAGCACGTGTCCCACAACATTACTCATGCCCTCAACAATGCAGTCACGTGGGCAAGTGTTTGTGGCCAGGGATGGTATATCTTGCTAACGGCACACTGGGTTAACATAGTGGAAGTCGGGACCCAGTCAGACATTGAGATGGAACATGTACTCCCGATGCCAAGGATTGTGGGCCCTATGTCAATCAGGGTTGCCTCCACAGTGTACAGCTCCTCCTCCTCCTCTTCAGTCTCCATCTCTGAAATGAGCACATCAGTCACAAGCTGGAAGCACTGCAGCACTGCCAAAGCCAAGCTGCAACAGGCTGTGCTGAAGCTAATTTGCTTATGTGACAAAACGCACAATGCTGAAGAGTTGTTGATAGCTCTGGAAGAGCAGGCAGATGTGTGGCTGACACTGCTGAGCCTCCAGCCAGGCATGGTTGTGTGTGACAATGGCAGGAACTCCTTAGGTGTTTTTTGCATGTTAATATGGCATATTAGCCTAATAAAGTTTTTTTCATTTATGCCGGTGTGCTGAACGAACTTTCTTCTTCTTGTGCACAACTGTCATACCCTCTGTTCAGCATGGATGGCCTGAGGACAGGGAGGAAGAGGAGGAGGAGGACACCTTGGTCAGTCATCCTGTTGGTGAGGACACGGAAGGCTTGCCTGTTACCAGTCTGGCATGCATGGCTGACTTTATGTTGCGCTGCCTTTCCCGTGACCCTCGTATTGTAAAAATATTGGGTAGCAGTCATTACTGTGTAGTGACTCTTTTAGAACCACGCTACAAGGAGAACATTAATTCTCTTGTTCCAGAGGCAGACAAGTGTACTAAAATCGTGCAGTACCAGAGGTCCATTGTTGCAGTATTATAAAAAAAAATTCCCATCTCAATACGCTGGCGGCAGACATAACAGTTTGTTGAACAACCAAGGAGTGCAGGCGAGAGAGACACAACTCCAATCCAGCAGAGGCAGGGGAACACTGGCAAAGTTCTGGGACAGTTTTTTCAGACCCTCCCATCACCCTGACCCTGAGGCCCAGGGTAATGTCACAAGGAATGGAATGTTTTTTAAATTGCTGAGGGAGTACCTTGCTGACCGTACCAACATCCTCTGTGATTCCTCTGTGCCATTTAATTATTGGGTATCCAAGCTGGACACGAGGTATGAACTGACTCTATACGCCTTGGAGGTCCTGGCCTGCCCTGCCGCTAGCGTTTTATCAGAGCGGGTTTTTAGTGCCTCTGGTGGAATTATCACAGATAAGCGCATTCACCAGTCAACGGAAAATGCAGACAGGCTCACTCTTATTAAAATGAACAAGGGCTGGATTGGGCCAGACTTCTTGACACCACCAAATGATGACAGCGAAACATAACCTCCCATCTAGTGTCTTTTTTGGAGGTGTATTCCCATGCACGTCTTCACACCCACACATGGGTATACGCTTCCTGATTTTGGCTATTTGGTGTCCTCCTCCTCCTTCTCCTCTTCCTTACCATCCTCCACCACTCGAACACCAGGGCGAATGTATTCCATCATGCTCCAGCCACTCTAGTTTTTGGCAAGGGTGTTATGATGCCCCTCGCCAAAATTTAAAAAATATGTACCCCCAAGGGGAAATGTTTGTCAGCCCATACACAGTGTATGGGCATTACAAGTCTAGGAGAGCCACTTCTTTCAATTGGGCATATTTTTTTTTGTGCCTTCCTCCACGTCTCATCATCCAACACCACTAGATCACCAGGGTTGACATGCTCCATGCTGCTATAGCCAGTGTCGATTTCTTAGCATGGGTGGGTGGTTATGCAGGCCATAAAATACTTTTTATGAAAAAGGTTGAGATGTACCCCACAGGGGAAAATTTTTGCCAGCCCATACACTTAGTATATGGGCATTACAAGTCTAGGAGACCCGCTCCTTTAAATTGAGCATATTTTTTAATGAGGCCTTCCTCCACATCTCATCATCCACCGCCACTAGATAACCAGGGTTAACGTGTTCCATGCTGCTACAGCCAGTGTCAAATTCTTAACAAGGGTGGGTGATTATGCTAGAGGTACAATAATTGTTATGAAAATGGTTGAGGTGAACCTCTCAGGGGAAAATGTTTGTCAGCCTAAATGTATGGGCATTACAAGTCTAAGAGACCCGCTCCTTTAAATTGGGCATATTTTTTAATGAGACCTTCCTCCACGTCTCATCATCCACCGCCACTAGATAACCAGGGTTAACGTGTTCCATGCTGCTACAGCCAGTGTCAAATTCTTAACAAGGGTGGGTGATTATGCTAGAGGTACAATAATTGTTATGAAAATGGTTGAGGTGAACCTCTCAGGGGAAAATGTTTGTCAGCCTAAATGTATGGGCATTACAAGTCTAAGAGACCCGCTCCTTTAAATTGCATATTTTTTAATGAGACCTTCCTCCACGTCTCATCATCCACCGCCACTAGATCACCAGGGTTAATGTGTTCCGTGCTGCTACAGCCAGTGTTGAATTGTTAACAAGGGGGATTGGTTATGCTGGCAGTATAATAATTGTTATGAAAAAGGTTGAGGTGTACCACACAGGGAAAATGTTTGCCAGCCCATACACTTACTTTAGTGTATGGGCATTACAAGTCTAGGAGACCCGCTCCTTTAAATTGGGCATATTTTTTAATGAGGCCTTCCTCCACATCTCAACATCCACTGCCACTAGATCCCCAGGGTTAATGTGTTCCGTGCTGCTACAGCCAGTGTTGATTTCTTAACAAGAGTGGGTCGTTATGCTGGATGTAAAATAATTGTTATGAAAAAGTTTGAGGTGTACCCCACAGGGGAAAATGTTTGTCAGCCTAAGAATTTGGGCATTACAGGTCTAGGAGACCCGCTCCTTTAAATTGGGCATAATTATTAATGAGGCCTTCCTCCACATCTCATCATCTACTGCCACTAGATCACCTGTGTTAATGTGTTCCGTGCTGCTACAGCCAGTATTGATTTCTTAACAAAGGTGGGTGGTTTTGCTGGACGTAAAATAATTGTTATGAAAAGGTTGAGGTGTACCCCACAGGGGAAAATGTTTGCCAGCCTAAGAGTATGGGCATTACAAGTTTGGGAGACCCGCTACTTTAAATTGGGCCTATTTTTTAATGAAGCCTTCCTCCACGTCTCATCATCCACCGCCACTAGATCACCAGGGTTAACGTGTTCCATGCTGCTACAGGCAGTGTCGATTTCTTAAGAAGGAAGAGTGGTTATTCTGGGTGTAAAATAATTGTTATAAAAATGATTAAGGTGTACCCCACAAGGGAAAATGTTTGCCAGCCCATACACTTAGTGTATGGGCATTACAAGTCTAGGAGACCCGCTCCTTTAAATTCGGCATATTTTTTAATGAGGCCTTCCTCCACGTCTCATCATCCACCACCTCTAAATCACCAGGGTTAAATTGTTCCTCACTGCTACAGCAAGTGTCGATTTCTTAACAAGGGTGGGTGGTTATGCTGGCCGTAAAATATTTGTTATGAAAAAGGCTGAGGTGCACCCCACAGTGGAAAATATTTGCCAGCCCATACACTTAGTGTATGGACATTACATGTCTATTAGACTCACTCCTTTGTAATGAGACATTTTTTTTATGAGGCCCTCCTCCATGTTTCTTCTAAGGGGGGTTGGGTTGCGTGCAAATTTGGGTCAAGGCGGCCCCTGCATTCAGTGCATATGGAAACAGTATGGCAGGACCAACTGAAGAATGTGAAGTGGATTTTCCTGGGCCCATCCAGTACGTGGGTTCAAAGGCTTATTGGGGTGCATATGACTTGGTAGCAGGGCTGTCCTTGCAGTAAATGCATAAGAAAACAGAATGGGAGTACAAAATGAATAATGTGAAGTGGGTTTTTCTGTGCCCATCCAGTACCTGGGTTCAAAGGCTTATTGGGGTGCATATGACTTGGCAGCAGGGCAGGCCTTGCTGTCAATTCATAAGAAAAGAGTATCGGAGTACAAAATGAATAATGTGAAGTGGATTTTCTTGTGCCCTTCCAGTACGTGGCTTCAAAAGCTTATTGGGGTGCATGTAACTTTGTAGCAGGCCACGCCTTGCATTCAATCCAATATTTTTTCAGGAAGCCCTTCTGTACCTCATGTGAAAGGGGTATTGGGGTGCGTCGTAATTCTTGGCAGCCCAACCACTGCCTAGGCAATAACAGCATAGGAGACCCACTGTTTAATAATGGCCCTTTAAGAAGATTAATGCTGCCTGATGACCCTGTAAAAATAGGCTCTGTGACTTTAAGAGTCCCTCCTTCATAAATGAAACAAGATGTGTCTGCTTATGTGTCACACATCACATGGCCTGCTAGGGTTGTTAAATTTTACAATGACATTTCCCAGTGAATGCATTTGTATTGGTTGAAATAAATGCTAAAGTTGCAAAACTCCTCAAAAACGCTGTGTGTGAACATAGCCCAAGTGGTGGAGGAACATTTTTGGGGGGTTAATTATTTTAGCTTAGATAAAAGTCATTAACCTGGAAAGGATGTTCCTTAACATTTCTCCCAGCAAAATTCATTTTGTTTTCGTTTTTGTACGTTTTTTGATGTGCCTGTAAAAAAGGCATGAAACTCTGACAATATTGCTTAGAGCTGTGACCTAGGAGTGAGAAATGCTTCCAGGGGCAGTTGCCATGATGTTCCCATGTCATTTGAGCAGTGTCTCCATCATTTTCTGATGTTTTTAGACCTTGAAAGGACCCCCAGGGGGATCATGGTAAAAATAGAATCATAGAATCATAGAATCATAGAATCGTAGAGTTGGAAGGGACCTCCTGGGCCATCTGGTCCAACCCCCTGCTCAAAGCAGGATTCGCTAAATCATCCCAGTCAGATGTCTGTCCAGCCTCTGTTTGAAGACTTCCATTGAAGGAGAACTCACCACTTCTCGTGGCAGCCTGTTCCACTCATTGATCACTCTAACTGTCAAAAAGTTTTTTCTAATATCTAATCTGTGTCTCTTCCCATTCAGTTTCATCCCATTGCTTCTAGTCTTTCCTTGTGCAAATGAGAATAAAGTTGATCCTTCTACAATGTGACAGCCCTTTAGATATTTGTAGACAGCTATTAAGTCTCCTCTCAGTCTTCTCTTTTGCAAACTAAACATTCCCAAATCCTGCAACCTTTCCTCATAAGACAGGGTTTGCAGACCGGTCACCATTCTGGTCGCTCTTTTCTGAACTTGCTCCAGTTTGTTGATGTCTTTTTTAAAATGTGGTGCCCAAAACTGGACACAATATTCCAGATGAGGTCTGACCAAAGAGGAGTAGAGGGAAATAATGACTTCACGTGATCTAGACTGTATGCTTCTGTTAATACATCCTAGAATTGCATTTGCCTTTTTTGCTGCTGCATCACACTGTTGACTCATATTCAGTCTGTGATCTATTAGTATACCCAAGTCTTTTTCACATGTGCTGTCACTTAGCCCTATTCCTCCCATTCTATATATGCTTTTTTCATTTTTATTGCCCAGATGTAGTACTTTGCATTTCTCCCTGTTAAAAACCATTCTGTTAGTTGCTGCCCACTTCTCCAGTTTATTTAAATCTTTTTGAATCCTCTCTCTCTCTTCTCTAGTATTAGCTATCCCTCCTAGCTTTGTGTCATCAGCAAATTTAATCAGTTTACCCTCAATTCCTTCATCTAAATCGTTGATAAAGATGTTGAACAATACAGGGCCCAGGACAGAGCCCTGTGGTACCCCACTTGAGACATTCTTCCAACTGGATGTGCAGCCATTTACGACCACTCTTTGGGTCCGATCACTAAGCCAGTTATGAATCCACCTAACAGTTGCCTTGTCCATTCCATACTTAGTCATTTTTTCAATAAGGATTGTATGAGAGACTTTGTCAAATGCTTTGCTGAAGTCAAGATATACTATATCTACAGCATTTCCTTGATCCACCCAATCAGTGATACCGTCATAGAAGGAAATTAAGTTAGTCTGACATGACTTATTAGTTAGAAACCCATGCTGACTCTGTTTAATCACTTCATTCTTATCCAGGTATTGACATACATGTTGTTTAATAATTTGTTCAAAGATCTTTCCTGGTATAGAAGTCAGACTCACCGGCCTATAGTTGCCTGGGTCCACCTTCTTCCGCTTTTTGAAGATAGGAACAACATTTGCTCTTCTCCAGTCTTCTGGCACTTCTCCTGTTCTCCAAGAATTTTCAAAGATTATGGAGAGGGGTTCAAAAATTTCTTCTGCTATCTCCTTCAGTACTCTGGGGTGTAATTCATCTGGACCTGGAGACTTGAATTCATTTAGGTTAGCTAAGTGTTTCCTCACTATCTTTCTGTTTATAGATATCCTGGATTCTTCTATTCCCTTAATAGGACAGTGAATAACAGTTGATGTTGCATTTCCTTTCTGAGAGAAAACAGATGCAAAATAGGAATTTAAAAGTTCAGCCTTCTCAACATCCTGTCTTACCATTTCATCATTTTCATCCTGTAAAAATCCTATAGCATCTTTGACTTTTCTTTTACTTTTGACATATCCCCAAAATCCTTTATTATTGCTTTTGACATCTCTTGCAAGCCTCAGTTCATTTTCAGCTTTAGATAATCTGATTTGTGCCCTGCAGGTTCTGCAGACAGCATTATATTCTTCTTTAGATATGCCTCCCTCTTTCCATTTTATAAACATTTTTTTCTTCCTTTTTAGCATGTGCTTAAGTTCTGTGTTCATCCATCCTGGTTTCCTTAAATGCTTCCTATTCTTCCCTCTTTTCGGAATTGTTAACAACTGTGCTTTGAGAATTTCATTTTTCAAGATTTCCCATCCGTCCTGGACATTTTTGTCTTTAAGGATATCCAGCCATTGGATCCCTCCAATTCTCTTTCTGAATCCCTTAAAATCTGCCTTTCTGAAATCTAACCTTGACGTCTGAGTCTTCACAGGTCTTCCACCTCTATTAATCCAAAATTCTAAAATAGCATGGTCGCTACCTCCTAGGGTCCCAGCCACTTTTACCTCCTCAACCATTTCCTCCCTGTTTATAAGGATTAGATCCAAGGTAGCAGTTCCCCTTGTTTTCTCCCTTACCTTTTGGAAGATAAAGTTGTCAGCAAGAGAGGATAAGAATTTCCTTGACCTGTTAGTTTTGCCTGAGAGAGATTCCCAACAAATGTCAGGATAGTTGAAATCTCCCATGACAACTATGTCATATTTTTTGGAGAACTTGGCCATCTGATGCATAAAGAGTTCATCTATATATTCGGCTTGCACAGGCGGCCTGTAGTAAATGCCTACAATGGTGTCCTTTCCATTGTTCTGTCCTTGTATTCTTACCCAAACAGTTTCCACAGAACTCCCAGTCTCTGAAGCTTCAATCTCTGTGCAGATATACGCGTTTCTAACATACAATGCGACGCCTCCTCTTCGTTTATCAAGTCTGTTTCTTGCAAATAAGTTGTATCCTTCTAGTCTTGTATTCCAATCATGTGTATTGTCCCACCAAGTTTCAGTGATTCCAATTACATCATATTTATGTTCCTGTGTTAGTAGTTCCAATTCTCCTTGTTTGTTGCCCATGCTTTGTGCATTAGTATAGAAACATTTTAGTTTGTGATTGGTTTCTCTTTCTCCAATATTTTTATTAATTAGATTCTTTCGTCTTTGTTCTTCCTTTCCACTTCTAATAGCAGAGTTCTCAATAGCATTTGTCAGGTGTATGGCTTTTTCTGGTCTTTTGCTTCCCTTCCCATGTTGTTCTAGTTTAAAGCTCTCCTTACAAGTGTAGCAAGGCGACTTCCAAATACATGCTTTCCAGTCTTCGTAAGGTGCACCCCATCTCTAGCAAGTAGTCCATCGTATAAGTAGTTCACTCCGTGATCCAGAAATCCAAATCGTTGCTGACGGCACCATCGACGTAGCCAGTTGTTCACCTGCAGAATCTTATTCCACCTCCTTGTTCCATGGCCATCCACTGGGAGGATGGAAGAGAAGACCACCTGCGCTCCCAGTTCTTTCACTTTCTTGCCTAAGTCTTCAAAGTCTCTGCAGATGATTTCCAGGTCGTTTCTTGCGGTGTCATTTGTCCCCACATGTAGTAGCAGGAATGGGTAGTCATCTGTAGGTCTGAAGAGTCCTGATATCCTGTCAGACACATCTTTAATTTTTGCACCTGGAAGACAGCACATTTCTCTTGTAGTTATATCCGGTCTGCAGATAGCGGCCTCTGTTCCTCTCAGCAGGGAATCCCCCATGACCACCACTCTCCGTTTCTTCTTCACAACATTTTTCTTTCTCCATCCAGGAGGACTCTGAAGGCGTACAAGGTTGCTGTTTGTTGGCAAAGTCTTATCCTGATGTATTTCTTCATCGTTTTCCTGCGTGAGAGCCTGGTACTGGTTTCTGAGCAGTATGGGTGCTGACTGCCTCCTGATCCTCCTGCTTCTCTGGGTCACATGTCTCCATTCCTCTGTTTCTTCAGGTGCACTTCGAATTTCTTCTCTTTCTGTAACATGAAGAGATAATTCTGCTCTGTCCAAGAACTCTTCACCTTCCTTAATGATCTTCAACGTAGCTAACCTCTTTGCTCGGGTCTCCCATATACTTAAGCCCCTATCACAAATAGTGATCTCGCTAGCGAGATCACTGCTGAGTCACAAATTTTGAATTTTGTGATGCAACAGCAATCTCACCAGCGAGATCGCTGTGTGTGACACTTACCAGTGACCAGCCCCCTTGCCGTTATCGCTGATCGTCCTGGAATGGCCAGGACATTTTTTTGATCGCTGGTCTCCCGCTGGCCAGCATGCATCACTGTGTGTGACAGGCGGGAAACCAGCGATCAGCGAGCAGTAGCTGGTAACTAAGGTAAACAGAGGGCTTCAAGGCGGCGTGCAGCGCTTAGAAACTCGATGTGTACCTTAGTTACCAGCGTGCTGGTGAAGGGAGCTGGTAACCAAGGTGCACATCTAGTTTCTAAGGCCGCACGCCACTTAGAAACCCAATGTGTACCTTGGTTACCAGCTCCCTGCACCAGCGCGCTGGTAACTAAGGTACACAGTGGGTAACTAAGGTACACAGTGGGTAACTAAGCGACGGGTGTCGCTTGTTACCTGCGTGTCGCTGGTGCTCATCGCTGGTGAAGCTGCCTGTTTGGCAGCTCACCAGAGATCATGTAGCGACACACCAGCGATCCTGACAAGGTCATATCGTTGTCGGGATCGCTGGTGCGTCGCTATGTGTGACGGGGCCCTTACATTGGGCTCATTGGTCTGTCCGAGTACCCGAGTATTCCAATTTGCTCGACCCAAGCAATGAGCACCAGAGCATTTTAGTGCTCACTCATCATTAATCATATTATGTTTTATTTCTTCTCTCTAGGCACCACAGCTAATGAGTTGATGACAATTAGGTAGCATTAAGTACCCAAATCAAAAGTAGATACAACTGATAAAAAAGGAATTAGCCTTGATTAAACAAAACAGATACATCCATTATCTGTTCTTATCACTGACCTACGGGATTTGGAAAATTAGATTCCCACAATCACAAGCAGATTACATTAAAATTCTTGCCCTTGATCTCAGTTTCAGTTCTATATTATTGAGATTCATGCTTAGAGTGTTCTAGAAACACAGGGACATATTCATTAAAGGTGTGCTCCGAAGACAAAGTAATTTTCCTCCTAACTCCTAATCTATATGATGCTATTTTCTAATATCCTTGCTTTAAAAATTCACTATCTTTCCCTAATTACACTATCCAATTGATATTGCATTTTCCCCTGCTTCCTGTTTGATAGCGCTTTCTTTGAATATCCCAGTGCATGCTGGGATACAAAAACAAAGCATCATCAAGGGGCAAAGGCTGTGTTCGCTGTCACAGCCTCTGCCCCTACCCTGTAACATAGCGTTATCTGTGACGCACATTTCGGAGGCTGGTAAGTGTATTGTCTCCTGGGCGCTGTCCCCAGTGAGCTGTCCCCTATCTCCTTATGACAGATTCTCTTCAATGGTTTATTCTCATATTCTTGAAAGGATGAAATTGCAAAGTAATAATCAAAATGAGCATTTTTTCAATTTACCGTATTTTTCGGACTATAAGACGCACCGGACCATAAGACGCACTGAGGTATTAGAGGAGCAAATTATGGAAAAAATTGAAGCAAAAAATGTGGTCAATTCCACAGTTTTGGAGGGAAAAAGTGTCTTATAGTCCGAAAAATGCGGTACTTGTTATTTAAAATCCAAGAATACAGTGATTTCTAATTTTATAAATTACTAATCATTCCCTGGAATATTTATTCCTTAGTTTTTACAAGCATCTTGCAGTTTTACACATTTATAAACATGAAACAATCCTTTTAATTTCCTTTTCACCTGTTAATTATATCCAAAGCAACTCATTTGCACTCACCAGGTGGACATGGGAAAAGGGATATTTTACAATTTGACATGTTGATATTTAAACACTTAAAATACTAATCTTTCAGCTGCCATGCACTAGAGATAGAAATGTTCTTAAATCAAGGACATTTCTCTTATGATTTTTCAAAAAGTTGGCTAAGCTAGTGTAAAATCAGTAAAAGTCACAAAACTCTTTTGCAACTTTGGCCCCGATTCATGAAGATTGGCATTGTTTATGGCAGTCTTGATTACAAGGTGTACCTGATTGATTAAAAGATCTCTTAATGGTTCCATCAGATTCTGAGGTTCCAGTAAGATTTGTGGAGAGTGTGTGTTGCCACATTCTGTTCTACCCCTGAACCGCTCATTTTAGTGAAGTTTTTTGAAAACCCCAAAAGTCACAACCTCAAGTTGTACAAAAGTTTTGCAGCTGTTTAAAGTGTTTACGCCAGATTTCTAGCTTAATATGAGGCTGATGTGTTGCACTAAAATTGTACAGAATTCGCAACATTCTCACACCAGTTTTCTGATGCAAACAATTTGACAATTCAGGACCTTACTATTTTTATGAATAATATGATCTTTGTATACTGTAGCAATGAGAAACATAAAATGAACATATGGGTACTTCTGTTATAAATTCCACAAATTGGCTTTTAGAAATGCGTTAGAATTAGTCATCTAGTACATTTATCATTTTTATTACTTAACATTTTGAGCCTCAAATTCCAAATGCAAGATGTGTTCTATAAATGATGTTCTGAAATAATATATGGTTATGATTTAATAGCTAATATTCAATGATGAACAAATTATATCTGTGCCAAGAGGAAGAATGCTTTGAGCTGTCACATTTATACGTATGATTGCAATAAATAATTGGGTGACTGATTTATGCATAATCAGAACTGGCCTGAAAACTCACATGGATAAATATTAATCTTAAAATGGATGACTCATGTTCTTAGAACTATAATAGTGATTTGGGATTTTTTTTTGTGTATTCATAGATATTGCAATACTGTACAATGTTAGATCTCTCCTTTCTTCGTGACAACACCAGATTCCTGAAGGACAAGTTCTTTTTTATATATCCATCTCCTTCAACATATGGCTTAAAAATCTAATTTTAAATAGGATGGCAGAAAATACATTTTATTACAATTATATTCTCTTGAGCAAAATATACTTTTTTTGTACCTTTCTGGGTTTAGGCTTTCTCCTGAGACATAATTATATTATGTTGAAGGGTAAATCCCATCTTTTAAATTTACGGCATATTCAAAGGATGTCATGTGAGTCACAGTGATTGGACTTGCATATTTCAAACATTTATGGCATAGTCTGTGAATACATGTTTTAAATCTAGATCATGGTGATATCCATTTAACCCCTTCATCCTCCCCCTGCCTATTTTCACCTTCCTGAGCAGGCAAATTTTAAAATTTTGACCAGTGTCACTCTATGAGGTAATAACTCTGATCCCAGTGATTCTGAAACTTTTTTCTGATATTCATGTCACAATTTAATAATGATAATGTACTTCGTGTAAGTGGTAAATTTAGTCCTAATTAGAGCTGAGCGAACCTTTCAGTTCAGATTCATCGAATGGGCCACTGTTCGCCGAACGGTTCGACAAACATACACGAACGCCATTAGATTCAACGGAAGGCAAAACCGAACGCATAGACAACACCTTAAGAAGTAACAAAAAGCTTCCCAAACAGCTAAAATTAGGGGCAGACACCATGAAAAGTGGCATACATTGACCCAAAGTAGAAATTTGCAAATGGTACAGCAGCAGTCAGCCATGGGATATGCATGAGGTGTCAGGGTCTAGCCTAGCATTTAAGGGCCTGTCACACTAAGCGATATCGCTAGCAATATCGCTATAACGTCACTGGTTTTTGTGACGTAGCAGCGATATTGCTAGCGATATTACTATGTGTGATACTTACCTCCGACCGGCTCCCCTGCTGATTATCACTGATCGCGCGAGAACGTCCTGGGCCGTTTCTCGTCGTCAGCTTCCTGTGGCGCCGACGAGCGACGCGTGGACGCGGGTGGGAGGACGTCAGGATCGCCTCGTCTGACAGGTAAGTAACGACCCCCGACCGCTGCTATGTCGCTGGTGAGATCTGCCTATGTGGCAGCTCACTAGCGACCACTTAGCGATGCACTAGCGATCCTGACCTTGACCTCGTCATATCGCTGGTCGGGATCGCTGGTGCATCGCTAAGTGTGACAGTACATTTACAGTTTGGAATTAAAGTTTTAATGAGGTCCTTCTGGTTAAGGGAGCGGTGAAAGACTTCTTGTACAATGACAGCGCACGCTCTGCTGCTGGCTCAGAACAGAAGAGCTGGCAACAGAGCGCCCCGTCAGAATACTCAGCACACAGAGACTAGTGATGTCATTTAGGATTGTCAAGCGAAGTGTCATAAGAAAGTGAAAAAAATAGAAAACTACTTAGTGTAACTAGGGAAGGATAGGGATTTTTTCCTTCAAATATATTAGAAAATAGTTTAGATTATAGCACTAAATAGATAAGGACTTAGGAGGAAAATGACTTTGGACTTTGTGCCACCCCTTTAAAGGGAACCTATCAGCAGGATTGTGCTGAGTAGCCTACAGACACTGTTATAATACTGATTAAAATGATACCTTGGTTGATGAAATCTGTCTTGTGGTTGTTGTTTAATGTTTATTTTCAGTTAATGAGATTCCCGAGCTTCGGGGCGGGCCCGTGCGGGAATCTTTATGTGGTGCTTTGCTTAGGTATTCATGCTGATTGCTTATGACAGGACACTGATCCCTCAGTGACCTGCCCTCTGGATGCAGGTTCAGCGAAGACAGCCATTGCTCAAACTCAGCCTGGAGAGCTGTCCACAACTCTTCAGCTGTATGACTGCAATCTCCAAGGCATATCAATTTTAACACTGCCTGATTGCGGTGAGCCCTGGATGCACAGTACAGAGGTGGTGGGGATTCACAACTTTCTCAATACTCTGCAAAATCTCCGCCTGCACCTCCCTCACAGCAGTTTGTCCGGTTCACCTAACTCTGCCCTTTCTCAGCACTACAGCCAGCCCACAGCACCGTAGTTATGGTCACGTAAAAGATTGTTTCCTTCTACGCATGACAGAGCTAAGAGGTTGAACTCCACCATCTCTAATCTGTTGGCCACTGAAATGCTGCCCTACCTGATAGATACAGACGGCTTTCAAAATCTGATGGGCGTCGCAATCCCTCAATACCAGTTGCCTAGTCACCATTACTTTTCTATGAAAGCTGTGCCTGCGCTACCCCAGCATGTCGTAGACAACATCACTCATTCCTTGACTAAATCTATGTCTGCTAAGCTGCACTTCACCACACACACTTGGACAAGTAATCATGGCTAAGGGTATTACATCTCTCTGACTGGGCACTGGGTGACTCTGGTGGCTGTGGGGGCAGGCTCTGCTTCACAAGTCTTGGAATCCCTAAGGCTTGCAGGTCAAACCTCTATATTTAACACTTCCTCCACTGCTTCTATCTCCTCTAGGCCCTCCACCTGCGCACTCTACCTCTGCCTTAATGAGACACGTGTTCCAAACTGCTGTGAGGGAGGTGCAGGCGGAGATTTTACAGTGTATTGAGAAAGTTGTGGTCTGCTCATTCTCTGAGATTGGTCAAAAACAGCAGGCATGTCTGCTTTTGTTACAGCTGATGGCAGACTCTCAGTCAGCATGAGGAAGAAGTGGCATATACGACTGATGGGGTGGCTGATGGTTGTTGAGGTTCGCTAGTCCGCATTTTAGCGTGGTGGGATTTCCAGAGTAATACGTGTTGATTGAAGGTTCATGCATGTAGTAGTCAAATTATTGCACTTTATACTGTACATCTACTCAGTTTTTTTGCAAATTTGGTAGATTGCAGGAGTTGGCTCATCCTTTGCAGTGTCAAAAAAGGCCCAGGCTAGGCAACCCTTGCCACCTCTACGAGCTGCAGACCTGTGGACACTGCTGGTCACAGCCACAGTAGTGGCTGAGGATGCATTGTTCATTGTGGCTGCATCACCAGTGTCTGAGACATATGGCACAACATAACCTCCTCATCTTTTTCCTCAGATGCACTCAACTGTGTGCCTCTGTGTTCTTGCTAACTGGGAGCTACCACCTCATCATCCTCTGTGCTATCACATTCCTCGCCCTTGGAGTCACCCTCCTCTTCTTCCTGCCCTGACAGCACAGTACAGTCTGCATGAGCCTCAAATATCTGAGTCTCATGAGGATCACCTCCCCCGGGGGTTAATGTCTGGTGAAGAGGGTCAGGATGCTGCTTGGACCCTTCTTCATCCTTCCCCGGATCGAAGCTAAAAATATTTTGGGCACCGGTGCAGATTTCCTCGTCTTGACTCTGAAACTTTCGAGTACACTTCTGTTGACCATGGCATAGAATGTGTGAACAGCTCTTCAGACTCACCCATCTGTGGTTCTGTACAGTCAGTTGTACGGATGGAGAGTTGGGACGCGGGGGGAAGCAAGGGTAACTTGGGTGCAAGTCTGTGGACTATACTATGTGTGATGTTGAGGTGGAACAAGAGGAGGATAGGCCACTTGAAGCTGCACTTGTGGAGTGCCCGCCAGGGCCTTGGGGTACTCGGTACCGGGCCACTTCTTAAAGGGGCAGTGTCACAGCAGCAGTGACCTGGTCCGTCGCCCTGGGCGTCCAATAAAAGGGGAATATTTACAAGGGATGAAAACAAAGAGTTTGTAATAAGTGTTCGTGATGCCACCTGTGATTTCTGGTCAGAGGTGACCAGCGCTGCAGTGCAGATCCCCTGGGACTGATGGTGTGATGCAACAGAGTTGGAATAGCTCTCCACAGGAAGAGCTGTTGTCCCAGGGCAGATGAAAGATGTAAAGATGTTATATTTGATGAAGATAGAAGTAGCAGTGCCGAGTAGGTATACCAGCCCCTCTCACCGTAGTGCTGAGTGAATAGGTCAAGCTCCGGATGTCCCCAGATAAGATGGGCCTCCGCATCCTGCCTGTTCACAAACAAGTCGGGTGCATTCTGGGAAACTCGAAGGAAGCCCCATCCCCTCTCCAGGTCGAAGCTGAGGACCGTGCCCCAATCCATTGGGTTCCAGCTTCCCATTCGCTCCCCGCGGACCTGGGTTTTGTTGCGCAGGTCATGCTCCATCAGGGCCATCCACTGGGCCTGTCACTCTCTCTTCTCCTGCTCCAGCTTCAGGAGCTGCCGACGGCAGAACTCCTCCCATGTTATGGGAAACTCCATCAGATTGGTTCCCTTATCTTCCCATGTGAGGACCTCTGGCCTGCTATGCACTGCGAGGAGCAGCTGATCTATTTTAGCAGGCTCTAGTATCCCTCCCCTGGGTTCAACTTTCCTGTCCCAGGCTACATCCATGACTACCTGGCCGGATTTGAAGTCGGTGGTGATCCTATGCGGTCTAGCAGGGCATCCCATGTCCCAGGGGCGGCGCCCACTCCTGCTCCTCCAGTGCCGCTGTTATTCGCCGCAGGCTCCAGTGCAGTGGGTACCAATGATGTGGGTACCGATGCGGTGGGTACCGATGATATTGGTACCGGGGTGGTAGGTACCAGAGACATTGGTACCTCGGGCCTGGCGGTCTCCTCCAATGCAGCCTGCTTCTTCCAGGTAAGGAGAGCTTGTCGCTGGCGCAGACACCTGGCCAGCTCCTCTATTTCCTGCTCCAAGTGGGGCCAGGTCGGTGTCAGGTGAGGGGCTGAGCCTTCATCTGCAGGGCTGGGAGAATTTTCAATCTCCTTTCCGCACCCCACAGGCCTCCCTCCACTATCCATAATGGCCTCCTGGTTTTCTGCCTTCTCTTCAGCTCTGTTTCCTGCCGCAGGGCCTTTCTCCACCCCCTTGGGGGCGGTGCCTCTTTCCTTTGCCACCATACCAAGTCAGGAAGCGGACCCCTCTGGCTGTCGGCCATGATGCTGTAGCATAGAAGTACAGGCAGGGGATGTTCATGTTGTTTTGCACTCTTTCTTGGGCACCCCCCATGATGGCACCCCTCACTGCACACCTCGTGGAACCACCACGGCAGCCATTTTTACAGTCCAAATCACAGTCCAATAGGTTTACTCTTTTACACATGCTGTTAAGTAATTTCTCAGTTCAGTCAAATCTGTGGCACACAGGACCCGGTGATACCGGTTTTTGATATCCTGTTCGTGACGCCAAGTTGGAGCACCCGCCAGGGCCGTAGGCTACTCGGTACCGGGCTGCTTCTTAAAGGGGCAGTGTCACAGCAGTCGTGACCCTGTCCGTGGCCCCTGGGCGTCCAATAAAAGGGGAATTACAAGGGATGAAAATAAAGAGTTTGTAATAAGTGTTCGTGATGCCACCTGTGGTTTCTGGTCAGAGGTGACAGCGCTGCAGTGCAGATCCTCTGGGACTGATGGTGTGATGCAGCAGAGTTGGAATAGCTCTCCACAGGCAGAGCTGTTGTCCCAGGGCAGATGAAAGATGTAAAGATGTTATATTTGATGAAGATAGATGTAGCAGTGCCGAGTAGGTGTTGCAAAAAGAATCAGAGGCCACAACTGAGTGCAGTTCAAGAGCTTTACTCACAGTTCTGGAGCATACTGATATCCGCTTGGTGTTGTGTCCTTCAGGTGAGGGGCTCAGTCAACTCCCAGGCAGACAGAGCACACCATTCCAGCACTCCCTTCAATATATGCCTTGTCTTGGCCATCTCACTGTGCTGCTTTCTCACCTCTTCCTACGCAACACCTCACAGACAGTGTCCCAGGTCAGCAGACGCAGACCTTATCGGATAACGTGCTCAGTTCGTTTCCCTGCCCCCTTTTGGCTGCCTTTCTGGCGAAGATAACTGTGGTTAGTGGCTGAGGTATCTAAAGGTGCCACAGCTGTCGGCTTGTTAGCTGAGTCATGTTGTTCACTCCACTAGGCTAGGGGCCAAGACCCTTCTGCCACCTGATCCCGCCACCTAATGGCCGTCTGCATGAAACGAGCCCCACGGGTGGCTCTCACCCAGCCTGTGCCTCTGGGATCCCTTCCCTCTACAGGCAGCTTCTTTCAGTATCTATTCCTTCCAGCAGCTCCTCCCAACCAGGAGCCACTCCATCTAAGTTAGACTGCCCTAACTTCCTTCTATTCTCCTGCTCTAACCCTCAAGCTTCTCCCACCTCCCAACACCCTTTTTGTCCCAAGCACGGGTTATCCAGGGTGCCCTGCCACTCTAGGGTGTTTGTTGGTTGCGGGTGTAAAAGTGCAGTCAGGTGCTTCCACCTTTCCTGGAAAGTGGGATACCACACCACTGGATGAAGTGCAGTACCTCTGTGGTGACTGAAACCTCAGTGGCACCACACTTGCAATCCTCTTGAGCACATACCCTTTCTGGGCCTCATCAACAAGCTGTACTGCTGTGCATCTGGTGGAGTAGCCCGTTCGGTAACAGAAGTTGTCAGTTGTCTTTGCATAGGACGTGACGTTGTTGGTTCACTAGTGCTTTCACAAGCATTACCACCTACCCCACGTACACCTTGAACACCAAGCTTAATCCCTCTTCCACCAAGGCCTCGCTTTTTCTTAGTCATGTTGTTCAGATAGTGTGGTAAGAGCACAGTATTAGCAACAAAAATTAGATTTTAAACTCTGCACCAGCTCTGCAAACAGCAGAATTTCAGCGTCCTTAAATGACAAGGTGAAATATGGCATGCTGAATCAAGTTAGTCACAGGAGAAAGAGTTGTTTGAGTGTAGATGAGGCCTGTATGATGAAGATATGCTCCAAACAATTTTAAAATTAGATACCCCCTACTCTATGACGTTAGTAACACAATAATTTTTTGGGGTCTGCAGATTAGGCCTCTATAGCAGACTAGATGCTACAAGCAATTTGAAAGTGAGGTGTCCCCTACTGTATGGTGTTTGTAACAGAAGAATTTTTGGGGGCCTGTGGATCAGGCCTCTATTTATAGATTAGATACTATATACAATTTGAAAGTGAGATTTTCCCTACTGTACAACTTTAGTAACGGAAGAATTTTTTTAAGTGTGGGTGATGCCTGTATAACCTAGAAGGTATGCTCCAAACAAGTTAAAATTCAGATTTAGCCTGCTGTATAACATTTGTAAAACCTCCAAAATGTTGTTTTTTCTATTTGCAACAGCTCTGCACACAACAATTTCACCGCAACAAATTGACAGCGTGGGATGTGGTGGGCTGTACCACATTTAGCAACAGAAAAAATTATATATTTTTTTAATGTGCGTGAGGTCTGCAGAGAGCTTCATATCACCACTAGAGTTGAGCGAAACGGGTCGAAAAAATTCAAAAGTCGCCGACTTTTGGCAAAGTCGGGTTTCATAGGATGAGGTCGGCCACGAGGTCGGCGACTTACGCGCCAAAGTCGCGTTTCAAAAGTTTGTTTTGCACTCTTTTTCAGCCAATCAGGATCCACGGACACTGTGGGCAACGTGATGACATAGGCACGGGTCACCACCATCTTTCAGAAGGGCATGCAAGTGATTGGCTTGCTTTGGTGGGCGTCACAGGGGGTATAAAAGGGCGTGCACGCCGACCGCCATCTTACTTCTGCCGATCTTAGCATAGGGAGAGGTTGCTGCTGATTCTGTAGGGAGAGCGTTAGGCAGGGAAGAAGACAAAAAAACTGCTTCTGCTGCTAGCGATTTGGCCTGCACAACACACCAGTCACTGTGTGTGCAGTGCAAGGGGAGGCTATATAGTGGTGTATCAGTGGTGTTGGTTGTTGGGCTGCCTTCTAAGGCTTCCTGACAGGCTGGCATTGCTGTTTACCCACTGCTCTGCAAACTGCTTTTTTAAAAGCAATCCAATCTCCCTTATCCTCTAGTCACTTTGGTCACAGCTGCGCCATCGAGCCTGTCACATAGCGCTCAGATATTCATTGGGCCTCAAACTGCTTAAGCAATCCCAATTTTTTTTTTTTTGTCCTGCTGAGAAGAAAAAAAAACTGCTTCTGCTGCTGATAGCAATTTGGCCTGCACAACACACCAGTCACTGTGTGTGCAGTGCAAGGGGAGGCTATATAGTGGTGTATCAGTGGTGTTGGTTGTTGGGCTGCCTTTTAAGGCTTCCTGACAGGCTGGCATTGCTGTTTACCCACTGCTCCGCAAACTGCTTTTTTAAAAGCAATCCAATCTCCCTTATCCTCTAGTCACTTTGGTCACAGCTGTGCCATCGAGCCTGTCACATAGCGCTCAGATATTCATTGGGCCTCACACAATCCAAAAGTGTCCAGTGTCCAAAAGTGTGTGCAGACATTCAAAATCTCACTTATCCTCTAGTCACTTAGGTCACAGCTGTGCCATCGAGCCTGTCACATAGCGCTCAGATATTCATTGGGCCTCACACAATCCAAAAGTGTCCAGTGTCCAAAAGTGTGTGCAGACATTCAAAATCTCACTTATCCTCTAGTCACTTAGGTCACAGCTGTGCCATCGAGCCTGTCACATAGCGCTCAGATATTCATTGGGCCTCACACAATCCAAAAGTGTCCAGTGTCCAAAAGTGTGTGCAGACATTCAAAATCTCACTTATCCTCTAGTCACTTAGGTCACAGCTGTGCCATCGAGCCTGTCACATAGCGCTCAGATATTCATTGGGCCTCACACAATCCAAAAGTGTCCAGTGTCAAAAAGTGTGTGCAGACATTCAAAATCTCACTTATCCTCTAGTCACTTAGGTCACAGCTGTGCCATCGAGCCTGTCACATAGCGCTCAGATATTCATTGTGCCTCACACAATCCAAAAGTGTCCAGTGTCCAAAAGTGTGTGCAGACATTCAAAATCTCACTTATCCTCTAGTCACTTAGGTCACAGCTGTGCCATCGAGCCTGTCACATAGCGCTCAGATATTCATTGGGCCTCACACAATCCAAAAGCGTCCAGTGTCCAAAAGTGTGTGCAGACATTCAAAATCTCACTTATCCTCTAGTCACTTAGGTCACAGCTGTGCCATCGAGCCTGTCACATAGCGCTCATATATTCATTGGGCCTCACACAATCCAAAAGTGTCCAGTGTCCAAAAGTGTGTGCAGAGATTCAAAATCTCACTTATCCTCTAGTCACTTAGGTCACAGCTGTGCCATCGAGCCTGTCACATAGCGCTCAGATATTCATTGGGCCTCACACAATCCAAAAGTGTCCAGTGTCAAAAAGTGTGTGCAGACATTCAAAATCTCACTTATCCTCTAGTCACTTAGGTCACAGCTGTGCCATCGAGCCTGTCACATAGCGCTCAGATATTCATTGGGCCTCACACAATCCAAAAGTGTCCAGTGTCCAAAAGTGTGTGCAGACATTCAAAATCTCACTTATCCTCTAGTCACTTAGGTCACAGCTGTGCCATCGAGCCTGTCACATAGCGCTCAGATATTCATTGGGCCTCACACAATCCAAAAGTGTCCAGTGTCAAAAAGTGTGTGCAGACATTCAAAATCTCACTTATCCTCTAGTCACTTAGGTCACAGCTGTGCCATCGAGCCTGTCACATAGCGCTCAGATATTCATTGGGCCTCACACAATCCAAAAGTGTCCAGTGTCCAAAAGTGTGTGCAGAGATTCAAAAGCTCACTTATCCTCTAGTCACTTAGGTCACAGCTGTGCCATCGAGCCTGTCACATAGCGCTCAGATATTCATTGGGCCTCACACAATCCAAAAGTGTCCAGTGTCCAAAAGTGTGTGCAGAGATTCAAAATCTCACTTATCCTCTAGTCACTTAGGTCACAGCTGTGCCATCGAGCCTGTCACATAGCGCTCAGATATTCATTGGGCCTCACACAATCCAAAAGTGTCCAGTGTCCAAAAGTGTGTGCAGACATTCAAAATCTCACTTATCCTCTAGTCACTTAGGTCACAGCTGTGCCATCGAGCCTGTCACATAGCGCTCAGATATTCATTGGGCCTCACACAATCCAAAAGTGTCCAGTGTCCAAAAGTGTGTGCAGACATTCAAAATCTCACTTATGCTCTAGTCACTTAGGTCACAGCTGTGCCATCGAGCCTGTCACATAGCGCTCAGATATTCATTGGGCCTCACACAATCCAAAAGTGTCCAGTGTCCAAAAGTGTGTGCAGACATTCAAAATCTCCCCTGTCCTATAGACACCTTGTACCTTGTTTTACATACTATATAGTTTGTTGGATTTTGTCTACATTTCTACCAAAAATGAGGAAGGCTGGTGGAAGAGGCCGTGGAATTGGGCGGGGGTTGGCAGCTGGTAATGATGGTGTTGGTGGTGGAGCTGATGGTAGTGGCAAGAGCAAAATAGGACCGAATGCAGGAGGTGTTGAGCCTGCGTCATCGTCTGGCTACATAAGGCCTCAAACGCTTAGTTTTCTAGGAGTTGGCAAACCGCTTTTAAAGCCAGAGCATCAGGAAAAAGTTTTGTCTTACATTGCTGACTCAGCCTCCAGCTCTATCGCCTCCTCTTCTTCAGTTGTAAAAAGTAAAAGCACTGAGTCATCATTGGAGGCTCATGTTCATGAACCACACCTTTCCTTGTGTCCTTCACCCCAACCAAGATTGAAGGATGACGCAGGCCATACTACTGATTACTCCATGGAGCTGTTTTCACATACCATGCCTGGATTATCAAGTGAAATGGTGAATTACCCAGGCCAAGATGAATCTGACATGGAGTGCACTGATGCACAGCTGCTGATGGATGATTCTGCTGGTACATTCACTCAGAGCACTACATTGTCCTCGCAGTGTACAGAGCCAGATTCTGACCCTGATGAGACTCAGGTGCCCCTTCCCGCACACTATACCACCATACACGGTGACACAGAGGAAGGTGCACATGACATAGAAGAGGAGGTGATGGATGACCCAGTTGTTGACCCAGATTGGCATCCATTGGGGGAAGAGGGTGCTGCTTCCAATAGCTCAGATGAGGAGCATCCACAGCAGACATCGACATCGCAACAGCTGTTATCTGGCAGGCCCGGAGCACTCCAAAGACAGGTTCCAAACATCAAAAGAGTTGCTGGACAGCTTGTCCAGAGGGTCAAAAGATCACAGCGTGCTAGGCCGCAAAATGTCTGCCAAAGTAGGAAGAGTGCAGTGTGGCACTTTTTTGAACAAAATCCTCATGATCAGGCCAAGGTTATCTGTAAGAAGTGCGCAAAGACCTTTAGCCGAGGGAAAAATCTGAAAAATTTGAATACCAGTTGCATGCTTAGACATTTAACCAGCATGCACTTGCAAGCGTGGACACAACACCAAACCTCAAGTGCCACATGTGCAACTGATCACAACGAAGGTAGTCATCAACGCTACATTGTTTCCCCCACTGTAAGCCCACCGGTTAGCACAGCAGCAAATGTTGAGGTGTCGTTGCAAGGCCACAGCAGTCAGGGAATCCCACTGTTATATCAACGAAAGACTGATTCTAGGCCATCAGAAAGAACACCAACTCCATCACCATCATCAACCCTCTCTCAGTCCGCCCTGTCCACCGCTACTTCCACCATATGCAGCTCTCAAGTCCAGCTCACCCTCCCAGACACTATGAGTAGGTCAAGAAAGTACTCAGTCTCTCATCCGCGTACACTGGGTTTGAACGCCCACATTGCCAAACTAATCTCGTTTGAGATGATGCCCTTTCGGTTGGTGGAAAGCACAGCTTTCCGCGAACTCATGGCCTATGCAGTACCACGCTATGACCTACCCAGTCGCCACTTCTTCTCTCGCAAAGCCATCCCAGCCCTCCACCATCATGTGAAAAACCGCATTGTCCATGCACTCAAGCAGTCAGTGAGCGGAAAGGTGCACCTCACAACTGATGCATGGTCCAGTCGGCATGGCCAGGGCCGTTACGTGTCCATCACTGCGCACTGGGTTAATGTGGTGGATGCAGGGTCCACAGGGGACAGCGGTGGTGGGACAGTGCTGCCTAGCCCACGGTATAGGAAACAGTTGGCTGTAGGCGTTCGACCCTCCTCCTCCTCCTCCTCCTCCAGAAGCGAAAGCTCGTCCACAGAGCGCAGTCGTACGAGCACTCCATCTGCAGCTGCCACTGTTGCACACGATGTGTCCCCCTATCGAGCAGCTAGTGGAAAGCGTCAGCAGGCTGTGTTGCAGATGATGTGTTTGGGCGACAGACATACCGCCGAGGTGCTGGCCGAGTACTTGAAGCGACAAACTGAGTCATGGCTGGGCAGTGTACATCTTGAGGCAGGCAATGTAGTTAGTGATAATGGCCGTAATTTTGTGGCAGCCATAGCCCTTTCAAAACTCAGCCACATACCTTGCTTGGCTCATACCTTGAACCTGGTGGTGCATTGCTTCCTCAAAAATTATCCGGAGTTAACAGCCCTGCTCCAGAAGGTGCGAAGACTGTGCGCGCACATCCGCCGGTCGCCTGTACACTCCGTTCGTATGCAGAAGCTGCAGCGATTGCTCCACCTTCCCAACCACCGCCTCATTATCGACATTGCAACAAGGTGGAACTCCACCCTGCACATGGTGGAGCGGCTGTGCAAGCAGAGACAGGCCATAATGCATTTGTGGGAGGATACACGGCCAGGCACTTTGAGAGCAGACATGGAGTTGACAGGTGTGCAGTGGTCGAAGCTGAAAGACCTTTGTAAAGTCCTTCAGTGTTTTGAGGAATGCACACGGCTGGTAAGCGCAGACGACGCCATCCTAAGCATGAGCATCCCACTTATGCGTCTGCTCATGCAAACTTTGACGCACCTTAAGGAGCAGGCGTCTGCAGCCAATGTTGATGAGGAGGAAGAGGAGGAGGGAATCCTTGATGACATTCAGCCATTGTCTGCTCAGGGACCTCTCCTGGACGAGGTGGAGGAAGAAGAGGAGGATGATGATGGGGATGATTACTTAGGGGAGGAGGATGCATCTCGTGGGGCAAGTGAAAATGTTGGCGTGGCAAGGTCTGGTACAGGGTTTGTGCGTGACTGGAGGGATGTGGATTTGCCAGAAAGTGCTCCTCCACCCAGCACTCGCAGTGCATCATTGACACCGGGAACATTGGCCCACATGTCAGATTATGCCTTGCGGATCCTAAAAAGGGACCCCCGCATTGCCAAAATGATGAATGATGATGACTACTGGTTGGCCAGCATCCTGGATCCACGCTATAAAGGCAAATTACAAAACATCATGCCACAGGAGAACCTTGACCTAATATTGGCTAATAAACAAGCAACTCTGGTAAATCGGTTGCTTGAGGCATTCCCAGCACACAGCAGCGGTGATGGTTCTCATACGAGCCGTATGGGCCGGGGGCAGCTTGGCAGAGGTGTTCGTGGTGCACACAGCAGAAGTGGCGTTGGAGACAGGGGTTTCATGACAATGTTGTGGACTGATTTTTCAAATACCGCTCACACAACTGGTAATACTGCATCGATGGAAAGTGACAGGAGACAGCAGTTGTCAACTATGGTTACAAACTACTTTTCCTCCCATATCGATGTTCTCCCACACAGGTCATTCCCCTTTGACTATTGGGCCGCTAAACTGGACACCTGGCCTGAATTGGCCCAATATGCCTTACAGGAGCTCGCTTGCCCAGCTGCAAGTGTGCTATCGGAAAGAGTCTTCAGTGCAGCTGGATCAATCCTGACAGAAAAAAGGACCCGTCTGTCAACCCAAAATGTGGATGATCTAACCTTCATTAAAATGAACGACGCATGGGTTTCCAAGGATTTTGTCCCACCTTCCCCTGATGACACATAGGGTGACAGAAAAATGGCTTGCTTTGGTCCACCTCTTCCTGGTACTTCACCTATTTCGCCTTTTGCATCAGCTGAATGTCCAACATCAACATATGCCACTTTCTAAAACTCCCTAACTGTGCTGCCTCCCCCCCATGGCCGGGGTCACCACCTAGCGCATGACACCGTGCGAGTGCCGTTGCCCTGGACAGGTGGGTAGGCCGACTCTTGGGCGCGGGCACTGGCACAGGGTCCCTCATAGTGCAATCAAGTGTCTCTGACGGTGGTGGTGCACACCCGCCGTCAGACACAGCGCTGTACTATGAGGGGCCCAGTGCCAGTACCGACGCCCACGAGTGGGCCCCCCTTGCTTGGGCAGGGCCCCAGCCTTTGCAATCTTTACCTCTCCCTGCTCCTCCGCTGTGTAATCTGGGCCGTCAAATCCATACTGTGCCTGACACCGTCTGAGCCTGCCTCCTGATGTATAGACATATATTTTGAATGTGTACGCTATCCATACATGTTATCCGGGGATACGGTACCCTTTCTAACCTTTGTGCAATCACGTGCAATCCATACTGGGCCTAACACCGTCTGAGCCTGCCTCATGCTGTATAGACATATATTTTGAATGTGTACGCTATCCATACATGTTATCCGGGGATACGGTACCCTTTCTAACCTTTGTGCAATCACGTGCAATCCATACTGGGCCTAACACCGTCTGAGCCTGCCTCCTGAGACATATATTTTGAATGTGTACGCTATCCATACATGTTATCTGGGGATACGGTACCCTTTCTAACCTTTGTGCAATCACGTGCAATCCATACTGGGCCTAACACCGTCTGAGCCTGCCTCATGCTGTATAGACATATATTTTGAATGTGTACGCTATCCATACATGTTATCCGGTGATACGGTACCCTTTCTAACCTTTGTGCAATCACGTGCAATCCATACTGGGCCTAACACCGTCTGAGCCTGCCTCATGCTGTATAGACATATATTTTGAATGTGTACGCTATCCATACATGTTATCCGGTGATACGGTACCCTTTCTAACCTTTGTGCAATCACGTGCAATCCATACTGGGCCTAACACCGTCTGAGCCTGCCTCATGCTGTATAGACATATATTTTGAATGTGTACGCTATCCATACATGTTATCCGGTGATACGGTACCCTTTCTAACCTTTGTGCAATCACGTGCAATCCATACTGGGCCTAACACCGTCTGAGCCTGCCTCCTGAGACATATATTTTGAATGTGTACGCTATCCATACATGTTATCCAGGGATACGGTACCCTTTCTAACCTTTGTGCAATCACGTGCAATCCATACTGGGCCTAACACCGTCTGAGCCTGCCTCATGCTGTATAGACATATATTTTGAATGTGTACGCTATCCATACATGTTATCCGGGGATACGGTACCCTTTCTAACCTTTGTGCAATCACATGCAATCCATACTGGGCCTAACACCGTCTGAGCCTGCCTCCTGAGACATATATTTTGAATGTGTACGCTATCCATACATGTTATCTGGGGATACGGTACCCTTTCTAACCTTTGTGCAATCACGTGCAATCCATACTGGGCCTAACACCGTCTGAGCCTGCCTCATGCTGTATAGACATATATTTTGAATGTGTTCGCTATCCATACATGTTATCCGGTGATACGGTACCCTTTCTAACCTTTGTGCAATCACGTGCAATCCATACTGGGCCTAACACCGTCTGAGCCTGCCTCATGCTGTATAGACATATATTTTGAATGTGTACGCTATCCATACATGTTATCCGGTGATACGGTACCCTTTCTAACCTTTGTGCAATCACGTGCAATCCATACTGGGCCTAACACCGTCTGAGCCTGCCTCCTGAGACATACACTCACTGGCCACTTTATTAGGTACACCATGCTAGTAACGGGTTGGACCCCCTTTTGCCTTCAGAACTGCCTCAATTCTTCGTGGCAGAGATTCAACAAGGTGCTGGAAGCATTCCTCAGAGATTTTGGACCATATTGACATGATGGCATCACACAGTTGGCGCAGATTTGTCGGCTGCACATCCCTGATGCGAATCTCCCGTTCCACCACATCCCAAAGATGCTCTATTGGATTGAGATCTGGTGACTGAGGAGGCCATTTGAGTACAGTAAACTCATTGTCATGTTCAAGAAACCAATCTGAGATGATTCGAGCTTTATGACATGGCGCATTATCCTGCTGAAAGTAGCCATCAGATGTTGGGTACATTGTGGTCATAAAGGGATGGACATGGTCAGCAACAATACTCAGGTAGGCTGTGGCGTTGCAACGATGCTCAATTGGTACCAAGGGGCCCAAAGAGTGCCCAGAAAAAATTCCCCACACCATGACACCACCACCACCAGCCTGAACCGTTGATACAAGGCAGGATGGATCCATGCTTTCATGTTGTTTACGCCAAATTCTGACCCTACCATCCGAATGTCGCAGCAGAAATCGAGACTCATCAGACCAGGCAACGTTTTTCCAATCTTCTACTGTCCAATTTCGATGAGCTTGTGCAAATTGTAGCCTCAGTTTCCTGTTCTTAGCTGAGAGGAGTGGTACCCAGTGTGGTCTTCTGCTGCTGTAGCCCATCTGCCTCAAAGTTCGACGCACTGTGCGTTCAGAGATGCTCTTCTGCCTACCTTGGTTGTAACGGGTGGCAATTTGAGTCACTGTTGCCTTTCTATCAGCTCGAACCAGTCTGCCCATTCTCCTCTGACCTCTGGCATCAACATGGCATTTCCGGCCACAGAACTGCCGCTCACTGGATTTTTTTTCTTTTTCGGACCATTCTCTGTAAACCCTAGAGATGGTTGTGCGTGAAAATCCCAGTAGATCAGCAGTTTCTGAAATACTCAGACCAGCCCTTCTGGCACCAACAATCATGCCACGTTCAAAGGCACTCAAATCACCTTTCTTCCCCATACTGATGCTCGGTTTGAACTGCAGGAGATTGTCTTGACCATGTCTACATGCCTAAATGCACTGAGTTGCCGCCATGTGATTGGCTGATTAGAAATTAAGTCTTAACACACAGTTGGACAGGTGTACCTAATAAAGTGGCCAGTGAGTGTATATTTTGAATGTGTACGCTATCCATACATGTTATCTGGGGATACGGTACCCTTTCTCACCTTTGTGCAATCACGTGTAATCCATACTGGGCGTGAGAACGGCTGGCGAGCTGTTAAGCAAGCTACAGCACCTGTCCAGACAAGTACAGGGATTCCCTAGCGAGGAGACTTATTTGATTGTTTTCAATGTTGGGACAGCAATTTTTGGGGAGCAATATACTCTGGAGAATGATAGATGGGGCCCACCATACACTGGAACATTCCAAAGGTGGACATCAGACACTGGAGCAGCATTTACAGGGCCCATTATACACTAGAGCATTAGAAATGGGGCCCATTATGTTTGGAGCATTTTTGGGCCCATAAGACAGTGGAGCTTCATCCATGGGGACCAACATATACTGTAGCATTATGTGGAGCTCATCATATACTGTTTCAAACATTATATGGGACCAATGATTCTGTATGGAGAAATAGATGGGCCTCGTCATGAGATGTAAAAAGTGAGGTATTTTTCATTGTACTATACCGCTATTTCTCTGCCGTATCGGAGCATGATGAGTTGTGGTATGTGTTAAAGGGGCGCTCTTTCGCCCAGGGCACATGAAAACCTGGAGCCAGCCCTCCCCCCCCCCACAGTTTGTAGCCAAATAACCCCCATTTTTCAGTGCGTAACTTGTATTATGAAGTTAATTAAGGTTGACAAGCTTAAGTAAGAAGAATTTATGCTTTTGGCATTCAAATGGGCACTGTAGGTGTGTTTCCTGTCCTCCTCTCACTGCCGACTTTTATTCCCCATTGACTTACATTGGGTTTCGTGTTTCGGGACGACCCCGACTTTTCCCTATAATCGGACGATCTTGCTCGACCCGACTTTTGGAAAAGTCGGGTTTCACGAAACGAAACGCGACCCTAAAAAACCAAAAGTCGCTCAACTCTAATCACCACCACAAAATTGGAGGGCTGTATCACATTTACATGTGCATGAGCTATGCAGACTGTGGAATTTCACAGCCACTAAATAACAAGGTGAGATATGACATGGTGAACCACGCTAGCAAGTGCCCCCCAAAAATACAGTGGGTACGGAAAGTATTCAGAACCCTTTAAATTTTTCACTCTTTGCTTGATTGCAGCCATTTGTTAAATTCAAAAAGTTCATTTTTTTCTCATTAATGTACATTCTGCACCCCGTCTTGCCTGAAAAAAACAGAAATATAGACAATTTTGCAATTTAAAAACAAAAAACTGAAATATCATATGGTCATAAATATTCAAACCCTTTGCTCAGTATTGAGTAGAAGCTCCCTTTTGAGCTAGTACAGCCATAAGTCTTCATGGGAATGATGCAATAAGTTTTTCACATCTGTATTTGGGGATGCCATTCTTCCTTGCAGATCCTCTCCAGTTCCGTCAGGTTGGATGATGAACGTTGGTGGACAGCCATTTTCAGGTCTCTCCAGAGATGCTCAGTTGGGTTTAGGTCAGGGCTCTGGCTTGGCCAATCAAGAATGGTCACAGAGTTGTTCTGAAGCCACTCCTTTGTTATTTTAGCTGTGTGCTTAGGGTCTTTGTCTTGTTGGAAGGTGAACCTTCTGCCAAGTCTGAGTTCCAGAGCGCTCTGGAAAAGGTTTCATCCAGGTTATCTCTGTACTTGGCCGCATTCATGTTTCATTCAATTGCAACTAGTCATCCTGTCTCTTCAGCTGAAAAACACCCCCATAGCATGATGCTGCCACCACCATGTTTTACTGTTGGGATTGTATTGGGTAGGTGAAGAGCAATGCCTGGTTTTCTTCACACATAGAATTATCACCAAAAAGTTCTATCTTCATCTCATCAAACCAGAGAATCTTATTTTTCATAGTCTGGGAGTCCTTCATGTGTTTTTTAGCAAACTCTATGCAGGCTTTCATATGTCTTGCACTGAGAAGCGACTTACGCCGGGCCACTCTACCATAAAGACCCGACTGGTGGAGGGCTGCAGTGATAGTTGACTTTGTGGAACTTTCTCACATCTCCCTACTGTATCTGTGGAGCTCAGCCACAGTGATCTTGAGATTCTTCTTTACATCTCTCACCAAGGCTCTTCTCCCACAATTGCTCAGTTTGGCTTCACAACCAGGTCTAGGAAGACTTCAAGTTGTCTGGCACTGAGGAGAGGCTTCCATTGGGCAACTCTGCCATAAAGGCCCAACTGGTGGAAGGCTGCAGTGATAGTTGACTTTGTGGATCTTTCTCTAATCTCCCTACTGCATCTGTGGAGCTCAACCACAGTGATCGTGGGGTTCTTCTTTACATCTCTCACCAAGGCTCTTCTCCCACGATTGCTCAGTGAGGCTGGATGGCCAGTTCTAGGAAGACTTCTGGTGGTCCCAAACTTCTTCCATTTAAGCATTATGGAGGCTGCTGTGCTCTTAGGAACCTTGAGTACTGCAGAAATTCTTTTGTAACCTTGGCCAGATCTGTGCCTTGCCACAATTTTGTCTCTGAGCTCTTTGGCCAGTTCCTTTGACCTCATGATTCCCCTTCCTTGCTGCGGAGATTGGCACCCTAACTTGGATGCAAAGTGGTGCCCCCGCTCACCGTTGGCTCACCCTAGATCTTCCCTGGAAGACCCTTGCTCCTGCAAATTGAATAAGAGGCCAAAATATCATCAATGTCACCAATATCTTAGGGTATTGGACCATTCCTACAGTAGCAACCAGTGCTCAACTTATTACCCTGGTATTAGGAGAAAGGAAAGGAAGGGTGTGGGTAGTAAATATCAATATGATGAAACCAAATGAGGGTGCCCCCAGATGGGGTTACCCGTACAATAAAACCAGATATTAATGTAGATCCTTTGGAACCCGTGTACTCAAAACCATCTATATATCAGAATATAAAAATTCTAAACAATTATCCACCTGATAACCAGAAATTAACCAAAAAATAATTAAGGGATTAACGGCGGGGTTTGTGTTCACACAGCCTCATCTGTACACATAAATACACAGGACCTAGTGTAAGGGCAATAGTCTACTGAAAAAGTGCTATAGTGCCATGCAGAAGTCTCTAACCCAAAGTT
The DNA here is from genome assembly GCF_039654945.1 of Dendrobates tinctorius. Lineage (NCBI taxonomy): Eukaryota > Metazoa > Chordata > Amphibia > Anura > Dendrobatidae > Dendrobates > Dendrobates tinctorius. Next base: position 29,185,045 of record NW_027361779.1, on the reverse strand, counting down.
GTATAATTTGGCAGACCGTAGTTATGACCTTTAAACACTCAATACAATAATCACGTGCCAGGCATACTTTTTAATGTGCATGCTAACTAGAATAATTGCACTATGCCCCAATTCTGTCAAAGACATATTGTTCACACAGATCTGAGTAAAAGGCCGCCAGATGGCATAGGTGCCGTAACATCTCTATGACTTCAGTGTGTCACATTTCGTGCATGTGCCCAATAGTACATATTTGGCGCACGTGCACAGAACGGATAGCATAAATCTAGTGCCCATGGCGGTGCATGCACTCTAGGACACCAAAGCTGTCTGCACTATGCGTACACGGTGGGTGAGTATGTGAATGGGTGTACAAGAGTAAGTAAATACAAAAAAACTCCTTCGCCATGAGCATAACTCAAGAGATAGTTCAAATTTTCTCCCTGATGTCCCTGCCAAAAAAGATCCTGATGGACCAAAGAACTACGTTCATGTACAAGGTAATGAGAAAATTACTGTATGTAAGGCTCTCCAGATTACGAAACTCAGGACATTGGTGTACCATCTGCAGACAGATGGCCTGGTAGAGAGATTGAATAAGACCTAGGAGTCCCACTACTTAACAAATTTAACAGAATGTGCATGAGGCCCGCCTTTAAGTCTAATAAAGGGTGTATCAGAGTCCATCTTCCTTCTAATTTCTGGAAAGTCTTGCATTGTCCTCATTGGCTTTGTAAGTTTCAGAATCCCACCTTCATACTTTTGACAGGATGTGTCTTACCATGTCACATATAGCACATGCCCAGATAGGGTAGTAAAATGATAAAATTACATTTACCGGTGCCTGTTGGTGACTACCGGTGGCTGTAGTTTTATTTCCCTCTCTAGAAGAGATGAGCAAATATTTCAATGTTCGGTTCAGATTATAATCACTGATTTTGCAATATTCACTGACTTATTCGTCGAACATTCACAGAACATAGACGAACGTCATTGGAGTCAATGGGAGGCAAAAATAAAAGCATACGCAACACCTTCAAACTGGCCCAAAAGCTGCCAAAACACATCAAATTATGGCCATACACCAGGAAAGTGGCCTCAATTCACCCACAGTACAAATTTTAGAATGGCACATCAGCAATTACCCATGCATGAGGTATAAGGGTCTTGGCCAGCATTTACAGCTCTGAATTGAACTTCAAATTAAGATGAGGTGGGTGAGGCTTCGGTGTAGGCCTGCTGTGCTGGGTGCCCTGATACCACATGCAATATCTCAACCTGATTTTATGCTCAGGTGGCACAAATTTCAGTTTTGTAGACTACTATTGTCAGAAAAATGTAATGATAGTGTAACACTCATGCCCAAACTGATTGGCGCAAGTGGGGATTGTGGCCCCACTGTGCCACCAACCAGACTTACCCTGGAGGGTCATGATTAGGCAGCTACCTTGGTGTTCACTGGAGCCTAGTGGTGAGGTCAGGTTTGTGCGGCAGGTAGCTGCCAGGTACCACTCCATGACAGCGTCTGGCAGTAGCACCTGACCCCACATAGGAACAGGACACTGTATCGACAGGTACAAGCAAGTATTGTAGATAGCTGATGTATAGACAGGCAAGTACTGGTGGGCACGGCTGACACTCTGGCAGGCAGACGGGAACCGTTCAGACAGTAAAGACAGGAACTGTTTCGGGAGGGATTGTGACACTGGCAGATATGAGTGGGATATGGGGCCAGGTAGGACCGGATTCAGACTGGATCAGCAGGAACACTTTCGGAAAGAACAGGGATACAGACAGGTACGAATGGGATACAGGTAGTAAACAGTTCAGACTAGGAACAGCTTCAGGAAGGACTGGAACAAAGGCGGGTATGACAAAAATGTGGGAACAGATAGGAATCAGTTCAGACTGGACAAACAGTGGAGACTAGAATTGAGCGAAACGGGTCGGCCAACGTTCGCAAAAGTCGGGTTTCATGAAACGAAACCCAACCATAGCGTGAGGTCGGCCACGAAGTCGGCCACCATGGCGCCAAAGTCGCATTTCAAATGATGCTTCAGTGCCCTTTTGCAGCCAATGATGGAGGACGCACACTGTGGGCAACGCGATGACACAGGCAGCGGTCACCACCATCTTTGAGAAGGGCATGCAAGTGATTGGCTTGCTTTGTGTGGCATCACAGGGGCTATAAAAGGGCGTGCACACTGACCGCCATCTTACTTCTGCTGATCTCAGAATAGGGAGAGCTGCTGCTGATGATGATTCTGTAGGGAGAGCGTTAGGCAGGGAAGAAGATACAAAAAACTGCTTCTGCTGCTAGTGATTTTGCCTGTACAACACACCAGTTAGTGTGCAGTGCAAGGGGAGGCTATATTTTGGTGCATCAGCTCTGTTGGTTATTAGGCTGCCTTATAAGACTCCCTGATAGCTGCATTGCTGTTTTCACACTGCTGTGCAAACTGCTTTTTTAAAAGCAAAAATACTTTTCATCCTCTTTTTTGCCCAGTTACCAAGCATTCATTTTTCCACACTTTTGTGTGCAGCAGTCCTGCTTATTAGGCTGCCTGCTGCCATACTTGGGACTGAGAGCATCATTGTCAGCTTGCTAAAATCTCTAGGGAGATTCAAATTCTCCCCAGTCCTATATAGACATTTTATACACCATCCAATTTCAGCCTGTTATATTGAGGTGTAATCTACACTGGGCCTGAGATAATAGTTCAGTGTCCTCAAGTCTGTAGGGAGATTCAAACTCTCCCCAGTCCTATATAGACATTTTATACACCATCCAGTTTCAGCCTGTTATATTGAGGTGTAATCTACACTGGGCCTGAGATAATAGTTCAGTGTCCTCAAGTCTGTAGGGAGATTCAAATTCTCCCCAGTCCTGTATAGACATTTTACACACCATCCAATTTCAGCCTGTTATATTGAGGTGTAATCTACACTGGGCCTGAGATAATAGTTCAGTGTCCTCAAGTCTGTAGGGAGATTCAAATTCTCCCTAGTCCTATATAGACATTTTATACACCATCCAATTTCAGCTTGTTATATTGAGGTGTAATCTACACTGGGCCTGAGATAATAGTTCAGTGTCTTCAAGTCTGTAGGGAGATTCAAATTCTCCCCAATACTACATACACCTTGTACCTTGTTTTACAGTACCATATTGCTGGTGGTATTTTGGGTACATTTTGCCAAAAATGAGGAAGTGTGTTGGAAGAGGCCGTGGAAGTGGGTGGGGGTTGCCAGCTGGTAATGGTGGTGGTGGTGGATCAGCTGGGAGTGGCAAAAGCACAATAGCACTTAATGCAGGAGGTGTTGAGCCTGCATCATCGTCTGGCTCCACAAGGCCTCGAAGGCTCCCTTTTCTGGGAGTAGGTAAACCGCCTTTAAAGCCGGAGCTTCAGGAACAAGTTTTGGCTTACATTGCTGACACAGCCTCCAGCTCTATCGCCTCCTCTTCTGAACTTTCAAAAAATAAAAGCACTGAGTTGTCATTGGAGGCTCATGGTCAGGAACCACACCTTTCCTTGTGTCCTTCTCTCCTACCAAAAGTAAAGGATGTGGCAGGCCACACTACAGATTACTCCATGGAGCTCTTTTCACATACCATGCCTGGGTTATCAAGTCATATCGTGAATTACCCAGTCCAAGAAGAATCTGACATGGAGTGCACTGATGCACAGCCACTGCTAGATTTATCTGCTGGTACATTCACTCAAAGCACTACATTGTCCTCGCAGTGTACTGAGCCAGAATCTGACCCTGATGAAACTCAAGTGCCCCTTCCCGCATACTATACTACCTTACATGGTGACACAGAGGAAGGTGCACATGACATTGAAAAGGAGGTGATGGATGACCCAGTTGTTGACCCAGATTGGCATCCATTGGGGGAAGAGGGTGCCGCTGCCAATAGCACAGAAGAGGAGGAGGAGCATCCGCAGCAGGCATCGACATCGCAACAGCTGTTATCTGGCAGGTCCGGAGCAGTCCAAAAACGGGTTACAAAAACCAAAAGAGTTGCAGGACAGCTAGGCCAGATGGTCAAATTAGCACAGCGTGCAAGGCCTCAAAATGTCTTCCATAGTAGGAAGAGTGCAGTGTGGCACTTTTTTGAACAAAATCCTAATGATCAGGCAAAGGTTATCTGTAAGAAGTGCGCAAAGACCTTTAGCCAAGGGAAAAATCTGAGAAATTTGAATACCAGTTGCATGCTTAGACATTTAACCACCATGCACTTGCAAGCATGGACGGACTACCAAACCTCACGTACCACATGTGCTACTGCTCCCAATGAAGGTAGTCAGCAACCCTACATCGTTTCCCCCACTGTAAGCCCACCGGTTAGCACACCACCAGCAGCAAATGTTGAGGTGAAGTTGCAAGGCCAAAGCAGTCAGGGAGTCACAATGTTATTGCTACAAAAGACTGAATCTAGGCCATCAGAAAGAACACCAACTCCATCATCAACCCTCTCTCAGTCCACCATGTCCACCGCTAGTTCCACCATATGCAGCTCTCAAGTCCAGCTCACCCTACCAGAGACTATGGGTAGGACAAGAAAGTGTTAGGCGTCGGATTCCTGGGACTGCACAACAGGAATCCAGAGCCTACATCCAGCGGTCTCCTATTCCCCTCCAACCGCTCAGGGACCTGCTCAGCAATCCTGGCGATCCTGGCGTCCTGCTCAGACTTGCTCGGTGAGCCTGGATGTTGCTGCCACCACTGGTGCAGTAATGGTAAATGGTAGCGCAACCTGCTCTGCAGGGAACCGCTCCAGAGGTTAAGTCCTCTTGCCGTGCTGCTGGGCATGCCCGCAAGATGACCTCTCAGTGGAGAGCAGGGGGTCTCATGCTCAGGTCCTGTGTCGGATCCGATTGGCCCTTCCCAGAGTATTGGAAGGTCTCGGAAGCACATGGCTATAAAAAGCCCAAATGGCGGCTCGGCCATGCGCTAGTGTAGACTAATAATGCTATGTGTGAATGGTGATGGATGCATGTGTCTGGTGACTGACTTATTGGAAACCCCCTTCCCTCTGATATTACGAATGGTGACAGAGTGTTGGTTTTAGTCAGCGCCAGGTGGTGGCTAGCTATGCGCCACTGAGCTTACCACGCCATACACTAGCGTCCGACGGTGACCGGTTCCCCGGCACTGTCGTTAAGTGGCTACAGTTTACAGCTGCGCTGCAGTCTGCAGCACGTTTTGGCGTTCGCGGCTGCGACGCCACACGCCGGCATTTCCTGTGAGGTTAACAGGCCCAGCGACTACGCCTAATTTCCTCTAGGGCATCTCTGTGCCTGTAACAAGAGATTGTCCTAGCACCTCGGGTGACGCTAACCCGAGTGTATTGCTCCGCCTCAGCAAGTCTGCTATTATCCAGCAGCGGTCTTTACATCTACCGCACGGTGGACCACGAGCGGCGAACACACCACCTATTATTTATATTTGGTGCGTTCCGCCGTCCATAACATTACACTAGCGCCAGGGTCTGGCTGGTAATGGCAGACCTGCAGCAGCTGCAGCGCTACATTCGGCAGCTGGAGAGCAGGTTGGTGGCTATTGAGAGCACCAACTCAGCCGCGAATGCTGCGCTAGCTGCTGCTCAGACAGTCGCAGAGGCTGTCTCACGTGTGCCCGCATGTTTACCCACGCTGACAATTTCTCGCCTCCCGCTCTCCGACAAGTTTCGGGTGACAGCGCCACCTGTAGGGGATTCGTGAGCCAGTGCTCTATTCAGCTTGAGTTACTGGCTGCACGGTTCCCTACAGAGCGGGCTAAGGTGGGCTTTATTGTCTCACTGTTGTCTGGCAGGGCATTACGGTGGGCTACGCCATTGTGGGAACGTGATGATCCCGTGGTTCAGGGTGCTGCTCAGTTCCTCGCGGCCCTGAAGCAGGTCTTTTTGGGACCACGGATCACGCACGATACCTCACTCCAATTATTATCCCTAACACAGGGGTTGCTCTCGGTTAGCCATTATGCCATCCGGTTCCGGACATTGGCTTCCGAATTAGAGTGGCCGGACAAAGCATTAGTCCCGGTGTTTTGGAGTGGGTTAGCTGAGCACGTCAAAGATGCTCTAGCTACCAGAGAGGTTCCCACAAGTCTGGAGGAACTGATTGCCGTCTCCACTCGCATTGACCTCCGGTTTACGGAGCGCGGGTTGGAACGTGCACAATCCAGACGTAGGGTTAATTTGGCTCCCACCTTCACCGAGCCGCTAAGATATCCCGCACAGGAGCTCTCATCCTCCGAACCTATGGAGGTGTCTCGCACTGGCCCCCAGCCATGTCCGATGTGAAGCTCCGTACGTTGCTAACAATGCCGACAGTTTGGTCATTCGGCTAGCACGTGTCCACAGTGCTCGAAAAAGCGACTACGCCCAGTGGCCATAGGTGGTGGTCAGTCCAATAGTCAACCCTTTTCCCCTAAACCGGTATTCCGGGGCACTTTAGATAGTGGGGCGTCCACCTGGGAGGCAGAGGTTACCATGGATTCCGGGGCCGAAGGGAACTTTATGTCCTCGACCTTCGCCCAGAAACATGCTATTCCACTGGTGTTACTGCCTCAACCTCTGACCATTAGGGTAGTTAACAGTGCACCTTTACCATCTCAGGTGACCCACCAGACAGCTCCACTTGGGCTCTCTATCTCGCCCTCTCATCGTGAGGTCCTGTCCCTGCTCATTTTGCCTGATGGCATCGACCAGGTGCTTCTCGGGATTCCCTGGCTCCGTTGCCACTCCCCTCATATTGATTGGGCTTCGGGGAGTATACTGGGTTGGAGCAAGGACTGTGAGGGAAGGTGCCTGAGGGGCAGTGTTCAGGTAGCTTCCACTGAAGTGCCTGCGGATCTTTCCGCGCTTCCAAAGCCCTACCACTAATACGCGGACGTCTTCTCTAAGAAGTCTGTGGAGATGCTCCCGCTGCATCGTCCTTACAATTGCCCGATAGATCTCCTGCCAGGCACAGAACCTCCTAGAGGCTGTGTGTATCCGCTATCACTCCCTGAGACAGAGGCTATGTCTCAATATATCCGGGAGAACCTGGCTAGAGGTTTTATCAGAAAATAGGTGTTGCCGGCTGGTGCAGGGTTCTTCTTCGTACAGAAGAAGAACGGAGAGTTACGTCCCTGCATTGACTACAGAGGTCTCAACACTATCACGGTCAAAAACAAATACCCTCTCCCATTGATCTCTGAGTTATTTGACAGGTTGCGAGGGGCCCGGATCTTTACAAACTTAGATCTATGGGGGGCGTACAACCTGATCCGCATTCGCGAAGGAGACGAGTGGAAGACAGCTTTTAATATTAGGGATGGCCATTACGAATATCTGGTCATGCCCTTTGGCCTTTGTAATGCGCCTGCTGTCTTCCAAAATTTCGTTAACAACATCTTCCGCGACATGCTCTCTACCTCCGTGGTGGTCCATCTGGATGACATACTCATCTTCTCACCAGATTTGACCACCCACTGGAGAGACGTCTGCAGGTTCTTCGACCGTCTGTGGGCGAACTCTCTCTTTGCCAAGCTGGAGAAGTGCTAGTTTGAGCAGGAGTCCTTGCCGTTCCTGGGTTATATAATCTCGGCCCAGGGGTTGGCTATGGATCCTGCCAAACTGCAGGCGGTGATGAATTGGCAGGAACCCCATTCACTCAAAGCGGTGCAGCGCTTTTTAGGGTTCGTGAATTATTACCGCCAGTTTATACCGCACTTTTCCACACTGGTGGCTCCTTTGGTTGCTCTCACTAAAAAAGGAGCTAACCCCAACTCTTGGTCTGAACTGGTCTCCAAGGCCTTCACGTCTATAAAATCTCATTTTGCTGGTGCTCCCATCTTACATCGTCCCGATATAGATAAGCCATTTATTTTGGAGGTTGATGCCTCTTCCGTCGGTGCAGGAGCAGTCCTTTTCCAGAAGGATGCTCAAGGTCGGAAGCATCCCTGCTTCTTCTTCTCAAAGACCTTCTCACCGGCAGAGAAGAATTACTCCATCGGTGACAGGGAGTTGCTAGCCATGAAGTTGGCCTTTTCCGAGTAGAGACATCTCCTGGAGGGAACTCGGTTTCCCTTCCAGGTATATACGGACCATAAAAATCTGGTCTATTTACAGACGGCCCAGCGCCTGAACTCTCGTCAGGCTAGGTGGTCGCTCTTCTTTTCCCGCTTCCGCTTCAACCTGCATTATCTCTCAGGGGAAAAGAACGTCCGTGCGGATGCTCTCTCACGCTCGGTAGTTTCTGCAGAAGAAGGCGAGGCTGAGCCTTGGCTAATTCTCCCGCCAGAGAGTTTTACGACCGTGGCTCCAGTTGCTCTCGAGTCAGTGCCACCGGGCAAGACCTTGGTGCCTCCCCAGCTACGGCCGGAGGTTCTCGCTTGGGCACATGCATCCAGGGTAGGTGGTCACTTTGGCAATAAGCGGACCACTGAACTCCTGGCAAGGTTATATTGGTGGGCACATATGGCTCGAGATGTTAAGGAATACGTACAGGCATGCATTTCGTGTGCACGGAACAGACCCTCTAGACAGAGGCCGGCGGGGCTTTTGAATCCTCTGCCAAAGGCGGATAGACCTTGGGAGATGGTTGGCATGGACTTCATGGTTGGCCTGCCCAAGTCTGGCGGCAGTACCGTCATCTGGGTGGTCACCGACCATTTTTCCAAAATGGTGCATCTGGTGCCACTCACACGGTTGCCTTCTGCTCGTGGTCTTGCCACTCTGTTCATAAAGCACGTATTCCGTTTACATGGCATGCCAGACAAAATCGTTAGTGATCAAGGCCCCCAGTTCACGTCTCGCTTTTGGAGGGAGCTCTGCAATCTACTCAGCATCGAGCTAAAACTGTCCTCCGCTTACCATCCCGAGACGAACGGCTTGGTTGAGAAAGCCAACCAAAGCTTGGTCACGTACCTGCGGCATTTTGTCTCTGCCAGGCAGGATGACTGGGCATCCTTGCTACCATGGGCTGAGTTTGCCCTGAATAATGCAGTGGCCTATTCCACTGGTCAGACGCCCTTTCTTTTAAACTACGGCCAACTTCCACGCGTCCCTGCCCCGATGCCAGTGTCCTCCGCTGACTCCAGGGTGGCAGACTGGGCAGTGGAGGCTCGCGACATTTGGGATCGCACTCAGGATGCTATCTGGGCCTCTAAAAAAGGATGAGGGCGTCCGCCGACACACATCGGCGACCGGCTCCAAGCTTCTCCCCCGGCGACATGGTGTGGCTCTCTACTTGAAATATCAAGCTGCGAGTCGAGTCCCCCAAGTTCGCGCCACGATACATTGGACCTTTTAGGCTGTGTGCACACAATGCAGATTTGCAGCGGATCCACAGTGGATTTTACGTCGCAGAAACGTTGCATATCCGCATTGTGATGTACAGTAGCCTTAAAATCAATGAAAAAAAAAAACGCTATGCAGACGCTGCGGATTTTTCCGCGCGGTTTTCCTGCGGTACAAAATCCGAAGCATGTTACTTCTTTTGTGTGGTTTTCCATCTCCCCTGTCACCAAATCCACAGGGGGAAAACTGCAGTGGAAAACCGCACAAAAACCGCAGGAAAAATGGAAGAAATCCGCAGGAAAAATGCAGGTAATTTGACCTGCGGATTTCTTCCATTCTGCGCGGAAAAATCCGCAGGGCTAAAAAGTCCGTCTGCACTTAGCCTTAAGGTTCTCGAGCGTATCAGCTCGGTGGTCTACCGCCTGGCTCTTCCGCCACACTTAACCTTTTCGGACGTTTTCCATGTGTCACTCCTAAAACCAGTTCTCCGAGTCATCTGCCGGGTCATCAGACTTATCGTCTGACGAGTTTGAGGTTAACGCCATTGTGGGATGCAGGATTGTCCGTGGCAAAAAATTTTACTTGGTGGACTGGAAGGGTCATGGAACAGAGGCTCGGACCTGGTGGAGAATATCCATGCTCCATTCCTGATAGCAGCCTTTGAGCACAGCAAGGCTCAGAAGGGGGGTAATGTTAGGCATCGGATTCCTGGGACTGCACAATAGGAATCCAGAGCCGTATATCCAGCGATCTCCCATTCCCCTCCAACCGCTCAAAGACCTGCTCAGCAACCCCAGCGATCCAGCTCAGACTTGCTCTGTGAGCCTGGATGTTGCTGCCACCTCTGGTGCAGCAATGGTAGCGCAACCTGCTCTGCAGGGAACCGCTCCAGAGGCCAAGTCCTCTCGCCGTGCTGCTGGGCATGCCCGCAAGATGACCTCTCAGTGGAGAGCAGGGGTCACATGCTCAGGTCCTGTGTCGGATCTGATTGGTTCTTCCCAGAGTATTGGAAGGTCCCGGAAGCGCATGGCTATAAAAAGCCCGCATGGCGGCTCAGCCATGCGCTAGTGTAGACTAATAATGCTATGTGTGAATGGTGATGGATGTGTTGTGAGTTCATTTTCTGGTCTACCAGTTGTGAGTTCTCCTTCCAGGCTCCCTCTGGTGATAACAGGAGGTAGTGAGGCTGATTTAATCAGTGGAGATCTGCCACCTGATAAGGAGTATGACGATTGGACCTCAGGAATCTCAGACTGGATTTAAGACAGCCGACGCGCTATTCTGGTGCTGGTGATTCCTTCTGGCTTGTCAGGTCTTGGCTCTCAGCTCTGTTCCAGTCAGCTCAAGCTAAGCTTTTCTGCTAATATTCACACTTTATTTTGTTGGTCTATTCAGTTTTTTGTGGTCAGCCAGCCCCGGCTGGGACTGTGCTGAATTTCCACTCTTATTTATCTGTATTTGCCAATTTGCTTTTTGTCCCTTATTAGATTGGCCTCTTTTTGCTCTGTCTCAGAATATTTCAGAGTGCTGATATAGTGGGAGAAGTCTAGTGATATAAGGGTTAATTTTGTTATCAGAAGTGTTGGACATTATTTTTGTAGGGTTTTTGGCAGATTGCAGACAGTGTCTTTCCTTTCCTAGCCTTTCTAGTTAGTTTGGGCCCCATCATTTGCTCAGCCTATTTTCCTGCCTGTGTTTGTGTTTTCATCTTGTTTCACCGTCAATACATGTGTGGGGGCTGTCTTTCCTTTGGGGTCTGCTCTGGGGCAGTTAGTTTTCCCCTTTTCTTGCTTTAGGCTTATTTAGTCCTCCGGCTGTGACGAAGCGTCTAGGTTCATCATAGGAACGCTCCACGGCTGTTGCTAGTTGTGTGGTTAGAATCAGGGATCTGCAATCTGCATAGTTACCAACCTCTCTGGTTTTCTGTGACTTAGCTTGTTTTGTTTTTTCCTCCTCGGTGACCCATTCATAACATGAATGCATGTGTCTGGTGACTGACTTATTGGAAACCCAGTTCATTCTGATATTACGAATGGTGACAGAGTGTTGGTTTTAGTCAGCGCCAGGTGGTGGCTAGCTATGCGCCACTGAGCTTACCACGCCATACACTAGCGTCCGACGGTGACCGGTTCCCCAGCACTTTCGTTAAGCGGCTACAGTTTACAGCCGCGCTGCAGTCTGCAGCACCTTTTGGCGTTCGCGGCTGCGATGCCACAAGCCGGCAGGTCCTGTGAGGTTAACAGGCCCAGCGACTACGCCTAATTTCCTCTAGGGTTTTCTCTGTGCCTGTAACAAGAGATTGTCCTAGCACCTCGGGTGATGATAACCCGAGTGTAGTGCTCCGCCTCATAGCAAGTCTCCTATTATCCAGCAGCGGTCTTTACATCTACCGCAAGGTGGACCCCGGGCGGCTAATGCACCTCCTATTATTTATATTTGGTGCGTTCCGCCGTCCATAACAGAAAGTACTCATCCTCTCATCCGCGTACACTGGGTTTGAACGCCCACATTGCCAAACTAATCTCGTTAGAGATGATGCCCTACCGGTTGGTTGAAAGCGAAGCTTTCCGCGAACTTATGGCCTACGCAGTACCATGCTATGACCTACCCAGTCGGCACTTCTTTTCTCGCAAAGCCATCCCAGCCCTCCACCTGCATGTGAAAGACCACATTGTCCATGCACTCAAGCAATCAGTGAGTGGAAAGGTGCACCTCACAACAGATGCATGGTCCAGTAGGCATGGCAAGGGCCGTTACGCGTCCATCACTGCGCACTGGGTTAATGTGGTAGAAGCAGGGTCAACAGGGGACAGCGGCGGTGGGACAGTGCTGCCTAGCCCACGGTATAGGAAACAGTTGGCTATAGGCATTCGACCCACCTCCTCCTCCTCCTCCAGAAGCGAAAGCTCGTCCACAGAGCGCAGTCGCACGAGCACTCCATCCGCAGCTGCCAGTGTTGCACACGAGGTGTCCCACTATCGAACAGCTAGTGGTAAGCGTCAGCAGGCTGTGTTGAAGATGATGTGTTTGGGCAACAACAGACACACCGTGGAGGTACTGGCCAACTACTTGCAGCGACAAACTGAGTCATGGCTGGGCAGTCTACATCTTGAGGCAGGCAAGGTAGTTAGTGATAACGGCCGGAATTTTGTGGCAGCCATAGCCCTTTCAAAACTCTGACACATACCTTGCCTGGGTCATACCTTGAACCTGGTGATGCAGTGCTTCCTCAATAATTATCCGGAGTTAACAGGCCTGCTCCAGAAGGTCCAAAGACTGTGCTCGCACCTCCGCCGGTCGCCCGTACACTCCAATCGTATGCAGAAGCAACAGCGATTGCTCCAACTTCCCAAGCACCGCCTAATTATTGACATTGCAACAAGGTGGAACTCCACCCTGCACATGGTTGAGAGGCTGTGCGAACAGACGCAGGTTGTAATGCATTTGTGGGAGGATACACGGCCAGGCACTTTGAGGGCAGACATGGAGTTGTCGGATGTGCAGTGGTCGAAGCTGAAAGACCTCTGTAAAGTCCATCAGTGTTTTGAGGAATGCACATGACTGGTAAGCGCAGACGATGCCATCACAAGCAAATTATAGCTGTTTTGGGCGGTGTTTTATCCATTCGTCGAACTACAACACTTTGATTAAAGTTCGGCTGTTCGAGTTTCCGTTCGAGAATGTTTCGTTAAACAAAAGCATATTTTTTTTTCACATTAATAATGGTTTTCAATGATAATAGACAGTTTTAGGGCATAGTAGTGGTGTCTGGTAGCCAGCAGTGTAGTACACCTGTGAAGGAGCAACACCGTGTGTGTTTCTAATAATTTTTTACCGCATATTGTCCTGAAAATCCTTTTGGGCCTAGTAACTGTGTCTGCTACTCAGAAGAGGAGCCCACCTGTGAACCGAGCTATGCCGCCTGTTTATGAAAGAACCAGTTTTTTACTGCATTTACACCACTTAATACTTTGGGCCTAGTAACTGTGTATGCTACTGAGCAGAGTTGGCCACCCGTGAACCAAGCTATGCCGCCTGTTTATGTAAGAACTGTGTGCCACTCAGCAGAGGAGCCCAGCTGTTAAGCAAGCTACAGCACCTGTGGTTTGGACACTTAATTTTTTCACATTCTGTCTGGAATGCCATTTAGGCCTAATTACGGAATTACGGATGACCTGCACTTACTAGGAAATGCTTGTTCATGGGGAAGAATTGTAATCCCAGATCCCCATCACTAACAGGGTTCAGCATGTTATCCGCACCTTTAAGCGATACACACTGGTCCTTTCATTATAGCACGTGAGCAGCCTCGGACATGTAAGGGCATGACAGACCTGTTATTGGCCGATCTCGCGTGCCAGAGCCTCACGTGTCCCTCTAGTAAGCTGGACGCGGACCGCGGGGCATGCCTAAGTCTTGTTCGTTAAAGGAATTAAGCTTGCAATCTGTGCAGCTTTTTTGTTGATGGCATGGTTGAGGTTGCCCGTGTTGAGTCCAATTAAGCCGCAGGCTCCACTCCTGGTGGTGCCCTTCTGGACATTCCTTTAAGGTTCAGCTTTGCAACCATACTGCCCCCGGAAACCAAACACTTTTCCTGACAGTGACATTCTGGTCAAAGAGCGCGATGACATCACCTCTTTACGCCCTCTGCCTAAACAGTCCAAGTGCAGAGAGATGGAAGATGGGGACGACGAGGAGTCCAGACTAGTACAGGGATTCCCTAGCGAGGAGACTTATTTAATTGTTTTAAAGTTTGGGAGCAATTTTTGGGGAGCACGATACTCTGGAGAATGATATCTGGGGCCCACCATACACTGGAGCATTCCAAAGGTGGACATCAGTCACTGGAACAGCATCTACAGGGCCCATTATACACTGGAGCATTAGAAATGGGGCCCATTATATATGGACCATTATTTGGGCCCATAAGACACTGGAGCTTCATCCATGGTGAACAACATATACTGTAGCATTATGTGGAGCTCATCATATACTGTATAGAACATTATATGGGACCAATGATTCTGTATGGAGAAATATATGGGCCTCATTACTCTGTATGGCGCACTATGCGCTGGCCATAATACTGTATGGAGGAATATACTGTCTGTTTTTGGAGCTATTGAAGAATTTAAAATGAATATCAGTCATGTGATGTAAGAATTGAAGTATTTTTCATTGTACTGTACCGCTATTTCTCTGCCGTATCAAAGGATCATGAATTGTGTCAAGTGTTAAAGGAGCCCAGTGACACTCTTTGGCCCTGGGCCCACGAAAATCTGGAGCCAGCACTACCCCCCCCACAACTTTAGCCAAATAACCCCCAGTTTTCAATGCCTAACTATTATTATAAAGTAAATTAAGGTTGACAAGCTTAAGGAATAAGAATTGATGTTTTTGGCATTAAAATGGGCACTCTAGGTGTGTTTCCTGTCCTCCACTCACTGCCGACTTTTCTTCCCCATTGACTTACATTGGGTTTCGTGTTTCAGTCGGCCTTCGACTTTTCACGATAATTGGCCGATTTCGTTCGACCCGACTTTTGCGAAAGTCGGTTTTTGTGAAACCCGACTCGACCTGAAAAAAGGCAAAGTCGCTCATCTCTAGTGGAGACACCTTATGTAGGCAATAGGTGGAAACATGAGGAATGTGCACACAGTCTCTTTAAGAATCAGGAAAAGCAGGCACCACCCTAAGCATAGAGCCAGGAAGTATGCACACAACAAGCAGGGGATATGTGGTTTACAGCATGCAGCAAGCAAAGAGCAGATCTCTCTGCATGACAAGGAGTGGTGAGTAAGTTGATGCATCTGCCTGGTTGGGGATAGGAAGCCATGCAGTTATACCGGCAGGGATGTTACAGATAGTAACACGGGTAGTTGACTCAAAGGAAGTGGAGGCCTGCCAGTTTCAGAGACAACCAGGAGTCTTCAAATTTAAAATAATTAGAGGCAGACACCACCATAGTTTCATCAATTTCACCAGAGTAGAAATAGTATAATGGGGCACGACATCCCTTCCACTACAGCCAACCTAGCAGATGTAGACCCAACCAGGAGTGTTCACATTTCCAACAATTAGTGGCAGACACCACCAAAGTGACATCAATTTCACCAGAGAAGAATTAGTATAATAGAGACCAACATGACTTCCACTTCAGCCAACCCAGCAGATGGAGACCCAATCATGAGTCTTCAAATGTAAAATAATTATAGGCAGACATCACAAAAGTGCCATCAACATCACCAGAGTACAAATAGCATAATGAGGAGCGACATCTATTCTATTATAGCCAACCCAGCAGATGGAGACACCCAATCAGGACTCTTCACATTTCTAAAAATTAGAGGCAGACACCACCAAAGTGGCATCAATTTCCCCAGAATAGAAATAGTATAATGGAGAGCGACATCTCTTCTGATACAGCCAACCCAGCAGATGTAGGCCCAACCAGGAGTGGTCACACAATAAGTGGCAGACCCAAGTTGCATAACTGGGCTGTTTTTTATGTGGGCATCCATAGAGTGGGTAACAGGATGTACACCTTATCTCCACCTACAGAACTGACACCGCTGTGTGCCACATAGTCTGGGGTTAAATAGCTGGGCTCCAGAGGTATTTTGTTCAGGAGAGCTGGAGGGAGAAGCTCCAGTGGTCTGCTACCAGCAAACGTATGGACTCTGTTACAGCATTTTTGTTTTCTTGGTTGTTTTCCTGTTTTTGGCTGTGCTTACTTCCCCCTTCTTCTTGGTTTATAGCATCATATAATAAACCAACTGAAGATTTAAAGAGACAATGTTCCTGTTTTCTTCCTCCATGTACCGCCGAGTGAGTTGAACTAGCACACCACATGTCACAATGGCAACAGCATCAGCAACCTCCATCATGCCACTATCCATGCCATATATACCGGGAGCAGCCTGGTTGCCACAGTACTCAGGGGAGTCGCACACCCTGAGCCATTTCAAGGAGAGAATACGAGTATGTAGCCTGTTTAAAGTATACCCCTTGTCTGAGAGTCAAAAAGTTAGCATACTCACGGGTCAGTTAACTGGTGCAGCCCAGAGGGTAGTAAAGTCCTGGCCGGACACTGAGAAAGGAACTGTCAAGCAAATCTTGACCAGACTGAAAGACACCTTTGACACCGATACAGCAGCAGAGATAAAAGTGAGATTCTTTGAATGCAAATGGAGCGCCCCGGCCAGGGCTATCGGGGTACTCGGCACCAGGCCCGTTGATCTCAATGGGAGTTCTCACGGAAGCTGTGACCCGGTCCGTGGCCCTGGGGCTCCATGGCAAAAGGGGTGAAAGAACAATGAAGTAGAATTGATGAATAGTTTGTGATGCCACCTGTGGTGCTCGGCAAGGGGGATGTTAAGCCGACGCTGCATGCAGATCCTCTGGGACTGGTGGTATGTTGCAGCCAAGATGGTGAAGCTCCCCACAGGTGGAGCTGTTGTCCCAGGGCAGTGTAGAAGCTGGTACCCAGATGTAGCGGTACCAGGTGTGTTGGCGCAGGAATGAATGGAGGACACCGGGGCTTTTAGTTCCAAAGCTTTACTCACAGTCTGTAATACACACCGGTGCCTGCCTCCGTACTGTGTCCTCCGGGTCAGAGGCTCAATCAACCTCCATGTCAGATGGAATGCTCCCTTCCAACTCTCAGCCAACATGTACCTTTCTGAACATCTCCTCTTATAACGCCTTTAAGTGTGAAGATCTGCTAGTACTGAGTTACTCCTGACAGATGTTCCCAAGAACTCTACTTGTATGGCAGACAGCTGTAGCCTGCTTCAGGGACTCTTTACTCCTGAATCCCGGCTCACTATCAATGTTGCTGTCGTGCCCCCAAGTCTTAGATGGGAGTAGTGCATTTACAGCCCACTCTCCACCGGTGTCTGCTGCAGAACCATTAGTGTCCATACAACCTCGGGGACCGGGCCCCGGCCTTGCGCTTAAAACTTCTAGGCAGGGTTCTTCCTCTAACCCACGTCCTCTGTTACCTTTTACTCCTACGTTCCGTACTAGTCTTTCCTTCTTATGGAAGATTAGGTTTCCGGTCAATGGCTTTCTCCTTCTTTCCCTTCCTGTGCCAGCTGGCTCAGATCACTGAGGTAGCTGCAGCACTCCTTCCTCCATCCCTCTCTCAGGGATTTTCCTTCCTCACTCCTCTCCGAGTGACTCTCCAACTCACTGACCTCGAACTCACTGAAATTCTAACCCTTCCCTCTCTTTTATGTATTCTAAACTCCACCCGCCTCCCAGCACGTTTCATGTTCCAAGCAGGGGGCCACCTAAGGTGCTCTGCTACACTCCAAGCTGGGAGCCGCAATGTGGCTTTGCTGAACTACCGTGTTGTGTGGGATGCGAGTGTTGGAGCGTGGTTAGGAGCCTCCAACTCACCTGGATGGTGGGGTACCACACCTCAGGAGGAGGTGCAGTACCTCTGTGGCAACTGAACCCTCAGGGGTGCCACATTCCCCCCCGTTAAACACAGCACGTCCGCGGGCTACAAGGTAAACAAAGTTAACAATACAGGAACATGCAAAATTTTGTAATGCATAATAAACATGTCTTATACTAAACTTCCTAATATAGGAGGCACGGTTTCTTGAACGTTACAAACAAATTAACTGTCTAAATTTTAAATTATGCTACCTAATTTAAAGTGCTATATAAGCAAACTCAATATCAATTCACATTTGCTAGCAACACATCTACTTTCAACTATCTTTCACATTTTCCTCTTTCTATTGTCTCTTCTAGACGTAGGATGACAACCATGGATACCTGGTTCGTCACCTGTACTTTTCGATTCCATATTCACATCCTCAACATCTTTATTCAAAGTTCTGTAAACGTTCACTGTGTCTTTTTCTCAAGATACTTCCATAAAATCTGTCAATAATACTTTCATTATATCACTTCCTCATTTCTATTCAAAGAATAACATTAGGCATTATCAATAAGTGCAATTGTAGACACTGGTCCGGCCAACATGTCTGGAAATGTCTTTATAACGAGGTAGGTCTTCTTTTACGAAGAGAGTCCTATGTAAAACCAAGAGAGAGCACCTAAAGAGGTGCATACTATGTACAGTAACAGTTCTGGACCATTCAGCGTTCATGATCTCCACAGTTCAAATTTGAAGGCTGCCAATACAACTGGGCAACACTGGAAAAAACATAACTAAAGCATGATAGCCAAAAAATAGAAAACTGGTACAAAAATAGGAAACAAAGCACAGCTGTGCAAACACCCTCCTGATTAACGAGAGTTAAAGTGAAGAGCGTTTTAACTAGTGATTTTCCCTGGGGTTTCTGGGCTGGAACTGCTACCATATGTGAAGCTTTGAGGGTCTTCATCTTGTTGCTGGTTGCTTGCCAAAGGGCATGGTGGTGGCATTGCCAAAGGGCATGGTGGTGGCATCTGGTGTGATTGCCGCCTAGGGTCTTGTAGCTGTGGCAAAGGGAACCCATGATGCAAATCGATACCCATCAACTGTTCCTCATGGGTGGGTGGCTCTGTTGCTCTGGTGCGTGGCTTAGCACCGAGGGATGCTGCAGCTTGTTGGCGCTGATAGGCATGGGGACTCGGCAGCCAAAGGATCCCGAGGTCACTATCCCAAAGCGGCCTAGACTCCTCCAATCCCCGAAGATGCTGAACCGTGCACGCCTATTCCAGCCGTACCCTTCTCAGTAAGGACCTCTCCTACCTCCCCATTTCCGACAGTCTAGTGCCCCCAGCTGACTCTTCCAACTGCCCCATTTCGATTTCCCGCAAGCCGGTCTCTGACAACGTGAATTCGGGGGGCAACCCATTCGGATGGCCGGGGTATATACCTGGTGCCCCCCAGGTTCTAAACTCTACCCGCCTCCCAGTACGTTTCATGTTCCAAGCAGGGAGCCACCAAAGGTGCTCTGCTACACTCCAAGCAGGGAGCCACAATGTGGCTTTGCTGAACTACCATGCTGTGTGGGATGCGAGTGTTGGAGCATGGTTAGGAGCCTCCAACTCACCTGGATGGTGGGGTACCACACTTCAGGAGGAGGTGCAGTACCTCTGTGGCAACTGAACCCTCAGGGGCGCCACACAAACAAAGGGTGCAGGACAGTATAAGAGACTATGCCCTTAACCTACATGAGGCGCTGTAAAGCAGGTTGATTCAGACAGCATGCAAGATGAGGACAGATTGCTAACTGAGCAGCTTATTGAGGTGTTCCTGTCTGACAATCACAGGACACAGCTGTGCCTAATGGCCCTACAGAATCCTGACCTGGACTTTGTACACTTCAAGGATAGAGCCATTCAGGTGCTGCGTGAGCCTAGTTCCGCCCGTATAGCACCGCCTAGGTACCTGGCCATTACATACCAACAGGAAGCAGCATCCCTTCCTCGGATCCCTGCTGGGACTGAAACGCCAACTAAAGATGATGACTCTTCTGCAGACTTACGTGTCCAGGTCCAGGAACTGACCAAAAGTCTGGCTGCACTAACCAAAACTGTGCAGTCTATGCAAGTGTCCCTAAGAGAGCAAATACAGCTTGCCTCCAGTCCAGATGACATCCCATGGCGATGGCAAAGGAGAATCCCACCAACCAGATGGCGGGACAGTGACCTCTACAATCAAGACAGACAACCCATCGGTCGCTGCTGCCACAAGGTGGGACACGTCGCAAGATTCTGTCATCTAAATGAGCAACCCCTGGGGAGGAGGGCCTATCTGTCATGATCCCACTGCAGGTTTTGACCTGCACGTCAGGGGTTAATGTCTTGAGCCCAGTGCAGGCTTTGACCTGCATGCCTGGGGTTAATTATTGTGGCCTCTCTGGTTCAGGGAGAGTTTCTTATAGCCCTGGAAAACTCCAATCCCCGTCAGTTATACTTTTGCCTTTGGCCGAGTGTGTTGACCCCTGTGTGCCTGTGCCTGTGAATTGTCTTCTAGCTTGCTTATATGGTTCTGACCCGGTTCTGTCCCCCGTTGTGAGTTTGCCTGTTGATTCTGTACTGTATATCTGTTTCTCTGGTTTATGACTATCCGTTCTGTCTTAACCTTTGGTATTGTCGTGCTATCTCATGCTTTGACCCCGGCCTGATCTGTTTACGTCCCTGTCTATGCCCCTTAGTATCTTTGTCCCATAGTTACCCTGCTAGGAGTTTTCCTTCAGCTCCTAGCTCTCTGGAGTTTAGGCCATGCCCCCAGTAGTCATGTGCTTCAGGTCCTGCTGGTCTGAAGCACGCATCTTCTCTGCTGCTGCCCGCTCCACAGGTATCTTAGATCACAGTTTGTCTTACTCAGGACATGCGCACTGGCTCAGTGAGCAAGTGCAGTGCGGTGTTCCTGACACTACCCTCAGGAGTAAGATGTCCAGGCCCACACAGTTGGTGAGACAAGTACATGGGAGGATGGCCAGACTTGCCCATCGTGATTGATGGCATCCCAATGAATGCTTTATTGGCCATTGGCTAAATGGTAACAACAATAAGTAATTAAGTAATACTGGGCTGATTCAGACATAACTCGCAGCCCAAGTGAGCACCTTGCCATAATTGCTAGCAACGGTCAGCCTTTGCCTCAGATGGGGTATAAGGAAGTGACCATTAAGATTGGCCTAGTAGATTTGCAGTCGCAAAGTTTGATTATTGTTGATATGGACAAACGTGAATGCAATCCCATGATCATTCTAGGCACTAATGTAATAGAAAATTGTCTTGGAGAAGTAATTGCTTTGTTGCAACAGGTAGCCGAGACCACCAGTTCCAGTCAGCAGCGGGTCCTGCAAAAGAGATCAAAGTGCTGATGCAGAGACAACAGATAGAGCTGTCTGGTGGAGAAGTCAGCAGTGTCAGAGTGAGTGATCCAATCCGCATTGCAGTACCTCCCAGGAGTGAAATGTTAATTTGGTGTCGGGCAACAATAGGCCTCAGGGGTCAACGTTGCCAGGCCTTGGTGGAGCCAGTGTACTCTGATAGTAGGTCCACCATCCTGACAGCCAGAGGGGTAGTTGATGTTCGTAAGGGGAGAGTACCAATACGCATCTTGAATTGTGGGGAAAGAGAGGTCTATTTACCCTGGTATGCCACCCTGGCTAATCTGTTCATTGTCGGTAACAATGCAATAGAGGCAGCAGAACCCTTGCTTCCTTTTGATCAAGTGGAGGGCAAAGGCTCTGAAGGGCAGTTGGAGGATTGATGTCAGCAGCTACATGTAGGCACTGATTCCACCCCTTCACACAAAAAGCATGGGGCTTACCAAGTGGCCCGAGAGTACGAGCGGGTATTCAGCAAACATCCTCTATACTTTTGGGCAGGCAAAAGGGGTGCAACACCATATCCCCAAGGGAGATCATCCACCCATTAAAGAGAGATACCGGCCTATACCCCTGGCACACTATCAATATGCCAAGAGTATGTTGCGGGAGATGACGGAGGATGGGGTGATCAGATAGTTGAATCCCCTGGACTGCTCCAATAGTCTTTGTTAAAAAGAAAGATGGTACAATGAGGATGTGTGTTGATTACAGGTGGATTAACAGTATTACTCATAAGGACGCCTACCCATTGCCTAGAATTGAGGAATCATTAGCTGCACTGAGAGCTGCTATTTTTCTACCCTGGATCTCACCAGTGGGTATTGGCAGGTTCCTGTGGCAAAGGCGGACAAAGACAAGACAGTGTTTACAACACCAATGGGCCTCTGCGAGTTTATCTACATGCCATTCGGGCTCAGTACTGCCCCAGGGATGTTTCAATGGCTAATGGAATGCTGCCTAGGACATAAAAATTTCAAAACTGTCCTGCTGTACCTGGATGACATCATTGTCTTCTCTAAAACCTATGAAGATCACTTGGAGCACCTGGGTGAGGTGTTCGAAGACCTGTCTAACTTTGGCTTGAAAGTGAAGCCGCCCAAATGCTACCTCTTGAAACTTAAGGTGCAGTACCTAGGCCATGTGGTGAGTGCAAAAGGTGTGGCACCAGACCCTGACAAAGTCAACGTTATCCGGGATTGGAAGAAACCCAGCAATATTCATGAAGTACGACAGTTCCTCGGGCTGGTAGGCAACTATCGGAGATTCATCAAGGGCTTCACCAAAATAGCAGCACCTCTGCAAGACTTGCTAGTGGGACAATCCAAGAAAGCCAAGAAGAAGAATCTTCAGTTCGAGTGGAATAGCAAACTGGAAGAATCCTTCATGCGGTTGAAGCTGACTCTCATGGGAGATGAAGTACTGGCCTATCCTGACTATGACCAACCATTTGTACTATACACAGAAGCCAGCAATGTGGGATTGGGAGCAGTGCTCTCACAGGTGCAGAACGGCAGAGGAAGAGTGATTGCATACGCCAGCAGGAAGCTTCGTCCCACTGAAAGGAACCCTGACAACAATAGTTCTTTTAAGATGGGATTCCATGCCATCGTATGGGCAGTGACAGAGCACTTCAAGCACTACCTAGCTTCTGCAAAGTTTACCATTTATATGGACAATAATCCGCTAACCCACCTGGAAACGGCAACATTTGGGTGCACTGGAGCAGCGATGGATGGCTCGGCTGTCCAACTACGAATTCACCATCAAGTACCGAGCGGGACAGAAGAATGCTAATGTGGATGCGTTGTCTAGGATGCCCAATACACCTGAGGGGGGAAAGGACCCAGAAGTGCTCGAAGAAGTTGAGCTACTAGCCTTCCACTGTCCAGCTGCAGCGCAACACTCCCAAGGATTGAGAACTAAGCGCTACATCGTGCAAGAGGCCATGTTTAGTCCATTGCCCCACCATGACTGGGCAGAGATACAGGATGACGATCTGGCAGTCCGCCTGGTAAAGGAGTTGCTGACGCAGGCTGATTCACACCCTGGCCTGGACACTCTACAGGAAGCACAGCAGTTATGGAAAGAAAAAGGCTAGCTGTTCATCTATGAGGGTAAGCAGTGTCAGAGGAGCATCAACTCACGAACCCATGAGCTAGTTTGGCAAGTTGTGGTTCCGAGGCAGGATGCACCTATGGTCCTGGAAGCATATCATAATGGAGCCGGGCATTTCAGTTGGAAAAAGTTGGAGGTTCTGCTCCGGGAAAGATTTTACTTAATCGGCATGCGAGGAGCCATCAAGAGGTGGTGTTGAGAGTGTTGTCCATGCAATTTGCGAAGAAAGGACTGCAAAAACCAGCGAGCCCCATTGCAATCAATCATTACAAAGCAGTCATTGGAGCTTGTGGCATTAGATCACGTGAAATTGACACCCAGCAGGTCAGGCTACAAATAGACTCTAACCATTGTCGATCACTACTCCAGGTTTCTGGTTGTTGTGCCTGTTAAGGATCAAACAGTGAGAACAGCAGCCAAAGCATTTCAGAAATACTTTTGTCGACCGCACGGCTACACTGAACAAGTACTCACTGATAAGGGCCCCACTTTTGAAGCAGAAGTGTTCCAGGAGTTTTGTAACCTGTACGGCTGCAAGAAGATCAGGACAATGCTGTACCATCCACAGACAAATAGCATGTGTGAGAAGATGAAACAAGTGGTAATTGACCTATTGAAGACTTTGCCCCTGGAAGAGCGGAATCAATGGCCGGACAAGTTGCCGGATCTATACAACCATGTCCCAGTAAACTCCACCAATTGCAGCCAGCCTATCTAATGAGAGCAAGACCTGGCAAGTTTCCCATTCATTTGGATATGGGAGTTTTGACACCTGAGACAACATCACCAGACGCAGACTGGGATACAGAGCGGCAGCAACAATACCGCAAAGTGCAAGAGTGTGTAGAAAGAAGCTTGTCTCAAGCAAGACAGAAGCAAGAAAAAAACTGCAATCCGCTCGCCCCTGCAGTTCCCTTGTCACTGGGAGAACAGGCCCTCAAGAGAAAAAGAAGGATGCACAAATTAGATGACCAATGGGAGGCTGAACCCTATACCGTCCAGCTTTCAAGTTTCGATAATACCAAAGTTTGCCTCATAAGTAAAGATAGGGGAAAAACCTCAGCAGTAGTGTCAAGGGATCATCTAAAACCATGCCCTGACCAACTAAAGGAAAGAATGGAAGATCAAGACATCCTTCAGCCCATGGAAAAAGGGGAGAAGATCAGCACAGTACTCGGAGAGTTCCCTTCAAATTGGACACGGGTGAATCAGGCAATAGTTGTGCCCGTCTTGCTCTTTCCACAGCCAGTGGTGCCAGAAGGAGAAACCACTCAGGACCAACCTGAAGACCAGCAAGCTCAGGCAGCAGACACCACCCCAGCAGAGGATCAAGAGAATTTAACCCCTGCCAGCTGCGAAACTGTCATGCTCATCGTGAGCATCAGTAGTCATAGAAAGTCGGGTATACCTGTCCTACATAGAGTCACCAGTAGCATAGCTGAAAAAGAGCGCACTACACCAGTAGTAGCAAGCACAGTGAATCAGAGTAGGTCACAGCAATACCAGTGCTACGCAGGTCTACACATAGTACCCAAGGTCAAACTCCTATCAGGTTTCGTATGCAAGTAGATCATGCAAATAAGATATGTGAATGTGTAATGTAAATATGTAATCTAAATAAGTAATCGTTAAGCATATGTGCCTACAGAGACTCTGTAAGAACTTTTGAGCTATCCTATTTGACTTGCTTTAACGGACGATAAGTCACTGGACTCATTGTAACCAAAACACTTCTTGTAAATAGTTAACAACATGGCTCAGGAATAACCAAGGGACAATGACGCATGGACTAATTGCCACCAGGACTATTTTTGAGCTTGGTTTTTGTAGTTTTTGTTTTTGAGACTCTGCAAATGGTTATTATGGGTCACATGTTGCAATGATAACACCTTGTTTCCTCAGTCCCAAAGTACTGATTTTCACTATGGGGGAATGTGGCACCCCAGGAGTCCGGTTGCTACAGTGACGTTGCCTCCCTCCCAGGGGGTGATGACATGCTTGGAAGCAGAGAGGAATTCCCTGGTCAGGTAACTACAACACACAACACTTTCTCTACTCCAGACCAGAAGGGGGAGCTCTAAAGCCTGTTTTGGGGAGCTTCCCTGAAGGTTCTGGGCTGGAGGAGGAGCTAGGGAGTCTGAGTCTGTGAGAGAGAGAAGCAGGAATAGCTGCTCCTCAGACTCGGGCAGAGAACAAGGGAGGAAAAGAAGTGAAGGAAAGCCTGGGGCAGTAGAACAGTAAGGAAGCTCACATCAGGTCTGAGTGCTTGATACTGGACACCGGAGTCCATTGCTGTCCGGGAACGACAGGTCCAGTAGCCGAATCCGGAGGGCAGGAAACTGCAGGCCTCCCAGTCCCACTAAAACCCCAAATGCACAGTAGCATACAAGAGCCTGGAGCCACCAGAGAAGTGACACCTGTAAAAGGCTCAAGCTGCCTGCCATACGGGCAAGTACTAAGGACTGTAGATAACAGAGGACTGGGCACAGCTTCAAGCTGCAGAGACCTCAGAAACTTACACAGAAAGGAGGCCTCCAACACCACTTGGCTCAGGGGACTCTCATCTGCTTTCAGGCTGTCGGAATTCCAGTTCCATCTGTACCAGTGCTCCGGTCTGCACCACAAGCCTTCAGTAAAGGTAAAGGAAACAGCAATCCGTGTGTCTGCAGTAATTGACCCTATAAACAGTTCTGCACCTACACTATGCCCATCCTTCATCTAACAAATGCCCTGGGGAGGACTAGTTCCAACTGTGGGGAGCTGAGCCAACTCTGCTGCACCGCCATCATCCCCAGCAGTCTGAATTGCAGCGTCGGCCTACACCTAAATTGCCGAACACCACAGGTGGCATTGGGTCGCCCTCCCAGGGCTGTGGGGTACTCGGTACTGGGCCGGTGTCAGGGGGATGTGTCACAGCAGCGGTGACCCGGTCCGTGGCCCTGGGCGCCCAAGCAATGGGGAGATGTAGTTAATGGTAGGATAGTTCGTGACGCCACCCGTGGTGTTTGGCAAATATGGTGTTAGGCCAACGCTGCATACAGATCCGCTGGGACTGATGGTATGTGCAGCTTAGATGGTAAAGCTCCCCACAGGTGGAGCTGTAGTCCCAGGGCAGTGTAGATGTAGCTGGCACGGGGATGTAGCAGTGCCGAAGCGTAGGGAACAGACAAGACACAGCGGTTGTAGTTTCTGTACCTTTACTGAGTATATGCAGTCCAGAGCCCTGATTACAGATGTTATTGGAGCAGGTTAGCCTGGAAACAGATCAGGATTCTCTCTCAGCAGAAGGGCTGTGCAGTCTCCTTCCTAGCACTTTGTAGTGTGAAGCACTCCAGTACTTAGTTACTCTGAAATGCCTCTCTGCAGATGTTCCTAGAACTTTACTTGTATGACAGACAGCTGTAGCCTCTCTCGGGGACGCCTCTCCTGAGTCCTGGCTCTCTATCCAATTGCTGTTGTGTCCCAAGTCTTTGCTGGGAGCAGGGCATTTACTGCCTCCTACTTTTCTGGTATCTGTGGTAGGACCGTCAGTATCCGTACCACCGTGGAGACCAGGCTACTGTTCTGTGTGCTCTCAAGCTGAAGGAGCTCGCCTTCTGCAGCTCAACCTCTCAGCTTCGCACCTCCCGTCTGCACACTTCAACCTCCGCAGACTATCTGAACCTTCTTCCTCCTGGCCCTCAGAGGACACTCCTCTCCAGAATCCTGGTTCAGAGTTCCCCCTGCTGGCCCGGAGTGGAACTGTGTTGCATGCATTAGGTTAACTGCTGGAGAGACCCATCACTGCTTCCAAGCCTGGCATTACCCTCCCCTGGAGGAAGGCAAAGCCAGTGTGGCGACCATACCCCTGGGGGTGCCACAGCATCACAAACTTATCCCCACATAAACTTTATTCCTCATAAAACTTTATTTCACTGGACACTAGGGCCATGGGCTGGGTCCCCTCTACTGTGACACTTTCCCTTTAAGTACTGACCTGGTACTGAGTATCCCACGGCCCTAGAGGTGCTCAAGGTGTACAAATGAATATTGGTGCCAGCACGCTGCAGCTTCTGTGCTGGCTGTCTGATTGACAGCTCTCACAGAGAACGGTTGACTACCTGTCCAGGGGGTGGCAGAATGCAACCACCAGGGGGAGACACTGCAGACAGCTGCATTAGGTGACCTGACTGTGCCCCTCGGCACATACCCCGACTGCTCACCCAGATATGTCTCTGGCAAAGAGATCCTTCTCCCTCTCCATGCCTTGCAAATGCTGCAATCAATAATGATAGCAGCATTTAGAGGGTTAAACTGCCAGAAGTAGTAGTCGTACGGCTCCTGGCAGTGAGAACCAGGTGCCAGGACGTACCCAGTACTTGCAAGGTCAGGAAGTCATTGTCAACCAAAAGGTACTGGGTAGGTCCAAGGTTGTGAAGGGGTTAATGATGCATCCAGGGCTGTCACTAGGAATTTCTGGGCCTCATACTGGCAAATTTTTTGTGGCCCCCTTGAGACTCCACCCCTTGAACTGTCCACAGTCCCACCGCTCTCTTAGAAAACTCCACTTTTCACCAATCACACATTAACAGTTCCCATTACCAGATCACACATATAGCCAGCATCTCTTGAACATTTAAATGCTTCTATCAATCTCTGACCGTTGTATTGAAATTACACTATTGACCCCCTGCGATGTGATAATAGGAAACAGATGAATTTCTATGGCAACCAGGGTTGGAGCTTGAGAAATGTCCCTGTACCTGCCATCTCGATCCTTCCAGTGAAGCTCAGCCAAACACTGAGCTTCATTGGAAAACTGCAATTTCTTTATATAGTAAAAAAGAGAGAGAAGCCAGTGTTGCCTAAGGTTAGAATGCAATACATAAAAGTGCATATGCACATATTAATTTCTAACTATACTTTAAAATAAGACATTTAACAAAATGTTGATCAATGTTTTGAGCCACCCCGCCATGTCAAGGCATTCACATATGGGGCAGTCCTACTCTATGTTTTTAATATTCGCTGTGCCATTATGGCCCCTAAATAAATTAAAAGCAAGACTGCATAAAATGCAAAATGTACCTGAAGCATCTCAGAATCACTCTCATGGCGCCAGAAAGGGCAAGCGCAGATAAAGGCTGACCAGGTCCGGACATGGACATATCAGGTCTAACCTCTGCACTGCCAAACAGCAACCACAGATGAAGTGTGAAACAGGCCCAGATACAGGTGCAAAAATCAAACAGAACCTGGGGCACAGCAGCCTAGATCAATCACAAAAAAGACACAGAAAGGATGGCGTGCATAACCCAGCAGTCTTGCTTTTAATTTATTTAGGAAGCTGTAATGGCACAGCGAATATTAAAAATGTAGAGTAGGACTGCCCCATATGAGAATGCCTTGGCATGGCGGAGTGGCTCAAACAATTGATCAATTATTTTCTAAATATCTCATTTTCAAGTACAGTTAGGGGGCCGTTACACACAACGATATTGTGAACGATATTGTAGCAACATCACCAGTTTGGTGACGATGCAGCGATGTTGAAATGACATCGTTGCGTGTGACATGTAGCAACGATCAGCGATCAGATGGCTGATCGTTAATCGTTGCTTAATGCTCTGGGCCATAATTCTGAGCCGCGCGACTCTTAGATACCCGCTGTTTACCATGGATACCAGCTTGTTCGCTGGTCCTGATCGCTGGTGGGTCTGTCTATGTGACAGCTCACCAGCGATCCGCTAACTATGTTCCAGCTATCCCATCCATCGTTGGTGGGATCGCTGGGACATTGAAGCCTGTAACGGGACCCTTAGAAATTCATATGTGCATATGCACTTTATGTTCTAACCTTAGGCAGCGCTGGCTTCTCTCTCTTTTGTTTTTATTTCATTATATAGTACAATATTCATGTACAGCATCATATAGTATAGGTGATTGAATGATCACAAGTTAAAAGTCCCTAAGGTAACTAAAAAATAAAGTGAAAAGTAAATATTTTTTTTTGGTATATATATATATATATATTTCTATATATATTCGTTAAAAGTTTATATCAAGTGCCTTTTCGCCCTTCAAAAATAAGGAAATGTAAAAATAAACAAACATACTAAGTGACGTCATGTAAATATAATGGCCTCGTCAAATTAAACAAAATATGTAATTATTTAAAAATTCCATTAAACACCATAAATAAATCAATCTGAACTGACATTTTTTTGTTTGCTGCACTTCCGTATATCCCTTCCCCCAAAAAAAAGTAAGAAACAAAAAGCGAACACGTCGTAAAAACAAAATTTACTGGCAGAATTGTGATTTGTTTATTCTTTTTATTTCAAAGCACTTGGAATGTTTTTCACGTTTTCCAGTACATTGGATAATAAAGCAAATAGTGTCATTGAATACTAGGACTTCTTCCACAAAAAAAGTCCTCATATGTCTACAGAAAGATAAAAGGCTATGAGCTATGGTTCTGGTAACAAGGAGAGGAAAAAGTTAAAGTGCAAAACCAAAAAATTCCCAAGTCCTTGCAGAGTAAAAAAAAATCCTATTTTGGTCAGGATTTTTATGTAAAAAGCTGTAGCTGATTATTATGGTAATTTACTTTTCACATAATGATGAAAAGAATAAATAACAATAAATATGTACACATTTCATATTTAAAACCTTAAGATATTAAAGCCCATAAACGCAAGGGTCTGACTTTCACATCCTTTTAAACCCATAACCATTTCTGTCCTGTGCAGCTTGTAGATCTATTTTAATCATGGCCTTCTGAGACTCAATTCAATTAAAATAAAGTGGAATAGTTATAGTTCCTGTCCTTTGATGCTAATTTTAAATTCAATTTTCTTTGAACTCAAAGTAACTAGATTTGAAAAGATGAACAGAATATTTGGTCACTTTTCATATACCTACAGAATTCTGCTGGGTTCATCTAATAATTATCTGTCTGTTACACTTTTTGCTGGTATAAAAACATGGAAGTTCACTATATATTTATTCCATGTGTTGTTTAATATTAAGGTACTGTGATATGAGCAGACTACACAGCAGAAGGATAAAATGCTGAGCAGAGAGACAGTTTGAAGAGACTGTTTTGAAGATCTGAAATATCAATTAGATAAAGCTGAAAGATAATTTAATCAAATTTTTCAGTTGAAAGATCAATTCACCAAACAGCAAAAGTCAGCCATGGACCATGTTTGAGGTATTATGGTCTGGGACAGCATTTACAGCTTTGAATTCAAGTTTAAATGAAAACGAGGTGGGTCAAGGACCGACGTAAGCCTGGTGTGCAAGAAGACCTGATACCTCATGCAACAAGTCAAACTGCTTTTTTGCTCAACCACACTCAGGCGGCACAAATATCAGCTTTGTAGACTGCTATTGTTTAAAAAATGTAAGGATAGTAACATCGGTAGTTGACTGAAAGTAAGTGCAGGCCTGCCAGGCTGGGAGCCCCTACTGTTACAGGCAACACACGAAGAAGACCAAACTTGGAGTCCAAACATTTACAAAAATTAGGGGCATAAACCACAAAAGTGGAATCAATTTCCCCAGAGTAGAAATAGTATAATGGGGCTGTGACACCCCTTCCACTACAGGCAACCCACCAGATGGAGACCCAACTTGGAGTCTCCACATTTCAAAAAATTATTGCCACACACCACTAAATTGGCATCAATTTTCCCCATAGTAGAAATAGAATAAATGCGCAGCATTTTGATAACTCCTGTTACTGAACGGGCTCCCTGACTCCCTTTCTTTGGCAGCTGCACAGTGGTATTATTATTATTTATTGTTATAGCGCTATTTATTCCATGGTGCTTTACATGTAAAAAGAGTGTACATAATAAGAACAAGTACAATAATCTTAAACAATACAAGTCATCGACTGGTACAGGAGGAGAAAGCACCTTACCCGTGAGAGCTCACAGTGTCACGAGGCAGTAGTGAAGAAACAGGAGACGTGGAACCTGGGCCCCTGAACTGCCCCTCAGGCTAAGGAGGTGCCCTGACTTTCCTTAACTTGGGGTACACTTGAAGGTAGTGAGGCCCAAGTCCCCGAACTGTCCATATCTCCTGTTTTGCCCTGAGCTAAACATACAACCCCCTCCCCAGGAGGTGAGACAGGGAATAAAGTGAACTGCACCAAATAGCACACAAGGAAAAATAAACCAGACACCACAGGGTTAAAGCAACTAAAAACCCAAACTTAGCTTTATCTGCTGCCAATGCTCCAAGCAGAAGTGAAAGGCACCCAATCAGAATCCAGTAGCAACTCCACTGCTACAGATAAGCTGAACCCCCTCTCCATCAGGTAGGTCCAGTCTTCACCAAGGTTGGTTAGCAAATGACAAGTATTACCAACAGTGATCAGCAGCACAAGGTGGCCTTATAAAGGGAAGTGGGAGTAGTCCCCACCTGCTTAGATAATTAATCACCATGCAGTAACACCAGCAGCCACCGGGAAGAAAAACCCATCAGCAGACCAACTACAGTTGTAGTAACAAGTGGTAAAAACAACAAGGCACTCATCAATCAGTTCGTGGAAGGTGCACAAGTAGGGTCTCCAGCCCATATAATAATACAAAAAACTTGGCACTCAAATGGTGAATAAAGTGACTCTTTGTTTTATTGGCATCCAGATTATATGTGCTTAAATGTTTTCGATCCAACAATGGATCTTCATCAGAAATTCTCTAGAGAACACACATAAAAGAGTAGAAATTAATCTATGTCATGATTATACTATTCAGAGAAAATACTAAATCATGTGATGCATACGAAACAATGAAAAATATAAAGAAAAAATTCTGGTACGTCAAATAAGTTTCAATCGAGCATATAGTTTCAATAGGATTTCTGAGATTGAATCTTGGGTGCATGTGGTCCGTGAGAAAGAAGTTTCACATAAGCGTATATGCTAAGTGGTGTTACGAAAAATAGCCAGTAACTTTATGCATAATCACTATTACGAAGAATAAAGAGAAACTACAATGAGGCTAAAGGATATTAAGTGCTTCCAATTATTAGGTGCAGATTGTGTCTGGATAGAGTATAATGGTGCTCATATTAAACGTGGTTCGTGAACGTTGGTCACTCTGTGAAAAAACAGAAAGGAGAGAACATCACAAAGGCCTTATAGTAACACATTGTACATAATGTTTATTCATATAATGGTGGTCCGTATGTCGAAGTGAAATGCCCAAATTGAAGTGGTCTCTTATATTACCTGGAAGCTGTATCTCTAAGTTATGGGAGAGAATGCACTTTGGTATAGCGACTTAAGTCACTTTTTGTATGGCGCTGAAACAAAGAGATAGGTAAAATGCTTAATATAAGCCCTTAATGTGGCTAAAGGCACAGTGTGGAGATAGAGTGAAAAATTACCTGCTCCTTATGGCCCCTAAGGCGTGCGGTGTGTACCGCTATGTGGAAGGCGCCAGGCCGAATAATGTGCTTCTGGGTTTTTATAATCCCGCGGGGATCTCCCCTGGCAGCGTCAAAGCGGTCACGTGTTGCTGACATATCACGCCCCTGACCGCGTCATAGTGGTCACGTGGTAACAGCGATATTGCGCATGTCGGGTCATCAAGCCTGTTGTGTGTTTATCATCTCCTGACCGCATAGTAGCGGTCACATGGTGCTGTCACATTGCGCCTGCGCTGTGATGACAGATTGGGGCGATCATGTGACCGGAGCAGTCGCGTCCATTGCTAGGTAACGCGATGCTACATTGAGTACATAGGGAGACATTTGGTATAGCAAGTTAGCATCTAGGGTGAAAAAAGAAAGGGGAGAGGCTAGTTTATTGTTATTAAGTCTGGTAAAGGGGACGCTGTATAATGGGCAAAAAGACCATTATATCTGGAAGAATAACCATTATATCTGTAGAAATGATGTCTAGTCTGTGATAGACTCTATCTCCACACTGTGCCTTTAGCCTCCTTAAGGGCTTATATAAAGCATTTTACCTATCTCTTTGTTTCAGCACCATACAAAAAGCGACTTAGGTCGCTATACCAAAGCGCATTCTCTCCCCTAACTTAGAGATACAGCGTCCAGGTGTAGGGAAGGTGACCTGACGGACGGACGGACTAGTCAGAGTGAAGAAAGATAGGTTTGCACAGTGTAGGTAGGAGACAGTGATTACAGTGGGGAAACAACTAGAAAAGTGTAGTGGACGTGCAGTACCTTGGGATGACCATTAGATGGCAGGGTGGAGTGTGAGCAAAGGACTTTACAGCAGCTTAGGGCTTTAGAAACCGTTGGTCATGGGGGGCGTGGTGACAGTTAGTGACAGTTTCAAGGAACCGGGGAAGTTATAAATACTGAGGGAGGGTTCCAGAAAGTTCCAGTCCCCAGGGGGAGCCCAGGTGACAGGAGGACTTCGCCAGTCTGTGTGCCCTGAGGAGAATCCAGACCAGGGGGACTGAGGAGAGAGGACGTCAGGGGGGTGGTCCTGACAGGAAAGGACCGCAGTTGAGACGAGGTACTGGGTGTAAGACACCGTATGTGACACGACGACTGAGCAGTAGAAGCGCTGTTGGTTAATGGGCCTAAGGCGGCCACAGTGACGGACCTGTCAGGAGCGTCGACAGTAAAGGAGGGGACGGTGTGTGCAGACACGTCTCCAGTGTACGGTGTGAGAAGCGGCTCTGGAAACGGAGGGCCGCGAGGTGTGCCGTCAGTCGGACGGCAAGTGAAGAAATAAACTTGGACCTGTTGCACCCAGAATCTGCCTCCATCGTGTCTCTGTTGTCATCTCTGCGCGGTATAAAAGTAGGACCACCCCCCCCCAGCTCGGCACCCCACCACCGACACTACATTTGGCGTAGTCGGCAGGATCGCCGCCGCTAATACGCTATCTTCTGCGGCAGGCCTGCAACTGAAGGACTGAGGAAAACTTGGACTGCTCTATTTCGGATTATGAATACCTGTGGACTAAAAATTACTGACCTGTGGATTACAAATTGGGACGCTGTGTCGGATCTGTGTTGCTTGCAGAGGATCCAAGGCAGTAGCTGATTCTGCCCAAGATGGCGGTATTACTTCAGCGCAGAGGAGAGGTCCGGGTGTTTGCAGTTGTTCAGAATGGACTGGGACCCCCTCCAACGTACCCCAAAAGGAAGCAATATATGCCCGGAGACCGACGTTTCCATATATTGGACCCTGGCAGATGGATGGAAAGGTCTGCCAACGCCCCACCCAGCAGGAGGAGTGGCACAGAAGAAAAACTTGGCTGCGGCTGTCTGACGCCATTCGAGTGCTGCCCAACAGACGGTATGAGATGCTGCGGGTGTCGGGGCATCGGCCGCCTAGAGTGGCAATGGCAGCGAGAGATGGAGCTGCACCAGAAGTCATCTTCAGATTTACGGGCAGGCAGCGGGATGCTGAGCCGGGGAGCGGAGCCTGAGGGGAGTCAGCGAGAACGGCTGCCACTAATACCAGCAGAGGACTTCTCAGCGGAGCCCCCGAGTCCGGAGGGAAGGCCCGCAGGACAGTGGAGCAAGGAACGGAGGCTGCGGGGGAAACTGCGTGATGATGGAACGGAGGCCGCAGCACCAGGGAAGGTGAGAGTACCCCCGGCCCTACCAGTGCCTCCGCAAGCGGCCCCCACCATTCTGCTGCAGCACGCGGCCCCCTGCGCACCGGAAGGCCTAGTTACCACGGGCCCCGTGGTGTATGCAGAGCTGAGCGAGGTCCCCGCTCATGTCCCCGAACTACCCCGCCCGGAGTCACCAGTGCAGAGCTCACCCAAAGAAGATGCTGCTGCGCTTTCCCTGCTAATAGCAGCTGCATTGTTGAAATCGGCCGTTACTCCGACTCCGTTGGAAGTAGTGGATGCGGCCTGTCCTGAGGCCGCGGTTATGCCGCTGCTGGAGTCGGCTGCGACCGATTTAGCGGGCCCTGTGATTCCAGCCCCCGAGGACCCGGTTCTCCCCATTTGCCACCTGACCCCAGCGGCTGCTGGGCCGCAGAAATCTTCGGCCGTTTCTGTCTTGCGGTCTTTTTCAGCGGAGTCCCGCCCACCGGACTCCAGGGCCCGTGCTGTTCCCTCCGTGTGGGAAGCGGAGGTGATCAGGAAGAAAAAGGCCCGGGAGCAGGAAGTGTGGAACCTGCTCCACACTCAAGGAGAGGCCGTCATGGAAAAGAAGAGGACTTGAATGGACACCCTCAGTATCCCCGTGGAGCCCTCACCTCTGTCCATTGAGAGTGGTATAGACTGTCAGGAGTTCGATGCACCGTTGTGCAGATTATAAGGACAGTTGCATTTAGAAAAAAGTTTTGTTGTTGTTTAACTGATGCAACTATTTTCTCTCTCTTTCTTTCTTCTTTCTATGTTCTTTATATACGAAAATATGTTTACCTGACAGAACGGGGATACGGAAAAGTGGAGGAGTGTCCAGGTCCAAGGAAGGGGGGGAGGAAGAAAGAGGAAATGCAATGTTATGTTATATTTTGGTTTTAAAAGTAAGAGAAAATGAAAAAAAAAAAAATTATAAAAAAATGGGTACTTGTGCTATTATAAAGTTGTATGATGTATAATATGCAAAGTAAAATGCAACAGGTCCGGGTAAGGGAAGGTCTGCGGGACCAAAGGAAAGTGTGAGATCCGGTAGGGATCTAAGAGTTGAGGTCTGGGAGACCGGGACGCCGACCAT
The DNA here is from genome assembly GCF_039654945.1 of Dendrobates tinctorius. Classification (NCBI taxonomy): domain Eukaryota; kingdom Metazoa; phylum Chordata; class Amphibia; order Anura; family Dendrobatidae; genus Dendrobates; species Dendrobates tinctorius. The sequence continues at coordinate 29,149,190 of NW_027361779.1, read as the reverse complement.
GACATGTAATTGAAAGAAGGAAAATGAATGGGAAGATGTGAGAAAGACAGCCGTCCTAGGTCAGGTCCCCAACACCACGGACACCCCTGAAGAAGGAAAGGCGGGCGCCGGCAATGATCTGGTAGGTGAGTGGCCTCGATCATGGCGTACCGGATAGTGAAAGGTAATAGTAGGGGAGAGTAGGGGAAAGATACACGCCGTAGAGAGAATACGGGTGTACCTTGCCCAATTTGAAAGACGTTGTCATGTGGCGTGCGCGCTGGTGAGTAGCAGTAGGCTGCTCAGAGCATAGTGCTCCCAGTATGGTTCGGCCCCCGCAGATAGTGGGTTTGGCTCAACTTCTGGTCCGACAACAGAATGTAGGTGTAGATTCAGAACGACGAAGGCAGGGATGACGATTGTCGAGGACGACAATGGACAAAGGAAGGGAGAGTGTAGGGAAGGTGACCTGACGGACGGACGGACTAGTCAGAGTGAAGAAAGATAGGTTTGCACAGTGTAGGTAGGAGACAGTGATTACAGTGGGGAAACAACTAGAAAAGTGTAGTGGACGTGCAGTACCTTGGGATGACCATTAGATGGCAGGGTGGAGTGTGAGCAAAGGACTTTACAGCAGCTTAGGGCTTTAGAAACCGTTGGTCATGGGGGGCGTGGTGACAGTTAGTGACAGTTTCAAGGAACCGGGGAAGTTATAAATACTGAGGGAGGGTTCCAGAAAGTTCCAGTCCCCAGGGGGAGCCCAGGTGACAGGAGGACTTCGCCAGTCTGTGTGCCCTGAGGAGAATCCAGACCAGGGGGACTGAGGAGAGAGGACGTCAGGGGGGTGGTCCTGACAGGAAAGGACCGCAGTTGAGACGAGGTACTGGGTGTAAGACACCGTATGTGACACGACGACTGAGCAGTAGAAGCGCTGTTGGTTAATGGGCCTAAGGCGGCCACAGTGACGGACCTGTCAGGAGCGTCGACAGTAAAGGAGGGGACGGTGTGTGCAGACACGTCTCCAGTGTACGGTGTGAGAAGCGGCTCTGGAAACGGAGGGCCGCGAGGTGTGCCGTCAGTCGGACGGCAAGTGAAGAAATAAACTTGGACCTGTTGCACCCAGAATCTGCCTCCATCGTGTCTCTGTTGTCATCTCTGCGCGGTATAAAAGTAGGACCACCCCCCCCAGCTCGGCACCCCACCACCGACACTACACAGGTAATGTAAGAGACCACTTCAATTTGGGCATTTCACTTCGACATACGGACCACCATTATATGAATAACCATTATGTACATTGTGTTACTATAAGGCCTTTGTGATGTTCTCTCCTTTCTGTTTTTTCACAGAGTGACCAACGTTCACGAACCACGTTTAATATGAGCACCATTATACTCTATCCAGACACAATCTGCACCTAATAATTGGAAGCACTTAATATCCTTTAGCCTCATTGTAGTTTCTCTTTATTTTTCGTAATAGTGATTATGCATAAAGTTACTGGCTATTTTTCTTAACACCACTTAGCATATACGCTTATGTGAAACTTCTTTCTCACGGACCACATGCACCCAAGATTCAATCTCAGAAATCCTATTGAAACTATATGCTCGATTGAAACTTATTTGACGTATCAGAATTTTTTCTTTATATTTTTCATTGTTTCGTATGCATCACATGATTTAGTATTTTCTCTGAATAGTATAATCATGACATAGATTAATTTCTACTCTTTTATGTATGTTCTCTAGAGAATTTCTGATGAAGATCCATTGTTGGATCGAAAATGCTTAAGCACATATAATCTGGATTCCAATAAAACAAAGAGTCACTTTATTCGCCATTTGAGTGCCAATTTTTTTGAATTAAAGTAGTAACACCAGCTGCCACCGGGGGGAAAAACCCAGCAGCCGACCAACTACAGTTGTAGTAACACCAGTGGCCACCGGGGGAAAAACCCATATTAACCCCCGAGGGCCAGAAAGGAAAAAGGTTTATAAAAAAGAATCCAGACTTTACCACAGATCCAAGAATGGATTGTGACACACAGTCTACAATGGATGGGTGAGGATACAGTAGGTGAGGGTAGAGCTAGTTGTGCAGCGGTATGGTGGAATGATGGTTACTGTGGGTTGTAGGCTTGGATGTGCCGGTCTTTTTCTCTATTTGTATCAATGATTTTTTGGACATGTACAGTCCCACTCCCATCAGCCACAGGTGATTTTAAGTAGTAAGCTGGTCCATTCCTTCCCTACCCTATAAATTGTAGGCTTTTTTGCCCAGGTGAGATGACATATTAGGACATATTAGGACAGGGACCCAACTTCCAAAGGACACCTTGACGTGGCAGTTGGGCTCACATATATTGGTCAATCTATGCACTAACTACCTTCTTTTTTACAGCAATTTTTGCAGATGAATATTTCATATATACATTCTATGGCCCTTTTTTCCCATTTTATATGGCAGTAATGCAGTTTCAATGTTCTAGAGTAACAATTCTTGTTAAATCATGGTGCAACCTTTATTGGTTTTCAATGTGAATGCCATGATTAAGGCTTGTGAGGTAGCGCTGTCATTTACTTGGGGAATTCTCGCTTGGCAGCGAACAAAACCAGATCCGGCACAGGTTTTCCATAAACTCAAAACATAGTCCTTGCAGTTTATTCACCATCATAGAGCCACAGTAGCACTATACAGTTCATATCCGTAGCATAATCCAAAGCAATCAACATAAAGTTGATCACAGCATAGCATCCGTTACAGAGCTTCCCTCTGTTAAGCCTGTGATCATACAGGTTATGCTTAGGAGTAGTGTTGAGCATTCCAATACTGCAAATATCGGGTATCGGCCGATATTCGCTGTATCGGATTTCTGATACCGAGTACCGATATTTTTACAATATCGAATACCGGAATCGGAAGTTCCCATAATGCAATGAGTCGGTTGTGTTAGCCATGTTAACTAATGGCATGGCTGTGATTGGCTGCTGAAATGATGTCATCATGATGCGCGGTCTGTGCGGGCCTGCCGGGGGTTGTGTGTGTGTGCAGGCATCGTCCGATGGGACTACAAGTCCCATCGGGCTATGCCTGCTACAATGACAGTGATTGACACATTAGCCAATGATGGGACAGTAGTAGTTCATCATCCAGGTAATGTGTTGAATGTAAAAAAACAAAAACAAAAACATACATACTACATACATACTACATACATACTAAATTCATACTACATACTTACTACAATACAACACACATACATGTTACATACATACAACATACATACAACATACATACTACATGCAATACATTCAATACATACATATAGACATACAGTACATATAACATAGAGTACATACTCACCATCACTTGTCACTTTGATCCCCATAGCCAGTGTCATTCTCACTGTAAAAAATATTAAAATAACAAACAACCAATATACTCCCTGATCTGCAGAAATCCACGAGTGTCCCTCGACGATCTCCTGCAGTGCATCACTGAGAGGTTACTATAGTTCACTGGTCTCACTTTATGGCAAAAGCTGCGTGGGAACTTTCTCACACAGCAAAGCCAAAAGTGAGACTAGGGACTATTTTTTTACAGTGGCGGAGGAATACAGTGCGGAAGGATACCTACCTCTCATCATTGTATTCCTGGGGCCCCTAGAGAGCGGTCGCATCAGCTGATGCTGCTGTTCTCCATGGGAGATCGTCGTGGGACACTCGTGGATTTCTGCAGATCAGGGAGTATATAGGTTGTTTGTTATTTTAATATTTTTTTTTACAGATGACACTGGCTTCGGGTTCAAAGTGACAAGTGATGGTGAGTATGTACTCTAAACTGTGTTCCAAATTATTATGCAAAAAGAGTTTAGGAGTGATAAGGTTAGAATTTTTTTGTTTGTCGTTTAAACTCATTGATGGTGATGTGTGTCAGGGCTCTTTATATCACTGAAAACAATTGCAGATACCTGTGCAAATTAGTTTGGCAAGTGTGTCCAAATAAAGGCAAGACTACTTAAGAAGGCTGTTCCACATTATTAAGCAGCCTACATTTTTTGCCAAAATGGGAAAGAAAAAGGATGTGTCGGCTGCTGAGAAGCAATAAATTGTGGAGTATTTAGGTCAAGGCATGAAAGCGCACATTGAACCATTATAGTGATACTAGAAAATATTTATTGATGCAAAAGAGTTATACATTAAAATCATGATAAAAACATGACAAACATCCCACAATTACATGGCAATAGAATATAACATATGAAAGATACATATAATATAACTGCCTATAATGGTCTGATCCAAATATAACAATATATCAATAAACCTCCCTGTTGCTAGGCCTACATACTCTTACTAGTCAGCATGGATGGCTGTACATTCCATTTGGTTATTGGGTAGCGTTAGGCCCTTATGGTCCTCATGAGCCTAGCAACAGGGAGGTTTATTGATATATTGTTATATTTGGATCAGACCATTATAGGCAGTTATATTATATGTATCTTTCATATGTTAAATTCTATTGCCATGTAATTGTGGGATGCTTGTCATGTTTTTATCATGATTTTAATGTATAACTCTTTTGCATCAATAAATATTTTCTAGTATCACTATAATGGTTCAGTGTGCGCTTTGTGCAGTGGTGCCTTCTTCTTCCCTGTCTTGATTACTATTTCCACTGCTGCGGCACCTGACTTTTGTGTATAATATGTTAATTGGCACAGGTCAGTGCGCCCTATCTTGTTAATTGTATTTATGTCAAGGCACGACTACAATCAACATTGCCAAGACACTTCATCGTGATCATCGCACAATCAAGAAGTATGTAGCTGATTCCCAGCACACACGTGTGCGTGCTGAAAAGGAAAAATTGAGGACTCTTTCCAACAGGCAATTGCGTCAGGTTAAAAGAGCAGCTGCAAAAATGCCTTGTCATAGCAGCAGACAAGTTTTTGAAGCTGCTGGTACCTCCAACGTCCCCCAAACAACAAGATGCAGGGTCCTTCAGAGGTTTGCAGCTGTGTGTAAGCCATCCTGTCGACCACCTCTATCCACTGCACACAAGCAGAAACGGCTCCAGTGGGCCAAACGATACATGAAGACTGACTTCCAAACTGTTTTGTTCACCGATGAGTGCCGTTCAACGCTCGATGGTCCAGATGGATGGAGTGGAGGATGGCTGGTTGATGGACACCCCATGAAAACATGGCTAAGGCGCCAACAAGGAGGAGGTGGAGTAATGTTTTGGGCTGGAATCATGGGGAGAGAGATTGTCGGCCCCTTTAGGATCCCTGAAGGGGTAAAGATGAACTCCATAATCTATGTGGAGTTTCTAAAACAGCACTTCCTGCCATGGTTCAAGAGGAAGAACCGTGCTTTCCGCAGCAAGATCATTTTCATGCATGATAATGCACCGTCTCATGCTGCAAATAACACATCTGCATCTCTGGCTGCTATGGGAGGACAAACTTATGGTGTGGCCACCATCTTCCCCTGACCTCAACCCCATTGAGAACCTCTGGCGCATCATCAAAAGGAGTGTCTATGCTGGCGGGAGGCAGTTCACATCTAAGCAACAGCTCTGGGAGGGTATTCTGTCCACATGCAAAACAATTGAAGCACAAACCATCCAAAAACTGACAAATTCAATGGACGAGAGAGTTCAGAAGCTTCTTTCGAACAAGGGGTCCTATGTGCAAAAGTAACCTCACCTAGAATAAAGTTTTGACTTGAAAACTGTTTGATTTCATTTTGTAATAAGCTGATAATGCTTATAATTTCACAATTGACCATTTTTTTCTTCAAAATAAAAATAAAAAGGTTGAAAACCCTGCTGTGCATAATAATTTGGAACATGCATTTTGAGTGTTTATTATTTTAAAAAATATACTGTTTTCATAGGCAGTTTGTTCAAAAACATTGCAATTATACTAGAATAGTAGATGACTGGAAAATAACAATGACTCCAATTCATATAGGTAATTTAGAGAAAATATTTTATTTTGCATAATAATTTGGAACACAGTGTATGTTATATGTACTGTATGTCTATATGTATGTATTGTATGAATGTATGAATGTATTGTATGTAGTATGTATGTTGTATGTCTGTAGTATGTAGTATGTATGTATGTTGTATGAATGTAGTATGTATGTAGTATGTTTGTATGTAGTATGTATGTATGTTGTATGAATGTAGTATATATGAAGTATGTATGTAGTATGTAGTATGTATGTATGTTGTATGAATGTTGTATATATGTAGTATGTAGTATGTATGTATGTTGTATGAATGTTGTATATATGTAGTATGTATGTATGTTGTATGAATGTTGTATATATGTAGTATGTATGTATGTTGTATGAATGTAGTATATATGTAGTATGTATGTATGTTGTATGAATGTAGTATATATGTAGTATGTATGTATGTTGTATGAATGTAGCATATATGAAGTATGTATGTTGTGTGTAGTATGTATGTATGTTGTTTGAATGTTGTATATATGTAGTATGTATGTAGTATGTATGTATGTTGTATGAATGTAGTATATATGTAGTATGTATGTATGTATGTTGTATGAATGTAGTATACACTCACTGGCCACTTTATTAGGTACACCATGCTAGTAACGGGTTGGACCCCCTTTTGCCTTCAGAACTGCCTCAATTCTTCGTGGCAGAGATTCAACAAGGTGCTGGAAGCATTCCTCAGAGATGTTGGACCATATTGACATGATGGCATCACACAGTTGGCGCAGATTTGTCGGCTGCACATCCCTGATGCGAATCTCCCGTTCCACCACATCCCAAAGATGCTCTATTGGATTGAGATCTGGTGACTGAGGAGGCCATTTGAGTACAGTGAACTCATTGTCATGTTCAAGAAACCAATCTGAGATGATTCGAGCTTTATGACATGGCGCATTATCCTGCTGAAAGTAGCCATCAGATGTTGGGTACATTGTGGTCATAAAGGGATGGACATGGTCAGCAACAATACTCAGGTAGGCTGTGGCGTTGCAACGATGCTCAATTGGTACCAAGGGGCCCAAAGAGTGCCAAGAAAAAATTCCCCACACCATGACACCACCACCACCAGCCTGAACCGTTGATACAAGGCAGGATGGATCCATGCTTTCATGTTGTTTACGCCAAATTCTGACCCTACCATCCGAATGTCGCAGCAGAAATCGAGACTCATCAGACCAGGCAACGTTTTTCCAATCTTCTACTGTCCAATTTCGATGAGCTTGTGCAAATTGTAGCCTCAGTTTCCTGTTCTTAGCTGAGAGGAGTGGTACCCGGTGTGGTCTTCTGCTGCTGTAGCCCATCTGCCTCAAAGTTCGACGCACTGTGCGTTCAGAGATGCTCTTCTGCCTACCTTGGTTGTAACGGGTGGCAATTTGAGTCACTGTTGCCTTTCTATCAGCTCGAACCAGTCTGCCCATTCTCCTCTGACCTCTGGCATCAACAAGGCATTTCCGGCCACAGAACTGCCGCTCACTGGATTTTTTTTCTTTTTCGGACCATTCTCTGTAAACCCTAGAGATGGTAGTGCGTGAAAATCCCAGTAGATCAGCAGTTTCTGAAATACTCAGACCAGCCCTTCTGGCACCAACAATCATGCCACGTTCAAAGGCACTCAAATCACCTTTCTTCCCCATACTGATGCTCGGTTTGAACTGCAGAAGATTGTCTTGACCATGTCTACATGCCTAAATGCACTGAGTTGCCGCCATGTGATTGGCAGATTAGAAATTAAGTCTTAACACACAGTTGGACAGGTGTACCTAATAAAGTGGCCAGTGAGTGTATATGAAGTATGAATGTAGTATGTATGTATGTTGTATAAATGTTGAATATATGTAGTATGTATGTTTTTTTTTTTTTTTACATTCAACACATTAGCCGGACGATGGGACTACTACTGTCCCATCATTGGCTAATGTGTCAATCACTGTCATTGTAGCAGGCATAGCCCGATGGGACTTGTAGTCCCATCGGACGATGCCTGCATACGCACACAACCCCCGGCAGGCCCGCACAGACCCCCGGCAGGCCCGCATAGACCCTCAGCAGGCCCGTACAGACCCCCGGCAGGCCCACACAGACCCGGCCCGTACACACGCACACACGCCCAGTCTCCGCCCACACTCTTCCCCCCTCCCAAACTGGATGTGCAAGGAAAGAAAGGGTTTATTTTAATTCCGATATTTGTGCCCCATTGACTTGCATGGGTTTCCGGTATAGGAATCGGCGATACCCAATACTTTTTGGGTATCAGTCCGATCCAATCCGATCCGATATTTCACAATATCGGATGGTATCGCTCAACACTACTTGGGAGGCTTTTTAGCCTCATTTATCTCACCCACGTCAGGGTCTCGACATGGTTCCTTCATTCAGGCTGCAGACGTCCATATCACTCCAGGGAACTCTCAAACTCTGGCAGCCATTACACACACAGCCACACACAGGCTGTTAGCCAGGAGACAATCCTGCACACGGGACCTTCCGCTCTGGACCAACCAGGTCCCTGCATTCACCACATGTGACCTACCCAGGCCACATTAAATGGTCTATAGCCACGCCCACTGGGTCACGTGACTATGACCTCATCACAGGTCCTTCACATACTCACATAGCCTTTTACTACAAGCGTTTTCAGACACACCCCTGGGTGGGTTTGTAGGTAACCAGAACCCGCCCATCTCTCTAGTTACCTGGAGACTTCTCCCTTATACTTTGAAACAACACCTCAGCAATATCATTGCTGATCAATACGTATACCTAAGTCTCCATCTCAAGGCCACCCACCTTGAGATACATAACCATCCTTCAGGATTCTGCCACTCATCCGTTCTCTTGGGACATCCACACAGCGCCCCTTAGTGGCCACAGTGGTTACCACACCACATACCTCGCCCCTCTGTTCAAACTTGTGGGGTTGAACACACAACATTACATCAGGCTCTCGAGACCGGGCACTCATCACACCTTGCCCCACAGGTCGAGAGAACCTTTTCCAACTGTCATACGGCCTCCTCTCTACGTTAGGCCTCCCCCGCCCCCAGCGGTCAGAATATCGTTCCTGCTCTTTGACCCTCCAGTTACAGTCTGTCTGCGTCATCAGACACTGTCTAGTCACCACCTTCTTCTCTCTGTTTGTTCCGTTCCCTGACCAGCTCCCCGGTTGGTACGGTCATCAGTCTTAAACAGGCCTACTGTCTGGCCTGAGTCTGACTCATTTAGGGTCTCACAGGAACTACGGTCTCTCAGCGTCATCCTGCCAGTCGAACTACCACTTGCTGACATTCTTCGGCCTTCTGCCCTGTCACTTCTTGGTGGAACGCCTCGGGTCCTTACATCTTGTTGGGTTGCAGGCGGCCGCCACCTGGTATTCCGTACTTCTTTATTAATTCGCCGGCGGTCCTGCCTCAACTGTTCAATCTCTTGCAGGTACCTCACTCGATACTCCAAGAGCATCCGAAAGTCTCTCAGGCTCTCCACGGAGCCAACCACCAGGAAGGGAATCCTACCCACTTCACTGGATACTTGGTCTTCATCATCAGGAGGGATCCTCACTCTCACCACACCGGAGATATTCACAAGGTCTTGCATTACCTTCCCGGATCTTCCAATGATTCTCCCAATCAGAGCTTTGGGTACCGGCACCACATCTTTCCGCAAACCCAGCTGATCCATAGCCTCCCTTGCTAACTCTAGGCGTCGAGCAGCCTTCACATTATTCTGCCTGACTCGCTATTTGGTTTGGAGGCATTGTAGATGCATCTCTTTCAGGACAGCCACTCGGTTTGATGTATCTTCTCTGTCCGATACTATCACCAACTGCCGAGTCTCAGGTGCCCAGTGCACCTCACACGCCTTGACCGCCTCCTTGAATGCCTCATGCACACCTTCCTCTGAACAGGCTTCTTGCATGTCCTCTGGTACATCAATCACAAACTGGAAGGTTGTGGTCTTGCTCTCTTCCTGGACCGAAGGCTCTAGCTTTAGCACGGACACTTCCCTCACTGCCGCTGACCCGACCGGGTGACTGTCTTCTTCCGTTCTTAACTCAACAACTTCACCCGATTTGACCACTCATGACCCTTTGCCACGAGGGCAACTGGCCGTTCTGTCCTGTTATCACTTGCGCTCACCCGCGGTAAGTCTTCGTCCAACATCTCCCGCAGAAGACTTTTAACTACTCCTCTGAGTTCTTCCATTTCTTCCCTAAGGGTCTTGTTCACATTTTGCCACATTGACAGGTGACCTCTGAGCTCCAAGACTACTTTCTCGAGCACCTCCACTCTGTGCTCAGCCGTTTGTCTCATCACAATTTCTCGCTCGAGATGTTCCTTCACTGTCTCTTTTATTAACTGTATCTCCTGCTCTTGTTCTCTTTTGGCCAGTATGAGTTGCACCATTACTTCTTTAATTATCTCATCAAAAGGTACCCCTGGGTTAGTCCCGTCAGTCGAGTGAACCTCCCAGCTACCCTCTGACTATGTCTCTACACCCGTTATCTTCTCGATCAGGTTACCATCAGTCCTGTCACAAGTTTCAGTCAGCACAGCACTAGATTCTGTTCTAGTGGTGGCTACTGGCAACAACACGTCACAGTCACACCACCCTGTACGGTAAACCCCCAAGGCACTCTCTATCCGTGTGTCAGCTCTGCTCTTTTTGTTTACCACACCCTTCTCATTCACACTGATGTACCCTTCAGGTGACGTCAGGTCAGTAAATTCATCCAACGCCATTGTTTCTCCGGTCGCCCCTACGTCTGGGCTGTCCACGTTAGGAGGCGTCAGCATCTCAGTGTCTGCTAGCCCTACAGTAGAAACATCTCTATCCTCCTCCCCCACATCATCAAATAGGACAAAGTCCCGGCGCTTCTCAAAGGTATGCATTAAGTATGGTGGTATCCTACCACCTTGGCACTCCCCCTTTTTCATCTCAGTCAGGACTCTGTCCACCTTATAATTCACAACGCCCCCGTGGACGCAGCGAACTCTGATGTTTTTCTCGGTCAGAGATAAAGCGAGCGGAGTTCCTGTCAGAGTCACCTGACTCTTGGAGTCCAGTCTACCAGAGACACCTTCCTGGTACAGCATCACGGTACACACCTGGGGCCCGTCATTACTGCCCGGAAAGGATATCTCACATTCCTCCCAAGACATACACATGCACTGCGGTACTGCAGACATACCCATTGAGTCAACCAGTGCTGCCATTTCCAGAACCACCCCAATTTGGGCAACCGCCCCCTCCCGGGACTCCACCCCTTTTTGGGTTACCACTCCGATTTGGGTCACCACCCCCTTCTGGGACTCCACCCCCTTTTGGGCTACCACCCCGATTTGGGTCACTGCCCCCTTCTGGGACTCCACCCCCTTTCGGGATCTCCCCATGTCCGTTATACCAGTCTTCTCAGACCACAGTTCACACAACACAGTTTATGTCTTAACGATACCACACAAGTCCTTGTTGGCACCACCACAGCTCCTGCTGTCACCGATCACTGACACCACCAGCTGCTGTTCACACACAGCAGCTGGAGTCACTGCAGCTCCTGCTGCGCCATCTTCGTGGACCCGCCGATCCACCGGAAGCCGCTTGTCCCCTTCGTAACCCCGTCGAGTTACCGGAAGCCGCTTGTCACCTTCTTGACTCCCATTGAGCCACCACAGGCTGAGTTGAGAAAAGAAGAAAAGAAAATTACCACACAAAAAACTCACGTGTCCTTTCTGTGTGCAATTCAGGACGTACCGTCTCCGCCTGAGACCGTCCAACACACAGGGAGCACCGGGTGCTATTCAGGGAGCCGACCCTCTTTCCAGGGTTTCCCAACACACCGGCACCAGGTCCAGGGGCTTAGCGGGTGCTATTCAGGACATCCATCTCGGCCTGAGACTGCCCAACACTTACACCTCACCAGGTCCAAGGTCATACCACATGCTCCAGGGATCTTCCCAACACTGACCCTCCAGGACCTTGCTCACTTAACCCTCCAGGAACACAGTCTTTCCCACTGACCCAGGTCAGTACAACACGAACACCTGTCCATTACCTGTGTCGGCCACACAGGTCCTCGGGTACCTCCTATCCGCAGAGGCACCCTATAGCAATCACCAGTCTCTTTCTCCTGAGGAAACGGCTGCACTTGGGCTCACCGATCCAGACAGTGCCTTACTCACTAGGCCGCCCCACGGTTCCAGAACCACAGCCAGGCAGTGGCTTCCCCAACCGTCAGCCGTCCTGGCTCAGCGTTGCCAGCACTGCAAGATACGCCTTTGGAAACCGTTGCCCTTAGCAACCGACTTTGCAGTCCTCTTCCGTTGCTCCCAGCAACAAGGCGACAATATTGCCCATAGCTTTCTCCACCAAATGTGAGGTAGCACTGTCATTTACTTGGGGAATTCTCGCTTGGCAGTGAACAAAACCAGATCCGGCACAGGTTTTCCATAAACTCAAAACATAGTCCTTGTGGTTTATTCACCATCATAGAGCCACAGCAGCACTATACAGTTCATATCGTAGCATAATCCAAAGCAATCAACATAAAGTTCATCACAGCATAGCGTCTGTTACAAAGCTTCCCTCTGTTAAGCCTGTGATCATACAGGTTATGCTTAGGAGTAGTGTTGAGCATTCCGATACTGCAAATATCGGGTATCGGCCGATATTCGCTGTATCAAATTTCCAATACCGAGTACCAATATTTTTACAATATCGAATATCGGAATCGGAAGTTCCCATAATGCAATGAGCCGGTTATACTTTGAAACAACACCTCAGCAATATCATTGCTGATCAATACGCATACCTAAGTCTCCATTTCAAGGCCACCCACCTTGAGATACATAACCACCCTTCAGGATTCTGCCACTCATCCGTTCTCTTGGGACATCCACACAGTGCCCCCTAGTGGCCACAGTGGTTACCACACCACAGGCTTTGAACTTGAGTCTCTGAGTAATGGAGAGCAAATGAAGGGATTGACAGAGAGCAGAGGCCGTGGATTAACGGGGGGACTAGTGGATTAGTCAGGCAGCAGAGTTTAGGATAGATTGGAAGGGTGCAAGGCTGTTAGAAGGGAAGGCAAAAAGCAGGAGATTGAAGTAGTCGAGGCAAGAGATGATGAGTACATGGACTAAGGTTTTTGCAGATACTTGTTTAAGGAATGTACGTTTCAGGGAAATATTTTTGAGTTGTAGTCAGCAGGAATTGGAAAGGGCATGGTTATGTGTTTTGAAGGAGAGAGCTGAGTCCAGGGTTACCCCTAGGCAGCGAGCTTGTGGGACACCCTCATCTACGCCTTGAAGATTAGTGCCAGATAGAGCATGTGCTCCAGTGGATGGCAAGTGCTGCATCAAGTGGTCACTTCTCCTCTTCCTCCATCTTAACATTACACACAGAACAGTTCTCAGAGGTGTCACCCAAATTACCCTTGTTTACCCCTAAGTCACAACTCTCCAACCACCCAACTGACTGTGGGGAACCACAGATGGGTGAGTTTGCAGAGCTGTTCCCACATTCTATTTCTAGGGCATCAGAGGTCTGCTCCAAAGATTCACAGACTCAAGAGGAGGAAAGCATCTCATCATGGCCAGATGAGGTAGGGTCCAAGCAGAATGCAGTCCCTCATCAGCAGACGTTAACCCCCAGGGGTGGAGGTGATCCTGATGAAACTCAGATACCTGAGGCGCATGCGGACTATACTGTACTGTCAGGGCAGAAAGAGAAGGAGGTTGAGTCTGAGGGTGAGGCGTGGGAGAACAAAGAAGATGACGATGAGGTTGTAGATCCCAGAGGCACGCAGCTGAGTAGCTCAGCAGAGGAGGTGGAGGAGGAGGAAGATGGGGCGATTACATTGCGGTTGCATCCTTAGCCACAACTCTGGCTGTGGCCAGTAGTGGTAATGGCTCTATAATTCGTATGGGTGGCAAGGGTTGCCTGGGCCTTTTTTGAGACTGCAAAGGATGACCCAACTCACATTACCTGACAACTTTGTAAAAAAAGACTCAGCAGAGGCAAAAATTACAATAATTTGACTACTACTGCATGAGCCGGCACATGCGTGATCAACATGGGTTAGTCCGGTAATCTAGCAGGCCTCCCCAACCATCTGCTGCTTTTTCCTCCTCTGTCACAGTGGCAATTGTTCTCACACTGGTCTCCGTCTGCAGATTCTCAACTTGTTTACCAGTGGGTGAGTGAGAGCCCTTCAGCTCTTAAGTACGTGGACATGCCTGCTGTTTTCTGACTGATCTCAGAAACAAAGCACAACTCATCTTTCTCAATCCACCATAACATCTCCACCCTTTACCTCATTCACAGTTCAGCAGTTTATCATGTTCAACCTACTCCACCCTCTCTCAGCAAAGCAGCCAGCTCTCGGTCCTGCAGTTGTGGTCGTGTAAATGATTTTTTTCCTCCTCCACATGCCACAGCTAAGAGCTTGAACTTCACCATCTCCAATCTGTTGGCCACGGAAATGCTGTATTTCCACCAGGTGTATAAAGATACCATCCAAAAGTTTATGGTCATCGCAGTCCCCCAGTAACAGTTGTCTAGTCGCCATTACTTCTCTAAAAATATGTGCCTCTGCTACTCCAGCATGTCGTAGACAACATCAGCCATTCCTTGAAAAAAATCTAAGTCTGCCAGGGTGCATTTCACCACTGACAATTGGACAAGCAAACTTGGCCAGGGGCATTACATCTTTGTGACTGGGCACTTGGTGACTCGTGGCTGTGGGGGCAGGTGGGGAAGGGGCTTCTCCACAAGTCTTGGAATTCCCATGTTTTGCAGGACGCTTGGGGATGGAGAACTAAACAACTAGACACCAGAGGATGGAGAACGAAACTACTAGACAACAGGGGTTGGAGAACTAAACTACTGAACACCTAGGGTTGTACAACTAAACCACTCAACACCAAGTGATGGTGAATTAAACTACTAGACACCAAGGTGTTAATAGACACCTAGTCTTGGAATCACTAAGGCTTACGGGACAAACCTCTGTATCTAACACTTCCTCTACTGCTTCGACCTTCTCCACCTCCTGTAGGGCCTCCACCTGCCCAGGGGTTGGAGAACTACACTAAAACACTTAGGGTTGGAGAACTAAACCATTACAAACCAATGGATGGTGAACTTAACCACTAGACACCAAGGGATGGAGAACTAAACCACTACACACCAGAAGATGAAGAATTAAACTACTAGAGGAGGCAGGGAAGGGCATGTGTAATAATGGTACGAACTTATTGGTGACCCTATGCCGGGGAATCCTCCCAAACATGCCTTGCATGGTTCACGTCCTAAACCTAGTACCACAGCAAATTCTCTGCCACTATCCTGACCTGGATGTGCTGCTGCAGAAAGCATGGTCACTCTGTGCTTACTTTTGCCATTTGCAACCCCAAAGGTCATTGACTTGCATCATTACAGAAGTCTCTCGGCCTACCGGTTAACCGTTTGATTTGCAATGTGTCGACACAGTGGAATTCCACTTTCCACATGTTGCAGCGATGATCCCTGGTGCAGTGTGTCATTTTGCAAAGCCTGGGCCAATGTAGTGTGGACGTGGTGCAAATCACGCTTGTGCAGTTGGCACATATGAAGGACCTCTGAACCCTTCTGCACAGTTTTGAAATGGCTACTAAGAGGGTTAGCAATGATTAAAACGTCATCAGCATCACTATTCTGGTCATCTACATGCTGAAGCACACTTTGACTAGTCTACGTGTGGAGGTTGTGGTCCCAGAGGAAGAGGAGGAAGCAGTAGAGGATGTGGAAGTGATAACAATATCCGGACTGTCATCGCACAGGCAGGTGCCATGTGAGGGTGGATTACAGCAATTGAGGGAGGTTCATAGTACAAGACAAACAGTTAGTGAAGGTGCAGGAGCCGAGGAAGAGGTGATTGGCGCGCAACAGTCAGGAGATGAAGAGGATAATGATTCCCTCTCTTTTGTCCGTGGTTGGTGGTGGGGGGACAGAGGAAGCAAGCTTGAGTGTTACCCCACCACTAACACACCATGGACTTATACTTTATGTAAGCGACTGACACAAATGTTAGCATTAGAAATCTAAATTTAGCTAGATGATTCCCCCCTGTAAAGAGACACACAAATGCTGAAGTATCGAAACACGCTGGTTGACAATCATGAGAGTGGTTTTCCCCAAGACAGCAATCAGGCACACAACCCTGGGAACGTCGATTCGTCAAAGCGAAAACATTAGCAGCAGCAGTGTAAATGGCAGAAGGAATTTCTGTGAGTCATTTCACAGATTTTTTTAGACCAGCTCATGCACCAGCAGAACAGAGTATAGAAGTCTGACATGTTGTGAACGACTGGAGAGGATGGTACAGGAGTATCTCTAGCTCAATATCATTGCCATTAGAAGGGTTTGGACTCTTTTGCATTTTTGTCTTCAGAAAAGGAAGAGTGGCCTGAGTTCACCTGTCATGCCTTGGAGGTTTTCTCATGTCCAGCAGGCTCTCATAACATGTCTTCAGCACTACTGGTAGTGTCATGACAGACAAGTGCATCCAGCTGTCCCCTAAAAGTGTAGACTTTCATCAAGATGAACAAGTCATGGATCTCCAATGACTTTTGCACACCAGTTGCAAACTGGGCAGACTAGGCAATGGTGTCGTTTTTAGAGTGCTACATTGATTCCGCGTTATTGCAGTCTGTGACACCATTGTCATGGATTCTGTGCCTGCTGTTGCTACTTCTAATGATGTTACTAACAATTTTTTGAAATGTGGAGACTCCAAGTTGTGTCTCCATCTAGTGGCTTGCTTGTAGTGGAAGGGGTGTCAGACTCCAGTATACCATTTCTACTCTGGGAGAATTGATGCCACTTTACTGGTGTCTTCCCCTAATTGTTTTAAATGTTTATATTCCAAGTTGGGTCTCCTTCATGTGTGTTGCCTGAATTTGGCAGGGCTCTCAGAGAACCAGGCCCAACCTGTCACTAATCCACCTGTTACTGAAAAATGTTTATGGTAAATATAGTAATGTGCATGCACTAAGTTCATGGGTTGAAAAACATTTACTCCTGGGAGTATACATATGTTTCAAAGATTGTTAGAGGTATGTCTCTCAAAATTCTTAATGTGGACATCATAAACACACTTAAAAAATAGCAAGGGTAGCATGATATTCCTATCAATATGTTGGTGGAGAAGGAGGAGCAGAAGGAGGAGGATGGCACAAAAAAGACAAAATCCTGAGGCATATACCCATATTTGGCTCAAAAGGGGTGCATGGGAATGAGCTGTAAAAACAAACAACACTGGATTTGATTTTATGTTCTGCTGCTTTCATTCGGTGGTGTTGAGAAGTCTGAGCCAATCCAGCCCTTGTTCATTTTGATTAGAGTCATCCTGTCAGCATTTTCAGTTTACAGAAAGAAGTGCCTATCAGTTACAATACCCACGGCGGTACTAAAAACATGCTATGACAAAATGCTAGGCAGGGCAGACCCGGACCTCCAATGCATAGAGAGACAATTCATGCCACAAATCTAGCTTGCATGTTCAAAAGTTGCAAGGCACAGAGGAATTATGGAGGATATTGGCACAGTCAGCATTGTACTCCTTCAACATCTTCCAAAACTTTTCCCTCCTTGTCAGATTACCCCACACATCAGGGCCAGGGCAATTGGAGGGTCTGAAAAAACTGTTGCAGACCGTTAATAGTGTTTCCCTGCCTCTGCTGCATCTGGTGTGTGTCTCCCTTGTCTCTACTCCTTGGTTGTCCAAGGAACTGTGACCTCTGCCATCAACATTGTCAGTTAGGAATTTTTTTAATAATTCTTCAACTAGGGCCTTCTGGTACTGCGACATTTTATTAGGCCTCTCCACCATGAGAAGGGGAGATAGAAAGTTCTGCTTGTAGTGAGAATCTAAAATGGTGACCAAAAAGTAATTAGTGTTGGCCAAAATGAGTACAACACAATAGTCTTGGGAAAGGAAGTGGAACATAAACTCAGCTATGTGTGCCAGACTGACAACAGCCAAGACTTGCCTGTCCCCACCAAGAGGACAACTGTTCATCTTCTCCTCCTCATCCTCCATCTCCTCTGCATCTTCAGGCCATTCATTCTGAACAGACGAGATGAAGGTGGTGTGGGTAGTACCGTCTGTAGCGCAGGCAACCAGCTCCTGCTCATTCTCCTCCTCATTATCAACCAATCCACATTGAGAAGATGAGATGAGGCTGGGCTGTGTAACATCATCCTGTAAAGTTTCTTGCGCCATCTCAACTTTCTGTGCCTGCAAAACCTCCTCTTTAATTGTGTGCAGTTAGTGTTTCAGTAGACAGAGAAGCAGGATGGTTATGCTGATTATGGCATCATCATGACTCACCATCTTGGTCAAGTCCTCAAAGTTTTGGACATCAGACATCTATACCCACCCATCAGCTCTTATGTGCAAAAACTGAATGGAATACTGACCGGCATATTTCAGCTGGTATTTAACTACTGCTCTCTGCTGCTCACAAAGCTTTGCCAACATATGCAATGCTGAGTTCAATTGCATGGTGACATTGCACACAAGTCAAGGAGCTGTAAGTTGCTGAATTGTGTAAATGGGAAAAAACACAGCGCACTTTCACAAGTAGCTCAGGCAGATCTGGGTAGGTTTTTATAAACCGCTGAACCACTGAGTTGAGTATGTGGACCTGGCATGGTACATGTGCGAGGTTGCCAAGCTTTAGAGCCACCACCAGGTTATAGCCATTGTCATGCGCAACCATCCCTGATTATAGGTTCAGGGGTGTGAGCCACTGATCAGTATCGTCTGGTAGACCTTTGAACAACTCTGCGGCGGTGTACGGTTTGTCACCTAAGCAGATTAGCTTTAGCAGAGCTTGTTGCCACTTGGCCAAGGCAGTGTGACAGTGTTTCCAACTTGCAACTGATGTTGACTGGTGCAAGAATGTGGTTGCTGACAGTGGTTGCAAATGTGCAACGACAGGTGCTGGGTGGGAGGCATCTTATGCGTCATAGACAGGGGATTGGCGTGCACATAGAACAGGGGGAAGAGGCAGTGATGTCACCTGCAGGCACTGTTTCAGGACCCTGGCTTTTAGCCCAACTAGTTGGGAGCTTTGTTGTCATGTGCCTGAGCTGGCTGGTAGTGGTCAGGGTAGTTGTGCTGCCCCTCCTGATACTGGCATGGCAGATGTTGCAAATGGCCTTTTGGCTTAACTATACTGTCTTTAAAAAAGCATCAAATTCGGGAACACCTAACCCTTGGCCAGGTAACTTCACCCGTGATGGTGCTCTGGGGAACAGTTGCCTGCCTTGTGTCTATGGCCACTCCACTGCCTCTTCCTGACTGTTTTAATACTGTGGATCCATCCCCCTGTGTGATGCTGTCCTTGCTTTGCATGTCACCTTCCCAAGTTGGGTCAGTGACTTCATCGTACACCACCACGTCTTCCACTTCCACACCCTGGTCCTTCTCCTGACTTGCTTACTTAACAAAATCAAATGCTGCCAATTGTGTCTCATCATCCACCTCTTGCCACAGTAATTGCATTTTCCCACTTTCACCTTCTTGTGACCATGGCTGCGCAAATATTTGGACATTGCCTGTGATGTCTCGCTTGCAGGGCAAGAGGCCAGAATCTATAAATGTAAATGTGAACAGCTCTGCGGAGTGTCCAAGTGTGGGATCACTCAGGCACTTGGCATGGTGGGGGGAAGAAGGATCAGGGTGAGGATTATGTTGTCCAGAATCATGGTTGCTGAAACTGGACCATGTGTAAGAAAGGGTGTTGCTGGAAAACTGACTGGAAGCATTATCTGCTATCAATCCAACAACCTTTTCACACTGATCTAGCTTCTAGACTGGTGTTCCGCACTCCCCTACAAAGTGAGGCAGGACGCTAGGTCGAAATGATGTGTGTGCTTATTGTGCTCACAGAGCAGGTATATTTTCACCTTTCCCGCAGTCTTTGTTCTCACCAGCATCACATCCACTTCCCTGTTCCTTACCACAACCTTACCCATTTTAAATTATGCATGCTATACCCCTGTTGAGAAAACTTTGCAGGATTAGTATCGCAGGAGAATTTGCCCACCTCTGATGGACTTGTTACACTGCAGTAGCAATATAGCGATGCTATTCCTAACCAACCAAGCATGGTTGTATGTTTTTGACGCACAACTAGCACAGTATAAATGGTGCCTAATACGTCACTGCTGAAAAAACTTTGCAGGATTAGTACTGCAGGAAAATTTCCCCACCTTAGATGGACTTGTTACACTGCAGTAGCAATATAACGATGCTATTCCTAACCAACCAAGCATGGTTGTATGTTTTTGACGCACAACTGGTGCAGTATAAATTTTGTATAATATTTCTCTGCTCAGAACAATTTACAGGACTAAGAACCAAAAAAATATTTTCCCAGAGAAGGGCTTTTTGTTTGAGCTGCAGCAGAAAGGACGATCAATTAACCCTATCCTTTCCTATGCTGTCTCTTTAGCACAATCTCTCCGTAAGTGCTAACAGCAGTATTAATATTGATTATAATTAGCCCTAATAAGTAGAGATGAGCGAATATTTCAATATTCGGTTTGGGTTACGTTCGCTGAATTTGCAAATATTTGCCGATTAATTTGGAGAATATTCACCGAACATAACTGAACACCATTATAGTCAATGGAAGGCAAGAACATACACATGCACAGCACCTTAGAATGGCCCCAAATGCTTCCAAAACACATCACATGAGGGACAGACACCCGGAAAGTGGCCTCAATTCCCGCTCATTGCAAATTGCATGGAACTGCAGGAATAAACCAGGCATGAGGTATCGTGGTCGGGGACAGTATTTACAGCTTTCCAATGAACGTCACAGTAAGATGAGGTAGGTGAGGGATCAGTGTAGGGCCCCTTTGCTAGGAGCCCTGATAACACATGCAACACCTCTACCTGCTTTCATACTAAGCCACACTCAGGTGGCACAAATATCAGTTTTATAGACTACCATTGTCAGAAAAATTGAAAGATAATAACATGGGTAGTTGAGTGCAAGGAAGTGGAGGCCTACTACTACAGGCAACATGCATGAAGGAGACCTAACAAGGATTGTTCACATTTCCAAAAATTATTGGCAGACACCAGCAAAGTGGCATCAATTTCACCACAGTAGAAATAGTAGAATTGAGACCAACAGGTCTTTCTCTACACCCAATCCAGCAGATGAACACCCTACAAGGTGTGTTCAAATTTAAAGAAATGAGGGCCTTACACCACAGTAGTGGCATCAATTTCACCACAGTAGAAATAGTAGAATAGGAACCAACCAACAGGTCTTCCTCTACACCCAATCCAGCAGACGGACACGCAACTTGAAGTGTTCACATTTTAAAAAATGAGGCTCGTTTCCTCCTTCCCCTCCTGCCAACCCCGAACAACAGAGAGGGGAGGATTATCCTCTTCATCCAACCGTTGCTCACTCATCACATCTTCCTCCTCCATTTGTTCCTCATATCTTGCACCTTCGATAACCATTTGTCTGTCATCATCACCATCACCCCTCGATCGCAGTACTCCACCCTCCATTGATACTCGCCTGTGTGACGACAGTCTTGACCTTCAAGACAATGTTATCCCTTCCGCAGCCTCCTCTGCTTCCTCCTCTTCTTGTGGGACCACCATCTCCTCCCACAGGCTATTCAAAGCCTGCTCCAGCATATACAGTTGTGGCCAAAAGTATTGACACCCCTGCAATTTTGTCAGATAGTACTCAGTTTCTTCCTGAAAATGATTGCAAACACAAATTCTTTGGTATTATTATCTTCATTTAATTTGTCTTAAATGAAAAAACACAAAAATAATTGTCCTAAAGCCAAATTGGATATAATTCCACACCAAACATAAAAAAGAGGGTGGACAAAAGTATTGGTACTGTTCGAAAAATCATGTGATGCTTCTCTAATTTGTGTAATTAACAGCACCTGTAACTTACCTGTGGCACCTAACAGGTGTTGGCAATAACTAAATCACACTTGCAGCCAGTTGTCATGGATTAAAGTTGACTCAACCTCTGTCCTGTGTCCTTGTGTGTACCACATTGAGCATGGAGAAAAGAAAGAAGACCAAAGAACTGTCTGAGGACTTGAGAAACCAAATTGTGAGGAAGCATGAGCAATCTCAAGGCTACAAGTCCATCTCAAAGACTTGAATGTTCCTGTGTCTACCATGCGCAGTGTCTTCAAGAAGTTTAAAGCCCATGGCACTGCGGCTAACCTCCCTAGATGTGGACGGAAAAGAAAAATTGACAAGAGATTTCAACGCAAGATTGTGCGGATGTTGGATAAAGAACCTCGACTAACATCCAAACACATTCAAGCTACCCTACAGTCCGAGGGTACAACAGTGTCAACCCGTGCTATCCATCGGCGTCTGAATGAAAAGGGACTGTATGGTAGGAGACCCAGGAAGACCCCACTTCTTACCCAGAGACATAGAAAAGCCAGGCTGGAGTTTGCCAAAACTTACCTGAAAAAGCCTAAAACGTTTTGGAAGAATGTTCTCTGGTCAGATGAGACAAAAGTAGAGCTTTTTGGGCAAAGGCATCAACATAGAGTTTACAGGAGAAAAAAAGAAGCATTCAAAGAAAAAAACATGGTCCCTACAGTCAAACATGGCAGAGGTTCCCTGATGTTTTGGGGTTGCTTTGCTGCCTCTGGCACTGGACTGCTTGACCGTGTGCATGGCATTATGAAGTCTGAAGACTTCCAACAAATTTTGCAGCATAATGTAGGGCCCAGTGTGAGAAAGCTGGGTCTCCCTCAGAGGTCATGGGTCTTCCAGCAGGACAATGACCCAAAACACACTACAAAAAGCACTAGAAAATGGTTTGAGAGAAAGCACTGGAGACTTCTAAGGTGGCCAGCAATGAGTCCAGACCTGAATCCCATAGAACACCTGTGGAGAGATCTAAAAATGGCAATTTGGAGAAGGCACTCTTCTAATATCAGGGACCTGGAGCAGTTTGCCAAAGAAGAATGGTTTAAAATTCCAGCAGAGCATTGTAAGAAACTCATTGATGGTTACCGGAAGCGGTTGGTCGCAGTTATTTTGGCTAAAGGTTGTGCAACCAAGTATTAGGCTGAGGGTGACAATACTTTTGTCTGGCCAATTTTTGTAGTTTTGTGTGAAATGATCAATGTTTTGCTTTTTGCTTATTTCTTTTTTGTGTTTTTTCATTTAAGACAAATTAAATGAAGATAATAATACCAAAGAATTTGTGTTTGCAATCATTTTCAGGAAGAAACTGAGTATTATCTGACAAAATTGCAGGGGTGTCAATACTTTTGGCCACAACTGTAAATGATCGGAATAGTGATGCTGATGACGGCGTCATCAGCGCTAACCATCTTAGTAACCATTTCAAAACTGGGCAGAAGGGTGCAGAGGTCCTTAATCTGTACCCACTATGAAACTGCTGCCGTCGCAGCCCCCGCTTATACCTTCTCCTCTGCCGCAGTCTGCCCATTCTCTGGTCTCTGGTGGCCTCCATGCCGCGGTCCCGGCTGCCTCGGCCTTCTCCGCGCTCCTCCTTTCCCCGTCTCTCTTCCCCGGCGCCTGCCCCTGCCTGGTCTCCTGTGTCCTGTCGGTCGGGCGCGCGCCCCACCCAGCTTCCTGCTCCTCAGCGGGCGCGCGCGCACACTGTGGTCAGGAGCACGCACGCTCTCTACCCCTCCTGAGGCCGCGCGCTCTCCTCACCTTGCGCTGGGAGGGGTCATGACCCGGAAGTCCCTGCCACAACTCCCTATATCAGGCCGCCTCTTCCTGCTGGCGGTGCCTGATTACCACTTGTGCCCTGCTAAGTGATTCTGGCCCTTGTCTCTGTGTGCACCCCCGTTTCCTCTCTGCCTGTAGCTTACCCGTCTTCTCCACTGTCCTCTCTCCTAGGATCTGGAAGTCTGAGGTCGTGCTCCGGTCTGTCCTGGTCCCCTGGCTGAGTTCTCCAGTTCGTGCCTGCTTCCCTCCGTCTCGCCTGTGTTCCTGACCTGTCCGCCATCCGTGTTCCTGTTTCTGGGGAGGTCCTCCGCCAGCGTCTCCGGCCTCTTGCCGGCTCTCCTGTATTCTCTCTGGGTACCAGCTGCTGTGGTGATAGTTACCCGCGGGCCTGCCCCAAACACTCCCTGTATAGGGGGTGGTCCACCTGGCCAGCTCGCCCGTGGGAGGTTCATTGCCACGGTCCAGCAGGTCCACTCCAGGAGATCTACCAAAGTCTCACATCACAGAATAATCAGGCCATGGATTCCGCTGGTACCCCGACCTCGACCCAGAAGGAACTTTTGTTCCTCTGAGAAAATCAGGCGAGGATCATGTCGTTCCTCAAATCTATGGAGTCCCGTCTTTCCTCTTTGCAAACCTCCGATCCAGGGACTGCCTCTCAGATCTCCGGCCTCCAGCAGGAGCTTGCCCAGCAGCGCGACACCCAGGCCCACATTCTGAATTACATGGCCTCGGTGGATAACCGCCTACTAGCTCTCCAGACCGCTGCTGCTGCCCCTGTTCAGGCGGCAGTTTCTGATCCGTTCCCCCGTCTGCCTAAACCCCCGTGTTATAGCGGTGATCCCAAACTGTGTCGGGGGTTCATTAACCAATGCCAGCTGCATTTTGAGGTGACACCCCTGCAGTATCCTACCGACCGGGCCAAGGTGGCCTTTGTGGTATCCCATTTAAAGGGTGAGGCGCTGGCTTGGGTAAATCCCTTGTGGGAAGGTGACGACCCGTTAGTCTCCCAGCTTGCGACCTTCTTAGAGACCTTTTCGTAGAGTCTTCGATGAGCCCGGTCGCCTGGTCTCAGCCACCGAGTCCTTATTTAACCTCCGCCAGGGTGCTCTCTCTGTGGGGAAGTACGCCATCCAGTTCCGTACATTGTCCTCCGAGCTTGGATGGAACAACGAGGCCCTAGTGGGGGCTTTTTGGCGCGGCTTGTCGGCTCGAATCAAAGACGAGTTGGCTGGGAGAGACACACCCACGTCTTTGGAGGACCTCATCTCTCTGGCAATGCGAATTGATCTGCGTTTCCAGGAGTGCTCCCGCGAAGCCGCCAGGGAGAGAAGGCCTTCTCATTTTTCCCCTTCTACACGCAGTCCTCCTCGCCCGTGACCTACCACCACGGCATCAGCTTCGGAGCCAATGCAAGTGGACCGACTCAGACCAGTGGAGCTGCGTCGCCAGGAGAGACTTACACATGGTATTTGTCTCTATTGTGGCAGCGCCTCCCATCTTCTGCGTTCCTGTCCAGTGAGGCCGGTAAACGCCTCCGCCTAGGACAGGTAAGAGAGGCCTTCCTAGGTGTCTGTGATACCTCTCTACCCTTGACCCTCTCTGTTTTGTTTGTCCTGGGATCCAAACGTTTTTCTGAGGAGACCTATATTGACTCAGGGGCTGCAGGGAACTTAATCCAACTCGAGGGGGTAAAAAGATTGCGGATACCTGTCAGGTCCTTGGAGGTTCCCCAGCAATTAGCTTCAGTCGACGGTGTTCCCCTGCACGAGACCGTCACTTTGGTCACCGAAGAGGTGGAGTTACAGATCGGGGTCCTGCACCGTGAGAAGATAGCCTTCTTCGTGCTGCTGTCACTGTCCCACACCTTGCTTCTGGGTCTTCCTTGGTTGAGTATACACGAACCCATCTTGGACTGGCGCTCTGGGGACATTCTTCGTTGGGGTCGTTACTGCCAGACTAAATGTCTTCTTCCGTTACAACCTCTCAAGACTTCGCTACCTGCCTCGGGTCCAGCGGATCTGCCCCTGGCCTATTGGGCCTTTGCTGACGTCTTTGACAAAAAGGAGGCAGAGACTCTTCCACCGCACCGGCCATAATGATTGCCGGTCAAGCTTGTTCCAGGTTCAACTCCGCCCCGGGGGCGAATCTATCCTTTGAGTCCGCTCGAATCCCAAGCCATGACAGAGTACGTTCAGGAGAATTTGGCCAGAGGCTTTATCCGGAAGTCATCTTCACCCGCCGGAGCAGGTTTCTTTTTTGTCAAGAAGAAGGTTGGGTCCCTTCGCCCGTGTATCACTATCAAGAACAAATACCCACTACCTCTCATCCCCGAGTTATTCAACCGGCTGCAAGGGGCGCGAATCTTTACCAAACTGGATCTCCGTGGAGCCTACAATCTCATCCGTATTCGCTCCGGAGATGAATGGAAGACCGCTTTCAACACCAGGTATGGGCACTACGAGTATCTCGTCATGCCATTCGGTTTGTGCAACGCCCCCGCAGTCTTTCAGGAATTTGTAAATGACATTTTCCGAGACCTTCTGTACTCCTGTGTGGTCGTATATCTGGACGATATCCTCGTCTTCTATCCCGATCTGCCCGCCCACAGGAGAGATGTCTGTCGAGTACTGTTACGCCTAAGGGAGAATCGCCTATATGCTAAGTTGGAGAAATGCGCCTTTGAACAGTCCTCCCTTCCGTTCTTAGAATACGTCATCTCCGACTCAGGCTTACGCATGGACCCGGAGAAAGTATCTGCCATGCTTAACTGGCCGCGTGCCCATGGGGTAAAAGCCATTCAGCGATTTCTTGGCTTCGCAAATTACTACCGGCAGTTCATTCCTCATTTTTCCTCTTTGACTGGTCCTATCTCCTCTTTGATCCGTAAGGGAGCTAATCCGCACGCCTGGTCCCCTGAAGCCGAGAACGCCTTCTTGTCTCTGAAACACGCATTCGCCACGGCACCCGTGCTCCATCGCCCAGAAGCCAATAATCCTTTCATCCTCAAGGTGGATGCTTCCGCAACCGGGGCCGGAGCAGTTCTGTCTCAAAAATCTCCCTCTGATAGACTTGTTACGTGCGGTTTCTTTTCCAAGTCCTTCTCCACTTCGGAGCGAAACTATTCCATCGGAGACTGGGAACTGCTTGCCATCAAATTAGCTCTGGAGCAATGGAGGTACTTATTAGAGGGAGCCGTACATCCGTTTACAATCTACACGGACCATAAAAATCTGGCTTACCTTCAATCGGCACAGAGACTCAATCCTCGGCAGGCCAGGTGGTCCCTGTTCTTCGGCCGATTCGATTTTGATCTGCACTTTCGTCCCGGCAACAAGAACCTCAAGGCTGACGCTTTGTCCAGGTCCTTCCTTTCTGCAGATGTGGAGGAGGAACCCACACATATCTTGGATCCCTCCAGGCTCATCACGGTGGCACCTCTATCTCTCATCTCGCCGCCACCTGGTAAGACTTTTGTGCCAGAGAAGGACCGAAGACGGATCCTACGCTGGGGGCATGCTTCCAAACTTGCTGGTCATGTCGGTCTTAAAAAAACACTTGTCCTTTTCTCCCGCTACTACTGGTGGCCGACTCTTCTCCTGGATGTCCGAGATTTCATCGCTTCCTGTCCGTCCTGTGCTAAAACCAAGGTGCCTAGGCAGTTGCCTTCCGGTCTTCTACATCCGCTTCCAGTTCCATCGTCGCCTTGTCAACACATTGCCATGGATTTTGTTACCGATCTACCCAGGTCGGCAGATTGTACCGTCATCCTTGTGGTGGTACACAAATTCTCTAAGATGGCACATTTCATCTCTCTCCCCAGGTTACCTTCAGCACCAGACTTGGCAAAAGTTTTCGTTCACCACATCTTCCATCTCCATGGACTACCCCAACATATTGTTTCAGACAGAGGAGTCCAATTCACCTCTTGATTTTGGAGAGCCCTATGCAGGTCGATGGATGTCACACTTGACTTCTCCTCATCTTACCATCCACAGTCCAATGGTCAAGAGGAGCGGACTAACCAGAATTTGGTGAACTATCTCCGGCACTTTTCTAATGCCCACCAGGACGACTGGTCAGACTTACTCCGGTGGGCAGAGTTCACCTATAACAACCATGTCAGCGAGTCTTCTGGCAAATCTCCTTTTTTTGTTGTCTACGGGCAGCATCCGGGTGTACCTCTACCGGTTACTTCTGCCTCGGGTGTACCGGCGGCTGATCTTCTGTCCAGGGATTTCTCCAGGATCTGGCAGGAGACCAAGGCCGCTCTCGAGTTAGCACGCGACAAAGTAAAGAGACATGCAGACAAAAGGCGCCTGGATTCCACGGCATATCACCCTGGTGATAAAGTTTGGCTGTCCTCCAAGTTCATTCAACTCAAGATCCCTTCACATAAACTGGGTCCCTGCTATATTGGACCCTTTGAGGTCTTGGCTCGTATTAACGACGTCTCCTACAAACTGCGACTTCCAGCCTCACTCCGCATCCCCAATGCTTTTCATGTCTCCCTTCTAAAACCGGTCATCCTCAATTGCTTCCAAACCTCTGCCACTCAGTCGCCGCCGCCTGTCTCCGCTGACGATGAGTTTGAGGTTAAAGACATTTTGGTCATGAAGAAGCGAAGGGGGAGGACCTTTTTTCTGGTCGATTGGAAGGGCTTTGGTCCTGAGGAGAGCTCCTGGGAGCCTCGGGAGAATATTCGGGCTCCTCGAATCTTGGCTAAGTTTTTTTTCACTCTGCGGAGGGGGGCGCGTAGGGAGGGGGGTACTGTCACGCTGCTGCCGCCGCAGCCCCCGCCTATACCTTCTCCTCTGCCACAGTCTGCCCACTCTCTGGCGGCCTCCACGCCGCGGTCCCGGCTGCCTCGGCCTTCTCCGTGCTCCTCCTTTCCCCGTCTCTCTTTCCCGACGACCGCTCCTGCCCGGTCTCCTGTGTCCCGTCTGGTGCGCGCCCCGGCCCAGCTTCCTGCTCCTCGGCGGGTGCACACTGTGGTCAGGAGCACGCGTGATCTCTACCCCTCCTGAGGCCGCTCGCTCTCCTCACCTTGCGCTGGGAGGGGTCATGACCCGGAAGTCCCTGCCACGACTCCCTATATCAGGCTGCCTCTTCCTGCTGGCGGTGCCTGATTACCACTTGTGCCCTAAGTGATTCTGGCCCTTGTCTCTGTGTGCACCCCCGTTTCCTCCCTGCCTGTAGCTTACCCGTCTTCTCCACTGTCCTCTCTCCTAGGATCTGGAAGTCTGAGGTCATGCTCCGGTCTGTCCTGGTCCCCTGGCTGAGTACTCCAGTTCGTTCCTGCTTCCCTCCATCTCGCCTGTGTTCCTGACCTGTCCGCCATCCGTGTTCCTGTTTCTGGGGAGGTCCTCCGCCAGTGTCTCCGGCCTCTTGCCGGCTCTCCTGTATTCTCTCTAGGTACCAGCTGTCGTGGTGATAGTTACCCGCGGGCCTGCCCCAAACACTCCCTGTATAGGGGGTGGTCCACCTGGCCAGCTCGCCCATGGGAGGTTCGTTGCCACGGTCCAGCGGGTCCACTCCAGGAGATCTACCAAAGTCTCACATCACACCCACTCTGTAAACGTGATGTGCGCCACTTCCATACTGCATTTGCCCAGGCTATGTGACATTGCATACTGCATCAGGACTCGTTGCTGCTGCCACAGTTGCTGCAACATGTGCATATCAACCTGTTAACTGGTATGGACACTGATCTCTGTATCGATGCAAGTCAATGAGCAGAGGGGTGCGAATGGCGGAAATGAGCACACAGCTTACATGCTTTCTGGAGCAGGTCACCCAGGCCAGGATAGAGGCTGAGAAAACGCTGCACCACCAGGTTGAGGACATAAGCCATGCAAGGCACATGTGTGAGCAGGCTCGGACTGGCCCATAGGGTAACAGGGGAATCCCCCGGTGGGCCCTTGTGCAGATCTGGGCCCCCAACCCCACTGTATGAGAAGTACTTGGCATAATTCAATTGATTTTGTATAGAAAAAGGCAACATGTCATCATTCATTAATCAAACTACTCAGTTTATTATTATATAGAGACAGATACATTTGTGAACGAGGGTAGTGTAAGATTTGTGTGCAGGTGGGCCCCCAAAGTTAGTGTTACTGGTGGGCCCTTGGCACCCCGGTCCGACACTGTGTGTGAGCTTGCCTCACCGTAGAGCCCAACAAAGTTTGCACCGTTATCGGACACGGCCTTCCCTGGATGCAGATTCAGCGGAGACAGCTATTGATCAAATTCAGCCTGAAGAGCTGTCCACAACTCTTCAGCTGTATGACTGCGATCTCCAAGGCATATCAATTTTAAGACTGCCTGATTGCATTGAGCCCTGGCTGCACAGTATGAATGTGGTTTGGGTTTGCTATGCACTGTTAGAACGCATGTATCGTGATGGCAGAGGTTGAGGGTGCAGCTGGAGGCCCTAGAGGCTATAGAGGAGGCAGAAGCAGTGGAGGAAGTGTTAAATGTAGAAGTTTGACCTGCAAGCCTTGGGGATTCTAAGACTTGTGGACCAGCACCTGTCCCCACATCCACCAGAGTCACCCAGTGCCCAGTCAACGAGATGTAATGCCCTTGGCCATGCTTATTCATCCAAGTGACTGTGGTGAAATGCACCCTGGCAGACAGAGATTTTGTCAAGGAATGGGTGATGTTGTCTTCTACATGCTGGTGTAGGGCAGGCACAGCTTTCTTAGAAAAGTAATGGTGACTGGATAATTGTTACTGGGGGACTGCGACGGCCATCAGCTTTTGGAAACCGTCATGTTATGAATGAGTCACCGTAGGAGGCAAAAACAGAAATGCTAGCTAAGTCCAAAAAAACAGAGAAGTTGGCAGCTATCAGATTGCAGACCCCTGAACCTATCAACAACAACTAGCAGTAGCCGTGGGGGGTTCCTATGATGCCCTAGATCCCTCGATCACAGCCAGAGAACTGCCTAGCCTAAAGACAGAAAGGGAAATCTAAACTGCCCCAGAGCAGACCCCAAAGCAATAGGCAGCCCCCAACATATAATGACAGTGAAGCAAGAAGAAAAAACACTAACACAGATAGAAAGATAGACTGAGCAAATGATGGGGCCCAAGCTAACTAGGTAGGACAGGATAGGAAAGCTGCTGTCTGCAATCCGCGAAAAACCCTATAAAAATAAGAGCCAACAGACTGACAGGGAAAAAGGCCCTGAAGACGCTAGGCTTCAAAAAGACTATGTCAGTACTCAGGTATTTTCTGAAGACAGAGCAAACCGACAAAAAAGGAATTCAGCTCACCCTAGCAGGGAATGGCAGAATCCAGAAAAGCAAGGCAAACTAAAACCAAAACACAAATGCAAAAAGGCAAAGCAGAAAACTTAGCTTTTGAGGAGCAGGAATTAGACTGGTCTCCTAGAATTCCACAGAGAAATCACCAGCGAGGCAGAAGGGCGTCGGCTGCCTTATATCCAGTCAGAGATCCCCGTCGCCTAGTCATCCTCTCCCAGCTCAGGTGCTTGGTAATCAGCCTCACTACCTTCCTTCACCAGAAGAGGGAGTTCATCAGACCTCGATGGTGTAGGGGAAAATGAACTCATAACACGTCGGTATCCACCAGACAGAATGGCAGCATTTCCGTGGCCAAAAAATTGGAGATGGTGGAGTTCAACCTCTTAGCTTTCTTCATGCGTAGGAGGAAAAAATCTTTTCCATGACCACAACTGCAGAACCCTGGGCTGGCTGCAGTGCTGTGAGAGGGTGGAGTACGGTGAAGCGGACAAATTGCTGGACCATGAGAGAGGTGCAGGCATAGATGTTTCTGTGGATTGAGAAACTTGTGGTGCGATCGCTCTCTGAGATCGGTCACAAACAGCAGGCATGTCCGCTTCCATTACAGCTGAAGGCGGCTTCTCAGTCAGTGTAACTCAATCAGATAAAGAACCCAAGGTTCTATGGTCAAAGACCTGCATCTCAATAGTTGGCATGGTAACAGAGGAGGAAGAAGCAGCAGATGCAATTGATGGGGCGACTGAGGGTGGTTGATGTTCGCTGGTCCGCATTTTTGCCCAGTGGGATTCCCACACTAAAGCATGTTGATTGCGCATGTGAAGGTTCATACACGTAGTAGTAAAAATAATTATTGCAGGTTTCACCTCGACTCAGTTTTGCTTTTGCAAAGTTGGCAGATTATGTAAGTTGGCTCATCCTTTGCAGTGTCAAAAAAGGCCCAGGCTAGGCAACCCTTGCCACCCCTGTGAGCTGCAGACCTGCGGATGCTGCTGGTTAAAGGCACAGTTGTGGCTGAGGATGCATTGCTTGTCGTGGCTGTATCACTACGTGTCTGTGATGGACGGCGCAAAGTAACCTCCTCATCTTCCTCCTTCTCAGATGACCTACTCAGCTGTGTACCTCTATGTTCACACCAACTGGGATATAACACTTCATTATCATCCTCAGTGCTCTCACATTCCTGGCCATTGGAGTCAATCTCCTCCTCTTCTTGCCCTTACAGCACAGTACAGTCCATGTGAGCCTCAGATATCTGAGTCTCATCAGGATCACCTTCCCCCCAGTGGTTAACGTCTGATGACGAGGTTCAGGATGCTGTTGGGACCGTACTTCTTCCTGCCCCAGATCCAAGCTAAAAAAATTTTGGGCATCGGTGCAGATTTCCTTATCTTGACTCTGCAAAGCTTTTGAGTATACTTCTTATGAACATGGCATAGAATGTGTGAACAGCTCTTCAGAATCACCGATCTGTGGTTCTGTGCAGTCAGTTGAACATTTGGATAGTTGAGATGAGGGGGGGGAGCAAAGGGAATTTGGGTGCCACATCTGTGGACTGTACTGGGTGTGATGTTGAGGTGGAGGAAGTGGAGGAGAGGCAACTTGAAGCTGCAATTGCCATCCACTCGAGTAGATGCTCTTTCTGGGCATCATTGACAAGGCATACCGCTGTGTGGCTGCCAAAGAAAGGTAGTGGTGTAGCCTGTCCAGTAACATAAGTTGTCAGTTGTCTTTGCATAGAACGTGACGTTGCTTCACTAGTCCTTTCACCAACATTGCCACATACCCCACGTACACCTTAAACACCAAGCCTAATTCCCCTTCCACTATGGCCTCGCTTTTTCCCATGTTCCTCAGATAGTGTGGTAGGAGCCAATTATTAACAACCAAAAATTGCATTTTAAACTCTGCATCACTTCTGCAAACAGCTGAATTTCAGCGACAGTAAATTCAAAGTTGAAATATGGCATGATGAATCGTGTTAGTTACAGAAAAAATATTTTTTTTGGACCAAGGATCAGGCCTCTATAAAACACTGGATGCTACAATACTTCTATATACTATACAATATACTATTTTTCAAGTCAGGTCCCATACTGTATGACGTTAATAACAGAATAATTTTTTGTGGCCAATGTATCAGGCCTGTATAACACACTAGATGCTACAATCTCTTTTTAAAGGTAGGTCCCTTACTGTATGATGTTAATAACAGAATTTTTTGTGGCCTATGTATCAGGCCTCAAAGCACTTTAGATGCTGCAAACTCTTTTCAAACTCTGGTCCCTTATTTATGACGTTAATAACAGAAGATTTTTTTTGTGGCCTATGTATCAGGCCTCTATAACACACTAGATGCTACAAACTCTTTCTAAAATCTGGTCCCTTACTGTATGACTTTAACAGGGGTGAACCTAGCTTCTCTGCTGCTTGAGGCAAACTACAAAATGGCGCCCCCCGTAGTAAAATCAATACAAATAAATCTGGTTTACTCTTTACTAGTCTAATCTGTAAAATACACACACTTTTAAAGAGGAATATATTTGAAACATCGATCTTTACACTTGTCTTCAGGGACTCAATGCCGCCTGAGGCAAAGTGATCAACTTGCTTCATTTTAGGTGCGCCCCTGGCCGGGGAACAGTGCTTACTGTAGCGCTTCTTCCCCGGCGGATGTCCGTGTGGTACTGATTTGGCACACAGTTGCCACACGTATTACACACACAGACATCTCCACTAACTGTTTTTCCGATACCGGAAATATCAAGATGTGTGAAACCAGCCTAAAGCCACATTCACACATTTGGTCAGTATTTTACCTCAGTATTTTACCTCCCAAATCGGGAGTGGGTGAGAAATCCAGAAGTGGTGATGTGTTTCTATTATACTTTTCCTCTGATTGTTCTACTCCTGGTTTTGGACTACAAATACTGAGGTAAAATACTGAACGTTTGAACGTTGTTAGGAGTGGCAGAAGGCACTAAAAAAAATAAATAATTAAAGTGCCTTCGCCATTCGGGGTCCACGTGCGGTGGATGGTAAAACCGCTGCTGAGGGATAGTATTGCTGAGCTTGTTATCTGCACAGGATCTCAGCAGCACACGTGCGGTAGCCGGAAACTGGAGTAGTTAAGTATAATGACTACAACCGAGCGGACTTACCGTGTACACGTGTGCTCGGCGTCGCAACTGCGCACGCCTGGACAGGCTGCAACCGTAAGTATCGCAAGCGCGATGCAGGACGCTAAACTGCTGGAAGATGGAGCTTGTGCTGACTGAATTCCACTCACTCACACAGGAGTATTATCAGAGGGAAGGGGTTTCTTAATGAGTCAGTCACCAGTCAAAGCATCTGTCACCATACACACAGCAGCAGTATAAAAATACTAGCGCATGGTATTACTGCCATGCTCACTTTTTATAGCACACGGGACCTGCCGGAAATCTCCAGAGCCCTGACCTAAGCCAATGGAATCAGGAGCAGGACCTTAGCACCTGACTCCTGAACTCCAATGGGAGCTCGACCCGTGGGCATGCTCAGAAGCTGGAAAAAAGGACTTAGCCTCTGGAGATAAATGTGAGAATCTGGAAATAGGCATCATAGAAACCAGATTCCTAACATTACCCCCCCTCCTAGGGCCCCCTTCTCCCTGAACCCGCCAATCCATCCGCCTGTGCCCGACAGCAGCACAGGTCTCAGACTCGTCAAATGGCGAGCCTGATGTCCCGGTAGGTGAAACGGAAAACCGGGACACACGGACGGTATCATGGGAGGCCAGATTGCCAGGTCTCAGGAGGGACACCCGGGAGACAATGGGAGTGGGAGTTTTAGGAGAAGACCACCGTGTATCGGCGGGCGTAACCACACTCCGTTCGGGAAGACTATCCCATGCACATAAGGTGCATGCCCGAATGAACTTTTTATGTCCCGAGCCCTGTGCGGCCACCAATACATTCTGGCCAGAGACTTCGTGGTCTGCATATAGCCACGATGGCCGTCTGCATTGGGCGGGTGTGCCCACGCGAGGACTTTAGGCCGCTGGCAAGGAGGGACAAAAGTCTCGCCTACCGGCTCACAGTCAGAGCATTGCAGGGAACTGTCTTCCTGGGAAGCAGCAAAAAGATGGTGACAACCGCTTATGGACTCTTGAGCCGGACATGTCTCAGAAATGGCGCGAGACACCTCCATTGGTTCAAGAAGTAGAACCTCTGGCTCGGGCAGGTCCAGGGGCTCAAAAAATTTGGGACCTGGAGTACCTCACCATTTGGAGTGAGCTCGCTCCAAACCACGCTCAGAAAAATGGAGGTCAATCCATGAAGAGATAAATATTAACTCCTTTAAGGTGGTAGGAATCTCTCTCATGGAGAGAGCGTCCTTGACGTGCTCCGCTAATCCCTTCCAAAATACCGGAATTAGAGCCTTGTCAGACCACTCCAACTCGGACGCCAGTGTCCGAAAACGGACGGCATATTGGCTGACCGAGAGTGCTCCCTGAGACAAGGTGAGGAGTTGGAGAGAGGTGTCGTGTGTAACCCGTGGACCGAGAAACACCTGCCTGATAGCAGATTAGCTACGGTCCGGATCTCCGGGTCACCACGCTCCCATAGTGGCGTAGCCCATTCCAGCGCCTTGCCTGACAGTAGGGATATAATAAAGGCCACCTTGGCCCACTCTGTAGGGAATTGCACAGCCAGCAGCTCCAGGTGAATCGAGCACTGGCTGATAAAACCTCTACAGGAGGCGCCATCCCCAAAATATTTTTTGGGTAACGGGAGGAGGGTAACTGACGGCGCAAGGGCGGACATGGACATACACCCAACCGCGTCCGTGAGTGCTTGGACAGCAGCATCTGTGGCCTGCGAAGCTGCGAGAGCTCTCTCAAGGGTAGCCAAGCGAGTCTCGAGCTGTCGCAAGCACTACAACAGTTGCTGCTGATCTGCCATCTCCAGCCAGACCAGGGCACTAGTATTATGTTAGGAGTAACATAGTAACATAGTAACATAGTAATTAAGGTTGAAGTGAGACTTTAAGTCCATCTAGTTCAACCCATATTCTATCCTAACTTGCCCTAACATGTGGCGGAAAACACTAAAAAAAATAAATAACTAACGTGCCTTCGCCACTCGGGGTCCACCACGCGGTGGATGGCAAAACCGCTGCTGAGAGGCAGAGCACTAATATGCACAGGGTTCTAACTCAGCCAGGTGCAATAAGGCAAGCTCTGTTAAGAGACACAGAGCTGCAGGGAGAAACAATACAAAATAGTATTGCTGAGCTTGTTAACTCCACAGGATCTCAGCAGCACACGTGCGGTAGCCGGAAAATGGAGTAGTTAAGTATAATCACTACAACCAAGTGGACTTACCGTGTACACGTGTGCTCGGCGTCGCAACTGCGCATGCCTGGACAGGCTGCAACCGCAAGTATCGCAAGCGCGATGCAGGATGCTAAGATGCTGGAAGATGGAGCTTGTGCGCGCTGGCGCTAGCGCAGGTGCTGACTGAATTCCACTCACTCACACAGGCGTATTATCAGAGGGAAGGGGTTTCTTAATGAGTCAGTCACCAGTCCAAGCATCCGTCACCATACACACAGCAGCAGTATAAAAATACTAGCGCATGGCATAACGGCCATGCGCACTTTTTATAGTGTACGGGACCTGCCGGAAATCTCCAGAGCCCTGACCTAAGCCAATGGAATCAGGAGCAGGACCTGAGCACCTGACTCCTGAACTCCAATGGGAGCTCGACCCGTGGGCATGCTCAGAAGCTGGAAAAAAGGACTTAGCCTCTGGAGACAAATGTGAGAATCTGGATATAGGCATCATAGAAACCAGATTCCTAACAAACGTGGCCTGGTAAAGGGTTTCTGCTACTTCTGACATCCCGCAGACAGAAGATGCAGTCACAAGATGGCGCCTATAAGAGGTGGAGACAGTGACATTATACACAGGAGCTCTGTATATAGTGTATAGCGTACAGGTAATACAATGATCACCTGTGACATACACAGGAGCTCTGTATATAGATAGTGTCAGTGTACAGGTAATACAGTGATCACTGGTGACATTATACACAGGAGCTCTGTATATAGTGTCAGCATACAGGTAGTACAGAGATCAACGGGGACATTATATACAGGAGCTCTGTATATAGTGTCAGTGTACAGGTAATACATAGTGTTGAGCGATACCATCCGATATCGTGAAATATCGGATCAGATTGGATCGGACCAATACCCAAAAAGTTTCGGGTATCGCCGATTCCGATACCGGAAACCAATGCAAGTCAATGGGACAGAAATATCGGAATTAAAAAAACCCTTTCTTTCCTTGTAGGTTAATTATACATGAAGAAAAACAACTAAGAATAATGTAGAATGTATTGGGGGAGGTGGAGGAGACATTAAAGTCATAGAGGTTTAGCCCAATCAAATGGAATAGCAGGAATTAATTTTTTTTTCTAAAGACGTTCGGAGTTACAAAGATATTGACTATGTTAACCTTTTTTATATTTTGTCAGATATGTATGTTTCACTACTTCCATGCTCTTCACCTT
This sequence comes from Dendrobates tinctorius, assembly GCF_039654945.1. Classification (NCBI taxonomy): domain Eukaryota; kingdom Metazoa; phylum Chordata; class Amphibia; order Anura; family Dendrobatidae; genus Dendrobates; species Dendrobates tinctorius. The sequence continues at coordinate 29,111,586 of NW_027361779.1, read as the reverse complement.
CTTTTTTACTTCTCCCACACTTTCTCCTTCATGATCCTCAGCAGCAGCAGCATCTTTTTCATTAACTTATTCTTCACTTTATTCATCTTCTTCTTCTTCTTCTTCTTCACCTTCTTCTTATTATTCTTTTTTTTCACATTCTTCATATTCTTCTTATTCAACTATTCTTCTTCTTCATATTCTACTTCTTCATCTTCTTCCTATTCTTCTTCATCATATTCTTATTTATGACAGGCATTCCTGTAGTTGTTATCTATAAAAGTTTGAAGATTACACCTTCTGTTCTGCCTGTCAGAAAAGATTTACAACAGGATTTGTCCGCATTCAGTTTGGCCTGCAGCAGCAGGCATTTTCCAGGGGCACCACGAGGAGGAACGGACTCACCCCCATACACTGCTTAGTCTTCTTCTGCTTATAATTTAGATAATATCTTTTGCTCTGATTTTTAGTCTTATGCTTAATGTTCTTCTGCTTTTTGTTCTTCTACTTCTTGGTCTTCTGTCTCTTGTTCTGTATCTTGGTGGTTGTCTTCATGTTCTTTGTCCGCTTGGTCATCTTCTTCAGGGTCATCTTTTTGGTCTTCTTCGGGGTGGTCTCCCGGGTCGTTGCCTTCAGGGTCATCGTTTTCGTGGTCGTTGTCTTCTTCGGGGAGGTCTTCAGCGTCGTCGTCTTCAGGGTCGTCATCAGGGAGATCCAGAGTGATAACCAAAAACCATTTCCAAAAGCTTGAACTTGGAAATGTAGCAGAAGGTACAAGAAGGCTGAGGAACTGCCGAGAACCAGCTGACGGTACTGGAACCCGGATGGGTAGCAGAAGGAACAAGAGCCAATGGCACTACCGAGGACCAGCTGATGGTACTGGAACCCGGTTACTAAGCAGGAGGTACCTGTGATAGAAATCACTACCAAGGACCAGCAGACGTTGCTGGAACTCGGATACTGAGAAGGAGGCACCTCAGCCAAAGGCACTGCCGAGAACCAGCTGATGGTGCTGGAACCCGGATGGGTAGCAGAAGCTGCAAGAGCCAATGGAACTAGCGAGGACCAGCTGACGGTGCTGGAACCTGAAGGGGCAACAGAAGGAACAAGATCCAATGGCACTACCGAGGACCAGCTGATGGTGCTGGATCTGCTTACTAAGCAGAAGGTACCTGTGCTAGAAAGCACTACCAAAGACCAGCAGACATTGCTGGAACTCAGATACCGAGAAGGAGGCACCTAAGCCAAAGGCACTGCCGAGAACCAGCTGACGGTACTGGAACCCGGATGGGTAGCAGAAGGTACTGCCGGCCGCAGTTACCGAAACCCACAGTCCTATAGGGGGTGCTTGTCCTATTGGCACTACAGAACTAGCCTTTGTTCCCAGATCCCGCAGCCCACATAGGAAGCCCATAAACTGCAGGCACCATAGACTCAGCTAACCCGACCGCAACCCGACAGGACAACGTATTGGTGGCAAAGTGACGTTGACACTACCCGGAAACAGCAGTCGTGCTGGAACCAGGCTGGGCAGGAGGGAATACCTGTGCCAAAGACAATGCCGGGAAACAGCTGGCGGTGCTGGAACCCAGGGAAAATACTACAAACAGAGTGGAGACAGAGGCCTAATTGGAGCAAGTTTAAAATCTGTAGTTGTGTGAGTGTGGACAGAGCAGGAGAAATTGCCGGACACACAGCTGGGGATAAGATGACATTTCTGAACCCCAATAACACTGGAGCATATGTTGACTGTGCAGATGGCACTTCTGAGCAGCAACTGGTGATGTTGGAGCCCAGGGTCAATCAGGGTGTACGCTGAGGCCTAATTTCATCAAGTTTAATATCTGTTGTAGACTACTACTGATTTTAAACGTGCTCAATTAGGCCTCTGGCTCCACTCTGTCTCTGTATTTAACCTGGCCTCCAACACCGCCAGTTGCTGCTCAGAAGTGCCGTCTGCACAATCAACACTTGTTCCTGTGTTACTGGGGTTCAGTAACATCAGCTGATCCCCTGACGTGTGTCCAGCAATGTCTCCTGCTCTGTCCACATTATCCCCCCCATTTTTTCTATAGCCTTTTGATCTTTATGTATGTGGCTATCCCCCTTGATGCACATTCCCGCTATCATATGGGTTCATCACGTTCTTTTGACATCTTTTTGAGTGCCTTTTATATATGCTATCGCTCAGTGATACTACTGATTGTACTTGCAGGTTTCACAAGCACTATGCTCTGGTGACCCTGCCTCATTGCGCCTGCATTGCCCTCTGACCGGTGTCACTAACTTTTATTCATGTCACGCCTGTTTGCTGCGCAGTTTTCTCTCGCCAGCATTGTCTCTGTGGCTGGGTGTTTTCTGCGCAGGTGCCACTTTCTCTCCTTGCTATTACAGCCTTACAGGGACGCCACTGTTTTCTGCCTGCCACTCACTGTGGAGCCTTATCTTTTGTCTCCCGTGGTTATGTTATACTGCGCAGGAGTCACTTTATGGTCTGTCCACTGACGCCGCTGTGTGTGCCTGTTTCACACACTATTGCCCCCCCCCTTTTTTTTTTTTCCCTGCATTGGTCTCGTCACACCTGCACTGACTCATGTTAATTACCCCTTTTTTCTCCAGTGACCTCCACCACCTGCGTTTATCCTGGCCAGGATAACCTCTCCGGGTTGTAATAACTATTTGATGCTTACCTCTTTTTGATCTCTCCGATTCATATGAAAAATTTTACTAGAGAAAATATATATCCTGTAACTTGTAATTTCCAATTATTTGGTCTTCTGAGTAAACAAGAAAAGTTTACTAATACTTGTTTGACTTTACAGAAGCAAGACTGACAGTCCTCTGAGAAGACTTTGTATTTTCCTTACATATGTTATGAGATTTGTCAATAAGGGTAATTTGGTCTCTATGCTCTAAGAAGTAGACATTATCTGTTCCTTCAGGGAGAACAAAAAACTCATGGGAGAGATCAATCGACAGCAAATGATGAAACAAATTTTTGTTCTGATCTGATTGTTCCTCTCTTTGCCCTTTTCTCTGTAAAAGCTGTCATGCTGAGTATCAATCATTTATTCCACTAGGCTGAACAACATGCAAGTATTTGGGCAGTATTCAACCACAGATCTTGTAAAAGAACCTACATTTATTTCTTGCTGAGCCTTATAGCTCCTATTATTTACTTCTAAATTGCATCTCTAATTCTCTATCCATTAAGTGGCAAACAAGCTGTGAAATAGAGGCAAAAACTTGCTTAATGTGTTTTCTAATCATTGGGAATGTCACTAAATAAATTATTGATTTTGTGGTAGCTGCTTTCATGCTAAGTAAAGTCTCTAAACTCCGAAATAAAGAGAAGAAACCAGCAACTGTGAAATCTTAGATGAGTTTGCTAAAGTTAAGGTATATGTTAATAGTTGTGTTACTTTTTCTTGACTCTGAAAAAAAGGTAAAAAATAAAAAACTAAATGACAATCAATAGAAATATTAAATGGGCATTTTTAAAGTGGCTGTTTTTCGAGATGAGCGAACACTGAAATACTCAGGTGCTCATTGTTTGAACCGAGCAATTCCTAATACTCGAATGCTCGTTTTGAATAGCGAGTATAATGGGAGTGAATGGGAAATCTAACCTATTTTTCCGGCAGAGCCTACAAAAAGGTCTGGGGGTAGGTAAAATGTTTAAATGGATGAAACAAGTGCTGAATGGAAGGAGAACAGCAAGGTAAAGATCCCTGAAAGCATCTCTGACTCCCAGATCACTGCTGAGAACAATGGTGTCACACTTTTACTCCACTTAGAGTGATAATAAAATATTCCAAACAGATAATAAATTGCATTTTACAGTAAAAAAAAGTGTTAAAAAACATTTTTTCCTGTTTAATGACTTGTATATAAGGCAAAATTCAAAAAGGATTTTCAAATAATTCTAATTTAAGAAAACCATATTAAAAAATAGAAAATTTCAGTTGAATTTATGATGGAAGGAAGAACTGTCAAAAATTAGAGACTCGGAGACTCAGATGCACCCTGTATTAGACATAGAGGAGGACCGCAAACACATTCTGCTCAAATTGTAATTTATTGGTACTCCTAGACTCATAAAAATTATGCACTTTTGAGGGTTATATACCAATAAAATGTGCGCTAGACTAGAGAGGATCGAACCTTTCAAGGTTTGGTTCAGTTCGATTCGCCAAATATTTAGACATTCCCTGAACATGTTCGACAAACAGTTAGACGAGCATACACAAACCCCATTAAATTGAATAGGAGACTAAAGCAAAGGTATAGACAACACCTTAAAGGGTGAAAAAAATCTTCCCAAACAGCTAAAATTAGGGGTACATGCCATGAAAAGTGGCATCAATTGATTCACAGTAGAAATGTGCAAATGGCAAAGTAACAGTCAGCCATAGGCTGCTGGCCCTGGCCCCTGATACCCCATTCATGGCCCATGGCTGACTGCTGCTGTGACATTTGCAAATTTCTACAATAGTACTGTATGTAACTAATGTTTTTGCTATCTGAGTGTGGCTAGAATAAAGAAAAAAATATTGGAGGTGTTGCATGAGGTATCAGGTCTTTCAGCTAAGAAGGTTTACACTGCTCCTTTAACCAACAGGTCCTCCTTGAAATTTCAATTCCAAGCTGTCAATGCTTGACCACAGGCAACCCACCAGATGGAGACCCAACTTGGATTCTCCACATTTCAAAATATAATTGTCATACACCACTAAAGTGGCATCAATTTCCACAGAGTAGAAACAGTATAATAAGCCTCTGACACATCTTTCACCACAGGCCACCCACCAGATGGAGACCAAATTTGGAGTCTCCACATTTAAAAAAATTGTTTGTAACATCAGCATCAGTAGCAACAGCAGGCACAGAAGCCATGACAGTGATGGCACAGACTGCAATAACGCGAGATCAATGCTTGACAATAAAAAAACACCATCCCCTAATGTCCCCAGTCTACGACTGGTGTTCAAAAGTCATTGAAGATCCATGACTTGTTCATTTTGATCAAAGTTAGGTGGTCTGCACTTTCAGGTGACAGCTGGATCCGCTTATCTGTCAGGACACCACCAGCAGCGCTGAAGACGCCTTCTGAGAGAACTCTGGCTGCCGGGCATGACAAAACCTTCAAGACGTGACAGACAAGCTCATGCCACGCTTCCATTTTGAAAACCAAAATGCAAAAGGGTCAAACCCACCCAATGGCAGACTTGTACTCTGCTCTCCTGGTGCATGGGCTGGTCTAAAAAATGTGTGAAATGACTCACATAAATTGTTTATGCCACATACACTGCTGCTGCTAATGTTTTTTTATGATGCCTTCAGGTTCCTGGGGTTGGACGTCTAGAACTGAAATGCACAAAGTTTCCATGATGTAGGCCTTCATGGCTTGCCTCTCTGGACTAGAGATATCATACAGTCTGCTTTTAGGCAGCTGGGTCCCGGGAACAAACTTAACGGTGCAGTCATAAGGATGATGGGGAGGAAGTTCTTGGCACCCCTGCCCCCGAGAACAAATCCCCAAAGTCAGACAGGTTTTCAGGCACAGACTGAATATCTACCCTAGCAAGCTGGGTACCCAAGCAGCGTCCTTGACAATACTCACTCCACTGTACCATTTTTCAAATCTGCCAATCTACCACAGGAGTCAGCCAAGGAAGTCCAAGAATCACAGGAGAGAGGAGAGTAGTTCCACTAGCACATGACAGTTATACACTTCAAAGTGCATGGCCCAACCTGAAAACTTAACCCTCGGACGGCTTGAGTAAAATACTCCTGTCTCAAAGGGGTAGAGTCAATGACGATTATGGGTATGGGTCTATGTGGTTTGAGGTCCTGGACGAACCTAGCATCAATCAAGTTAAACCCCGCCCCACTTGCCAAAAAAGCAGACACAACCACCTTAACTTCACCTACATGAATCTCATCTGGCTGAAAAAAATTATGTCATACCATTGGAGTACACACGGGTTGCTAATCTCCCCACAACCCGGGCTTTTTAGTTTTCTGGCGGCTGTTTACTGTGAGATCGGGAAGATTATGTGCCCACAAAATCGTCCTTTTTACTGCAGTAAAAGCCGTAAAACTTCCCCTTTGCGCCAAACTCCAGACAGATTTCCAGGATGAGATGTGGCACCCAACTGCATTGGTTCCTCAGATAACTCACACCCAATCTCCCTTGGCCCCGGCTCTCCCTCACATTCGGGTGTCTCCCTATGTCTCTGGCAAAGACTGCAATCAATCCGGGTAGCCAGAGACATGGTCGTCTCAAGGGAGACTGGAGTCTCTTACAGGGCTAAGGCATCCTTCACCCTTATTGATAGCTCCTCACAAAACTGACTATGGTGTGGAATGACAGAGGGGTCATTCCACTTAGTGTCTGTGGACCACCTCTGAAACTCAGAGCAATACTCCTCCGCCAGCCGGTCTCACTGCTGAAGCTGACACAGTGTGGATTTGTCCACCGTCTTAAGCAACTGAGAGTCAGATTGGAGAGAAAATGCCCATGCTTGTGGGTCCCCCTAAAAGAGAGAGATTATTATTCCCACACCTTGCTCCTCTGTTCCTGAGGAACCGGTACATAACCTAAAGTACAGCTTACAGGCCTCCCTGAAAACAACAAACATCACTCCCCCCAGAAAACCTTGGGCTCCACTAAGGGTTGCATGGGAGTCATGATTCCCACACCTGATGTGTTGGGGTGCTGCAAAATGACACTATGTAAATCTGCCACCTCCAGGCTAAGCTGCTGCAGTTGCCCTGTCAGAGCAGTAATAGGATCCAAAATGAATCAAAAAATGGTTTATTTCAGAGCTAATGACACGACTCTGTTTTGGGGTGACCCGGGGGCTCCTTCCCTATCCCTAACACTAGGGGGTGCCCTAGTTTACCCTGTTCCCCGGGTTACTTCACCGGGGCCACGTACCTTGCTTTATCTCCTGAATCCACACTCCATCTATACCCTTCCCCACCTAGAGAAGAGGGGAGTAGTTGTGCACCATAGTACACCAGCTAGACAAACAAGGTAACACGAACAGGGAAAATGGAAAATGCCAGGCATACAAATATTCACTCACATATAACACAGGAATACATCAGAAAGTGGAGTATGGGGTAAAACCAAAGCAGGAGAAGGAAGGGGAATTATCACTCTTACTAAACCAAGAAACAGTCACAGATAAACCCACCAAGCACCTTTTCATATAACCATCAACTACTATCCTCCCAGCCGTGCAGCATAAGCTATCTCTAATGATGTGTGTCAATCAGGACCCAGATTGTATGGAGTATAGGAGTGGCTAACAGTGCTCAGCTGAGAGCCCTAGCTCCCAGATCTCCCAACATTGCTGAGTAACCCCTGTACTGCCAAAAGAAATATACACCATTTAAAAAGAAGGTGAAGTGCTTCTTTTCAGTGCAGGCATAGAAGTAATTAGACACTGCGGTCTTCTGGCTCTTCTCTGTCATGATAACTCTGTGACACAATAGTTGCGCAGTATGGAGGTGGGGGGATTCTATCTGCACTGTTGGAAAGCGTGATTAAAAGGGAGAGATTAAGGGCACAGGTGAAGGTCCTAGAGGAGGTAGAGGAGCCAGAAGCAGTGGAGGAACTTTTAGATACTGAGTTTTTTCCCACAAGCTTTGGGGATTCAAAGATTTGTAGAGCAGCCCCTTGACTGCCTGCCCTTGCAGCCACCAGTCTCCTAGCGCCCAGTCAGTGAGATGTAACGCCCCTGCCCATGTTTGCTCATCCTGGTGTCTGTGGTGAAATGCACACTAGCAGACATAGATTTTTTTTTAGGGAATGGGTGATGTTGTCTGCAACATGCTAGTGTAGTGCAGGCACATCTTACTTAGAGAAGTAATGATGAATAGGCAACTTGTACTGGGGGACTGCGACAGCTATTAACTTTCTGAAACCTTCTATTTCCACCAGGCAGAAAGGCAGCATTTCCATGGCCAACAGATTGGAGGCAGTGGAGTTCAAGCTCTTAGCTTTGACATGTGTAGGAGGAAAATAATTTTACATGAACACAACAGTAGGAACGAGAGCTGGATGCTGTGCTGAGAGAGGGTGGAGTATGGAGAACAGGACAAACTGCTGGACTGCTGGACTGTGAGTGAGGTGCAGGCGAAGATGTTATGGTGGATTGAGAAAGATCTATTGTGCCAGGCGACACAAAAATAGTAGTCATGTTCATCATAGTAGTCTGCATTTTAGCCCAGTGAGTTGCACACACTGAGGCATGTTGATCACGCATGGCCCGGTTCATGCATGCAGTTGTCAAATTATTGCAATGTTTGCCTCTACTGAGTTTTTTCTTGAACTTTTTACAGATAATGTGTTGGGTTAGCCTTTGCGATTTCAAAACTTGTCCAGGCTAGGCAACCCTTGCTGCCCTTGTGAACTGGACACTCGTGACAGGTGCTGACCACAGCCATAGTTGGGTCTGAGGATGCAGTGCTTGTTGTGGTTCCATAACCTGATGTCGGTGTGGGAAGTCGCAATGTTTCCTCCTCGCCTTCCTCCTCCTCCACCTCCTCTGATGAGCTACTCAGCTGCATATCTCTGGGTTGGCATCAACTAAGATTTACAACCTCATCATCATCCTCTCTGTTATTCCACTGCCAAAGAAAGTGAGTGGAGTAGCCCATCCAGTAACAGATGCTGCCAGTGGTCTTTGGATAGGACGAGACGGTGTTTGTTCAGTTAAGCTAACACACGTACATGTCGAACACCAAGTCTCTTCAAGCATGACATTGCTTTTTTCTACTCATGTTGTATGTAGCTTTCCCCTCTTGTAACCTGCTGTTAGTCACCTGTCACTAAATGAACAATCACTATTATTTAAAAAAAAAAATAAGAAACAACAGCACAGGAAAAAGTAGGGTGCAAAGCCTCCCAGGCACATACCAGTCCTTATGAATAGAAAATAAAAAACGATAGAGGCAGCACCCCATATTATATATCAAAATAATTATCTGATATATAATTTTATTATTTAGATTTTTTGGTGCAAGTACTTTTTATTTGTTTTTTGTTTGCGTTGGCTTTTTGAAAATGTTGCCTTATTTACTGAACATGCGTGTGCTTAAATGGTTGTCAGCAGTGTCTGACGTGTGCGCGTGGCATTAAGTCGCCATATTCTAAGATGGTGTAATATGAATTCCCGGTTGCAATTGCGCATTACCAGATAGGATCGTCCATCTACAGTTGAACTAGTTTCTATGACATGCGCATTAGCTATTGCTGGACACCGGTTTTTTGGTGCAATGTGTTAGGATGGGGTGAGCCATGATGTATGATTATGCACAGCTGGTCTTTAAGATCAATTACTCTCTCTCTCTATATATGTTTTGTATGTTGCATTATATATTTTTGCATGATATTTTGCACTGTGTCACTTTATACCACTGAGCTATATTGCACTTTTGTATAAATTATGTGAAATTATTATCACAAAGCTACACATTGTACTAATTGCTACTAAATACTTGTTATTTCGGTTGCCTTAAATGCTGAGAATGTGCACTATTGTAACTGCTTGACAAAGGTCTGCACTTGAGACCGAAACGTCACCCCTTGGGCTATTAAAAAGCACTTTTTTCTAAAATTTCATATGGTGAGCTGCCTCTATCTTTTTTGATTTTATATTTCTTTTTTAGATAGTGTGCCTGAACAACACTGTTATAGATAACTAGATGGTGGCCCGATTCTATCGCATCGGGTATTCTAGAGTCTCTGTTAAAATGAAAAATAGTGATATACTCGCCTTCCGAAGGCGCCCGGACTCTTTCTCTCCACTCCACGCTCCCGTCATCTTCCGGTTCCAGTAATGCTTTGCGCGAAACACCGCTGATGACGTCGCGCTCTCGCGAGAGTGACGTCATGTTCAGCCCTTCTCGCTAAGCATTACTGGAACCGGAAGATGCCGGGAGCGTGGTGAGAGGAGGGAAAGAGTCCAGGGTCCGTCGGAAGGTGAGTATATAACTATTTTTTATTTTAACAGAGACTCTAAAATACCCGATGCAATAGAATCGGGCCACCATCTAGTGTATTATACTCCTGTTACACCCGGAGCTGCTGTCACTGTTCTGCTGTTGCCTAATGTATTGTACTCCAGTTACAGCCAGAGCTGCAGTCACTGTTCTGCTGTTACCTAATGTAGTGTACTCCAGTTACACCCAGATCTGCAGTCACTGTTCTGCTGTTACCTAATGTATTGTACTCCAGTTGCACCCAGATCTGCAGTCACTGTTCTGCTTTTACCTAATGTATTGTAGTCCAGTTACACCCAGAGCTGCAGTCACCATTCTGCTCTTACCTAATGTATTATACTCCTGTTACAGCCAGAGCTGCAGTCACTGTTCAGATCTTACCTAATGTATTGTACTCCAGTTACACCCAGAGCTGCAGTCACTTTTCTGCTCTTACCTAATGTATTGTATGCAAGTTACACCCAGAGCTGCAGTCACTGTTCTGCTGTTACCTAATGTATTGTACTCCAGTTACACCCAGATCTGCAGTCACTGATCTGCTGTTACCTAATGTATTATACTCCAATTACTCCCAGAGCTGCAGTCACTGTTCTGCTTTTACCTAATGTATTGTAGTCCAGTTACACCCAGATCTGCAGTCACTGTTCTGCTGTTACCTAATGTACTCCTGTTACACCCAGAGCTGCAGTCACTGTTCTGCTCTCACCTAATGTATTGTATATGTACAGGACTGTGCCTGTGTAATGAGTGATGCAGCAGTGATACCTTTAACGGATGTAATGTGCCTGTACAATAAGTGATGCGGCCATGTTGCCGCAACGACTAAGCTACTGTCGCTGATTGGTCATGGCCTAACTGCCGCAACCAATCAGCGACGCAGGATTTCGGTTACAGACAGACATGATAAGACAATTATATATATTGATGTGTCACAGAGTGACTCGATCCAACGTGTGGTCAGTCAACTAAAGGCACAACTCACATACAAAGGGATGGAAAAGGTGAGAGGAAGGCCGAAGCGACAAGGAAGGAGGGATGGTCACCACCTGAGCTCCAACCTGAGCCTGTCCCTACACTCACCAAATGCCCTATGCGGGTCCTTCCCCCTGCAGCCATCAGGATACCTCATCCCTATTTGTCACCTAACTCTGCCCTAGCTAGTGCACTGGCCGGCAAGGAGCACTAGCCTCACCTCTGCAGATAATAAATACAGAAGGAAGTGACAGACTCCAAAAGGACAAGGTAACAAATCACCAGACTTAGCTTATGTACACCACTGCTAAGCTCCACACCACAGATAATTACCGCAACTGGACTTAAAAACACCAGATGTGGCTGACACCAGAGAACTGTTCCTGCTTGGCTGGTCTCCAGAAAGGCACTGTATCACCAAAAGTCAGCTGGCGCATCAGGTGACCTTTTAAAGGATGGTGGGAGTGGTCACCACCTGCATTAGCTGACCCAGCAGCACTGCAGTAACACCAGATTGCTAGCGGGGAGAAATTGACATTAACCCCCGATAGCCTGAAAGGAAAAAGGTTTTAACTGAGAGGAACCAGAGCTGCCATAAATCAAAAAATGGATCCTGACAGTACCCCCTTCCAATGAGGGGCCTCTGGACCCTCAGCACCAGACCTCACCAGAAAATGACATATGGTGAGGACGCTTCGATCCACCAGAGTTCAACTCTGCCGTCACCTGATCTTCAGGTTTACGGCGAACGCAGCCCAATAGAGATGACAATAATGTAGGCTCCTGAGGCGCCACAAATATCCAGAGTGTCGACCTGGGGAATGAGTTGTGTACATACATAACTGGGGGTAACTCCAACTGGAAGGTCCCCGGGATGAGAATGGCTGACACCCGATACGGCCCGATCACCCTAGAACTTCATGTCCCAGTAGCATACTTCCACCTGATGTTTTTGGTGGACACCCACACATACTCATTCACACACAGGTCCGGACCTGAATGTTTATTGCCACGCATATGTTTGCCACAAGATGGTGAACTCTTTGAGGAACCAACAACAGAGGTGTTCTCCTGTGTCACCACACTCACACCCCCACTATGCACAGAGGGAACCACTACCCTCCCCTGACCCATCCTAAGAGTACTTCAACACTCAGGGTTAGCTTGTGGTGAGGGCTGAGTCTTGTCCCCAATCCCTGGCAGCACCTCTGCTGCCCCACCAGAGAAGAAGGGGTAGGTTGTAGAAGGATGGCAGAGATCATAGCTCCCAGGCAGCAGTCCTTACACGACTGGTCCCAGCTGACTACTTCCCTGGACTGCCAGTCTATGACAGGGTTGTGTTTATTCAACCAAGGGTGGCTTAAAAAGATGGGAGTTGACATTCCCTCCAAGATGTAGCATGACAGGGACTCTTCATGACGCGTCCCTATACTCAGGTGTATGTCATCTACGACTTGGGTCACCCTCCCCTGACTCACAAGCATTCTACTCCTCAAGCCATGGGTCTGGACAAAGTGAGCATCCACCAGATTGATGCCCGCTCCAATGTCAGCAAGCATCAGAATAGTCTCAGTCACCCCGCCAACCATCACTTCAGCAGGGATGGTGCACTGAGATGAGCCGATGGAGGAAATATATACACACTGGTTGCCTCCTTCCATACGACCAGGAGGACGCGGCTTTTTGATGGTGCAGGTATTTTGGCGTGAGCTAGGCAGACAATGATGAAATGACCAGTCTGCTCAAAGTAAAAAACATGCCCCCAAACCACGGCGAGCTGCAGGCAACCCCGTTTGAGAGGTAACTCCTCCCACCTGCATGGGTTCTTCCGTCTGCACTGGTGTGTCCTCCTCCCTAGCAAGGACAACAGGGGGCACATTTGGTGTATGCCTTTCCCTGGGGCATCTATCCACCCAGATAACAAGAGACATGGTGGCTTCCAATGACCTGGGAGCAGCGTACTGCATCAGAGTATCCTGCAACCTAGGAGACAGACCCATACAGAAATGGCTCCTAAGGGCAGGATCATTCCACTGCGTGTCAGTGGCCCACCTCCTGAACTCTGAGCAGTATTTCTCAGCCAACCGGCCCCCCTGCTTGATCTTATGGAGATGAGACTCAGCCATGGAGACGCCATCAGGATCTCCATACACAAGTGCCAATGCCACGAAAAACTTGTCCACCGACTGCAAAGATTTTGGATCGACCGGCAGGGAGAAGGCCCTGGATTGGGGATCAACCTTAAGAAGGGAGACTATGATTCCAACCAGTTGTTCCTCACTCCCTGATGAATGAGGGTGGAGCAAGAAGTTTAACTTGCAGGCTTCCTTAAACATCAAAAACGTATCTCTCCCTCCAGAAAACAAGTCAGGGAGAGATATTTTAGGTTCCGTTTGAGCCTGCAACTGAGACGAGGCCCAGATCCCCGTCAACTGCTGCAACTGCTGGATCACCTGACCCCGAAGCTCCTTAAGCTCGTCAGTGAGGGCCTGGATTAGTTTGGAGAACGCTTGCAATTGAGCCATGGCTCACCAGAAAATGTGATTGTTGGTGATAATAACATGGAGTAACTCAGCCAAGTGGGTGGTCGGTCAACTAACGGCACAACTCACATACAACAGGATGGAAAAGGTGAGAGGAAGGCCCTAGTGATAGGAAATGAGGGATGGTTACCACTTGAGCTCCAACCTGAGCCTGTCTCTACACTCACCTAACGCTCTATGCGGGTCCTTCCCCCTGCCATCGTCAGGAAATCTTGTCCCTATTTGTTACCTAACTCAGCCCTGGCTAGTGCACTGGCCGGCAAGGAGCGCTAGCCTCACCTCCTCTGCAGATAATAAACAGGGTGAAATGACAAACTCCAAAGGGACAAGGCAATCAAACATCAGACTTAGACTGCTAAGCTCCACATCGCAGATAATAACAGCAACTGGACTCCAAACGCCAGACTTGGCTGTCAACAGAGAACTGCTCCTGCTTGGCTGATCTCCAGAAAGGAACTGTCAACAGTCAGCTGATGCATCAGGTGACCTATTAAAGGATGGTGGGAGAGGTCACCACCTGTATTAGCTGACCCAGCAGCACTGCAGTATCACCAGATTGCCAGTGGGGAAAAACCCTTGATGGTCTGAAAGGAAAAAAGTTTTAACTAAGAGGAACCAGAGCTGCCACAAATCCAAAAAATAGATTGTGATTTTTAAGTGGAAATCTGGCCTTCTGATTTGTCGATGAAACACAGTTTTATCACAAACAATTTGGAGTAGCTAATTGAGCCTCCTGGCTGCACCCTAATATTAGGCTTAACGATTTTTAAGTGGAAATCTGGCCTTCTGATTTGTCTCTGAAATATAGTTTTATAACAAACAATCTGTATTAGCAAACAGAGCCTCCTGCCACTCAGTTTTTGCTTAATTTATTTAGATGCTGGTAGATCAATTTCACACAGGACAGAAGCCTATCAAGCTGACTAACAAGTTCACTTACTGCACTAACCTTGCATCATGATGTTGTGGATAGTTTCCTCGCCCTGATTTACTGCCAGAATCAACACACTTAAAGTTAAGGGGGAATAAAATAGTGCAACGCTTCTCTAACCTCTCCATACCACCTCCCCTCATTAAACACATCCGTCCGCCACACTCATCATACAGCACCATTATCCTAGCCAAGGTAATAATAAAAGCATTAGTGGAAAAGCAATGATTTACCAAACTGTGACCAAATTTTGCCGACATTTTCCCATGCTGCTAGTTCACCGCGGGTCAGGCGGGATGTCTGCGCAGCCTCAGTGACTAATGCTGGTGTCACTTAGGCTGCGCTGACTCCTCCCTGACCCATGGTGAACTGACAGCGTGGGAAAATGCTCAGAAACTTTCCCATGCTAATTGGTTCATGTAAGATCAGGCAGGGAGGCTGCACAGCCTCAGTGACTAGCACTGACGTCACTTAGGCTGCGCTGACTCCCTGCCTGACCCACAGTGAATGGACAGCGTGGGAAAATGTTCAGAAACTTTCCCATGTTAATCAATTCATGTCCGGTCAGGGGGAGGCTGCGCAAGCAGCTTTGCAGCTTTTCCTTCATTCCTCCATGGTTTACAGCTGGGCCGATCGCATTAAACCTGCTCCCGGTTGTAAACTGATTAACCCCTTGAGATGGATTGCAGCGTAGGACATGACTGTACGGCGGATAGGTATGGAATATTGTTGCTCTTTTATTTTGGATTTTTTACAGAACGATGGCTTCGATGGGATTGGGAGTTAAGTAAAGATGGAAAAAATGTGTGTTAATTATTTCATTAAAAGACTTTATTATTAATGTGTTTGTGTTTTTTTAACCCTTTTAGACTAGTGGATTAATAATGGATAGGTGTCTTATTGAAACCCCGCCATTATTAACCAGGCTTAATGTCAGCTTACAATAGCAAGGTGACATTAACCCCAATTACCCCATATGCCACCAGCTACAGGTCAATGGGAAGAGAGAGGGTAAGTGCCGGAATTGTAAGGTGCGCATTTTCTGAGGTAACTGGGGGTAGATTTTTTTTAGCCAGAGGCAGGGGGGAATAACCATGGTCCCTTTCTAGGCTATTAATTTCTGCCCTCAGTCACTGGCTTGCCCTCTCTGGCAGAGAAAATTGCGCTGGAGCCCACCCAAGTTTTTTCCATGAATTAATCCTTTAATTTAACACCTACAGCTCCAAAATTTTACACACACACTACTAACATTATTAGTGAGGGACATACAGTATATACACCTAACGGATATGCAATGGTTTACTGTTTGTAAACCATGTCTCATATCCTGTCGGGTTCTGTAATGATTTTACAGAAGCCAACAATTGAATTATCTGCTATTCTGCTATCTACCTCTGTATGAAATATATACAGTATATATATATTTACATTGCTCAAAAAAATAAAGGGAACACTTAAACAACAGAATATAACTCCAAGTAAATCAAACTTCTGTGAAATCAAACTGTCCACTTAGGAAGCAACACTGATTGACAATCAATTTCACATGCTGTTGTGCAAATGGAATAGACAAGATATGGAAATTATTGGCAATTATCAAGACACCCTCAATAAAAGAGTGCTCGCCAGAGGTAGCCTGACTGCCATTAGGTACCAAGATGAGATCCTCAGACCCCTTGTGAGACCATATGCTGGTGTGGTTGACCCTGGTTTCCTCCTAAAATTGACACACTCTTTAGGAAACATTTATCACTTAACACCATTGATTCTAAGACAGTCATATTTTTATCAAATCAGCATCCGGTGACCCCTGTCATTTATACTTTTCCCAAAATACACAAATCCCTCACCAATCCCCCTGGCAGACCAATTGTCGCTTCCACCGATTCCATCCTGGCCCCCTTCTCTATTTTTCTCGAAAAAGTACTTATGCCACTCACTAAAACCATGAGGTCATTCGTTCTCGACACGGGTCACTTTCTTCAAACTCTCAAACAGCTACCTCGCATCTGTCATGATCCATGCTGGATCATGACAGATAAAATGCACTAGCAACCTTTTTTTTTCCTTAAGCTGTGGTGCTTAAGGATAGTTTTGCCCCCCGGTGGCCATTAGGGTCATTGCACTCTGGTTTCTTTAGTTTAGTGCATGTGATTATAAAGCAGGTGTGATTGCTCTGACTCTGCTATAAAAGAGTGTCAGGTGTTGCAATCACTGTTGGTGATAGTGTTCATTTCAACCATCCTTGGTGGAGGAAGGAGCTAGAGAGAGTTCCTTGCAGCACAGTCAGAGTCCTGGGTGGAAGGAGTCACTGAGGGGATTTCCTTGCAGCTCTGTCAGAGATTGGTGGCAGCTATTCAGGAGGAAAGCTGCATTCTGGTGGTGGACTCTGTTGCTGGGAGCAAGAGCAACAGAGCAAAGCTCAGTGGTGTTTCCCTGTTTGTATTTTTCCCTGGTGTGCATTAGTACAGCGGTGAGGCAAGTGCCTGCATCACCCAGCTCCCTAGCAAGGGATAGGTGTAGGGTGTGCTAGGGTGACAGGTATCCTGATCAGCGCCCGGTGCAGAACCGGCCTAGGGAACATTAGGAGTGTGAGGGACACTGACTCAGGGGAGTGCAGAAGGTCTACACGTCCCCGTTCCCTATCACAGGGCCCACCATTGTAACTGTTTCCCCTTCCCCGTGTCTTGTTGTTTCAGTTATCGGCCTGCGGGTCGTGTCACAAAGGACGGGTCCACGTCACACTATGCCATCTGAGTGTCTCCTCGTCACCTATGACGTTAAAAGCCTCTATACCTCTATCAGGCATGATATAGGTATAAAAGCAGTCGGTAACCTCCTCGAGCATTCTGACCTCACTAGAAATTCTCAACAAATGTATCTTGATTTTCTATCTCTGATTTTACACAAGAACTTTTTCCTTTTCAGTGACCAATTCTTCCTACAGATTCAAGGCACTGCAATGGGCGCAAATGTAGCGCCGACATACGCTAACATATATATGGACGCCTTTGAACGTGCTTTCGTCTACGAAGACGCCCTATTTAGACAACATAACATCTGTTGGCTTCGTTTCATAGAAGATATTTTTTGTCTATGGACAGGTCCTCACGACACCCTGGTCTGTTGTGAGTTCATTTTCCCCTTCGTCACTGAGGTCTGGTGAACTCCCTATTCTGGTAAAGGAAGGTAATGAGCCTGATTATCAGGCACCTGAGCCTAATGATGATGACTGGCTGAGTGGAGTCACGGACTAGATATAAGGCTGCCAACGCCCTTCTGCCCTGCGGGTGATTTCTCTGTGGACTGCTAGGAGACCAGTCTTGATTCCTGCTCCTCTAAAGCTAAGTTTTCTGCTTTGCCTGTTAGCATTTGTGTTTTGTTTTTGTTTTCCTTGCTTTTCTGGATTCTGCCATTCCCTGCTGGGGTGAGCTGAATCTCCTTTTGCCGGTTGCTCTGTCTTCAGAATATTCCTGAGTACTGACATAGCTTTTTTGAAGCCTAGCGTCTTCAGGGCCTTTTTTACTGTCAGTCTGTTGGCTCTTATTTTCATAGAGTTTTCCACGGATTGCAGACAGCAGCCTTCCTGTCCTTTCCTATCTAGTTAGCTTGGGCCCCGTCTTTGCTCAGTCTATCTTTCTGTCTGTGTTAGTGTCCTTTCCTCTTGCTTCACCGTCATTATATGTTGGGGGCTGCCTTTTGCTTTGGGGTCTGCTCTGGGGCAGTTTAGATTTCCCTTTCTGTCTTTAGGCTATATAGTCCTCCGGCTGTGATCGAGGGGTCTAGGGCATCGTAGGAACCCCCCACGGCTTCTGCTAGTTGTGTTGATAGGTTCAGGGGTCTGCAATCCGATAGCTGCCAACTTCTCTGGTTTTCTGGACTTAGCTAGCATTTCTGTTTTTGCCTCCTACGGTGACTCAATCATAACACTGGTTGCCTTCACTGAATACCTTAACTTGATTCGTCCTGAACTCCAGTTCACATTGAACTGTAGCTTATCACAAATTTCATTTCTTGACACCTTTCCACTGACATCTTTTCAAATCTCACTGACTCCAACAGTTTACTCCACTATGACAGTTGCCATCCTACCTCCATCAAACATAGCTTACCCCGCTCATAGTTTAAACGTGTGACACGCATAGTATCAAACCCACAGCTTCTGCCGGAATGTCTCTATGCAATGTCAAAAAACTTTTCGGCTCGCCATTACCCTCAAAATCTCCCAAATAAAGAAAAAAGCTTTGGCTCTCAACCCGGTCCCTCAACAAACTGTTCAATCCAAACCTGAACGTATTCCCTTCATCCACACTCACCACCCCATCATGCCTAAAGTCTATGACATCATCCGAAAACACTGGCCGATGCTCACACGGTCATATCCGCAGGTCGAGGCATTTAAGACTCCAGCATTAATGTGCAAAAGAAGACCTCACAATATTCGAGACAGGGTCGTCAAAGCCAACTTGGGCATCTTTACCCGGGTCTCCAGACAAACTTTCCTCAGCACCGAGAGGAATGGCACATTTCCCTGTTTGGGATGTGCATGCTGCTCGAATGTTATTAAATCTAGCACTATTACCCACCCACACTCTGGCAAACAGTATGCCATAAAAGGTTTCTTCAACTGTGAGTCCAACAACATTGTATACGTGGTAAAATGCCCATGTGGTTTACTTTATGTCGGTGAAAAGACACAACACATCCGTGACCATATAGCGAGTCACAAATCGACCATTAGATGCAAAAAGACATGGCTTCCTCTTCCCCATCACTTCGTAGCCACTAACCACTCGGTCTCTCAATTACGCTTCCAAATATTGAAACAGGTCGAAAAACCACGACGGGCTGGTGACCACATTAAATGCTTATGAGAAAGGGAATCCTTTTGGATTTAAACCTTACAGACCTTATCACCCAAGGGCCTTAACAGGGAACTAGATATGGTTTTCAGATAAGTAATAGCACTGGTTTCTTGCTTGCCTGCTTGTTGTCTGATTCTGGTGCATACATAAAATGTGAACTTTATATTTGCAGGTATAGCATGCTGACTTTCACTTCTTCTGTATACTAACTCTTCCTAATTTTTCAGGCACCTTGACCCTTACATTTTACACCCATCAGGGTAAGTACTGTTTTTTTTTCTATTCTTATTTTTTATTTTTAAATTTTTTAATTTTTATCTTTTTTCCTTTATCACTTTTTTCAATTTTTCCCATTTATTTGAATATATTTTTTTCTTTTTTTCATTCTTATCATTTCATCATTTTTTCATTATTATTATTTTTATTAATTTTATTATTTTATTTTTATTTTTATTTCATTTTTTATTATTATTATTTTGTCAATTTTTATTTTTCCAATTTTTATTATTATCATTATTTTTATTATTATTTGCATTTCTTCCTTTCTTTCATTTTTTTTATTTCCATTTCGTCCTATTACCATTTCATTTTTCATTTTTTTATTTCTTCATTCTTTTTCATTTTTTTCTTTTTCTTTCCATTTGTTTCTTGTCATTTTTTCATTAATTTTTTCATCATTTTTTTCATTTTTTTAGTTTTTATTTCCCGTTTTTCATTTATCATTTTTACTCTAGATTTATTTCATCCCCTCTTATTTCGTTCTATTTTTATTTTCTTGTTCTTTTCAATCCCTTTGATGCATTTCATCTATTTCGTTCATTATACTCATTTTATTCACCTCATTTATTAATTCCTTCTTTTTATGTTCTCTTTCCACTCCTCTATTGCTTCTGTTCTATCTCCCTGCCACTTCTCCCTCCTTGTTTTGTGCCCTCCATCTCTCCTCTCTCCTCATCCCTCTTGCTTCATGGCTCAGTCTGACTCTCTCTCTCTCTACCCCCTCCCTTCCCCCAGCGCTACTACACAGGCACCGGGTACACCTTTGTTTATGTTAGGAACGGCGGAACGCACTAAATAAAATAATAATAAAGTGCATTCGCCGCTCGGGGTTCACCGTGCAGTAGGTGGTATAACTGCTGCTTAGTGGTGGCAGACAAGCAATATGGCGGTATGATGCACTCAGGTTAAACTTCACCCGGAGTGCGCAGAGCGGCCTCTGTTCACACACAGAGGTGCCGCAACAAAAAACATACAAAACGCTGAACCTGTTAGTTACACAGGCTTCAGGTAGAAGCACACACGGTATCTGGTCACAGGAGCAGGACCCAAGACAGGGGAGCTGCATCCCTCTAGACCTACCGTGTGTGCAGCGTCGCTTCTGCGGACGCCAAGGAGGGCTGCAACTGCTGCGTGGCGTAGGACACTGCTGCTCAAAGACAAAGGCAGAAAGCAAGCACGATGTCGGACGCTAGCGTAGCGGTGGGGTGAGCACAGTGGCTTAAGGCTTGCCACTGACTGGCACTACTAAACTAATTCCCTAACCACATGCGTATTATCAGAGGTAAGGGGTTTCAAATGAGTCAGTCACCAGAATCATGCATCCGTCACCATTCACACCTAGCAAGTATAGTCTATACTAGTGCATGGCGGAATGGCCATGCGCGCTTTTTATAGCCGTGCGGGACCTTCGAGATGGACCAATGAGATCTGGAACAGGACCTGGGCACATGACTCCCGATCTCCAATGGGAGATCATCTCGTGAGCATGCCCAGAAGGAGCACAGAGGAACTTAGTCTCTGGAGCGGTCTGCTGCAAAGTAATCTTCTCTGCAGTAGATGGGCAGCAGAAGACTGCAGAATGTGAGGCTCTGGATTCCTGCAGAGCAGATGTAGAAACCAGGCGCCTAACAGTTTATGTCTCCTCTTTCCCTTGTAGATTCTACCTCCAGCACACTGCACAGGCCCCACCAACAGCGCTACAAGCCTCGGTTTCAGTACACACCACTGATGTTTATCACACAGTATGCACACTTCAGACACTCCTACTAACATCCCGTCTTCAGGATACTTTAACCCACTGACCACCAATGCCTGCACACTCCACCACAGACGGTGCTTGGTGCCCTACGCTTCCAGGTTTGTCCTGCAGCACTGCTGCAATGTGCGCTACTTTATAATGCTTTCATGCTGTTAACTCTCCCAATACCTGTCCCCTTAGCTGCCAGACCGGATTTCTACATATGGCACTTTAGGTATGCCTCTCCTCTGTCTCTCCTATCACCTTTCCTTTCCTTACAGCAGTTTCCTATACTGGTCCAAACCTCTTGTTTCATCTTTTTTCAGCCCCTCCTGCATATTCATACTGCCGTGATTGCTTCTTTTCTCTTGTGCTTTAAGATCAGTCTCCATGCTTGCACTGTCTAATTATGTTGCATTTATGTCATTTGCTCTATTATGCCAGCCTCGCCGTAACCCAGCTCCACAGCTGCTTCCATCAATATTTACTGGATCTATCTCCAATATCCTATGGGCTAACTGATTGATTTGTACAATCTTGATCTACAATGATTTTGCACATAACGATCCTGTACATGATGATTTTGTACATAGTGTAAATATGTAATTGTGTAAATATGTATATCTGTATAAACCTCTACAGAATTTGTACATTTCTGTGATTATCATTGTATATAGCCTAAAATCTATCTTTGTATATGTCTTTTCTAGTGAGGTTTGAAAAAGACCCGACATTGGGTCGAAACATTACCTCAACACACTATTCCCCTGTGGTGTCTTCAATAAAAAAAATTTTGCAATGAAAATCAAAATTTCCCAGAGTGCAGCTGTTTTCTCTTCACGGGAGGTCATACAGGCACAAGAAGGCCACACACAATAGTGAGCATCTTTTCCTTGTCATGAGGCATTTCCACTGAAGTTGGATTAGCCTGTAATTTGATTTTCCACTTTGATTTTGAGTATCATTCCAAATCCAGACCTCCATGGGATATTCATTTTGATTTACATTGATAATTGTTATGTTTTATTGTTCTGAACACATTTCACTATGCAGTGAATAAAAATTTGCAACTGGAATATTTCATTCAGAGATATCTAGGATGTGGTATTTTAGTGTTCTCTTTATTTTTTTGAGCAGTGTATACAGACTGTATACATGTTTTCACGAATATTTGAGGCCATGGATCCATTATATGTCCATTTTACAAGCCGGTGAGAAAATCTCGCCGTACAGATACCATACGGATGTCACATGGATGCTTAGATGTGAGAAAATCGCATCCTCGCATTGCATACGGATGACATACGGATCACTGTTCAGGGAACATTTATGCGATTCTTGTCCGTGTTAAATGGACCGTATATTTATACGCTATGTGTAACTCCAGCCTATTAGTGACCCTCATGCTAAGTGTATCCCATGAGAGCAGATGCATTAGTTTACAAGGCCAAAAATGCTGGGCTTGGCTGTGTGGCATCCCAGGAGTCCGCTAGCCACAGTGGCATTGCCTCCCTCCCGGGAAAGGGTGTGATGTCATACCTGGAGGCAAGGAGGGATTCATTGGCCAGGTACAACAGTATACAACACTTTCCTACTACAGACCAGAAGGAGGAGCTTTAAACACAGTTTCAGGGGAGCTTTCCAGCAAGTTCTGGGCTGGGGGTGCAGTTAGTTTAGTCAGTCTGAGGGAGACAGAGAGGAGAGTGAATGTAAATGAAGGACCAGAGGAGTGGAACTAGAGTTAAGCTCACCTCAGGGTCAAAAGACCAGACACTGGAGTCCGTGGTTGTGTGGGTGCTGAAGCCCCAACAGCTAAATCCAGGGGGGGGCAGGGGATTGCAGGTCCCCTGGCACCTCATTAATACCTGAAGGCACAGCAGCAACAGACCAGAGCCAGAGCCACAGTGAAGTAGTGACACCAGCAACAGGCTCAAGCTGCCTGCTATACAGGCAAGAACCAAAGGAACAGAAAAGAGCAGATGGTTGAGCACAGCTTTAGGCAGCAAGGACCTTAGCATACAGCACCATAGGGAGGCCTACTCTGATCCCACCTGGCTATATGGATCATCCCAAATTGCTTCCAGTCTGAACGGATCTCCAATACCAGCTGTAATTGGTGCCCTGGACTACATCACAAACTGTGAGTAAAAGAGTGAAGACTGCACTTTGCTGTGTCCTCCCCTTTATTTGCTGCTACACCTGCTCTGTACTACAATCACCATCATCTCCATATATCACACTATACAGCCCTGGAACTAGCTCCACCTGTGTTGAACTGTACCAATTCTGCTGCACTACCATCAGCCCCAGTGGTCTCCTCAGCAGCGACAGCTAACGCCTTTATTGCTGAACACCACAGGTGGCGTCATGAACTACAAACTATACTTTATAAACCAAGGACTGGGTCACTGCTGCTGTGACACACTACCTTAAGAACTGGCCTGGTAAGGAGTATCCCCACGGCCCTGGCAGGGCGCTCCAGCTGCACCCTGAAAAATGAAGTGCAAAAAATATATATGCATAATATATGAGTTATGGGTCAATATTTTGGCCAGGATATGAAAGCTCACAGCCTGTGTCCTCACACTTGCAAGTCCTAACTCTGAGACCTTAGGAAAATACTGCTGCCCCTTTTTTGCTGTATTAATTCTTACATTTCTTTGGTATACAACCCTTAAAAAAACTTGCTAAAAAATTTAGGATGTTTGCACATGTTGCAGATTTGGTGAAGTTTTGTTGCGTTTATTCTGCGTGGATTTCTGACAAAACCTGAAGCAAAACCTGATGCCAGCAAAGTGAATGAGAACCCTGAAGAGTCATGCACAAGGTAAGTATTTTTGACTTGCAGATTTGGTGCAGAAGATTATCTGCAGCATATCAATACTCTTGGTCTTTTTGCCCTGCGTTTTTCGCCATTAACTTCACTCAAGTCAATCAAAAATGCAGGCAAAAACAAGCATTTTGCAGCTGTGTTTTCCCGCCAAGACATGCAGAAATGGTGCAGAATTTTTTTTCAACTTGTGAACATACCCTGATCGGTATTATATTGCTCACTCATACACTATTCTATTGTCTGGAGTACATTTACTTGGTATATAACTCTCAAAAGTGCACAGGCTTCATGAGTCTAGGTGTACCATTACATGACAATTTGAACAGAATGCGTATGAGGCCCTCATTTATGTCTAATACAGGCTAATTATGGCTGAGTGCGCTTGTATACTTGTCTTCTCATCCAAAGGTAGGAACAAGTCCTTTGTGATCCATCCCTGATTCAATTTATATACTCGAGTATAAGCCGAGATTTTCAACCCATTTTTTAAGGCTGAAAGTGCCACTCTCGGCTTATACTTGAGTCATATACTCCAGGAGGTCGGCGGGGGAGGGGGGGCGGGGGTGTTAGATCATGCTTACCCCATCCTGGCTCGGTCTCTGCAGCCCCTGCTTCTCCCAAGGTCTCTGGCACCTGTGTTCAGCGCATACTCATGACTTTAATGAGCGGTACCACGTGACTGCTGAAGGAAGGAAGAGCTGCCAGAGACTGTGGGAGAAGCAGGAGCTGCAGATACCGTGCCAGGAGGGGGTAAGTATATGCAATATTCACCTGTCCCCATTCCACCGCCCCATGCTGCTCTGTCCTCCGCGTCCTCTGGCTGTGACGTTCAGCTCAGAGGGCGCGATGACGTGGTTAGTGCGCGCCCTCTGCCTGAACAGTCACTGACAGAGGACCCGGAAGACAGAGCGGCACGTGGCTGTGGAATGGGGACAAGTGAATATCTCAGGTGCCGGGGTCTGAGCCAGCGGTGACACCGACACCTGGCCCCCATAGTGCGCCAATGTCCCCACCTGCTCAGGACACCGGCACCTGGCCCCCAGCGACGAGAGGTGAATAGGTCATTTTTTTTAATAGCAGCAGCATATGGGGCCATAACCTTTATGCAGCAGCATATGGGTCATAACCTATGGAGCAGCATATGGGGCATAATCTATGGAGCATCTTGTGGGGCAGCATATGGGGCATAATCTATGGAGCATCTTATGAGGCAGCATATGGGGCATAATCTATGGAGCATCTTATGGGGCAGCATATGGGGTATAATCTATGGAGCATCTTATGGGGCAGCATATGGGGCATAATCTATGGAGCATCTTCTGGGGCATAATCTATGGAGCATTTTATGGGGCAGCATATGGGGCATAATCTATGGAGCATCTTGTGGGGCAGCATATGGGGCATAATCTATGGAGCATCTTATGGGGCAGCATATGGGGCATAATCTATGGAGCATCTTATGGGGCAGCATATAGGGCATAATCTATGGAGTATCTTATGGGGCATAATCTATGGAGCATTTTATGGGGCAGCATATGGGGCATAATCTATGGAGCATCTTATGGGGCCATAACCTTTATGGAGCAGCATATGGGGCATATTGTATGGAGCATATTATGGGGCCATTATTAACCTTTGTGCAGCATTATATGAGGTGTATTTTGTGTGGAGCATCTTATGGGGCCATCATGAACTGTATGGCGCATTATATGGGGCTCCTGATTCAATATGGATATTCAAAAACATTTAATGTACTGATGTCTCAATTAGTTTAACTTTTATTGGTATCTATTTTTATTTGTGAAATTTACCAGTAGGTGCTGCATTTTCCACCCTAGGCTTATACCAGAATCAATAAGTTTTCACAGTTTTTGTGGAAAAATTAGGGGGGTGGGCTTATACTCGGGTCAGCTTATACTCGAGTATATACGGTATGTCAGCTTGCCCACGTTGGCTATGTACAGGCGAATGCACCTATCTGTGATCACACTCCCTGCTATGCTAACCACACTGCTATGGTAACCACATATTCTGACACATTCCGACAGTACACTTGTCACAGTGCAATCCAGCACTTCCAATGCATAAAGGGCAAGGTCAGGCCATGTGTCCAATTGGGAGACCCAAAATTTAGACGTTGGAGACCCATCAGTTATAATGTGGAGAAATGTAGACAGGTACTCTTCCACTATATTGTGGAATTGCTGCCTCCTGCTGATATGGACCGTATCAGACGATGGTGCCGGATGTTGTGGCAATACTTACCAGGACCTGCAGGCAGAGAGTAAGGCCGAGGTCACACTTGTGAGAAACTCGCACGAGTCTCACGTCTCAATACTTGGCACTGCTGCCGGCACTCGGACCGGAAGGCTCAGCTGCATAGAAGAGCACTCAGCTGCATAGAAATACATGCAGCCGCACTCTCCAGTCTCGAGTGCCGGCGGCAGTGCCAGGTATTGAGATGTGATACTCGTGTGAGTTTCCCGGCCTTACTCACTGGCTGCAGGTCCTGTCTCTCTTCCATGTTTTGTGACTCAGTGATGTCTCAGGGCAGAAGGCACGATGATGTCACTATCTGTCCTGAGCAGTGCAGAGAGACAGAAGTCATTGAAGAGACCAGGACCAGTGACCAGCAAGGAGAGGTGAATATTTGATTTTTTTTTCTTTAAATGTATGGAACATTCTATGGGCCAATACAGTATGGAGCATAATATGGGGTCCATTATTCTGTATGGAGCATTATACGGGGACCATTCTGTTGGAGCAATATTGGAGCATAATATGGGGTCCATTATTCTGTATGGAGCATTATACGGGGACCAGTCTGTTGGAGCAATTTATGCGGCCCATACTGTATGGAGCTATATATTGGGCCTATTCTGTATGGAGCTATATATTGGGCCCATTCTGTATGGAGCATTATATAGGAATCATACTGTATGGAGCTATATATGGGACCCATACTGTATAGAGCATTATATGGGTTCCATACTGTATAGAGCAATATATGAGGTCCATTCTGTATGGAGCAATATATGGGCCCTATTATACTGTATGGAGCATTATTTGAGGCCCATTATTATGTGTGGAGCATTAAAATGGTCTCATTAATCTTTATGGAGCATTTTATGGGGCCCATTATTCTGTATAGAGCATTATATGGGGTCCATTTTTCTATCATCAGCACTGGCCATGTTGGTGGAATATTTAAAGCAGTGCAACACAGCACACACGTCCCATATGGAGGCCCACTCATTGTTTGTAGTGATTCACAGATTAGCCTGCGTCTGAAACTCCATTATTACTTGCTGCTGTTTGCACAGTCTCTTCAGCATATGCAGGTTCGAGTTCCACCTTGGTTGGTATGTCACATAAGAGGAAGTGGGCTTTAAGACAGGAGTGATGCTGCATCACAGACAGACAAGGAGCAGGGCAAGAACGCCAAAAGGGCGTACACATTGCATGTACTTTCAGCAACAAATCAGACATATTCAGGCAATTTTTATTGAAGCTCTGCACCATCATGTTCAGCACAGACAAGTGATGTACCGTTCATACTCATGTATAAGCCGACCCAAGTATAAGCCGAGGCACCTAAGTTTGCCACGAAAAACTGGGAAAACTATACCGGGTATGCATTGTCTCCTCATGCCAATCCTGGCATGCAGGGTTCCTCATCCCCATCCTTGTATGCATGGGTCCTTATTCCCATCTTTGTCTGCTTGGCTCCTTATTCCCACCCTTTTCTGCATGGCTCCTTATCCCCATCCTTGTCTGCATGGCTCCTTATTTCCATCCTTGTCTGCATGGCTCACTATCCCTATCCTTGTATGCATGCCTCTTTATTCCCATCCTTGTCTGCATGGCTCCTTATTCCCATCCTTGTCTGCATAGCTCCTTATCCCCATCCTTGTCTGCATGGTTCCTCATTTCCATCCTTGTACTGTATGTGTGGCACCCCTGAGGGTCCAGTTGCCGCAGAGTTACGGCACCTCAGCCAGAGGTGTGGTACCCCACTCTAGGGTAAGGAGGGGGCACTACTCAGGACCCACAAACACTAGCATCCAACACAACACCTCTCTAGGCCAGGGAAGAACTAGGTAGATGGTGTGGGTGGAGGAAGTAGATAAGGGAGGGACAGCTGGAGAGAAAGCTGACAGTTGATAGTGGAGAGTTGTCATGGTAACAGGAGTCAGTTGGAGGAGTCAGAAGGAGTGAGAAGAAGGGAGTTTGTGGAGGGGACTGAAGGAGTGAGGAGCTCGTCCCTAGATTGGAGAGTAAAGATGAGTGAAGAATGGGTCCTAGGGGCCAGGGAAGTGAAGAATCCACGCCAACTGTAGACGTGTGGAAGGACCAGGTCGCAGTTGGGGACCGGCCCCAGACTAGAATCATAGAATCATAGAATCATAGAGTTGGAAGGGACCTCCTGGGCCATCTGGTCCAACCCCCTGCTCAAAGCAGGATTCACTAAATCATCCCAGTCAGATGTCTGTCCAGCCTCTGTTTGAAGACTTCCATTGAAGGAGAACTCACAACTTCTCTTGGCAGCCTGTTCCACTCATTGATCACTCTAACTGTCAAAAAGTTTTTTCTAATATCTAATCTGTGTCTCCTCCCATTCAGTTTCATCCCATTGCTTCTAGTCTTTCCTTGTGCAAATGAGAATAACGATGATCCTTCTACAATGTGACAGCCCTTTAGATTTTTGTAGACAGCTATTAAGTCTCCTCTCAGTCTTCTCTTTTGCAAACTAAACATTCCCAAATCGTGCAACCTTTCCTCATAAGACAGGGTTTGCAGACCGGTCACCATTCTGGTCGCTCTTTTCTGAACTTGTTCCAGTTTGTTGATGTCTTTTTTAAAATGTGGTGCCCAAAACTGGACACAATATTCCAGATGAGGTCTGACCAAAGAGGAGTAGAGGGCAATAATGACTTCACGTGATCTAGACTGTATGCTTCTGTTAATACATCCTAGAATTGCATTTGCCTTTTTTGCTGCTGCATCACACTGTTGACTCATATTCAGTCTGTGATCTATTAGTATACCCAAGTCTTTTTCACATGTGCTGTTGCTTAGCCCTATTCCTCCCATTCTGTATATGCTTTTTTCATTTTTATTGCCCAGATGTAGTACTTTGCATTTTTCCCTGTTAAAAACCATTCTGTTAGTTGCTGCCCACTGCTCCAGTTTATTTATATCTTTTTGAATCCTCTCTCTCTCTTCTCTAGTATTAGCTATCCCACCTAGCTTTGTGTCATCAGCAAATTTAATCAGTTTACCCTCAATTCCTTCATCTAAATCATTGATAAAGATGTTGAATAATACAGGGCCCAGGACAGAGCCCTGTGGTACCCCACTTGAGACATTCTTCCAACTGGATGTGCAGCCATTTACGACCACTCTTTGGGTCCGATCACTAAGCCAGTTATGAATCCACCTAACAGTTGCCTTGTCCATTCCATACTTAGTTATTTTTTCAATAAGGATTGTATGAGATACTTTGTCAAATGCTTTGCTGAAGTCAAGATATACTATATCTACAGCATTTCCTTGATCCACCCAATCAGTGATTCCATCATAGAAGGAAATTAAGTTAGTCTGACATGACTTATTAGTTACAAACCCATGCTGACTCTGTTTAATCACTTCATTGTTATCTAGGTACTGACATACATGTTGTTTAATAATTTGTTCAAAGATCTTTCCTGGTATAGAAGTCAGGCTCACCGGCCTAGTTGCCTGGGTCCACCTTCTTCCCCTTTTTGAAGATAGGAACAACATTTGCTCTTCTCCAGTCTTCTGGGACTTCTCCTGTTCTCCAAGAATTTTCAAAGATTATGGATAGGGGTTCTAAAATTTCTTCTGCTATCTCCTTCAGTACTCTGGGGTGTAATTCATCTGGACCTGGAGACTTGAATTCATTTAGGTTAGCTAAGTGTTTCCTCACTATCTTTCTGTTTATAGATATCCTGGATTCTTCTATTCCCTTAATAGGACAGTGAAGACCAGTTGAGGTTACATTTCCTTTCTGAGAGAAAACAGATGCAAAATAGGAATTTAAAAGTTCGGCCTTCTCAACATCCTGTCTTACCATTTCATCATTTTCATCCTGTAAAAATCCTATAGCATCTTTGACTTTTCTATTACTTTTGACATATCCCCAAAATCCTTTATGATTGCTTTTGACATCTCTTGCAAGCCTCAATTCATTGTCAGCTTTAGATAATCTGATTTGTGCCCTGCAGGTTCTGCAGACAGCATTATATTCTTCTTTAGATATGCCTCCCTCTTTCCATTTTATAAACATTTCTTTCTTCCTTTTTAGTATGTGCTTAAGTTCTGTGTTCATCCATCCTGGTTTCCTTAAATACTTCCTATTCTTCCCTCTTTTCGGAATTGTTAACAATTGTGCTTTGAGAATTTCATTTTTCAAGATTTCCCATCCTTCCTGGACATTTTTGTCTTTAAGGATATCCAGCCATTGGATCCCTCCAATTCTCTTTCTGAATCCCTTAAAATCTGCCTTTCTGAAATCTAACCTTGACGTCTGAGTCTTCACAGGTCTTCCTCCTCTAGTTATCCAAAATTCTAAAATAGCATGGTCGCTACCTCCTAGGGCCCCAGCCACTTTTACCTCCTCAACCATTTCCTCCCTGTTTATAAGGATTAGATCCAAGGTAGCAGTTCCCCTTGTTTTCTCCCCTACCTTTTGGAAGATAAAGTTGTCAGCAAGAGAGGATAAGAATTTCCTTGACCTGTTAGTTTTGCCTGAGAGAGATTCCCAACAAATGTCTGGATAGTTGAAATCTCCCATGACAACTATGTCATATTTTTTGGAGAACTTGGCCATTTGATGCATAAAGAGTTCATCCATATCTTCAGCTTGCACAGGCGGCCTGTAGTAAATGCCTACAATGGTGTCCTTTCCATTGTTCTGTCCTTGTATTCTTACCCAAACAGTTTCCCCAGAATTCCCAGTCTCAGAAGCTTCAATCTCTGTGCAGATATATGCATTTCTAACATACAATGCGACACCTCCTCCTCGTTTATCAAGTCTGTTTCTTGCAAATAAGTTGTATCCTTCTAGCCTTGTATTCCAATCATGTGTATCGTCCCACCAAGTTTCAGTGATTCCAATGACATCATATTTCTTTTCCTGTGTTAGTAGTTCCAATTCTCCTTGTTTGTTGCCCATGCTTTGTGCATTAGTATAGAAACATTTTAGTTTGTGATTGGTTTCTCTTTCTCCAATATTTTTATTAATTAGATTCTTTTGTCTTTGTTCTTCCTTTCCACTTCTAATAGCAGATTTCTCAATAGCATTTGTCAGGTGTATGGCTTTTTCTGGTGTTTTGCTTCCCTTCCCACGTTGTCCTAGTTTAAAGCTCTCCTTACAAGTGTAGCAAGGCGACTTCCAAATACATGTTTTCCAGTCTTCGTAAGATGCACCCCATCTCTAGCAAGTAGTCCATCATAAAGGTAATTCACTCCGTGATCCATAAATCCAAATCGTTGCTGATGGCACCATCGACGTAGCCAGTTGTTCACCTGCAGAATCTTATTCCACCTCCTTGTTCCATGGCCATCCACTGGGAGGATGGAAGAGAAGACCACCTGCGCTCCCAGTTCTTTCACTTTCTTGCCTAAGTTTTGACTAGTGGAGAGATTGTAGGACTCAGCTAGAAAATCGGAGACTGAAGTATCTGTATGTGCGACAGCCAAATCCACACACATTCACTGAAAAGGCAGCCATATAGGGTCACAGGGACCAGGAGATCGTCACCCAACAGGATCCGAGGTTGCTGGCTTGGGACACTGTGTGTGAGGCGCAGGTCAGGAGAGGCAGGAGCCAGTGCAGAGAAATGACCATAGAAGGAACATTAGAAGGGGGTTCTGGCAAAGTGCACCACAAACTACCTGAGAGTTGGCTGGACTACCGACACAGAGGACACAGCACCCCAACTGGGGATTGTAACTTGAAAGACTGAGTAAAAGTTTGAAGACTGCACTCCGCTATGTCCTCAGATTTATTTACTGTGTCATCTACCCTGCACTACAACAGTTACCATCTTCTGCTATCTTATATCTGCCCTGGGGCCTAGATCTATCCGTGGAGAGCTGTAATATTTTTTCTGCATCACCAACTGCCCCAGTGGATCTGAATCGCAGCATCAGCCATCTTGTTTGCTGAATATCACGGATAGCATCACAAACTTTCCCCTATAACTTTCCCCATATTTATTTCATTGCCCGCCCAGGGCCACGGACTGGGTCACTGCTGCCGTGACATCCCCTGAAGAACTGATCGGCCCGAACCGAGTATCCCCGGCTCTAGCGAGCATCACATATGCATGGTTCCTCATTCCAATCCTTGTATGTAGGTGACCAATGAGAAAAGCATAAAAAAAAACAAAAAAACATTCTACTTACCTTCCCTGCATGCCCTCGCAGCATCTTGTTCCGGTGCCAGCAGCTCCTGTGACCAGGTGATCACGTATACGTATCCATGCTCATTAAGGAAATGAATATTCACCTCTCTCCATGCCTATGGGAGTGGAGAGAGGTGAATATTCATTACTTTGGTGAGCAGGGAAACATTATCGGCCAGCCACAGGAGCTGCTGGAATCCGGCGGCTGCGTCTGTAACTGTGCGCGCTGTGAGACAAATGAATATTCACTGCCAGTGCAGTGAATGTTCATTTCTCTTTAGCAGCAGGCACAGGAGTCAGCTGCCGCCTCCTGTGATCCGACACTCCCCCTCGTCTTCTGTCACATTGACTCATGTGTAAGCCAAGGGGGCCGTTTTCAGCACATAAAAAGTGCTGAAAAACTCGGCTTATACAACAGGAATAAAAGGTAAGTAAACCTGACTAGGCTCAGAGCTGCTACCAGATTTTGCCCATTTTCGCAAACCACAAGGCTGGGCTTGAGGTTCATGGGCACCAGCCACTCATCTGTTTGCGGTTTGATCCCCATCCAAAGCTTCTGCGCAGTGTGGGATCTGTCCCCCAAACAAATGAATTGCCGAACAGCCTGCCTGTAAAATCACAGAGAGACAGGTTACAATAGATATATACCTATAGGATAGATATATAGATGTCAGTGACACACACATATATATATATATGTATATATTACATAGATAAAAGAAAAGCCAGCAATTCAGCAGCTGTGTAGTGTAAAATCACAGAAGAAGCCGACAGGATAGAATAGAGGGATTACATACAGTAAATACACATAGAATAGATGTCAGTGACATATACAATTAGTACAGTGTGTGTGTGCAGCTTACTATACATGTATTTAATTATAAAAAGATTATTTTTCTGAAAAAATGACATGGGCTTCCTCATAATTTTCTTAATCAGCAGAGGGAAAGCCGATGGCTGGGGGCAGATGTTTATAGCCTGTGAAAGGAATAATACCCATAGAGCTTCCCAGGCTACTAATATCAGCTCACAGCTGTATACTTAGCCTTTACTTGCTATTAAAATTGGGGACACCCCAAAAAATGACTTAGGGTCCCCTTATAATTAATAACCAGCAAAGGCTATGCAGACAGATAGGATGTTTTTTGCCAGAGAACAAGGTTTTTATACAACAGAGCATTAGCATTTTTTCCACAGAAAACAAGTTTTACATGGAATAGAGCAATAGGATATTTTTCCTCAGAATACAAGATTTATATGGCACAGAGCAACAGATTTTATGCCACAGACTACAAGCTTTTTATGTGTATGGGATGTCTAAAGCCATGATATACGTGTCTTTTTTTTATGTTATGTACGTATATTTAATGTTTATTAATGTCCACCGTTTAATTCTTTGTATGCTTTGATATTATAGTATTTATGTAGGGCAAGCATAGTTCCCTAGTAGGATATAGTTATGCTCAGAATTTAAATAGTTAATGTAGGAGGAGCTAACTGTGGTTAAGCCAGGGAGCATGTGGCATTTTAGTCAGTTGGGCTTAGTAGCCCTGACAGGGCAGGTAGCCCCGTAACATTTAAGGACACGAGCCCAGCCATTCAGGGCTTGAGGGCCACAGATGACAGCAGTGCAGAACATTGCAGTACTGAGCACTACACTGCAGATGGTAGTGAGACAGTTGGCAGCAGTACGGCAACAAAGATCGCTCATTATGAGGCAGCTTTCTACGTGGGTAGATGCCCTTTTGTCTGGGGCGAAACAGACAGGGTAACTCCCAAAGATGGTCAAGCTGGACAGGGAGGATGCTGTGATGCACACCGGGACGGGACGACCCGGGAATGTTCTGGAAGGTGACTGTGAGAAACTAGGGAAAGTGAAGAAGGCAAATTGTGTGTTACCTAATGTCAATGCTGTAACTGAAGAGAACGGACTGAGAATACAAAAGAGTAAAGTTTCTTGTTTAAAGTTGGAATTGGACTGTGTCTTCATTTTTGCCAAAAGACTTGGAAAAAATGTGCAGCCACCTGGGTAAGGCTGTGAAGGTGAGAATGTCATGGTTAGGACATGGTTAATGTCCTGTTCTCTCAGGTTTAATTTTGCTGGCCTCCCTTTGGATCTGGGAGGGGTATTTATACTCACTCCGGACTAGGATTCCCAGTCAGCTATACTTTTGTCTAGTCTGTGTGTCTGACCCCTGAAGTGTGTGCTCGGTTTGCAATTGTTCTCCATGCGGTGCTCTGTTTGTTCTTTTGAATTTCTGACCTCTGACTTCCCTTCTGACAACCCCCTGCCTCACCCCTTTGGTACCGCATGATCTCCTGGTTCTGATCTTAGCTTGTTTGACTACTCTCCTGTGTTTATCGTCTCCTCTGCACCACGGCGTCTGGCTCTGCCCCCGACCACCTTCTACTCTGTCGCATGGTTCAGGTCCTGGTTATTACTTGGTTAGTTGCCCGGTGCTCTGCTCTCAGCTCTCTTGCTGCTGTGTGCAGCTTTCCCCACAGCAGTAATACCCAGGAGTCATGACTTTATAGCTGACCTTACAGTCTTTCCCTGTTGGGGGTGTGTTAGTATATTATGGATCCGGTACAGGCTCTCATGAAACACGTTAATGATCTCTTCCAGCTTATGCAGAAGCTGTCCCTGGAGTGGCAAGCCCTGGTTCACTTGCACCAACAGGTGCAGAGAGAAGTGGCAGGTGCTTTACAGGGATCTGCACTGTTGGGGTTCCAGGTGGTGGGCCCCACTGATGTTTCCCTAGCAGACCCCGAGCCACTGGTAAAGTTACCTGACAATTTTTCCAGAGATAAAAAATTGTTTAGGATCTTCAAGGAGGGATGCAAGCTGTTTTTCAAATTGCGTCCCCGGGCCTCTGGAAATGAAAGGCAGAGGGTGGAGATCATAATGTCCTTATTAAGGGGGTTCCACAGGCATGAGCATTAGCTCGCTCTTCCTCTGCTTCTGAACGTATGTCTGTGAAACTGTTCTTTGAGGCTCTGGAGCACACTTATGATGAGCCTGATAGAGTGCACCTGGCAGAGGATATGGTGATGGCTGTGACACAGGGGTGGCACTCCGCTGAATGGTTCTGCTCAGAATTTAGGCGTTGGGCACCCAAAGTATCTTGGAACGACACCGCCCTGAGGAGGTTGTTCCGCAAGGTCCTGTCTGATCGTCTAAATAACGCTCTGGCACTTCATCCTCCTCCTGATACCCTGGAGGATGCCATGACGCAGGCGGTCCAGATGGACTGGAGGCTCTGTGCTAGAGGAGTGATGCAACAAAAGACTCCCTTGTACTCCAAATTGTGTGACACTGCACCTGTATCTGAGCCCATGGAGATTGGGTCAGTCTTGGTTAAGGAGAAAGAGAGAAGAGACACCCTAGTATGCTTTTACTGTGGAGCCTCTGGACATTGGAAAAGGAACTGCACGTCCTGCCCTTCTTCAGTGAAACCATCAGAGGAACGACTGAGTCTGGGCAACAATCAAGGAGGTTGTCCAGACTCCTAGGTACATATTTTCTCGCTTGCAAAATTTTGCGCCAGGTAGAATTGTAACTTGCTGTCCTGTGGTGACCACCGCCTTTGTTGACTGCGGTTCTTCCATTAATTTGATTGATGCCCAAGTTGTGACTCGCAAATTGCCTCTTCAGAGAGGAAGAGGACTTGAACTCTATAGTGCCACATGTTGGTAGTAGCGATCCTAGAAGTCACAATCAACCCTTTAACAAGTCTTGTAATATGACAGGATAAAAGCCAAATCAGAATCTCAATTTGCAGACACCGTGTTTCGGGCTATTGGCCCTAACACCTCTTCTTTCTTCTGTGGTGTTGTTATAAGTGTGTGAAGAGTGGGAGAAGAGGGTTGCATTGACAATCCAGCACAAAGGGCAGCACTTTGAACACATTTTACAAGTGGTCATAAACTTGTAAATAACTCATGAAAGAATAAAGTTACGTTAAAACCAAGCACACCATTGTTTTTCTTGTGAAATTCTCAATAAGTTTGATGTATCACATTACCCTCTTCCCATTGAAAAATATAAAGTTGGATCCAAAATGGCTGGCTTCAAAATGGCCACCATGGTCACCACTAGAGTTGAGCGATACCGTCCGATACTTCAAAGTATCGGATCGGAATGGATCGGCCGATCTTAAAAAAAAGTATCGGTATCGCCGATTCCGATACCGGAACTCCCATTCAAGTCTATGGGACTTCCGGTATCGGAATAAGAAAAACCCTGTTTTTGCCTTGTACAGCCTCTCTGGGGTCTGTACGGGCCTTTCGGGGGGCTGTGCCGGCCTGCCAGGGGGTCTGTGCAGGCTCCGGTGGTCTGTGCCGGCCTGCCGGGGGGCTGTGACGGCCTGCCGGTGGTCTGTGCAGGCTCCGGTGGGCTGTGCCGGCCTGCCGGGGGGCTGTGCCGGCCTGCCGGTGGTCTGTGCAGGCTCCGGGGGGCTGTGCCGGCCTGCCGGGGGGCTGTGCCGGCCTGCCGGGGGGGCTGTGCAGGCTTCGGGGGTCTGTGCAGGCATTGTCCGATGGGACTACAAGTCCCATCGGGCGATGCCTGCTACCATGACAGTGATTGACACATTAGCCAATGATGGGACAGTAGTAGTCCCATCATTCGGCTAATGTGTTGAATGTAAAAAAAAAAAAAAAAAAAAAAATTACATGCTACATACATACTACATATATACATACTACATACATACTACATACATACTACATATATACTACATGCTACATACATACAACATGCATACTACATATATACTACATGCAACATGCATACTACATACATGCTACATTCATACTACATGCTACATTCATACTACATATATACTACATGCAACATACATACAACATATATACTACATGCATGCAACATGCATACTACATATATACTACATGTAACATACATAATACATATATACTACATGCATACTACATACATGCTACATACTACATGCATGCTACATACATGCTACATACATACTACATGCATGCTACATACATACTACATGCATGCTACATACATACTACATACATACTACATGCATGCTACATACATGCTACATACATACTACATGCATACTACATGCATGCTACATACATACTACATGCATGCTACATACATACTACATGCATGCTACATACATACTACATATATACTACATGCATGCTAAATACATACTACATGCTACATACATTCCACATACATACTACAGACATACAACATGCTACTTACATACCACATATATACTACATGCATGCTACATACATGCTACATGC
The DNA here is from genome assembly GCF_039654945.1 of Dendrobates tinctorius. Taxonomy (NCBI): domain Eukaryota; kingdom Metazoa; phylum Chordata; class Amphibia; order Anura; family Dendrobatidae; genus Dendrobates; species Dendrobates tinctorius. The sequence continues at coordinate 29,073,702 of NW_027361779.1, read as the reverse complement.
TACATACATATATACTACATACATACTACATGCATGCTACATACATACTACATGCTACATACATACCACATATATACTACATGCATACTACATGCATGCTACATACATACTACATGCTACATACATACCACATATATACTACATACATACTACATGCATGCTACATACAATACATACATAGACATACAGTACATATAACATAGAGTAACATACTTACCAATACTTGTCACATTGTTCCCCGAAGCCATTGTCTTTTACGGAATAAATATTAACATAACAAACCACAAAAATACTCACCCATGATCCGAAGCAGTCCACGAGTGTGTCCCACGACGATCTTGGGTAGAGAACTGCAGCATCAGCTGATGCTGCCGTTCTCTACGGGCTGCAGGAATCCAATGACGGAAGGTAGGTATCCTTCCGCACTGTATTCCTCCGCCACTTAAAAAAAAAGTCCCTAGTCTCACTTTATGCCATTGCTGTGTGGGAATTTCTCGGGGGGGGGTGTACGGACCTTCCGGAGGTCTGTGCCGACTACCCGGGGGTCTGTGCAGACTGCCGAGGCTCTGTACCGACTGCCCGGGTGTCTGTGCAGGCTGTGGGGGGCTGTGCCGGCCTGCCGGTGGTCTGCACCGACTGCCCGGGTGTCTGTCCCGGCTGCGGGGGGCTGTGCCGGCCTGCGAGTGGTCTGTACCGACTGCCGGGGGGCTGTGCCGGCCTGCGGGTGGTCTGTTCCGACTGCCCGGGTGTCTGTGCGGACTGCCGGGGGGCTGTGCCGGCCTGCCGGTGGTCTATACCGACTGTCCGGGGGTCTGAGCAGACTGCGGGGGTCTGTGCAGGATCGTCCGATGGGACTACAAGTCCCATCGGGCGATGCCTGCTACCATGACGGTGATTGACACATTAGCCAATGATGGGACAGTAGTAGTCCCATCATCCAGCTAAAGTGTTGAATGTACAAAAAAAAAAAAATCCCTACTACATACATGCTACATACATACTACATGCTACATACATGCTACATACATACTACATGCTACATACATGCTACATACATACTACATGCTACATACATGCTACATACATACTACATGCTACATACATGCTACATACATACTACATGCTACATACATACTACATACATACTACATACAAGCTACATACATGCAACATATATACTACATACATACTACATGCTACATACATGCTACATACATACATACTACATATATACCACATATATACTACATGCATGCAACATGCATACTACATATATACCGGGGGTCTGTGCCGACTGTCCGAGGGTCTGCACCGACTGTCCGGGGGTCTGGGCAGGCTGCGGGGTCTGTACCGGCCTGCCGGGGGGCTGTGCCGGCCTGCCGGTGGTCTGTACCGACTGTCCGGGGGTCTGAGCGGACTGCCAGGGGTCTGTACCGGCCTGCCGGGGGGCTGAGCCGGCCTGCCGGTGGTCTGTGCCGACTGCCCGGGGGTTTGTGCGGACTGCCGTGGGTCTGTACCGGCCTGCCGGGGGGCTGTGCCGACTGTCCGGGGGTCTGAGCCGACTAACGGGTGTCTGTACTGGCCTGCCGGGGGGGCTGTGCCGGCCTGCCGGGGGGCTGTGCCGACTGTCCGGGGGTCTGTGCCGACTGCCCGGGGGTCTGTTCCGACTGCCGGGGGTCTGTACCGGCCTACCGGGGGGGCTGTGCTGGCCTGCCGGGGGCTGTGCCGACTGTCCGGGGGTCTGAGCAGGCTGCGGGGGTCTGTGCAGGATTGTCCGATGGGACTACAAGTCCCATCGGGCGATGCCTGCTACCATGACGGTGATTGACACATTAGCCAATGATGGGACAGTAGTAGTCCCCATCATCCGGCTAATGTGTTGAATGTACAAAAAAAAAAAAAAAAAATCCCTACTACATACATGCTACATACATACTACATGCTACATACATGCTACATACATACTACATGCTACATACATGCTACATACATGCAACATATATACTACATACATACTACATGCTACATACATGCTACATACATGCAAAATACATACATACTGCATATATACCACATGCATGCAACATACATACATACTGCATATATACCACATGCATGCAACATGCATACTACATATATACCACATATATACTACATGCATGCAACATGCATACTACATATATACCGGGGGTCTGTCCGACTGTCCGAGGGTCTGTACTGGCCTGCCGGGGGGCTGTGCCGGCCTGCCGGTGGTCTGTACCGACTGTCCGGGGGTCTGTGCAGGCTGCGGGGGTCTGTACCGGCCTGCCGGGGGGCTGTGCCGGCCTGCCGGTGGTCTGTACCGACTGTCCGGGGGTCTGAGCGGACTGCCGGGGGTCTGTACCGGCCTGCCGGGGGGCTGTGCCGGCCTGCCGGTGGTCTGTGCCGACTGCCCGGGGGTTTGTGCGAACTGCCGTGGGTCTGTACCGGCCTGCCGGGGGGCTGTGCCGACTGTCCTGGGGTCTGTGCAGGCTGCGGGGGTCTGTTCCGGCCTGCCGGGGGGCTGTGCCGACTGTCCGGGGGTCTGAGCCGACTGCCGGGTGTCTGTACCGGCCTGCCGGGGGGCTGTGCCGGCCTGCCGGGGGGCTGTGCTGGCCTGCCGGGGGGCTGTGCTGACTGCCCGGGGGACTGTACCGGCCTTCCGGGGGGCTGTGCTGGCCTGCCGGTGGTCTGTGCCGACTGCCCGGGGGTTTGTGCCGACTGCCCGGGGGACTGTGCGGACTGCCGTGCGTCTGTACCGGCCCGCTGGTGGTCTGTACCGGCCTGCCGGGGGGCTGTGCAGGTTGCGGGGGTCTGTGCAGGCATCGTCTCATCGGGCGATGCCTGCTACCATGACGGTGATTGACACATTAGCCAATGATGGGACAGTAGTTGTCCCATCATCCGGCCTATGTATTGAATGTAAAAAAAAAAAAAAAAATACATACTACATACATACTACATGCTACATACATACTACATACAAGATTCAAGATTCAAGATTCAAAGAAGCTTTATTGGCACGACTAAATACACATTAGTTTTGCCAAAGCAGGTGTACAGAAGGGAATAGGGATAGGGACTGTAGGGATGTTGGGAAGGGGCTGTAGGAAAGGTGGATGGGGCAGATCCAGGATGGGGCTATAGAAGTCCATGGCATGGGGAAGGTGGATGGGGGCATGGGGGCTGATCCAGGATGAGGCTATAGAAGTCCATGGCATAGGGAAGGTGGATGGGGGATTGGGGCATATCCAGGGTGGGTGCCATAGAAGTCCATGGCATATCATAGTTCTCTTTCTCGCAGTCTATGGCATTTGCTCACATATTGCGCTGCTATCTCCACTGCTCTCTCTTCTTCCCCCAGCAGGATGTATGTTTTCTCTTCCTCCTTCATGGTGGTGAAATCCGGGAAGAGATGTGTGAGTCTCCTGAAGTGTGTGTCCCTCACTGCTGAGTACTTGGAGCAGTGTAGCAGGAAGTGGGTCTCATCCTCCAGGGCCTCCTGGTCACAGTGTTGGCACAGTCTTTCCTCCCTGGGCTTGTAGCTCAGCCTGTGTCGGCCGGATTCGATGGCCAGACTGTGGGCACTGAGTCTATACCGGCTCAGGATCTTGCGGTCTTTGGGGTCCGGGAGTTTGTTCAGATATGGGGCCAGTCTGTAGTCTCTCTGTAGACTCTGGTACATGGTCAGTTTCTGTGAGCTGATGATGTCGTTCTTCCAGTCACTTATGTACCTCTCCTGGCCTTCGTCTACCATCTTCCTGATTCCGGCTTTTGTCAGGTTGTTGTGATTGGTTTTCTGGTCAGGTTGGGTTTGGGTGAGCTGTTCCGAGGGTCCTGGTTTTTCTGTTTCCCCTACATGTGTCAGGGCTTTATGGTGATGGGAGCTTGGATTGCTCCTACGTAGGTGAGCCCGGAATGACAGTGCCCTCTTTAGAACCGTTAGGTGTAGAGGGAATCTGCCCAGCTCGGCCGGCAAGCACTGTTGGAGGTGTTCCGATGGACTTGGAGAAGGTGCTTGCAGAATTCCAGGTGGAATATTTCTGTTGGGCTTGAATCCCACCTTGACCAGTCTGGGTAGGTGTGAGGACCCCAGACTTCGCTGCCATACAGGAGGATTGGGGCGATGATAGAATCGAAGATTTTTAACCAGACCCTCACTGGTGGCTTTAGATGGTAGAGTTTCCTTCGGATGGCATAGAAGGTTTTGCATGCCTTGTCTTTCAGGGTCTCTATGGCTTGTTTGAAGCTCCCTGATCGGTGAATTTCTAGGCCCAGATAGGTATATTTGTCCGTTCCTGTAAGGGCGCAGTTGTTGAGGATAAATGAAGGGTGCTGGTCTGATTTTCTCTTTCTCTTCTGGAACACCATGATGTTCGTTTTCTTTAGGTTGACCGGTAGAGCCCAGGTGGAGCTGAATTTCTCTAAGATTTTCAGGTTGTCTTGGAGGCCTTTCTCGGTTGGTGACAGAAGCAGCAAGTCATCTGCATACTGCAGGAATTTCACCTGCACGTCGTGGAAGGTGAGACCTGGTGCTGTGGAAGATTCCAGAGCGGTAGCCAGCTCATTGATGTAAATGTTGAAGAGCGTTGGGCTTAGGCTGCAGCCTTGTCTGAATCCCCGGCTCTGCATACATACTACATGCTACATACATACTACATACATACTACATGCTACATGCAACATATATACTACATGCATGCAACATACATACATACTGCATATATACCACATGCATGCAACATGCATACTACATATATACCACATATATACTACATGCATGCATACTACATATATACCATAATATACCGGGGGGCTGTGCCGACTGTCCCGGGGTCTGTGCCGACTGCCCGGGGGTCTGTACCGGCCTGCCGGGGGGCTGTGATGGCCTGCCGGTGGTCTGTACCGACTGTCCGGGGGTCTGTGCAGGCTGCGGGGGTCTGTACCGGCCTGCCGGGGTGCTGTGCCGGCCTGCCTGTGGTCTGTGCCGACTGCCCGGGGGTTTGTGCCGACTGCCCGGGGGTCTGTGCGGACTGCCGTGGGTCTGTACCGGCCTGCCGGGGGGCTGTGCTGGCCTGCTGGGGGGCTGTGCCGACTGCCCGGGGGTCTATACCGGCCTGCCGGTGGTCTGTACCGACTGTACGTGGGCCTGAGCGGCCTGCCGGGGGTCTGTACCGGCCCGCTAGTGGTCTGTACCGGCCTGCCGGGGGGCTGTGCAGGTTGCGGGGGTCTGTGCAGGCATCGTCTCATCGGGCGATGCCTGCTACCATGACGGTGATTGACACATTAGCCAATGATGGGACAGTAGTAGTCCCATCATCCGGCCTATGTGTTGAATGTAAAAAAAAAAAAAAAAAATTCATACTACATACATACTACATGCTACATACATACTACATACATACTACATGCTACATACATACTACATACATACTACATGCTACATACAACATATATACTACATGCATGCAACATACATACATACTGCATATATACCACATGCATGCAACATGCATACTACATATATACCACATATATACTACATGCATGCATACTACATATATACCATAATATACCGGGGGGCTGTGCCGACTGTCCGGGGACCTGTGCCGACTGCCCGGGGATCTGTACCGGCCTGCCGGGGGGCTGTGACGGCCTGCCGGTGGTCTGTACCGACTGTCCGGGGGTCTGTGCAGGCTGCGGGGGGCTGTGCCGGCCTGCCGGTGGTCTGTGCCGACTGCCCGGGGGTTTGTGCTGACTGCCCGGGGGTCTGTGCGGACTGCCGTGGGTCTGTACCGGTCTGCCGGGGGGCTGTGCTGGCCTGCCGGGGGGCTGTGCCGACTGCCCGGGGGTCTGTACAAGCCTTCCGGTGGTCTGTGCCGACTGCCCGGGGGTCTGTGTGGACTGCCGTGGGTCTGTACTGGCCTGCCAGGGGGCTGTGCTGGCCTGCCGGGGGGCTGTGCCGACTGCCCGGGGGTCTGTACCGGCCTTCCGGGGGGCTGTGCCGGCCTGCCGGGGGTCTGTGCCGACTGCCCGGGGGTCTGTGCCGACTGCCCGGGGGTCTATGCCGACTGCCCGGGGGTCTTTGCGGACTGCCGTGGGTCTGTACCGGCCTGCCGGGGGGCTGTGCTGGCCTGCCGGTGGTCTGTACCAACTGTCCGGGGGTCTGAGCGGCCTGCCGGGGGTCTGTACTGGCCTGCCGGGGGTCTGTACCGGCCTGCCGGGGGGCTGTGCTGGCCTGCCGGTGGTCTATACCAACTGTCCGGGGATCTGAGCAGGCTGCGGGGGTCTGTGCAGGATCGTCCGATGGGACTACAAGTCCCATCGGGCGATGCCTGCTACCATGACGGTGATTGACACATTAGCCAATGATGGGACAGTAGTAGTCCCATCATCCGGCCTATGTGTTGAATGTAAAAAAAAATAAAAATACATACTACATACATACTACATGCTACATACATACTACATGCATGCAACATACATACATACTACATGCAACATGCATACTACATGCATGCAACATACATATATACTACATATATACTACATGCATGCAACATGCATACTACATATATACCACATAGATACTACATGCATGCAACATACATACATACAACATAGATACTACATGCATGCAACATGCATACTACATATATACCACATATATACTACATGCATGCAACATACATATATACTACATGCAACATGCATACTACATGCATGCAACATACATACTACATATATACCACATGCATGCAACATGCATACTATATATATACCACATATATACTACATGCATGCAACATACATATATACTACATATATACCACATATATACAACATGCATGCAACATATATAATACATATATACTACATGCAACATACTACATACATACTACATATATACCACATGCATGCAACATGCATACTACATATATACTACATATATACTACATGCATGCAACATATATATAATACATATATACTACATGCAACATACATACTACATATATACTACATGCATGCAACATACATACATACTACATATATACCACATGCATGCAACATACATACATACTACATATATACCACATGCATGCAACATGCATGCTACATATATACCACATATATACTACATGCATGCAACATACATATATACTACATGCAACATGCATACTACATGCATGCAACATACATATATACTACATGCATGCAACATGCATACTACATATATACCACATATATACTTCATGCATGCAACATACATATATACTACATGCAACATGCATACTACATGCATGCAACATACATACTACATATATACCACATGCATGCAACATGCATACTATATATATACCACATATATACTACATGCATGCAACATACATATATACTACATATATACGACATGCATACAACATGCATACTATATATACCACATATATACTACATGCATGCAACATACATATATACTACATATATACCACATATACACTACATGCATGCAACATATATATAATACATATATACTACATGCAACATACATACTACATATATACCACATGCATGCAACATGCATACTACATATATACTACATGCATGCGACATACTACATATATACCACATGCATGCAACATGCATACTACATGCATGCAACATACATATATACTACATACAATACATTCATACAATATATACATATAGACATACAGTACATATAACATAGAGTACATACTCACCATCACTTGTCACTTTAATCCCCGAAGCCATTGTCGTCTATGGAATAAAGATTAAAATAACAAAGCACAAATATACTCACCCCTGATCCGCAGAAGTCCACGGGTGTCCCACAACGATCTTGCGTGGAGAACTGCAGCATCAGCTGATGCTACCATTCTCTACGGGGCCCAGGAAACCAGTGTCGGGATGTAGGTATCCTTCCGCCCTGTATTCCTCCGCCAGTGTAAAAAAAAAAAAAAAAAAAGTCCCTAGTCCTAGGCAAGATGGTTGTGGGACACCCGTGGACTTCTGCGGATCAGGGGTGAGTATATTTGTGCTTTGTTATTTTAATCTTTATTCCATAGATGACAATGGCTTCGGGGATCAAAGTGACAAGTGATGGTGAGTATGTACTCTATGTTATATGTACTGTATGTCTATATGTATGTATTGTATGAATGTATTGTATGTAGTATATATGTATGTTGCATGCATGTAGTATATATGTAGTATATATGTAGTATGCATGTTGCATGCATGTGGTATATATGTAGTATGTATGTAGTATGTATGTTGCATTTAGTATATATGTATTATATATATGTGGCATGCATGTAGTATATATGTGGTATATATATAGTATGCATGTTGTATGCATGTGGTATATATGTAGTATATATGTATGTTGCATGCATGTAGTATATATGTGGTATATATATAGTATGCATGTTGCATGCATGTGGTATATATGTAGTATGTATGTTGCATGCATGTTGCATGTAGTATATGTGTATGTTGCATGCATGAAGTATATATGTGGTATATATGTAGTATGCATGTTGCATGCATGTGGTATATATGTAGTATGTATGTATGTATGTTGCATGCATGTAGTATATATGTAGTTTATATGTAGTATGCATGTTGCATGCATGTGGTATATATGTAGCATGTATGTAGTATGTATGTCGCATGTAGTATATATGTATTATATATATGTTGCATGCATGTAGTGTATATGTGGTATATATGTAGTATATATGTATGTTGCATGCATGTAGTATATATGTGGTATATATATTATGCATGTTGTATGTATGTGGTATATATGTAGTATATATGTATGTTGCATGCATGTAGTATATATGTGGTATATATATAGTATGCATGTTGCATGCATGTAGTATATATGTATTATATATATGTTGCATGCATGTAGTGTATATGTGGTATATATGTAGTATATATGTATGTTGCATGCATGAAGTATATATGTGGTATATATGTAGTATGCATGTTGCATGCATGTAGTATATATGTATGTTGCATGCATGTAGTATATATATGTAGTATGCATGTTGCATGTAGCATATATGTATGTTGCATGCATGTAGTATATATGTGGTATATATGTAGCATGCATGTTGCATGCATGTGGTATATATGTAGTATGTATGTATGTTGCATGCATGTGGTATATATGTAGTATGTATGTTGCATGCATGTAGTATATATGTAGTATGTATGTAGTATGTACTGTATGTTGCATGTAGTATATATGTATTGTTATATATATGTTGCATGCATGTAGTATATATGTAGTATGCATGTTGCATGCATGTGGTATATATGTAGTATGTATGTAGTATGTATGTTGCATGTAGTATATATGTATTATATATATGTTGCATGCATGTAGTATATATGTGGTATATATGTAGTATATATGTATGTTGCATGCATGTAGTATATATGTGGTATATATATAGTATGCATGTTGCATGCATGTGGTATATATGTAGTATGTATGTTGCATGCATGTAGTATGCATGTTGCATGTAGTATATATGTATGTTGCATGCATGTAGTATATGTGGTATATATGTAGTATGCATGTTGCATGCATGTAGTATATATGTTGTATGTATGCATGTTGCATGCATGTAGTATATATGTGGTATGCATGTTGCATGCATGTAGTATATACTGTATGTAGTATATATGTATGTTGCATGCATGTAGTATGCATGCTGCATGTAGTATGTATGTATGTTGCATGCATGTAGTATGTATGTAGCATGTAGTAGGTATGTAGTATGTATTTTTATTTTTTTTTACATTCAACACATAGGCCGGATGATGGGACTACTACTGTCCCATCATTGGCTAATGTGTCAATCACCGTCATGGTAGCAGGCATCCCCCGATGGGACTTGTAGTCCCATCGGACGATCCTGCACAGACCCCCGCAGCCTGCTCAGACCCCCGGACAGTCGGTATAGACCACCGGCAGGCCAGCACAGCCCCCCGGCAGGCCGGTACAGACCCCTGGCAGGCCAGTACAGACCCCCGGCAGGCCGCTCAGACCCCCGGACAGTCGGTACAGACCACCGGCAGGCCAGCACAGCCCCCCGGCAAGCCGGTACAGACCCACGGCAGTCCGCAAAGACCCCCGGGCAGTCGGCACAGACCCCCGGGCAGTCGGCACAGACCACCGGCAGGCCGGCACAGCCCCCCGGAAGGCCGGTACAGACCCCCGGGCAGTCGGCACAGCCCCCCGGCAGGCCGGTACAGACCCACGGCAGTCCACACAGACCACCGGCAGGCCGGCACAGCCCCCCGGAAGGCCGGTACAGACCCCCGGGCAGTCGGCACAGCCCCCCGGCAGGCCGGTACAGCCCCCCGGCAGGCCGGCACAGACCCACGGCAGTCCGCACAGACCCCCGGGCAGTCGGCACAAACCCCCGGGCAGTCGGCACAGACGACCGGCAGGCCGGCACAGCCCCCCGGCAGGCCGGTACAGACCCCCGCAGCCTGCACAGACCCCCAGACAGTCGGTACAGACCACCGGCAGGCTGGCACAGCCCCCCGGCAGGCCGGTACAGACCCCCGGGCAGTCGGCACAGACCCCCGGACAGTCGGCACAGCCCCCCGGTATATGTGGTATATATGTAGTATGCATGCATGTAATATATATGTGGTATATATGTAGTATGCATGTTGCATGCATGTGGTATATATGCAGTATGTATGTATGTTGCATGCATGTAGTATATATGTTGTATGTAGCATGTAGTATGTATGTAGTATGTATGTAGCATGTAGTATGTATGTAGTATGTATGTAGCATGTAGTATGTATGTAGTATGTATTTTTTTTTTTACATTCAACACATAGGCCGGATGATGGGACTACTACTGTCCCATCATTGGCTAATGTGTCAATCACCGTCATGGTAGCAGGCATCGCCCGATGGGACGATGCCTGCACAGACCCCCGCAACCTGCACAGCCCCCCGGCAGGCCGGTACAGACCACCAATGGGCCGGTACAGACCCCCGGCAGGCCGCTCAGGCCCTCGGACAGTCGGTACAGACCACCGGAAGGCTGGTACAGACCCACGGCAGTCCGCACAGACCCCTGGGCAGTCGGCACAAACCCCCGGGCAGTCGGCACAGAACACCGGCAGGCCAGCACAGCCCCCTGGAAGGCCGGTACAGCCCCCTGGGCAGTCAGCACAGCCCCCCGGCAGGCCAGCACAGCCCCCCGGCAGGCCGGCACAGACACCCGGCAGTCGGCTCAGACCCCCGGACAGTCGGCTCAGACCACCGGCAGGCCGGCACAGCCCCCCGGCAGGCCGGTACAGACCCCCGCAGCCTGCACAGACCCCCGACAGTTGGCACAGCCCCCCGGCAGGCCGGTACAGACCCACGGCAGTCCGCACAAACCCCCGGGCAGTCGGCACAGACCACCGGCAGGCCGGCACAGCCCCCCGGCACGCCGGTACAGACCCCCGGCAGTCCGCTCAGACCCCCGGACAGTCGGTACAGACCACCGGCAGGCCGGCACAGCCCCCCGGCAGGCCGGTACAGACGCCCGCAGCCTGCACAGACCCACGGACAGTCGGTACAGACCACCGGCAGGCCGGCACAGCCCCCCGGCAGGCCGGTACAGACCCTCAGACAGTCGGCACAGACCCCCGGTATATATGTAGTATGCATGTTGCATGCATGTAGTATATATGTGGTATATATGTAGTATGCATGTTGCATGCATGTGGTGTATATGCAGTATGTATGTATGTTGCATGCATGTGGTATATATGCAGTATGCATGTATGTTGCATGTATGTAGCATGTATGTAGCATGTAGTATGTATGTAGTATATATGTTGCATGTATGTAGCTTGTATGTAGTATGTATGTAGCATGTATGTAGCATGTAATATGTATGTAGCATGTATGTAGCATGTAGTATGTATGTAGCATGTAGTATGTATGTAGCATGTATGTAGTAGGGATTCTTTTTTTTTTTTTGTACATTCAACACATTAGCCGGATGATGGAACTACTACTGTCCCATCATTGGCTAATGTGTCAATCACCGTCATGGTAGCAGGCATCGCCCGATGGGACTTGTAGTCCCATCGGACGATCCTGCACAGACCCCCGCAGCCTGCTCAGACCCCCGGACAGTCGGCACAGCCCCCGGCAGGCCAGCACAGCCCCCCGGTAGGCAGGTACAGACCGCCGGCAGTCCGAACAGACCCCCGGGCAGTCGGCACAGACCCCTGGACAGTCGGCACAGCCCCCCGGCAGGCCGGCACAGCCCCCCGGCAGGCCAGCACAGCTCCCCGGTAGGCCGGTACAGACCCCCGGCAGTCCGCACAGACCCCCGGGCAGTCGGCACAGACCCCCGGCAGGCCAGCACAGCCCCCCGGTAGGCGGGTACAGACCCCCGGCAGTCCGAACAGACCCCCAGGCAGTCTGAACAGACCCCCGGACAGTCGGCACAGACCCCCGGACAGTCGGCACAGACCCCCGGCAGGCCGGCACAGCCCCCCGGCAGGCCAGCACAGCTCCCTGGCAGGCCGGTACAGACCCCCGGCAGTCCGCTCAGACCCCCGGACAGTCGGTACAGCCCCCCGGCAGGCCAGCACAGCTCCCCGGCAGGCCGGTACAGACCCCCGGCAGTCCGCTCAGACCCCCGGACAGTCGGTACAGACCACCGGCAGGCCAGCACAGCTCCCCGGCAGGCCGGTACAGACCCCCGGGCAGTCAGCACAGACCCCCGGACAGTCGGCACAGCCCCGCAGCAGGCCAGTACAGACCCCCGGCAGTCCGCTCAGACCCCCGGACCATCGGTACAGACCACTGGCAGGCTGGCACAGCCCCCCGGCAGGCCGGTACAGACCCCCGGCAGTCCGCTCAGACCCCCGGACAGTCGGTACAGACCACCGGCAGGCCGGCACAGTCCCCCGGCAGGCCGGTACAGACCCCCGCAGCCTGCACAGACCCCCGGACAGTCGGTACAGACCACCGGCAGGCCGGTACAGACCCTCGGACAGTCGGCACAGACCCCCGGTATATATGTAGTATGCATGTTGCATGCATGTAGTATATATGTGGTATATATGTAGTATGCATGTTGCATGCATGTGGTATATATGCAGTATGTATGTATGTTGCATGCATGTGGTATATATGCAGTATGTATGTATGTTGCATGTATGTAGCATGTAGTATGTATGTAGTATATATGTTGCATGTATGTAGCTTGTATGTAGTATGTATGTAGCATGTATGTAGCATGTAGTATGTATGTAGCATGTATGTAGTAGGGATTTTTTTTTTTTTTTGTACATTCAACACATTAGCCGGATGATGGGACTACTACTGTCCCATCATTGGCTAATGTGTCAATCACTGTCATGGTAGCAGGCATCGCCCGATGGGACTTGTAGTCCCATCGGACGATCCTGCACAGACCCCCGCAGTCTGATCAGACCCCCGGACAGTCGGTACAGACCACCGGCAGGCCGGCACAGCCCCCCGGCAGTCCGCACGGACACCCGGGCAGTCGGAAATGACCACCAGCAGGCCGGCACAGCCCCCCGGCAGGCCGGTACAGACCCCTGGGCAGTCGGCATAGACCACCGGGAGGCCGGCACGGACCACCGGGAGGCCGGTACGGACCCCCGGCAGTCCGCTCAGACCCCCGGGCAGTCGGCACAGACCCCCGGCAGGCCGGTACAGAACCCCGGGCAGTCGGCATAGACCCCCCCCTCCGGAAGGTCCGAACTGACGGCGCATCATGATGCGCACAGAGTGCGCATCATGATGACGTCATTTCGGCAGCAAATCAGAGCCACAGCAGTGGCTCTTTGCATTATGGGAACTTCCGATATCCGATATTGTAAAAATATCGGTACTCGGTATCGGAATTCCGATACAGCGAATATCGGCCGATACCCCATATTGCAGTATCGGAATGCTCAACACTAATCACCAACCATTCCCATTTTATTTAGGTGTATCCTTTTGGAAGTGCATTGAGCAGCAGGGTGGTTTGCTGGTAAAAGGAAAAAAAATCTCTTTTAAATCTGCCTGAGTGAGTATGAATGAGCTGAGTGTGACCTGAGCATAAGTGCGAACTGTGGTAAGTGTGTGACTTGTGATTCAGTGACTTTGGATTCAGGGAGTTTCTAAGGGAGGTATTACTGAATTACTGTTATATTTTATTATTACTCTTTATTTCTTTTTACTTATCTTTTCTGTCTAGTGAAATCCCCATTAGGATGTGCTCCACTATTGCCAATGCCATCCAGTGTACGCCTTGCCGCATGTATGAAATCCTTGACCAGCTGATCGAGGGTGCATACTGCTGTGCGAGATGTGAGCACGTTGTGCATTTGGAAGCCCAGATACTGGATCTAAATGTGCAGCTGGCAACACTGAAATCCATAGACAATTTGGAAAGGAGTCTTCTGCTCACTGAGCAGACGCTCAATGGGATAGATGAGGGGGGGATGCTAGGTTGGAGCTGCAGGACAGTGAAGCAGCTAGCTGGGTGACAGTTAGAAGGTGGGGTAGAGGGAAGAGCGCCAGGGAGATTAGTCCTGATCTGGCACATCCCAATAAGTTTGCTAAGTTGGCAGATGAGGGGGGTGTCAGTACAGGGGTAGCACTGCTGCAGCAAGGCATGCCCTTTGAAAGCCGGAGGAGTGTCTGCTCCAGTAAGGGGGGAAATAGGAGAGCAGGGCAGGCCAGACAGGTGCTGGTAGTGGGGGACTCAATTATTAGGGTAACAGATAGGGCAATCTGTCACAAAGACAGGGATCATCGAACGGTGTTGCGCCTACCTGGCGCTCGAGTCCGACACATCGCTGATCGGGTGGACAGATTACTGGGAGGGGCTGGTGAGGATCCAGCAGTCATGGTGCACATTGGCACAAATGACAAAGTTAGAGGTAGGTGGAAGGTCCTTAAAGATGATTTCAGGGAATTAGGCTGCAAGCTTAAAGCAAGGACCTCCAAGGTGGTATTTTTGGAAATACTTCCTGTACCATGTGCCACACCAGAGACGCAATGGGAGATTAGGGAGGTTAATAAGTGGCTCAGGAATTGGTGTAGGAAGGAGGGGTATGGGTTCCTGGAGAACTAGGGCCGACTTCTCAGTTGGCTACAGGTTCTACGCTAGAGACTGGCTGCACCTCAATGGGGAGGGTGCAGCTGTGCTGGGTGAGAAAATGGCTAGAAGGTTGGAGGAGTGTTTAAACTAGGGACTGGGGGTAGGGTATTCCTTTTATAGGAGGGGAAGACAGTGCAGATAGAGACCTGGGCACAAATAATGAAATTGGGGGTGGGGGTGGCATGGGGTGAGGTTAGAACAGTTAATAATTTAAGAAAGAATAGAGGTACAGAGAGATACATAAAGTGCATGCATACTAATGCCAGAAGCCTCACCAACAAAATGGAGGAATTAGAATTAATTTTGTTGGAACATATCTATGACATGGTGGGGATATCTGAGACATGGCTGGATGAGAGCCATGACTGGGTGGTTAATTTACAGGGCTATAGTCTGTTCAGAAATTACCGTACAAATAAGCGAGGGGGAGACGTGTGTTTATTTGTAAAATCATCCCATCCTGCGTGATAATATATATGAATCTAAGGAAAATGTAGAGTCTCTGTGGGTGGAGATAAGGGGAGGGGGAAAAATAATAAATTACTGATAGGGGTTTGTTATAAGTCTCCAAAAATAATGGAAGCAACAGAGAATATCCTCATAAAGCAAATAGATGAAGCGGCGACTCAAGGAGAAGTCATTATTATGGGGGACTTCAACTACCCTGAAATACATTGGGGAGCCGAAACCTGCAGTTCCAGCAAAGGTAATGGGTTTTTGACAACTATGAGAGACAATTACCTTTTGCAATTGGTTCAGAACCCAACAAGAGGGGGGGCACTGCTAGACCTAATATTAACCAACAGGCCAGACCGCATATCAAATATAAGGGTTGAGGGTCACTTGGGTAATAGTGATCACAAAAGAATATGTTTTCATGTATCCTTTAATAAGATGTGTAGTTGAGAGGTTACAAGGACACTAAACTTCAGGAAAGCAAATTTCCAACAGATGAGAGATGATCTTGGTGCAATTAAATGGGATGATATCCTGAGACATAAAAATAGACAAAGAAAATGGGAGACGTTTATTAGCATCCTGAATAGGATCTGTGCACAGTATATACCATATGGGAATAAACATTGTAGAAATAGGAGTAAACCACTATGGCTAAATAGAGCTCTAAGGGGAGCAATAAGTGACAAAAAGAAAGCATTTAGAGAATTAAAGCAAGTAGGTAGTGATGAGGCATTAAATAAATACAGAAAAATAAATAAATTCTGTAAAAAGCAAATCAAGACAGCAAAGATTGAGACAGAGAGACTTATTGCCAGACAAAGTAAAAATAATCCTAAAATATTCTTTAACTACATAAATAGTAAGAAACTAAAAAATGATAGTGTTGGCCCCTTTAAAAATAGTCTGGATGAAATGGTGGATGAGGATGACGAAAAAAACAATATGCTAAATGACTTTTTTTCAACAGTATTTACACAACGGGATAACATGATCAGTGATAAAAATTCTCCATTAAATGTCACCTGCTTAACCCAGCAGGAAGTACGGCGGTGTCTAAAAATCACTAAAATTGACAAATCCCCGGGCCCGGATGGTATACACCCTGGAGTACTGCAGGAATTAAGTACAGTCATAGATAGACCATTATTTTTAATCTTTAAAGATTCCATATTAACAGGATCTGTACCACAGGACTGGCGTATAGCAAATGTGGTGCCAATATTCAAAAAGGGGACTAAAACTGAACTTGGAAATTATAGGCCAGTAAGTTTATACTATACTGGAGTATCTGAAGAAGAATAACCTCATGACCCAATATCAACATGGGTTTATGAGGGACCGTTCCTGTCAGACTAATCTGATAAGCTTTTATGAAGAGGTAAGTTCCAGACTGGATCAAGGGAATGCAGTGGACGTGGTATACATGGACTTTTCAAAAGCTTTTGGTACGGTGCCACACAAAAGGTTGATACATAAAATGAGAACAATGGGGATAGGGGAAAATATGTGTAAGTGGGTTAAGAGCTGGCTCAGGGATAGGAAACAAAGAGTGGTTATTAATGGAGCACACTCAGACTGGGTCACAGTTAGCAGAGGGGTACCACAGGGGTCAGTATTGGGCCCGCTTCTTTTTAACATATTTATTAATGACCTTGTTGGGGGGCAAAGAGAGTAGAATTTCAATATTTGCAGAAGACACTAAACTCTGCAGGGTAATCAATACAGAGGAGGACAATTTTATATAACAGGAGGATTTATGTAAACTAGAAGTTTGGGCTGATAAATGGCAAATGAGCTTTAATGGGGATAAATGTAAGGTCATGTACTTGGGTACAACAAAAACAAGGTGTATAATTATGTGCTTAATTATAAAGCATTGGGCAAAACTGTCACTGAAAAAGACCTGGGTGTATGAGTGGATGACAAACTCATATTTAGTGGACAGTGTCAGGCAGCTGCTGCAACGGCAAATAAAATAATGGGATGCATTAAAAGAGGCATAGATGCTCATGAGGAGAACAGAATTTTACCTCTATATAAGTCACTAGTGCGACCACACTTAGAATACTGTGTACAGTTCTGGTCTCCGGTGTATAAGAAAGACATAGCTGAACTGGAGCGGGTGCAGAGAAGAGCGACCAAGGTTATTAGAGCACTGGGGGGTCTGCAATACCAAGACAGGTTATTACACTTGGGGTTATTTAGTTTGGAAAATCGAAGGAATCGAGGTGATTACAATGTATAAATATATGAGGGGATAATACAAAGACCTTTCTAATGATCTTTTTACTCCTAGACCTGTGACAGGGACAAGGGGGCATCCTCTACGTCTGGAGGAAAGAAGGTTTAAGCATAGTCACAGACGTGGATTCTTTACTGTAAGAGTAGGGAGACTATGGAACTCTCTGCCATATGATGTTGTAATGACTAATGAGTGATTCCCTACTAAAATTTAAGAAGGGTCTGGATGCCTTTCTTGAAAAGTATAATATTACAGGGTATATACACTAGTTTCCTTAATATTGCAATGATCCAGGGAGCTAGTCTGATTGCCGTATGTGGAGTCGGGAAGAAATTTTTTTCCCCAATGTGAAGCTTACTGTTTGCCACATGGGTTTTTTTGCCTTCCTCTGGATCAACATGTTAGGGCAAGTTAGGATAGGATGTGGGTTGAACTAGATGGACTTAAAGTCTTCCTTCAACCTTAATAACTATGTATCCATATAAATGGCCCACCCTGTACATCTGCCTGTTTGTATTTATTTTTGCCATGTATTCCACTAATAATTCAAAACATAGAATGTTAATTTCTATTGCAGCAAAGTTAGTATGATAAACTACAACTACTAAACCATTAGTGAGAAAACAACATTGTCAGAGAATTGAGGGGAATGAACACCAACAGCATGCACAGCTTGAAGATTGTTGGGCTGTAATTTCCTGACCTACTTTTTCTAACATGAAATCTCTTATAGATAGGTTTAACATTAGCTTCAATGTGAGAAAACATTGCCTATAAGTTAACTAATTAAACATGTGAGTTCTGAAACTTCAGTGATAAATACTATTTGATTCTCCTTGTAACCTTTATCTTTGAAGGCAGAAAATACCGACCACCATAGTTAAAATACCATTAGCCAAGTTGAGAAAATGTGGAGAATTTATCAATGGTTTTATATCTGGGAAAAAAATTCTCAAATTTTGGTGGACCACTTCTGCTGTTCTACTCTTCTAATCAACACTTTTTAAAAGTAGTGAGAAAAATGGATAGAATTTAATGTGAGAGCTAGGATAGATTTACTATAAAACTCTTCTATACTACATTTATCTTTAAAGAGAAATTAATAAAAGAATAAAGTATTAAATCTAACGCACACGTACTATGATTTATTTGTAGACCAACTGTTTTTCCTCTGCTGTTAGTCTAAAGCCAGTGCTGTACACAATTATGTGTCATTAGGTACCTTGAAATGGGAGGCAGTTATACAATTTTCCTCCATGGTGGAAAATGAGCTCAGTGGGGTTTTTTTTGTTGCAATATGCAAAATGGGATTCTATTATATCAGTTCTGTGTATTGTTAAAGTTGTTCATTGGGCAAATATCTAAAAAGAGCTAAGTAAAAATTACAAATAACACAGTGTAGAAAAAGTATAGGTAATCTTCAGATATAATGAGCCATTTCATTATTTCAGGTTTCCATTTTCTTAGCATATAATGAAAGGATAGTAGTAACCTCTTTCTCTACAACCACTTATGTTTTTCACTTAATCCTCATTACTGCAGCAAAGACTGCACTCTTCTGCTTGTTCTAGAAAGATATCATGAGTTTCAGCTACTCCAGCCCAGCATCCCTGGTGAATTGTAATGTCAGCTGATAGTAACCTATCATTAGAAAACGCCTGGTGGGCACTCGCACTTGCCAGCGGTTTCAGCAACACTGACAATGAGAGCCCGGAGCCTCTGATGACCTGTGACAGCTGTACTTACAGCTTTGCAAGATGACAGCACTACAGCAATGCTGGAGTGAGCAGACGCCAGGTGGTGAGTGTACTGACAGGACCAGCAGTCACATGACCACAGGAGGTGGGGCTTAGCGTCCTGCTGCTGGAGATGCATGCAGGATGCTACAGGGACCCTGGAGCAGAGGAGAGGGGAAAGGGGTCCACCGGACACCAGGGAAAGGATGGGGCACCACACGAGAGGGAAACGAAATCCAAGACAAGCTGAGGTCAGTAAACGAGAGAGGCAATGCAGTACACAAAGAACAGGCTAATCAGGAATAGTCAGGGACGTAGCAAGAGTCAGAAACCAGAGAAGCAGATACACTGTACAGAATCAAAAGGCAAACTCACAACAGGGGACAGAACTGGGTCAGAACCATACAAACACGCTATAGCACAGGCACAAGGCACAGGCACACAGGGGTCGACACACTCAACCATGGGTCAAAGTATAACCGACAAAGGATGGCCCCACAATGAGGCTATAAAAAGCTTCAGAGAAAAACAAAAGCAGGCCATCCAGGTTAACACTTAACACACCCAACCCACTCACCAACAAACCATTACAATACCCCCCTCTTAATGGGAGTCCTCCGGACCCCCAGGTTTTTTAGGATGCTGAGTATGGAAAGCTCCAACCAAGCGGTCAGCATGTACCAGTCTGGCAGGTACCCACGATCGATCTTCCGGCCCGTACCCCCTCCAATGCACCAGATATTGCAAAGACCTTCGAACCAGCAGGGAGTCCACATTGTGTTGCACCTCAAACTCCATGTGTCCATCTACCAACACTGGAGAAGGAACTAAACCAGGATCTACCACTACAGACCCCAAGGGTTTAAGCAGGGACCTATGGAACACATCATGGAGTTTCAAAGAGGGAGGAAGACGTAAGTGATAAGCTACCGGATTAACCACTTCAATGATTTCATAGGGACCGATAAATTTGGGGCCCAGCTTGGCTGAGAGTACCCTAAGACTTATGTTTCGCGTAGGGAGCCACACCTTATCCCCGAGTTGCAACACCTGAACTGAGTTTCTCTTTGTATCTGCAAAATATTTACACTTCTCCTGGGCCTTGGAAATATTTTGCCTAACTTCAGACCACAGACTCCCTAGCTGACTAATACACTCCTCCACCCCCGGACAACCAGAATCTAGCTGTGAGAATTCCCTAATCCATAATTAATAAAAATGGTGACCTACCAGTAGATTGATTCACCAGGTTGTTGAAGGTGAACTCCGCTAACGGTTGTTAGGGTTGCAGATCACACTAAATATAAAACATAAGGAAGTGCAATTGCAACCTGGGGTCCACCGTGCAGAGATGGAAAACTGCTACTCAGTAATGGTGGAGCACTAACTGAACACTCGCGGGTTAATCACTGACCCGGTGTGTGCAGGAGCGAACTCTGTTACCTCAAAGAGCGGCTGGAACAAATGCCGGAGCCTGTTAATGTTCACAGGGCTCAGTAATGTGAGCACTAGGGTATAGTCACAGGACTCGGCCCCTGAGACACTGGGTTAGAGTCCCTCTAGACACACTAGTGCTTGACACTGCAAATGCAGTGCCAGGATGGGATGAGCAAATAGATTAAGAGCACAACGTGCGCACAGCACCGCTCTGGCAAACACCACTAACCACCCTAACTAGGGGTTGGAAAGTGCACAGATAGTGCATGGCGCCGCACTGGCAGTGGCTGCTGCTAGACGTAGTATAGTAGTGCCATGTGCTGGATGGCACAATCTGGTGCTAAATGTGGGGCTGAAGACTGGGTGCTCCGTGGCACATGAGCAAGCCACTAGTGGGCACTGACTGTAACTCCAATACCCTATACACATGCACAACCAGAGGGAGGGAGTCTTAATGAGTCAGTCACCTGAATGAATACATCCATCTTCACACACACAACTACAAATAACAGTCTATACTAGCACATGGCCGAGCGGCCATGCAAATCTTTCATAGTGGCGACCTTCCAGGACCTTCCCCTTGGTCCAATCGGAACAGGCACAGGACCTGAGCATGTGACCCCTGAGCTCCAATGGGAGGTTGAGCCACGGGCATGCTCAGTGGAGCAAAAAAGTGACTTAGTCCCAGGAGCTGCTCTCCGCTGGCTAGTGCAGGCTGCTATAGCTGAACCAGGGATTGCAGTAGCAACCAACCTGACAGCACTAGCTTGAGCAAGGCATCAGGAGCAGGCTCCTCTGTGGCCGGGACTGAATGGGAGACAGCAGCAGGCAAGGCTCAGGATTCCTTCTGTGCAGAGGCAGGAACCCGACGCCTAACATTACCCCCCTCCTAGGGCCCCCTCTCTCCTGAGCCTCGCTACGCTCAAAGGCCGCAATGAGCAGGGGAGCACGAATATTCTCCACAGGTTCTCAGGTCCTATCCTCTGGGCCATGACCCTTCCAGTCCACCAGGTAATACCTTTTGCCATGCACCACCTTACACCCCACGATGGCGTTCACCTCGTACTCATCCGAGAACAAGCCTGATGTCCCGGTAGTTGACTTGGAAAACCGGGACATGTGAATGTGCTTAAGGAGGGACACATGGAAGGTGTCGGTGATACCCAGGTGTGGAGGAAAGGCCAGATGGTAGACCACAGAGTTAACCTGCTCAAGGAACTTGAAGGGACCTATGAAGTGAGGTACGAACTTAGTGGACTCAACCCGCAGCCTGATGTTACGAGCGGAGAGCCACACCAAGTCGCTGGGAGCAAAGGTGGGAGTGGGGTGCCGATGTGTGTCAGTGAAGGACCTCATTCTCTGCTTGGAGGCCTGGATGGCATTCTGAGTGTGGTCCCAAATGTCACGTGCCTTTACCGCCCAGTTTGCCACTCTAGAGTCAGTGGACGACATGGGCGTGGGCACAAGAATGCGCGGATGCTGGCTGTAATTAAGGAGGAATGGGGTCTGACCGATGGAGTCAGCCACAGCATTGTTCAAAGCGAACTCCGCCCACGGCAGCAAAGATGCCCAGTCATCCTGCCTGGCTAAGACAAAATGTCTTAAATATGTGACCAGGGTCTGGTTGGCTCTCTCTACCAACCCGTTCGTCTCGGGATGATAAGCCGAGGAGAGATTTAGCTCAATGCTGAGCAGACTACAGAGCTCTCTCCAGAACTGAGACACAAACTGGGAACCCCGGTCGCTGACAATCTTATCCGGCATGCCATGCAAGTGGAAAACATGCTTAATAAACAACACTGCTAGACCCCGTGTATAAGGTAACCGGGAGAAAGGTACCAGGTGCACCATCTTAGAGAAATGGTCATTGACAACCCAAATGACCGTGCTGCCACTAGACTTCTTCTTTTTCCTTTTTATATAGCGCTAACATATTCCGCAGCGCTTTACAGTTTGCACACATTATCATCACTGTCCCCGATGGGGCTCACAATCTAAATTCCCTATTAGTATGTCTTTAGAATGTGGGAGGAAACCAGAGTACCCAGAGGAAACCCACGCAAACACGGGGAGAACATATAAACTCCTTGCTGATGTTGTCCTTGGTGGGATTCGAACCCAGGACCCCAGCTGAGCCACTGTGCCGCCATAAAGTCCATACTGACCATCTCCCAGGGCCTGTCCGCTACCTGCAGGGGATAAAGTAGCCCAGTGGGCCTCTGCCGAGGGGACCTATTTTGGGCGCAAGAGACGCACGCCTGAATATAGTCCCTAATGTCACGGGCCATATGTGGCCACCAGTACGTCCTAGCCAGAAGCTCAGAGGTCCATTTCTTCCCAAAATGTCCACCCACCCTGGATGAGTGAGCCCAAGAGAGGACCTCCGGTCGCAGACGGGCAGGGACAAATGTCTTGCCTGGATGTACTGACCCAATTGCGACCAGAGCCATGGTCTTCAGGCTCTCAGATGGGATGATCAGCCAAGGCTCCTCCTCCTCCGATGACACCACGGAGCGGGAGAGAGCATTGGCCTGTATGTTCTTCTCTCTGGAGAGAAAATGGAGGGTGAAGTGGAACCGGGAGAAAAACAAGGACCATCTGGCCTGGCGAGAATTTAGCCGCTGGGCTGTCTGCAAATATACCAAGATCTTGTGGTCGGTGAACACCTGGAAAGGGTGGCGAGCCCCCTCCAGGAGGTGTCTCCACTCCAAGAAGGCCAATTTCATCTCTAGCAACTCCCTGTCCCCAATGGAATAATTCCTCTCCGCCGTTGTGAAGGTCTTGGAGAAAAAGAAGCATGGGTGCTTCCGACCTTGCGTGTCCTTCTGGAACAGGACCACTCCAGCACCGACGGAAGAGGCATCCACCTTCAGAATGAATCATAGAATCATAGAATCGTAGAGTTGGAAGGGACCTCCTGGGCCATCTGGTCCAACCCCCTGCTCAAAGCAGGATTCGCTAAATCATCCCAGTCAGATGTCTGTCCAGCCTCTGTTTGAAGACTTCCATTGAAGGAGAACTCACCACTTCTCGTGGCAGCCTGTTCCACTCATTGATCACTCTAACTGTCAAAAAGTTTTTTCTAATATCTAATCTGTGTCTCCTCCCATTCAGTTTCATCCCATTGCTTCTAGTCTTTCCTTGTGCAAATGAGAATAAAGTTGATCCTTCTACAATGTGACAGCCCTTTAGATATTTGTAGACAGCAATTAAGTCTCCTCTCAGTCTTCTCTTTTGCAAACTAAACATTCCCAAATCCTGCAACCTTTCCTCATAAGACAGGGTTTGCAGACCGGTCACCATTCTGGTCGCTCTTTTCTGAACTTGCTCCAGTTTGTTGATGTCTTTTTTAAAATGTGGTGCCCAAAACTGGACACAATATTCCAGATGAGGTCTGACCAAAGAGGAGTAGAGGGAAATAATGACTTCACGTGATCTAGACTGTATGCTTCTGTTAATACATCCTAGAACTGCATTTGCCTTTTTTGCTGCTGCATCACACTGTTGACTCATATTCAGTCTGTGATCTATTAGTATACCCAAGTCTTTTTCACATGTGCTGTCACTTAGCCCTATTCCTCCCATTCTATATATGCTTTTTTCATTTTTATTGCCCAGATGTAGTACTTTGCATTTCTCCCTGTTAAAAACCATTCTGTTAGTTACTGCCCACTTCTCCAGTTTATTTAAATCTTTTTGAATCCTCTCTCTCTCTTCTCTAGTATTAGCTATCCCTCCTAGCTTTGTGTCATCAGCAAATTTAATCAGTTTACCCTCAATTCCTTCATCTAAATCGTTGATAAAGATGTTGAACAATACAGGGCCCAGGACAGAGCCCTGTGGTACCCCACTTGAGACATTCTTCCAACTGGATGTGCAGCCATTTACGACCACTCTTTGGGTCCGATCACTAAGCCAGCTATGAATCCACCTAACAGTTGCCTTGTCCATTCCATACTTAGTCATTTTTTCAATAAGGATTGTGTGAGAGACTTTGTCAAATGCTTTGCTGAAGTCAAGATATACTATATCTACAGCATTTCCTTGATCCACCCAATCAGTGATACCGTCATAGAAGGAAATTAA
Organism: Dendrobates tinctorius; assembly: GCF_039654945.1. Taxonomy (NCBI): domain Eukaryota; kingdom Metazoa; phylum Chordata; class Amphibia; order Anura; family Dendrobatidae; genus Dendrobates; species Dendrobates tinctorius. The sequence goes on along the minus strand of NW_027361779.1, from coordinate 29,048,533 downwards.
GTTAGTCTGACATGACTTATTAGTTACAAACCCATGCTGACTCTGTTTGATCACTTCATTCTTATCCAGGTATTGACTTACATGTTGTTTAATAATTTGTTCAAAGATCTTTCCTGGTATAGAAGTCAGACTCACCGGCCTATAGTTGCCTGGGTCCACCTTCTTCCCCTTTTTGAAGATAGGAACAACATTTGCTCTTCTCCAGTCTTCTGGCACTTCTCCTGTTCTCCAAGAATTTTCAAAGATTATGGAGAGTGGTTCAGAAATTTCTTCTGCTATCTCCTTCAGTACTCTGGGGTGTAATTCATCTGGACCTGGAGACTTGAATTCATTTAGGTTAGCTAAGTGTTTCCTCACTATCTTTCTGTTTATAGATATCCTGGATTCTTCTATTCCCTTAATAGGACAGTGAATAACAGTTGGTGTTACATTTCCTTTCTGAGAGAAAACAGATGCAAAATAGGAATTTAAAAGTTCAGCCTTCTCAACATCCTGTCTTACCATTTCATCATTTTCATCCTGTAAAAATCCTATAGCATCTTTGACTTTTCTTTTACTTTTGACATATCCCCAAAATCCTTTATTATTGCTTTTGACATCTCTTGCAAGCCTCAATTCATTTTCAGCTTTAGCTAATCTGATTTGTGCCCTGCAGATTCTGCAGACAGCATTATATTCTTCTTTAGATATGCCTCCCTCTTTCCATTTTATAAACATTTTTTTCTTCCTTTTTAGCATGTGCTTAAGTTCTGTGTTCACCCATCCTGGTTTCCTTAAATGCTTCCTATTCTTCCCTCTTTTCGGAATTGTTAACAACTGTGCTTTGAGAATTTCATTTTTCAAGATTTCCCATCCTTCCTGGACATTTTTGTCTTTAAGGATATCCAGCCATTGGATCCCTCCAATTATCTTTCTGAATCCCTTAAAATCTGCCTTTCTGAAATCTAACCTTGACGTCTGAGTCTTCACAGGTCTTCCGCCTCTAGTTATCCAAAATTCTAAAATAGCATGGTCGCTACCTCCTAGGGTTCCAGCCACTTTTACCTCCTCAACCATTTCCTCCCTGTTTATAAGGATTAGATCCAAGGTAGCAGTTCCCCTTGTTTTCTCCCCTACCTTTTGGAAGATAAAGTTGTCAGCAAGAGAGGATAAGAATTTCCTTGACCTGTTAGTTTTGCCTGAGAGAGATTCCCAACAAATGTCTGGATAGTTGAAATCTCCCATGACAACTATGTCATATTTTTTGGAGAACTTGGCCATTTGATGCATAAAGAGTTCATCCATATCTTCAGCTTGCACAGGCGGCCTGTAGTAAATGCCTACAATGGTGTCCTTTCCATTGTTCTGTCCTTGTATTCTTACCCAAACAGTTTCCACAGAACTCCCAGTCTCTGAAGCTTCAATCTCTGTGCAGATATACGCGTTTCTAACATACAATGCGACACCTCCTCCTCGTTTATCAAGTCTGTTTCTTGCAAATAAGTTGTATCCTTCTAGTGTTGAAGGATTTATCTACATCAAGGCGATGTAGAATGGGAGCGCTAGCGAAATGGGACTTAATGGAGGAGAAGGCCTTGGAGACAGTTTCCAACCACAACTTAGGATTTGCACCCTTCTTGGTGAGGGCCACCAAGGGGGCTACCAAAGTCGAGAAGTGGGGGATGAATTGGAGATAGTAATTTATGAACCCCATAAAGCACTACACTGCTTTGAGAGAATGGGGCTCCTGCCAATCCATCACCACCTGTAGCTTGGCAGGATCCATAGCCAATCCCTGGCGGAGATGATATAGCCCAGGAAAGGCAAGGACTCCTGCTCAAACACACACTTCTCCAATTTGGCATAGAGGGAGTTTGCCCGCAGGATGTCGAAGACTTTGCAAAAATCTCTCCAGTGGGAGTTGATTTCTGGAGAGTAGATGAGAATATCATCCAGATAGACTACTACCGAGGTGTTAAGCATATCCCGGAAGATATCGTTCACAAAGTCTTGGAAGACAGCCGGGGCATTACAACGCCCGAAGGACATCACCAGGTATTCATAGTGCCCATCCCTGGTGTTAAATGACGTCTTCCATTCGTCCCCCTCACGGATGCGAATAAGATTGTAAGACTCGCTCTCTCGCTCCCCGTAGCCTATCAAACAGCGCCGATATCAGGGGCAGAGGGTACTTATTCTTAACGGTGATAGCGTTAAGACCCCTGTAATCGATACAGGGATGTAATTCTCCATTCTTCTTCTGGATGAAAAAGAATCCTGCCCCTGATGTAGACACCGACTTCCTAACGAATCCCCTTGCCATATTCTCCCTGATATACTGAGACTTGGCCTCTGCCTCTGGGAGAGAAAGGGGATAGACTCGACCCCGAGGAGGCTCAGCACCAGGCAAGAGGTCAACAGAACAGTCGTAGGGGCGATGGGGCAGAAGAGTCTCTGCCGCCCTCTTGGAGAACACATCTGCATACTGTTGATAGCGTGTGGGGAGAGAGGAAAGATCTGCGGGGACATCGGTGGAATCAACCTGAACGCAGTACCTCTGGCATCTACCCTCACAGGCTTTACCTCAACCGAGAATCCTCCCCGAGGACCACTCTATATGGGGAGAGTGGAAGGTTTACCAGGGAACCCCTAAAAGGACCTGATCGATACCCTCGGGCATGACGAGGAGGGATATCATCTCCTGATGAGACGGGGACACCGAGAGTATCAACGGGACGGTCTGGTGGGTAATTTGTGAGGATAGAGTTGCGCCGTTCACCACCTTGACGGTGACTTGCTTGGCCATCATAACCAGAGGTATTGCGTGTCATTGAGTGAAGGCAGAAGACATGAAATTGCCCTCCGCTCCAGAGTCCACGCAAACCTCCACCACAAGAGTGGATGAATGAACCTCAAGCGTTACTTTAAAGGTCAGTGTCATGCCCGTCATGTCTGTTTTGCCGCATGACCCCTGGAACAGTGTGCACGCGCACCTAACTGTCTTGACCGTCATGTCTTGTGTGCTGCATGACCCCTGGAGCAGTGTGCATGCGCACCTCACTGTTATACCTGTCATGTCCGTTATGCTGCATGACCCCTGGAGCTGAGTGCACGTGCACCTCATGACTGTTATGCTGCGTGATCCCAGGAGCAGTGTGCACACGCACATCATGACTGTTATGCTGCATGATCCCTGGAGCAGTATGCATGCGCACCTCATGACTGTTATGCTGCATGATTCCTGGAGCAGTGTGCACACGAACCTTATGACTGTTATGCTGAATGATCCCTGGAGCAGTATGCATGCGCACCTCATGACTGTTGTGCTGCGTGACTCCTGGAGCAGTGTTCACACGCATCTCAAATATTGGCTGCCTGCCGTTGCTGGTGCGCACTCGTGCTCCACCTCATGGCTATTCGCCACTGCTTGTGTGCACATGTGCTACCTCTCATGGCTGTGCACCGTCGTTGGTGTGCACGCGTACCTTATGGCTGCATGCCATTGCTGTGTGCGCGCCTGTCTCTGCTCTGCCTGCTGTGATCATCTCTAAACTCCTGGAGGATACGACCATGTGATCCTCTCTGTGGTCCAACAGAATCTGATCCAGCAATCCTCTCTATGGTCCTGGAGGACCCAGCCATGTGATCCTCTCTATGGTCCAGCAGAACCTGATCCAGCAATCCTCTCTATGATCCTGGAGGAATGAACCGGAAGTCCTTCACAGGGTCCTGACCCGGAAGTCCAGGTGCTTCCCCATCCTATGGTCGTGGCCTGAGTATCATGTTGCTTCCCTGCTAGACTGTTTGGTCCTGCTTTGTCGCTCCCTGTATTCTGTGCCCCCGCACTCTGCCTTGTTGTGCTTCCCTGCACACGCTCTGTGCTTGTACTCTGTCTAATGTCCTGTGCCATGTCTTGTGTTGTCTTTTGTGCCATGTTTCGTCTTTGCTATTCTTAGTCTTGTAGTACTTCCTATGTTCTCGGTCTTTGCCTGTTATGCCATGTCTTGTCTTTGATATTCTTAGCCTTGTAGTACTATGTTCCCTGCCTTTGCCTGGCTTTCCTATCCTCTGTCCTATTGTACTCTCTAGCACAACCTCTGTTCCTCTTCTATACTCTGTCCTATGGTGGGCTCTAGCATATGCTCCGCTTCTCTTTCTTGTACCCGGCTCTGTGCTTCTGCCTACGTTCCGCTCCTTGTTCTGAACTTTGCCTAGCCTTGCCTTGTTTCTCCGCATGCCCTTTGCATGTGCCTGGCCTTCCCTCGCCTGCCTGTTTGTGCCTCAGCCGTGACCGCCTTAGCCGTGCCCACCACATGATCACCATGCTCCCACAGCGATGTGGCCCACTCCAAAGCCCTGCCCGACAAGAGGGAGATGACAAATCCCACTTTTGTGGGGCAGGGATGGCAGTGGTCACATGGGAGACAACCTCTGTGACTGCCTGGAGAGTGACCGTGGTAATATCTGCAGCTGAGGCTGGACGCTCAAGAGCCGCCAACCTGGGCTGCAGCTGCCAGATGTATGCACTTAGTCACTGCTAGTCCGCCATTACAAGCCAGACCCTGGCACTAGTATAATGTTAGGGTTGCGAATCGCACTAAATATAAAATATAAGGAAGTGTGATCTCAACCCGGGGTTCCTCCGTGCAGAGATGGAAAACTGCTGCTAAGTAATGGCGGAGCAATAAATGAACACCGGCGGGTTAACCACTGTCCTGCTGTGTGCAGGAGCAAACTCTGTCACCTCACAGAATGGCTGGGACAAATGCTGGAGCCTGTTAATGTTCACAGAGCTCAGCAATGTGAGCTAGCTTGAGCAAGGCGTCGGGAATGACATCTTTGCTGAGCAGGCTCCTCTGCGGCCGGGACTGAATGGGAGACCGCAGCAGGCAAGGCTCGGGATTCCTCCTGTGCAGAGGCAGGAACCCAACGTCTAACAGCGGTAGAGCATCACACCAGTCATTTTGCAAGGCAGAGGTCAAACATCGAAGAATTTGCTCAAGCGACTGATTGGTGCGCTCTGTTTGACCGTTGCTTTCAGGATGGTATACTGAGGAGAAAGACAAAGATATCCCGAACTTTTTACAAAAGGCCTGAGTGAGTCAGTACATCCAGGCAAGACATTTGTCCCTGCCCGTTGCTCAGTCACCATTACTTCTCTAAGAAAGATGTGCCTGCGCTACAGCAACAAGTTGCAGACAACATCATCCGTTCCCTGAAAAATTCTATGTCTGCCAGGGTGTATTTAAACAATGACACATAGAGGAGCAAGCATGGACAGGGGGCTGCTCCACAGGTCATGCAATCCCCAAGGCTTGCAGGGAGCTTGGGGATGGAGAAATTACCCATTACACACCATAAGATGAATAACTAAACTACTAGACAACAGGGGTTGTAGAACTAAACTACTAAACAGCTAGGTTTGTAGAACTAAACCACTACACATCATATGATGGATAGCTAAACTAATAGACAACAAGGGTTGGAGAACTAAGCTACTAAACAGCTATGATTGCAGAACTAAACAAATTAACCAGAACATGGAGAACTAAAGTAATAGACAACAGGGATTGAAGAACTAAACTACTAAACAGCTTGAGAACCAAACTAGTACACACCAGGGGATGTAGAACTAAAACAGTAGACACCAAGGTGACACTAGACACCAAGTCTTGGAATTCCCAGGGCTTGCGGAACAAACCTCTGTATGTAACAGTTCCTGCAGTGCTTCTGCCTTCTCCACCTCCTCTAGGGCCTCCACCTGCACCCTCAACCCCTGCCTTAATTAAACACACGTTCCACCACTGCAAAGATAGTCTCTCCCCCACCTCCATACTGTGCATCCAGGACTCACCGTAATCAGGCAGTGTTTACAATAATGTGCCTTAGAGATCGCAGTCATACAGATCAATAGTTGTGGACAGCTATCCATGCCGAGTATGAGCAATGGCTGTGTACAACCTGGAGTTAGGAACGGCCGCGTGTGACAACTGTGCAAACCTAGTGGCGGCCCTACGCTGGCCAACCTTACACACATGTCTTGCATGGTTCGCATCCTGAACCTGATGGTACAGGTGTGCTGGTGCAGAAACCACTGTCGTACTGACTTCCACCATTCCACTTCAGTTGGTATAGAGATCTTTTAGACTAAACCGGTTGATATGTGATATGACCACACCGTGGAATTAAACTATGCACATGTTGCAGCGACTGTGACAGCAGCACCAAGACCTGGTGCAGGATGACATTTTTCATAGCCTGGCACAACACAGTATGGACGTGGTGCAATTCAAACTTGCGTACTGGATACCAATGAAGGACCTCTGCACCCTTCTGTATGTTTTTAATGGCTACTAAGATAGTTAATGGTGATGATGCCATCATCAGCATCCCTATTACTGTCATCTACATGCTGGAGCATATTTTAAATAGTGTGGTTGAGCAGGTGATAGTGGTGGTCCAGGGGTAAGAGGAGGAAGCAGAGGAGGATACCTTTAGGGTTAGCAATATCTATAAGTTCAGGTCTGGTGTCTCACAGACATTTGCCATAGGAGGAACAAATGGAGAAGGACCATGAAGAGGACAAGAAGGAAGAGGTGATGGTTGCGCAACAGTTAGGAAATGAAGATGATAATGATTCCCTCTATGTTGTCCGTGGTTGTCAGGAGGGGATGGAGGAAGAAAGCTTGAGTGTTATTCCACCACCAACACACTGTGGAGTTAGACCTCTTGAAAGAGACTGGCCCATGAGCGCCTTCTTGCAGCACTGTCTGCAACATGATTGTTACCCGTATAGTTATGATTCCAATTAGTGCTGAGTACTGAGTTGCCAGTGTGTTCTATCCACAATACAAAAGTAAATTTTGCCTGTTGCCTCCCCCCTTGGAAAGGGATGCACCCATGCTGCAGTATCAAAGCATGCTAGAAGACAATCTTGACAATAGTTTTCCCCAACACAGCAGTGAGGCACAGTTTCAATTACAGTGATAGCCTTCCAATCACAGATGCATTCAGTTGTAAACGCAAAAACATTAGCAGTCTTGCAACGCTGTAGTCCTGTGTTACAACCCCACCGAGGACAGCATCTGCAAAGAGTTTGTATGTTCTACCCTTTTTCTTTTACTTCCAGTAAATATTTTTCTACCCACACTACAAAGACATACAGATAGTAAATTTGGATTGTGAGCTCCATTGATGACAGTGACAGTAATGTCTGTAAAGCGAATGTTGAATTATTGGCACTATATAAGTGATAAACCCCCCAAAAAATTGAAAGTGATGCTCAGCCACACTCATGTGGCAAACATATCTGTTTTGTGGATTACTATTGTCAGAAAAAAGTAAGCATTGTAACACAGGCATTTGCCTCAAACACAGTGGAGGACTGTTGGTATTGGAGGCCTACTGCTATAGGCAACACACATGAAGGAGATCCAACGCGGAAACTACACATTTACAAAAATGGCATCAATTTTACCACAGTAGAAATAGTATAATAGGGACCGACAGATCTTTCACTACACCCAACCCAGCAGATGGATACCCAAACAAGACTGTTCACATTTCCACAAATTAGTATTAACATCTCCAACAGCAGCAGTAACAGCATGCACATAAGCCCCCAAAAAGACATCAGAGACTGCAATTACACAAGAACAATGCAGCACAATAAAAAATACAGCATCCAGTAACAGAAGTTGTCAGTTGTCTTTGGATAGGACATCACATTAGTGGGTCACTAGTGCTTTCAGAAACAGTAATAGCTACCCCACATACACCTCAAGCACCAAGCCTAATCCCCTTTCATCCACGACCTCGCTTTTTACCCAGACATGTTGCTCAGATAGTGTGCTATGAGCACACTATTATCAACTAAAAACAGATTTTTTACTCTGTAGAACCTCTGAACACAGCTGAATTTCAGCAGCAAAAAATTAGAAGGTGAAATATGGTGTGATTAGTCACATTACTCACAGCAGAAAGAATTGTTTCAGTGTCAATGAGGCCTGTATGACAAAGAAGATCTGCTCCAAAAAATGTCAAAGTGAGATGTCCCCTACTGTATGACATTAGTAATAGAATTTTTTTTTTTGGTGTGGATGAGGTCTGTATAACATTGACAAGATGCTCCAAACAATTTAAAAATGAGATGTCCCATATTGTATTACATTAGTAAAAGAATAATTTTTGGGGCCAGTCGATGAGGCCTGTATAACATTGACTAGATGCTTAAAAAATTTTGAAACTGAGATCTTGGCTGCTGTGTCACATTTGTAAAAAAAATAAAATAAATTATTTTTAATGTGTAACAGCTCTGCACACAGAACAATTTCAGGGCCTCTAAATGAAAAGGTTGGATATAGCGGGTTGTATCACGTTAATCAACAGAAAAAAATAAATATTTTAATGTGCTTGAAGTCTGCAGACAGGTTCATATCACCTCCACAACATGACAATGTAGGATACGGTGGGCTGCATCACATTCAGCAACAGAAAATATATTTTTTTTTCAATGTGCCTTAGATCTGCAGACGGTTCATATCACCACAGCACTGAATGACAAGGTGTGATACAACAGGCTTTTTCACATATAGCTAATGAAAAAATATTAATTAGAATGCTATACTCATGCATGGAGCACAATAGAAGCAGTGCACAACACACTTGTAGGACACGTGCCCTGCTGGCTTTGTCTGAGGACCTCAATAATGGCCCCCCAAAAATGCTGGAAAGTAAATTTAACAGCCACACTGGACACTAGCTAGCTACACTTTCTGACTGATATGCAATCACTACAAATCCAAATACCACTCAAAACTCTATTATAAGAGAAAAAGTGAGCAGAAAAAGCACAAGAACCAATTAATAATAATAAATTGCAATTTTATAAAGAATATCAAACAATAATCTAAAAAATCTTTTAATCAGCAATTGCCTACCATGTCATAAAAGACATGGTAGGAGGAGTTTTTTCTTTTAGATACACACATGCTCAGTACCTCTCCCCAAAGATAGTTCTCTGCAGAAGGATTAGTTATTCACTTCAGCCAATAGAATTATTTTGTTAATAGATACTAAGTGCTACTTTAACCCTGTCATATCTGTGCTATCACTATACGATCCACTTGTGGGGAACTGTGGGGGTAAAACTCTACTGCTAAGTTCTGATACAGTTGCATTTACAAATGGATCTTCTTAAGTTCACAATAGGTTTTTTGTAGCACAAAATAAGATTTAATATTTGAGTGGCAATTTTTCTTTCCTAAAATCAAACACCAGTCTTATTGTTTCACACTCAGACCTGGATGTCATGTACAAATGTTTGAGTCAGCAAAAAAAACCTTTCATATTTTCTTCAGAGATCATTTAGTTTGCTTTCCTCCTCTTGTGTGTTCTGAACTCTGTCAAGGTTGAGAAGCAGAGAAATGTATTAGAGAACTAAGCTCAAACAATGTTTCTAGCTAAATCCTTACATCAATGCTTCTGTTGTAAACAGACCAGACAGAAGTTTCTTGATTCCAAGTAAACCACATTACAGTAAATTGGACCATGCTCTAAGAATTAACGGTGCTTGTTTATTAAATAATTACAGTGCAGGATGTTTTGCAATTTGCCTAACCCCGAGGCAAGATTTCACTTCAATGGTTTAAATGTGAGCAATACAATTTTCAAGCACAGTAACTTTATTTAGAAAATGAACTTTATTATAATGCTTCTGCCTTCTAAACAAAATGATTAAACTGCCTTATTACACACTAGATTACTAAATTTAATAAGAAGACAAGTTTCTTTATTAATTTAGGCTGCAATCTACTGTGCCATATGAACAATATTTCAGTTCAATCCAAGTGACTACATAATAAAAAATGACAAGATACCAAAATGTAATAGAATTACACAATTAACTTAAATGACATATTTTGCAAATAACTCTCCAGAAGCATAAAAGCTACACTGTAATGTCCTTTTCAAGCTATTGTCTTGCATCAGAATAGTGCTACGACATACAGAAATAACTACCATTTATGCAGTTTTGTGTGTATCTTCCTGATTTGTTGCGTGAGTCTTTGTCTTATAGCACAAAAATTAGGAAACCTATAAACATGTCATACAACCAGAAAATGTTCAGTACAATGTAATCATTTTTAGTTACAGGCCCCCCCAAAACTTGACTAAAACAGTTTAGAAGAGAAGACATTGCACAAGTTAAAATGCCTAATATAGGGGTGTACCAAAAATTTATTTTTTCATATAATACTAGTTTGACCCGTGCAAAATTTTTGCACACTGGTCGTCGGGGGCACAGGCAATTTCAGAAAAAGCAAGCTGGTCAAATGTAAATGTATTTCATGAGCTGATGAACACAGACTGGTATTTATATGTGTAGATTGGTAATACAATAAATTGTTTTGATAAGTAGAGGCCAAAAATGTTTTCCGGTTGAGGTGCCACCTGCAGGTCATTATGTCTTTCTGCAGGTTTATAGAAATGAAACTGTATTTAGTGATAAAATTGTGAATGTGTGGTTTTCTTGGCTCTTTTCTTGCTGAAGGGAGAAAGTTTACCTTTGAAATACTGTATCATTTGTGTGTGGGGTGTGAAGTAATCACCAAAAAGAAGTGCATGTATACAAATGTGTTTGCATATGTAACTCATCATTTGTGTGTGTGGGACAAAGTAATCACCGAAAAAGCGGTGCATGTATACAAATGTGTTTGCATATGTGACTCACCATTTGTGTGTGGGACTAAGTAATCACCAAAAAAGCAGTGCATTTTTACAAATGTGTTTGCATATGTGACTCACCTGCAGTGAAGTGTGCAATCCTCTAATGTGCCTGAAATAGGCTGGGCAAACATTTGAGCAAGCTGGAAAGACCCCAAGGCAAATATTTGGATTTGTTTGATGTCTGTAAGCAGCTTTGTGGTAGTGTGCTTTGTTGTAGTGTGCTGCCACCTGCAGGTAATTTGACCTTTAAAATGGTGTATCATTTGTTTATGTGGGTGAAGTATGAATGGAGCAAGTGTGCAATTCAATAGGCAGTGCATGTTTACAAATGTGTTTGCTTATGTGCCTCACTTGCAGTCAAGTGTGCAATCCTCTGATTTGGCTAAAATATGTTGGGCAAGCACTTTGTAAAGCTGGAAAGCCCCCAAGGCAAATGTTTGGATTTGTTTGTGATGTCTGTAAGCAGCTTTGTGGTAGTGTGCTTTGGGGTACTGTGGTGCCACCTGCTGGTCATTTTTCCTTACTGCTGGTTTATGATAATTAATTAATGTTTAAACTGTATTTTGTGATCAAATCATGGATGTGTGGTTTGTTTGACTATTTTCTTGCTGAAGGTTGCAAGTTTACCTTTCAAATCGTGTATCATTTGTGTGTGTGGATGCAGTATGAACGGAGATACAAAGTAAACACTGAAAAACAGTGTTTAGAAATAATAGAATAGATTATGTAAGAATTACATTGATTATATAAATGCTTTTATTATTAAATATTTAACAAATTGGATAAATTAGGCTGATTCAGACTCCATAAACTAATTAATGAAGTTACTGGTGCTCAAATAATAAATATAAATTTAAATAATTAACCCCTTCATGACATATAGTCATATCATATATTGTGTTCCTGACGTTGATGCAGGCTCTGGTGCTGAGCCAACAAATTTCCCCACACTATTACCATGCACCACTTCCCACCCAAACATGGGTATATGCTTCAAGATATCATCTTTTTTGTGTCATCCTCCTCCTTCACCTCCTCCACCAGCATTACAACAAGGTAATCATGCTATCCTCACTATAATATTTTTAAGGGTGTTTATGATGCCCGTATTAAGATCTTTGAGAGGCCTACTTTTTTCATATATGTATACCCACCAGGGGTAAATGTTTTTAAGCTCCTGCACTTAGTGCGTGCGCATTACCAGTTTAGGATACCCGCTCCTTAATACTGGGAAAATATGTTTACTGAAGCCCTCTACTATGTATCCAAGGTCCTCCTTTTAATTTTTGTCATCCCTTGCATACACTTTACCACTGTAAGAGACCCACTCCTTAGTAATGGAAAAAAATGATTTTCTGAGGCTCCACCTTCTAGTTGAGGGAACATTTTTGGAAACTGAAAGAGTCAGTGGGTTCTATTAGTATATGATCCAGTGCCTTGCTGTGGGCTTTCAGGTGGTCGTCACATAGGGAGTTCTCAAACTGCATACAGGATTGCACAACCAGGACAGGAGACATTGTACAGTAAATACAGAAGATCCTGGTCTCCTCCAAATCAGGCTGAGTAGATGCGATACACTCCACTATATTCACCAGCACAGTTGATGAAATAACAGTCCATGATGATGTGACAATATAATTTTTTCAGGGCTAATTTAAATAAATTTTATTCTCCAATAATACCGCTCTGCAATTCATGTAGGGTGAGCTGTCACAGTAGGGATAGTGTATGACAGGCATCTAGTCAGGAATATTGCTTTATAAATTAAAATCCTTGTTTATGTAACCTGAAAAAATATCAAGGTAACATCTATTCTATTCCCTATTAATGCCACTGTCAGCTGCATTTATTGTTGGGGTAGGTGCTAGGTATCATATGCTGAAAATGAGTTTTCATTCTGGTCACATACATCTCTTCCACAGTCCACAACTTTATTAATTTATTCTATACACTCATTGATAGATTCGTGTTTTTGACAGTGATAAGTGATGAGTGAGTACTAAAATGCTCGGGTGCTCGTTGTTCGGGTTGAGCAAATTGGAATACTCGGGTGCTAGACCCGAGCAACGAGCCCAATTTTTTGCCGCGACCCCCCCCGGAGGTCTTTATAAGGTATCAAAACGCTGGAAATGTATGAGGACAGTGCACAAACGACATGTGAACATCATGGGGATCGCCCCGGGAGCATTTCTGACTCCTAGGTCACTGCTGTGACCAATGTAGTTAGGGTGTGATGCCACTTTTACAGGCGCACACAAAAGCATACAAAAACAAAATGGATTTTACAGGGAAATATGTTAAGGGACATCCTTTCCAGGATAATAATTGGTATGTAAGGCAAAAGAAATAACCCCCCCAAAAAATGCTCCTCCACCAATTTGGCATCTCCAGTAATTTATTTCCATCCATTTCTGGGCGCTATGATTGGGGTCATTGCCCTGCTGGAAGACCCATGACCTAGAATGCAAACCCAGTGACCCAAAATCCTTTGGTGATCTTTGCACGTCATGATCCCTTGCACACAGTCAAGGCACCCAGTGCCATAGGCAGCAAAACAATCCCAAAATATCTTTGAGCCTCCACCATATTTGACTGTAACTACTGTGTTCTTTTATTTGTAGGCCTCATTCCATTTTTACTGTAAACAGTAGAATGATGTGCTTTAACAAAAAGTTCTATCTTGGTCTCTTCTGTCCACAAGATGCCTGCAGGCCCTCAAAATATAATAGGTCCGCTTGCTAGCCCTCTATAAAATGTGAGGGCCATCTTATGGCCCTCTAGCAGTAAGGGCCAACTGCTTGTCCGTTAACAATAATAATGGGCACCTGACAGCCCTTTACAAATAGTGAGGGATAACCTGATGGCCCTAAGGTCCATTTTTTGTGCCCACACAAATACTAAAAAGATATCTAGCAGGAAAAAAGAATAGAATATATACAGTATGTTACTATTTAGCAACTCTATGTTGCCCCCCAGGAAAATGAACGGGGGAAAAGTATCTCTGCCTTTATATAGCTCTACTCCTGCAAATTAGTGAAAACCCAAAATGTGATTAAAGTGCAAAATTAGTGCAATAAATATAACAATTTGGGTTATTTTGGGCACATATCTGCTTATACAAAATGAATCCAGAATCAAAAAAAGGGAGATAGGGGCTTGTATTACCCTAGTGCACCCTGTTGACTCTCCCTGCCTGACTGTGGAGGTTGGCACCCTACTGTGAAACGGTATAGCGCCCCCGCTCAACATCGGTAACCCTAAATGCCCTAATAAGGCCCTAAATAAATAAATCATGAACAATACTCTGCTCACTAAAGAAACATATAATATCTTATTTAACATATCAGAGATAAGAAGTCCTCCCCAATCAGGATAGAGGAGACGTATCCTTTAGAATGGTACCTGATTCCAGCAGAGTCCACCGGGATCATGCACATCCTAATAGATGCACACATTTTTCAATAAAAGTATAAAGGTATGACACTTATCATGACACAGTTCGTCCCTTATATACAAGTCATTATCCTGGAAATATTTTTTCTAACATTTTTTTCAGTAAAATCTATTCCATAGATGGCTTGGTAAAAAAAAAGTCCAAGTGGCTTGGTTGTTCTCTTTTCAAACAGCAAACCTATTACTGCTTTAAAAAAAGGGAACATTTTTTGAATGCTTGTGAAAAAGCAGAGATGAGTGGATCAGATCGAATTGAAATTGGCCAAATTGCACAGATTTTGCCTGGAAATTTGATTTTTAACAAATTTAGTCTCCATGATTTGAATATCCTTTAATATGCTTTGAGGTCTAAAGAGTCCTCATGGCAAAATAAATGTAAGATGTACAACTAATACTCCCTATCCCATGTACAGTATGCTCTGCAGTACCTTTTCTTACCACCGCTGTACTAAAATCCCAGGTATCTTCACGCTAGGCCAGGAATTCCAGCGGCAACTTGGCATGGGATGTCCCTGTGCACACAGTCTCTGACTGATGCTGATTTCAGATATTTTTTTAAATTAAAAAATATTGTGCTGCCTTTTAGTAAATTCAGAATGAAGAAAAAATGTGTTATTCAAATGCAGCAGGACAAATGCTATTTAAATCAATCACACTGGCACTGGTAATGGAAAATCAGCTCTCTCTCTCACCCTATGAATTGAATCTATGATTTTTTTCACATACTACATCTAAATATTTCTACATATAAATAGAAATATTTTTCTATCTACTGGCTAACACCCTACAAAGATATTCTATCTTTTCTGTATCACATACAACAAAATTCATCTTCTTCAGTGCTGTAGGTATACTACTGTCTGGAGTTTTTGCCAATGGTTTAGGATTTTTGCTTCCTATATCTATTGCTGAGCGTTGAGCTCTGATATCCTTTCATCATTTCATGTCCTAAATCATCTTATCATCTTAATATGGCTGATTCATTCTCTGCCTCAGCTTTTATATGGGCTATGAATGTCCTTCCTAATTAGCTGTACTACATACCAAGTAATGCAATAAATGCAATGTATTATGGATGAGTCTGTGCAGTCGCATCAGAAGTCAAGTTGGAGATTTGTGTCCAATGCAAATTCTGTGTATAATGAAAGAGTATTTTTTTGATTCTCTCAAATCAAATCACAAAATTGCACAAATTTGCTGGTAACAGAATTTCACAAAATTCAACACAAATTTGATTCACATCGATTGCTTAGACTTAATAATCAGAAATGTATGGTTTCTCATTATATGTCTATATCCATTTCATAACTATCAAGAAGCAGTCATCTTCATATCTAATTCTTATATAAAATAGTTCAATAAATGATCCACGGTATTGATATTTGTAATGTTTTCCTGCATATAATTTATTATATGTCCCACTTCACTTTAAATTTCTATTAAGGTGATATACAGTAGAGTAAAAAAAGGATTTAGTCGGCCACTAATTGTGCAAGTTCTCCCACTTAAAAAGAAGAGAGAGGCCTGTAAATGACATCATAGGTAGACCACAACTATGAGAGTCAAAATGAGAAAACAAATCCAGAAAATCATCTTGACTGATTTGGCAAGATTTATTTTGCAAGCTATGGTGGAAAATAAGTATTTGGTCATTGACAAAAATACATCTCAATATTTTGTTATATATCCTTTGTTGGCAATGACAGAGGTCAAACATTTTCTGTAAGTCTTCACAAGATTGGCAAACCGGGCCCGGTCTTTTTTAGGTGGCAAGCGTGCGGCACTTACGGGCCCGGAGTATCTGTCACTTTGCCTTTCGGGAGACAGTTGACGCTCAGCATGTTCTCGATCACAGGCTCTGGCAATGCTAGTGTGAATGCTCCGGTGCGGGCCTGCACTTCTCAAGTGCTCAGGAGAAGGAGCACTTGCTTCTACCTGCCACGTGCTGTCTCTTCCCGCCAAGTCTCAACGCTTCCGCCCGAGCTCACCCCTATTAAACCTAGCCACGCCCCATGCCAATAAGTGCAAAGGTCGGCCCTGGTCTCAAAGCTTTCCCCTGAACAACAGAGAAGATGGCCCCGACAGTTCCGGACCCAGCGTAAAAAAGGTACCCCCGGTTTAGTCCTACTATCCTGTAGTGTGCTTCAAAAATAAAAGCCCATGGCAGGTTTTCTTAAATCTTCCTTGGAAAAATAGCTTGCCCAAGACCAACACTTACTTTTATTTTGCGTTGCAATCACAGCTATGCCTGTGACTGCAATGCACTCCTGCGGCCTCAATACACTTCTGTAGGCATCCTGGGGGAAACAAAGTGACCCTCGCAGATCACACTGGTCACTGCCTCACATATTCCCCCTCTGTTCAAACTTGCGGGGTTGAAAATTTGCATTTCCCTGTGACTTCCCCACCTGATGTTCCACTGAGAAACTAAAGTTTTGTAGGGACAGGAACCATCAGGTGACTCGAGCATTCCTCTCCTTTGCATTTCTCATCCAGATGAGGGGTGAATGGTCCGTTACTAAAACGAATCCTGTAGTCCATTTCAAAAACAAAAGCCCATGGCAGGTTTTCTTAAATCTGCCTTGGTCAAATTGCCTGCCCAAGACCAACACTTACTTTTTTTTGCATTGCAATCACAGGTATGCCTGTAACTGCAATGCACTCTTGCAGCCTCAATATGCTACTGTGCACATCCTGGGGGACACATAGCGACCCTCGCATATGACACCAGTCGCTGCCTCACATCTATTCATATATATGAACTTCAGTGTGGCTGTCCACCAACGTTCACCATCCAACCTGATGGAACTGAAGAGGATCGGCAAGGAAGAATGGCAGAGGATTGGCAAGGAAGAATGGCAGAGGATCCCCTAATCCAGGTGTGAAATACTTGTTGCATAATTCACAAGAAGACTCATGGCTGTACTAGCTCAAAAGGGGGCATCTACTCAATACTGAGCAAAGGGTCTGAATACTTATGACCATGTGATACTTCAGTTTTTCTTTTTAATTAGTTTTGCAAAAATTTCTACATTTCTGTTTTTTTCAGTCAAGATGGGATATGGAGTTTACATTAATGAGTAAAAAAATGAACTTTTTTGAATTTATCAAATGGATGCAATGAAACAAAGAGCGAAAACTTAAAGGGGTCTGAATACTTTCCATACCCACTGTAGATAGATACTGTTTATATATAGAAAAATGTTTGGAATTGAGAGTTCTCAGTGGTTGATACCTTTCAATGGCTAACTGAAAAGATGGTAACAAAGTGCAAGCTTTCAAGACTAATCAGGTCTCCTCATCAGGCATATAGACTAATATGTGAAGAATCACATATTTATACACAATACAGCACAGAACTGTCATTATGGGAGAGTGATAAACAGTTGTGTCCATAAATATTGGAACAGTTCGTAGATAAGAAGTGAAAGTATTATTGTCCTCTGATTGGGGTCTGGTTCTGTGTTGTGATGCCTCCACAAGGTCTGAAGAGCAAATTCCTTAATTGATGTAAAAAGACATAAATCCATGTGACACCTTCATTCCTGCATCGAGTGTGTCAAAGATTGTCATAAGTTTATACTCCCAGACTTTTCATTCCAGTGCAGGAATGAATGTGTTGCATGGATTTGTCTTTTTACATCAATTAAGGAATTTTCTCTTCAGACCTTCTGGGGTCATTACACAACACAGTACCAGACCCCAATTAGAGGACAATAAAACTGTAACACTCCTTATCTATGAACTGTCCCAATATTTATGTTTATCCCTCTCCCATAATGACAATTCTCTTTCACATCACTTGTCTTATTTATTGCGTTATTTCTGTGATGTTTTGTGCATAAATATGTCATTTTTCAGATGTTGTATTAGTCTTTGCCTGATGAAGAGACCTGAGTAGTCTCGAAAGCTTGCAATTTATTACCATCTTTTCAGTTAGCCATTAAAAGGTATCAACCACTGAGGACTCTCAATTCCAAATATTTTTATATCTACTGGCTAACACGGTACAAAGATATATATCTTCCCTATTTATATATACACACTAATTCCTCGCCAGGACATGCCTCTAACATTGCAGATTGAGCAACTGCTTGACAATGGCATTAATAATTCATCGTGGCCACAGGCATCGATAGGTAGCTATAAGAGCCAGGGGATTGCCGGTGAACACTCCCCCTCATGCCTGTCATCACGGAGCTCATTTGAAACCATCATTTGACCATCATTTTTACTATATGCAGCAATACTGTGGTATTGCTGTGTATCATACAAGCGATTAGATGATTCAAGTTTCAAGTTCCCTAAGAGGACTAATAAATACAGTAAAAAGTAGAAAAAATGTTTTACAAATATGAGAAAAAAATAAAAATTATAAGACTAAATAATACTGCTCTACCATTACTACATAATATCATAGTGACTAAATACTGACTAATATAGCGGTTATACACCCTTTAGTTTTCCATGACTAGTATAGTACATTGCACGGTCCTACTACTGTAAAAAACGCTTAATAGGAGTATAACAATAGCAAATCTTGGGGCTTTATCCAATCTGCACTCCTCCTAGGGAGAAAGTGGGTATGGTTAATGGATGAATGTGATAGATGGACCATTTCCCTTAAACCACTTAGTGTGATTGCTATCAATTGCAGCATCTAAAGGTACTGTCACACTTAGCGATGTACCAGCGATCCCGACCAGCGATATGACGCGGTCAGGATCGCTGGTACATCGCTAAGTTGTCGCTAGTGAGCTGCCACACAGGCAGATCTCACTAGCGACATCGCTGGGGACGGGGATCGCTACTTACCTGTCACACCAGGCGATCCTGCGTCCTCCCGCCCGGCTCCACGCGTCGCTCGTCCTCACAGCAGGAAGCGCCACAGGAAGCTGACGACGAGAAACAGTCCTGAACGTTCTCGCGCGATCAGCGATAATCAGCGGGGGAGCCGGTCGCTGGTAAGTATCAGACACAGAGATATCGCTAGCAATATCGCTATAACGTCACAAGTTATAGCGATATTGCTAGCGATATCTCTTAGTGTGACATGCCCTTAAGGTTAAATGCCTGTGATAACACAGCTGGCACCAACTTTGAATGGACCAGGCTCAGCTCTTGAGCTCAATCCCACTTCCTGCACACATGTTGAAGCACATACACATGACGTCACCATGGAATTAGCTATGGTTTATCATTCACTTTTACAAATATTTGTCTGACTTCACAACAAATTCTACAATATTTTGGAGCTTTCTAAAATATGACCACTCAATATGATTATGTCTTGCATCACAATTTGGAAGAAGAATATATTTCAATTCCAGACTGATAATGAATACACTCAGGTTTATATGATTCCATTACATGTTATTTTTGAACTGTTCTAAATTTTAACCAAAGTAAACTTATGTTTCGAATGGCTGTTACATGTTTCTTGTTTATATCTCTGAACTGTAAATCTCCATTAGAATGTAAATGTAATTGCAGTCTTGTAAATTTAAACTCTGATGCATAATGTGTGCTTTAAAAAGTTAAAGTATGAATAAAAAGAAAAAAGTAAAGTCTGGCACCCATGTCTCTGATGACCCACAACCATCTGGAACACACAGTACAGTGAACTGCTGTCAAAGTAAATTATGCAAGTTATTCCGATTGTTGTATGTCAAACCCCTGGGATGCGGGCATATGGAAAAAGTCACCTACTACAAAAGCCCAACTCTTTTCTCAGGATAGATATTAAAATATGGTACATTGTTATTAAGCTTTTATTGTTGTTTTGGATTAAATAGAATCAGATAGGGTTTTTAAACAGATTTGCCTAAAAATCTGGATTTGCAATGCAAAAATAAACTCATAGGATTATATACTATTAAAAAATTTGCAAATTTATGCATCTACCACTTACATCAAACAATATATTTTCCTGTTAATATTCCTAAGCTAACAATACTACAGTATGATAATGTGTTATGCGATCTAAAAAGTGTTCATTACTTTAACTCACTAATAGTCAAAATGAGTTAATTCTAAATAATATATCACTTTGTAAGTTTGTGTCTTGACTATAACCTATGTATATACCGTAACCTTTATTTCAGACTCATCAATGAGGCAGTATCTATAAATTCATTAGTCTGCTTAAACCACTAAAAAAGAACCAATTATCTTATTTAAAATTCATTCTAAAAAAGAGAACAAAAAATACCCACAATTGATATGCACTAACGAGGGGATATTCACTTGACCAAGGATTCACAATATCCTTATTTCTGTCATCACATCAAACAAGACAAACAAGATGGAAGAACTAGAAGCAGAAATATCTACAGGTAACTATGACATAGTGGGAATAACTGAGACATGGTTAGATGAAAGCTATGACTGGGCAGTTAGCTTACAGGGTTACAGTCTGTTTAGAAAGGATCGTAAAAATCGGAGTGGAGGAGGGGTTTGTCTTTATGTAAAGTCTTGTCTAAAGTCCACTTTAAGGGAAGATATTAGCGAAGGGAATGAGGATGTCGAGTCCATAAGGGTCGAAATTCATGGAGAGAAAAATAATAACAAAATTATCTTTGGGGTCTGTTACAAACCCCCAAATATAACAGAAATCATGGAAAGTTTACTACTAAGGCAGAGAGATGAAGCTGCAATCCATAATGAGGTCCCTGTTATGGGGGACTTTAACTACCCAGATATTAACTGGGAAACAGAGACCTGTGAAACCCATAAAGGCAACAGGTTTCTGCTAATAGCCAAGAATAATCTTTCACAATTGGTGCAGAATCCAACCAGAGGAGCAGCACTTTTAGACCTAATACTATCTAACA
This sequence comes from Dendrobates tinctorius, assembly GCF_039654945.1. NCBI lineage: Eukaryota > Metazoa > Chordata > Amphibia > Anura > Dendrobatidae > Dendrobates > Dendrobates tinctorius. Next base: position 29,027,540 of record NW_027361779.1, on the reverse strand, counting down.
GACCTGACAGAATAACAAATCTGCAGGTTGTTGGTCATCTTGGAAATAGCGACCACAATATTGCACAGTTTCACTTGTCTTTCGCTAGGGGGACATGTCAGGGAGTCACAAAAACACTGAACTTTAGGAAGGAAAAGTTTGACCAGCTTAGAGATGCCCTTAATCTGGTTGACTGGGACAATGTCCTCAGAAATAAGAATACAGAAAATAAATGGGAAATGTTTAAGAACATCCGTAAGCGGTTTATACCTTGTGGGAATAAAAGGACAAGAAATAGGAAAAACCCAATGTGGCTGAACAAAGAAGTAAGAGGGGCATTTAACAGTAAAATGAAAGCATTTAAACTACTAAGGCAGGATGGCACCGTTGAAGCTCTAAAAAACTATAAGGAGAAAAATTCTTTATCTAAAAAAATAATTAAAGCTGCCAAAAAGGAAACAGAGAAGCACATTGCTAAGGAGAGTAAAACTAATCCCAAGCTGTTCTTCAACTATACCAATAGTAAAAGAATCAAAAGTGAAAGTGTAGGCCCATTAAAAAATTGTGAGGAAAGTATGGTTGTAGATGATGAGGAAAAAGCTAATATAGTAAACACCTTCTTCTCCACGGTATTCACAGTGGAAAATGAAATGCTAGGTGAAATGCCGAGAGACAAAGAAAACCCTATATCGGGGCTGGCTGACCATACAAAAAAACTGAATAGACCAACAAAATCAAGTGTGACCATTAGCAGAAAAACTTAGCTTGAGCTGACTGGATCAGAGCTGAGAACCAAGACTTGACAAGCCAGAAGGAATCACCAGCACCAGAATAGGGCATCAGCTGTTTAAATCCAGTCTTAGATTCCTGAGGTCCAATCATCATCCTCCTTATCAGGTGGCAGATCTCCACTGATTAAATCAGCCTCACTACCTCCTGTTACCACCAGAGGGAGCCTGGAAGGAGAACTCACAACTGGTAGACCAGAAAATGAACTCACAACAACCTCCCTGACCAATGGCAGACCAGACAGGAGCATATCAGGCCGCTTCCCCCTGAGGGAGGTGCCTGATTAGTGTGCTTCCTAGCACACTGGGCCTCGCTTCATCATGTGCTCTCTGCTCCTGCAGTTCCGTTCTCGTCTGCTCCCCGCAGCAGCCTCTCAGTCCTGCTACCCGTTTTCCTTGCAGTCTTCCGCAGTCCTGCCTCCAGTGTTCCTGTTCCATCCTGCTCCAGTCGTGCCTCCAGTGTTCCTGTTCCATCCTGCTCCTGTCCTGCCATCCTACTCCAGTCCTGCCTCCAGTGTTCATGTTCCATTCTGCTCCAGTCCTTCCGTCCTACTCCAGTCCTGCCTCGGGTGTTCCAGTTCCATCCAGCTTCAGTCCTTCCGCCCTCCTCTAATCCTTTCTCCTGTGTTCCTACTTCTGTCATCCCTCCTCGTCCCAGTCTACTGTCTTACTCCATTCCTGCCTCCTGGTGCCAGCTCTGTTCTGTCATCTATGCTTCAGTCCCACAGTCCTACTCCGGTCCATCCTGAGTCGCCCCTCTCGGTACCAGCTACCGTGGTACTCGAGCCCCTGTGCCTGCTCCTATCGGTCCCTGTATAGGGGTCGGTTCCACCTGGCAGCTTGCCCGGGGCCCCTCAGTGCCACAGTCCAGAGGGTCGACTCCTGGCGTTTCCGGCTCCAGACTACCCACGCTAACATAGAGACTCCATAGCGACGGGGTCTGTTCCACAGGACTGGCGCATAGCAAATATGGTGCCAATATTCAAAAAGGGCTCTAAAAGTGAACCTGGAAATTATAGGCCAGTAAGTCTAACCTCTATTGTTAGTAAAATATTTGAAGGGTTTCAGAGGGATGTTATTCTGGATTATCTCTGTCACGGTCACGTGTGTCTGGACGCAGCGAGTACCGCAAGGCGAACCCATAAGACACCCGTGACCCTGGATACCGCGCCTACAGTGGGGCGAATTTAAATAATAAAACGTGCAGCTGGATACGCCGCCTCCAACTGGCGAATTTAGGTATTACACGTTATACATACAGTAGTCTGGAAACCCCGTCTCCAGTAAGGCGAATTTAAATAATAAAGAGGGAACCTGGGTAACATTAACAATGGTGGGCCATGCAATAGGGAAAAGGGAAGTGGAGACCTCCTGTACTCCCCTGAGCCAGTGTCCCTGCACTCCTAAAGTTCCCTATGCCGGTTCCGCAGCGGGCGACGCACAGGATATCTTTTTAACCCTAGCTTGCCCTAGACCTAAACCCTCACTAGGGAATTGGTCAGTGCGGAAACTAATCCCACCACTGCACTACACACACACAAGGGAAAATGACAATACAGGGGAAACACCACTTAGCTTTGCTCTGTTGCGTACGCTCCTAGCAACAAAGCCCACCCCTGTGTGCATCTTCTCCTCATCCCGGATCCATCACCATAACTGGAATCTTCACCATAGTGCAGCCTTGGAGCAGAGTCCACCACCAATTGCGGAAGTCCAGTAACAGAGTCCCAAAGATGAGTTCAGCTCCTATCCAAAAAGTCAAGCATGCTTGAGTCCAGCTCTCAGCAACCAAGTCCCGCATGCTGAGTGCAACTCTCTCCATAGTCATCACTCCACCAAGCCATGCAAGCACTTCCTGCCGACACCATAAACTGTGACTCCATCACGCCATGCCAGACCTTCTTGCAGACCACATAGCTGCCACTCGTCCCCTCTGGCTGGGCTGCGCAGGACTCATGTTCAGCTCCTTCCTCACCCAGGCTTGCTTCCCAAAAGACGAACACACAATCACGGTCACGTGTGTCTGGACGCAGCGAGTACCGCAAGGCGAACCCATAAGACATCCGTGACCCTGGTACCGCGCCTCCAGTGGGGCGAATTTAAATAATAATACGTGCAGCTGGATACGCCGCCTCCAACTGGCGAATTTAGGTATTACACGTTATACATACAGTAGTCTGGAAACCCCACCTCCAGTAAGGTGAATTTAAATAATAAAGGGGGAACCTGGGTAACATTAACAATGGTGGGCCCTGCAATAGGGAAAAGGGAAGTGGAGACCTCCTGTACTCCCCTGAGCCAGTGTCCCTGCACTCCTAACGTTCCCTATGCCGGTTCTGCACCGGGTGACGCACAGGATACCTTTTAACCCTAGCTCGCCCTGGACCTAAACCCTCACTAATTGGTCGGTGCTGAAACTAATCCCACCACTGCACTAAACACACACAAGGGAAAATGACAATACAGGGGAAACACCACTTAGCTTTGCTCTGTTGCGTACGCTCCTAGCAACAGAGCCCACCACCTGTGTGCATCTTCTCCTCCACCCGGACCCTGGATACAGCGCCTCCACTGCCAGTCATCCCCTCTGGCTGGGCTGCGCAGGACTCATGTTCAGCTCCTTCCTCACAAAGGCTTGCTTCCCAAATGACGAACACACAATCACCAACAATCATCAAACCCACCTGAACTCTTTTATATAGCCTCACACCTGATTTATAATTACGTGCACTAAACCAAAGAAACTAAAGTGCACTACCACTCACCACCACTGGGGCAACTTAGAATGAACAACACCACGTGTAATAATTCTAATGGCCACCGGGGGCAATCACATCACTTTGGTACCTAGCCAAAGGTAAAAAAGTTCACTTATCCATTTAAACTGTCAGATCCACGCTGGATCATGACAATCTCAATGAGAATAACTGTTTAACACCATATCAGCATGGGTTAATGAGGAATCGCTCCTGTCAAACCAATCTAATCAGTTTTTATGAAGAGGTAAGCTATAGACTGGACCAAGGTGAGTCATTGGATGTGGTATATCTTGATTTTTCCAAAGCGTTTGATACTGTCCCACACAAGAGTTTGGTACACAAAATGAGAATGCTAGGTTTGGGGGAAAATGTGTGTAAATGGGTAAGTATAATCATAAACATTTATCCCCTAAAATGATACTTTATTTAGTTAAAAAGACCAACCAACTGGTCATGCACCAAAAATACCAAAGTGACAAAAGAAATCAAAAAACAAAATTTAACCAACACAGTGTCTAAGCTAAAAAAAACCCTTAAGGGAGCAACTAGGAATCCCTACTTGATATCCTGAGCTTTCACCTGCCTGGCCGCGGAGGTTGGCACCCTAGGGGGGGACGTTGTGGCGCCCCTGCTCAACGATGGCTATCCCTAGGGGCCCTGATGTACCCTGCAGCCACTAAGGATACCCTCTACCCAATATTAAAGGGACCCCTAGTCCTAGACAGATGTGATACTGCTCTAAAGAGGACCCTAGATCCCTTATAAAGTTAAAATCAAAAGAACACATATAATATACATATAGTATCAGATGGGATCATGGGTACACTAAGTCCCCTCAAAGAATATCAATGTATAATATTTAGATGTCTTGGGGGATTCACAGATTATAAAGTGACACTAAGCTGGCAGTGCTCTGACCTTATAGTCATCAATAGAGTTGAGCAACTTTTGGTTTTTTAGGGTCGCGTTTCGTTTCGTGAAACCCGACTTTTCTAAAAGTCGGGTCGAGCAAGATCGTCCGATTATAGGGAAAAGTCAGGGTCGTCCCGAAACACGAAACCCAATGTAAGTCAATGGGGAATAAAAGTCGGCAGTGAGAGGACAGGAAACACACCTACAGTGCCCATTTGAATGCCAAAAGCATCAATTCTTCTTACTTAAGCTTGTCAACCTTAATTAACTTCATAATACAAGTTACGCACTGAAAAATGGGGGTTATTTGGCTAAAGTTGTGGGGGGGGAGGGCTGGCTGCAGGTTTTCATGTGCCCTGGGCGAAAGAGCGCCCCTTTAACACATACCACAACTCATCATGCTCCGATACGGCAGAGAAATAGCGGTATAGTACAATGAAAAATACCTCACTTTTTACATCTCATGACGAGGCCCATCTATTTCTCCATACAGAATCATTGGTCCCATATAATGTTTGAAACAGTATATGATGAGCTCCACATAATGCTACAGTATATGTTGGTCCCCATGGATGAAGCTCCACTGTCTTATGGGCCCAAATAATGCTCCAAACATAATGGGCCCCATTTCTAATGCTCTAGTGTATAATGCCCTGTAAATGCTGCACCAGTGTCTGATGTCCACCTTTGGAATGTTCCAGTGTATGGTGGGCCCCATCTATCATTCTCCAGAGTATAGTGCTCCCCAAAAATTGCTGTCCCAACATTGAAAACAATCAAATAAGTCTCCTCGCTAGGGAATCCCTGTACTTCTCTGGATTCCTCATCGTCCCCATCTTCCATCTCACTGCACAGTATTTCAACTTTGCAAGTGCTGTGATCCTGGGCAAGCAGGGGGGGCCCACTCGTTGGCGACGGCACTGGCACAGGGCCCATGATAGTACGGTGGTGTGTCTGATGGCGGGTGGGCCGAACCTGCACTTTCATCTGCAGCTTCCTCTTTGTCACCGTGTAAGATGGAACTGTATATGGGAAGGGTAACCTGAGTTTCATCAGGGTCAGATTCAGGTCGTGTAGCGTGCGAGGGGAATGTAGTGGTCTGGGTCAATGTACCAGCAGATTCATCGAGCAGTGGCTGGGCATCAGTGCACTTGCGTCGCCCCCAGGAGTACGGTCGCCACAGTGGCATTACCTTCTTCCTAGGGAGTGTGATGTCATGCTTGGGAGCAACGAAGGATCTCTCTAGCAGGTTAACTGATTGGGCGGCGTTATTCCCACGAGTCATGACCCTCCAAACAGCGTTCATGAAGGCAAAGTGTTTGTTTTACGTGGGCAGTATGGTTGCAAAGCTGAACCTTAAAGGAATGTCCAGAAGGGCACCACCAGGAGTGGAGCCTACGGTTAAATTCGACTCCACCTGGGAAACCTCAACCATGCCAGCTACAGAACAGATGCACACATTGCAAGCTTAATTCCGTTAACGAACGAGACTCCGTCATGCCCCGCGGTCCGAGTCAGGCTTACTAGAGGGACACGTGAGGCTCTGGTACATGAGATTGGCCAATAACTGGTGTGTCATGCCCTTACATGTCCATGGCTGCATGTGCGCTACACTGAAAAGGCCAGCGTTTGTCGCTTACGGGTGCAGATAACCCGCTGAACAACGTTAGTGATGGGGATCACTGATTACAATTATTACCCGCGAGCGATGATTTCCCAGTAAGTGCAGGTCAACCGCAGTTCCGGAATTAGGCCTAACCGTCATTCCTGAAAAAATTAAAAACTTACGTGTGCAAACCACAGGTGCTGTAGCTTGCTTAACAGCTCGCCAGCCGTTCTCACGCCCAGTATGGATTACACGTGATTGCACAAAGGTGAGAAAGGGTACCGTATCCCCAGATAACATGTATGGATAGCGTACACATTCAAAATATATGTCTATACATCAGGAGGCAGGCTCAGACGGTGTTAGGCCCAGTATGGATTGCACGTGATTGCACAAAGGTTAGAAAGGGTACCGTATCCCCAGATAACATGTATGGATAGCGTACACATTCAAAATATATGTCTCAGGAGGCAGGCTCAGACGGTGTTAGGCCCAGTATGGATTGCACGTGATTGCACAAAGGTTAGAAAGGGTACCGTATCCCCGGATAACATGTATGGATAGCGTACACATTCAAAATCTATGTCTATACATCAGGAGGCAGGCTCAGACGGTGTTAGGCCCAGTATGGATTGCACGTGATTGCACAAAGGTTAGAAAGGGTACCGTATCCCCAGATAACATGTATGGATAGCGTACACATTCAAAATATATGTCTCAGGAGGCAGGCTCAGACGGTGTTAGGCCCAGTATGGATTGCACGTGATTGCACAAAGGTTAGAAAGGGTACCGTATCCCCGGATAACATGTATGGATAGCGTACACATTCAAAATCTATGTCTATACATCAGGAGGCAGGCTCAGACGGTGTTAGGCCCAGTATGGATTGCACGTGATTGCACAAAGGTTAGAAAGGGTACCGTATCCCCAGATAACATGTATGGATAGCGTACACATTCAAAATATATGTCTCAGGAGGCAGGCTCAGACGGTGTCAGGCCCAGTATGGATTGCACGTGATTGCACAAAGGTTTGAAAGGGTACCGTTTCCCCGGATAACATGTATGGATAGCGTACACATTCAAAATATATGTCTCAGGAGACAGGCTCAGACGGTGTCAGGCACAGTATGGATTTGACGGTCCAGATTACACAGCGGAGGAGCAGGGAGAGGTAAAGATTGCAAATGCTGGAGCCCTGCCCAAGCAAGGGGGGCCCACTCGTGGGCGTCGGTACTGGCACTGGGCCCCTCATAGTACAGCGGTGTGTCTGACGGCGGGTGTGCACCACCACCGTCAGAGACACTTGATTGCACTATGAGGGACCCTGTGCCAGTGCCCGCGCCAAAGAGTCGGCCTACCCACCTGTCCAGGGCAACGGCACTCGCACGGTGTCGTGCGCTAGGTGGTGACCCCGGCCATGGGGGGGAGGCAGCACAGTTAGGGAGTTTTAGAAAGTGGCATATGTTGATGTTGGACATTCAGCTGATGTAAAAGGCGAAATAGGTGAAGTCCCAGGAAGAGGTGGACCAAAGCAAGCCATTTTTCTGTCACCCTATGTGTCATCAGGGGAAGGTGGGACAAAATCCTTGGAAACCCATGCATGGTTCATTTTAATGAAGGTTAGATCATCCACATTTTGGGTTGACAGACGGGTCCTTTTTTCTGTCAGGATTGATCCAGCTGCACTGAAGACTCTTTCCGATAGCACACTTGCAGCTGGGCAAGCGAGCTCCTGTAAGGCATATTGGGCCAATTCAGGCCAGGTGTCCAGTTTAGCGGCCCAATAGTCAAAGGGGAATGACCTGTGTGGGAGAACATCGATATGGGAGGAAAAGTAGTTTGTTACCATAGTTGACAACTGCTGTCTCCTGTCACTTTCCATCGATGCAGTATTACCAGTTGTGTGAGCGGTATTTGAAAAATCAGTCCACAACATTGTCATGAAACCCCTGTCTCCAACGCCACTTCTGCTGTGTGCCCAACGAACACCTCTGCCAAGCTGCCCCCAGCCCGTACGGCTCGTGTGAGAACCATCACCGCTGCTGTGTGCTGGGAATGCCTCAAGCAACCGATTTACCAGAGTTGCTTGTTTATTAGCCAATATAGGTCAAGGTTCTCCTGTGGCATGATGTTTTGTAATTTGCCTTTATAGCGTGGATCCAGGATGCTGGCCAACCAGTAGTCGTCATCGTTCATCATTTTGGCAATGCGGGGGTCCCTTTTTAGGATCTGCAAGGCATAATCTGACATGTGGGCCAATGTTCCCGGTGTCAATGATGCACTGCGAGTGCTGGGTGGAGGAGCACTTTCTGGCAAATCCACATCCCTCCAGTCACGCACAAACCCTGTACCAGACCTTGCCACGCCAACATTTTCACTTGCCCCACGAGATGCATCCTCCTCCCCTAAGTAATCATCCCCATCATCATCCTCCTCCTCCTCTTCTTCCTCCACCTCGTCCAGGAGAGGTCCCTGAGCAGACAATGGCTGAATATCATCAAGGATTCCCTCCTCCTCTTCCTCCTCATCAACATAAAAAATGACAGCAAGGTGGAGATGGGGTACTGTTATGGGTTGGTGTTATTAAACATGAGCTAGTTGAACATTCTGAGTTTGAAGATCGACTCAAAATTAACTCTCAAACCTACTGCCAGTTATTAGAAGATGTTTTAGCACAAGGAAAGACTAGAAGCAATGGGATGAAACTGAATGGGAGGAGACACAGATTAGATATTAGAAAAAACTTTTTGACAGTTAGAGTGATCAATGAGTGGAACAGGCTGCCACGAGAAGTGGTGAGTTCTCCTTCAATGGAAGTCTTCAAACAGAGGCTGGACAGACATCTGACTGGGATGATTTAGCGAATCCTGCTTTGAGCAGGGCGTTGGACCAGATGGCCCAGGAGGTCCCTTCCAACTCTACGATTCTATGATTCTATGATTCTATGATTCTATGAACATTGGCTGCAGACGCCTGCTCCTTAAGGTGCGTCAAAGTTTGCATGAGCAGACGCATAAGTGGGATGCTCATGCTTAGGATGGCGTCGTCTGCGCTTACCAGCCGTGTGCATTCCTCAAAACACTGAAGGACTTTACAGAGGTCTTTCAGCTTCGACCACTGCACACCTGTCAACTCCATGTCTGCTCTCAAAGTGCCTGGCCGTGTATCCTCCCACAAATGCATTATGGCCTGCCTCTGCTCGCACAGCCGCTCCACCATGTGCAGGGTGGAGTTCCACCTTGTTGCAATGTCGATAATGAGGCGGTGGTTGGGAAGGTGGAGAAATCGCTGCAGCTTCTGCATACGAACGGAGTGTACAGGCGACCGGCGGATGTGCGCGCACAGTCTTCGCACCTTCTGGAGCAGGGCTGTTAACTCCGGATAATTTTTGAGGAAGCACTGCACCACCAGGTTCAAGGTGTGAGCCAAGCAAGGTATGTGGCTGAGTTTTGAAAGGGCTATGGCTGCCACAAAATTACGGCCGTTATCACTAACTACCTTGCCTGCCTCAAGATGTACACTGCCCAGCCATGACTCAGTTTGTCGCTTCAAGTACTCGGCCAGCACCTCGGCAGTGTGTCTGTCGCCCAAACACATCATCTGCAACACAGCCTGCTGACGTTTTCCACTAGCTGCTCGAAAGGGGGACACATCGTGTGCAACAGTGGCAGCTGCAGATGGAGTGCTCGTACGACTGCGCTCTGTGGACGAGCTTTCGCTTCTGGAGGAGGAGGAGGAGGAGGAGGGTCGAACCCCTACAGCCAACTGTTTCCTATACCGTGGGCTAGGCAGCACTGTCCCACCACCGCTGTCCCCTGTGGACCCTGCATCCACCACATTAACCCAGTGCGCAGTGATGGACACATAACGGCCCTGGCCATGCCGACTGGACCATGCATCAGTTGTGAGGTGCACCTTTCCGCTCACAGACTGCTTGAGTGCATGGACATTGCGGTCTTTCACATGATGGTGGAGGGCTGGGATGGCTTTGCGAGAGAAGAAGTGGCGACTGGGTAGGTCATAGCGTGGTACTGCATAGGCCATGAGTTCGCGGAAAGCTGCGCTTTCCACCAACCGAAAGGGCATCATCTCAAACGAGATTAGTTTGGCAATGTGGGCGTTCAAACCCAGTGTACGCGGATGAGAGACTGAGTACTTTCTTGACCTACTCATAGTGTCTGGGAGGGTGAGCTGGACTTGAGAGCTGCATATGGTGGAAGTAGCGGTGGACAGGGCGGACTGAGAGAGGGTTGATGATGGTGATGGAGTTGGTGTTCTTTCTGATGGCCTAGAATCAGTCTTTCGTTGATATAACAGTGGGATTCCCTGACTGCTGTGGCCTTGCAACGACACCTCAACATTTGCTGCTGTGCTAACCGGTGGGCTTACAGTGGGGGAAACAATGTAACGTTGCTGACTACCTTCGTTGTGATCAGTTGCACATGTGGCACTTGAGGTTTGGTGTTGTGTCCACGCTTGCAAGTGCATGCTGGTTAAATGTCTAAGCATGCAACTGGTATTCAAATTTTTCAGATTTTTCCCTCGGCTAAAGGTCTTTGCGCACTTCTTACAGATAACCTTGGCCTGATCATGAGGATTTTGTTCAAAAAAGTGCCACACTGCACTTTTCCTACTTTGGCAGACATTTTGCGGCCTAGCACGCTGTGATCTTTTGACCCTCTGGACAAGCTGTCCAGCAACTCTTTTGATGTTTGGAACCTGTCTTTGGAGTGCTACGGGCCTGCCAGATAACAGCTGTTGTGATGTCGATGTCTGCTGTGGATGCTCCTCATCTGAGCTATTGGAAGCAGCACCCTCTTCCCCCAATGGATGCCAATCTGGGTCAACAACTGGGTCATCCATCACCTCCTCTTCTATGTCATGTGCACCTTCCTCTGTGCAACCGTGTATGGTGGTATAGTGTGCGGGAAGGGGCACCTGAGTCTCATCAGGGTCAGAATCTGGCTCTGTACACTGCGAGGACAATGTAGTGCTCTGAGTGAATGTACCAGCAGAATCATCCATCAGCGGCTGTGCATCAGTGCACTCCATGTCAGATTCATCTTGGCCTGGGTAATTCACCATTTGACTTGATAATCCAGGCATGGTATGTGAAAACAGCTCCATGAAGTAATCAGTAGTATGGCCTGCGTCATCCTTCAATCTTGGTTGGGGTGAAGGACACAAGGAAAGGTGTGGTTCATGAACATGAGCCTCCAATGACGACTCAGTGCTTTTACTTTTTACAACTGAAGAAGAGGAGGCGATAGAGCTGGAGGCTGAGTCAGCAATGTAAGACAAAACTTTTTTCTGATGCTCTGGCTTTAAAAGCGGTTTGCCAACTCCTAGAAAACTAAGCGTTCGAGGCCTTATGTAGCCAGATGATGACGCAGGCTCAACACCTCCTGCATTCGGTCCTATTTTGCTCTTGCCACTACCATCAGATCCACCACCAACACCATCATTACCAGCTGCCAACCCCCGCCCAATTCCACGGCCTCTTCCACCAGCCTTCCTCATTTTTGGTAGAAATGTAGACAAAATCCAACAAACTATATAGTAATGTAAAACAAGGTACAAGGTGTCTATAGGACAGGGGAGATTTTGAATTTCTGCAGACACTTGTGGACACTGGACACTTTTGGATTGTGTGAGGCCCAATGAATATCTGAGCGCTATGTGACAGGCTCGATGGCACAGCTGTGACCAAAGTGACGAGAGGATAAGGGAGATTTTGAATCTCTGCACACACTTTTGGACACTGGACACTTGTGGATTGTGTGAGGCCCAATGAATATCTGAGCGCTATGTGACAGGCTCGATGGCACAGCTGTGACCAAAGTGACGAGAGGATAAGGGAGATTTTGAATCTCTGCACACACTTTTGGACACTGGACACTTGTGGATTGTGTGAGGCCCAATGAATATCTGAGCGCTATGTGACAGGCTCGATGGCACAGCTGTGACCAAAGTGACGAGAGGATAAGGGAGATTTTGAATCTCTGCGCATACTTTTGGACACTGGACACTTGTGGATTGTGTGAGGCCCAATGAATATCTGAGCGCTATGTGACAGGCTCGATGGCACAGCTGTGACCAAAGTGACGAGAGGATAAGGGAGATTTTGAATCTCTGCACACACTTTTGGACACTGGACACTTGTGGATTGTGTGAGGCCCAATGAATATCTGAGCGCTATGTGACAGGCTCGATGGCACAGCTGTGACCAAAGTGACGAGAGGATAAGGGAGATTTTGAATCTCTGCACACACTTTTGGACACTGGACACTTGTGGATTGTGTGAGGCCCAATGAATATCTGAGCGCTATGTGACAGGCTCGATGGCACAGCTGTGACCAAAGTGACGAGAGGATAAGGGAGATTTTGAATCTCTGTGCACACTTTTGGACACTGGACACTTGTGGATTGTGTGAGGCGCAATGAATATCTGAGCGCTATGTGACAGGCTCGATGGCACAGCTGTGACCAAAGTGACGAGAGGATAAGGGAGATTTTGAATCTCTGCACACACTTTTGGACACTGGACACTTGTGGATTGTGTGAGGCCCAATGAATATCTGAGCGCTATGTGACAGGCTCGATGGCACAGCTGTGACCAAAGTGACGAGAGGATAAGGGAGATTTTGAATCTCTGCACACACTTTTGGACACTGGACACTTGTGGATTGTGTGAGGCCCAATGAATATCTGAGCGCTATGTGACAGGCTCGATGGCACAGCTGTGACCAAAGTGACGAGAGGATAAGGGAGATTTTGAATCTCTGCACACACTTTTGGACACTGGACACTTGTGGATTGTGTGAGGCCCAATGAATATCTGAGCGCTATGTGACAGGCTCGATGGCACAGCTGTGACCAAAGTGACGAGAGGATAAGGGAGATTTTGAATCTCTTCACACACTTTTGGACACTGGACACTTGTGGATTGTGTGAGGCCCAATGAATATCTGAGCGCTATGTGACAGGCTCGATGGCACAGCTGTGACCAAAGTGACGAGAGGATAAGGGAGATTTTGAATCTCTGCACACACTTTTGGACACTGGACACTTGTGGATTGTGTGAGGCCCAATGAATATCTGAGCGCTATGTGACAGGCTCGATGGCACAGCTGTGACCAAAGTGACGAGAGGATAAGGGAGATTTTGAATCTCTGCACACACTTTTGGACACTGGACACTTGTGGATTGTGTGAGGCCCAATGAATATCTGAGCGCTATGTGACAGGCTCGATGGCACAGCTGTGACCAAAGTGACGAGAGGATAAGGGAGATTTTGAATCTCTGCACACACTTTTGGACACTGGACACTTGTGGATTGTGTTAGGCCCAATGAATATCTGAGCGCTATGTGACAGGCTCGATGGCACAGCTGTGACCAAAGTGACGAGAGGATAAGGGAGATTTTGAATCTCTGCACACACTTTTGGACACTGGACACTTGTGGATTGTGTGAGGCCCAATGAATATCTGAGCGCTATGTGACAGGCTCGATGGCACAGCTGTGACCAAAGTGACGAAAGGATAAGGGAGATTTTGAATCTCTGCGCACACTTTTGGACACTGGACACTTGTGGATTGTGTGAGGCCCAATGAATATCTGAGCGCTATGTGACAGGCTCGATGGCACAGCTGTGACCAAAGTGACGAGAGGATAAGGGAGATTTTGAATCTCTGCACACACTTTTGGACACTGGACACTTGTGGATTGTGTGAGGCCCAATGAATATCTGAGCGCTATGTGACAGGCTCGATGGCACAGCTGTGACCAAAGTGACGAGAGGATAAGGGAGATTTTGAATCTCTGCACACACTTTTGGACACTGGACACTTGTGGATTGTGTGAGGCCCAATGAATATCTGAGCGCTATGTGACAGGCTCAATGGCACAGCTGTGACCAAAGTGATGAGAGGATAAGGGAGATTTTGAATCTCTGCACACACTTTTGGACACTGGACACTTGTGGATTGTGTGAGGCCCAATGAATATCTGAGCGCTATGTGACAGGCTCGATGGCACAGCTGTGACCAAAGTGACGAGAGGATAAGGGAGATTTTGAATCTCTGCGCACACTTTTGGACACTGGACACTTGTGGATTGTGTGAGGCCCAATGAATATCTGAGCGCTATGTGACAGGCTCGATGGCACAGCTGTGACCAAAGTGACGAGAGGATAAGGGAGATTTTGAATCTCTGCACACACTTTTGGACACTGGACACTTGTGGATTGTGTGAGGCCCAATGAATATCTGAGCGCTATGTGACAGGCTCGATGGCACAGCTGTGACCAAAGTGACGAGAGAATAAGGGAGATTTTGAATCTCTGCGCACACTTTTGGACACTGGACACTTGTGGATTGTGTGAGGCCCAATGAATATCTGAGCGCTATGTGACAGGCTCGATGGCACAGCTGTGACCAAAGTGACGAGAGGATAAGGGAGATTTTGAATCTCTGCACACACTTTTGGACATTGGACACTTGTGGATTGTGTGAGGCCCAATGAATATCTGAGCGCTATGTGACAGGCTCGATGGCACAGCTGTGACCAAAGTGACGAGAGGATAAGGGAGATTTTGAATCTCTGCACACACTTTTGGACACTGGACACTTGTGGATTGTGTGAGGCCCAATGAATATCTGAGCGCTATGTGACAGGCTCGATGGCACAGCTGTGACCAAAGTGACGAGAGGATAAGGGAGATTTTGAATCTCTGCACACACTTTTGGACACTGGACACTTGTGGATTGTGTGAGGCCCAATGAATATCTGAGCGCTATGTGACAGGCTCGATGGCACAGCTGTGACCAAAGTGATGAGAGGATAAGGGAGATTTTGAATCTCTGCACACACTTTTGGACACTGGACACTTGTGGATTGTGTGAGGCCCAATGAATATCTGAGCGCTATGTGACAGGCTCGATGGCACAGCTGTGACCAAAGTGACTACAGGATAAGGGAGATTGGATTGCTTTTAAAAAAGCAGTTTGCGGAGCAGTGGGTAAACAGCAATGCCAGCCTGTCAGGAAGCCTTAAAAGGCAGCCCAACAACCAACACCACTGATACACCACTATATAGCCTCCCCTTGCACTGCACACACAGTGACTGGTGTGTTGTGCAGGCCAAATTGCTAGCAGCAGAAGCAGTTTTTTTTTCTTCTCAGCAGGACAAAAAAAAAAATTGGGATTGCTTTTAAAAAAGCAGTTTGCGGAGCAGTGGGTAAACAGCAATGCCAGCCTGTCAGGAAGCCTTAAAAGGCAGCCCAACAACCAACACCACTGATACACCACAATATAGCCTCCCCTTGCACTGCACACACAGTGACTTGTGTGTTGTGCAGGCCAAATTGCTAGCAGCAGAAGCAGTTTTTTTGTCTTCTTCCCTGCCTAACGCTCTCCCTACAGAATCAGCAGCAACCTCTCCCTATACTGAGATCGGCAGAAGTAAGATGGCGGTCGGCGTGCACGCCCTTTTATACCCCCTGTGACGCCCACCAAAGCAAGCCAATCACTTGCATGCCCTTCTGAAAGATGGTGGTGACCCCTGCCTATGTCATCACGTTGCCCACCGTGTCCGTGGATCCTGATTGGCTGTAAAAGAGCGCAAAACAAACTTTTGAAACGCGACTTTGGCGCGTAAGTCGCCGACCTCGTGGCCGACCTCATCCTAGGGTCGGGTTTCGTTTCATGAAACCCGACTTTGACAAAAGTCGGCGACTTTTGAAATTTTTCGACCTGTTTCGCTCAACTCTAGTCATCAGATAAAATTTATGCAAACAGCAATTTTCATAAGCTCATATCATTTCCAATAGTGATGTCATGAAATGTCTCCATAATGTCAGCACTCCCCTAGTACCGCAATGGTTCTAATACATGGCTCCAATAATTAGCGATCTATGCCAGCCTTACTCACAAATACATAAACAGCACAGAATAACAGAAAATGATACTCATCTGTGTCATTCAACTATGTCACCCGCCATCTATAATGGGTTAATTGCGCCTCAACGCGTTTCACCAGTCATGGCTCATCAGGAGGCCAGATAGTCCGATGCCATGTGTCCAGAACAAGGTGCAATAGTGTAATGATACCTCAGCCGGTTCTCTTTTTAAAACCGCCGCCATCAACGTGTAAGCCACCGCCCACCTATAATTACATAGTGTGGCGTCCTCCCCACAGTCTACTTGCGCATATCTGAGCGTCACTGTAATGTGACCAATCAGGCGCCTGCAGCAGGAGCATCACATTGACCTCACCCCTTCAGTCTCCAGTTCATGCGCACATCGCACAGGCAGATGCTTCATCGCGCATGCTCCCCTCCTCCCAGCCACAGATATCGGGAACTTCCGGGAAGCTCATGTATCGCGTCATCAGATGCTTCATTGCGCAGACTCCGGGAGCAGAGGCCAAATTAGCCATCTCGGTATTCCCAGGACTGCCAGGAGTCAAGCCGATCACCCATTCGGGTCTAACTGCGCATACTCAAGGTCCCATTAGGATTAGCATTCCATCTACTGTTCTATATAATCCATATCACCGCTTCAAAAAGCAAGCCACAAAGGGCTACAGTGCGCCATCGCATTTAGCCAACTCGGCTCAACTAATCATGTAAAGCAGTCTGTGGAGAATTCTGTTATTTCTTAGTAAGGATAAAACCGTACTTAATTCTCCTTAATCTCCTATAACGTATTTAGGACCCCCCCAAAAAACGGTAGGTGCTCGCAACTCTAGACGGCAAGCAGTAAAGAGAACCTGATGTATACAATATTCCATATTAATATATGGGAATCCTCAAATGCAGAGGACACCTAAAAAACAAAAACCCGGCACGGCCAGTTCACTCAAAGGATCACATTCCTCTGCCCTGGTTTATAAGAAACAGGCAAAGGAGACTTGTTCGTTTAACCCCTTTGGTTAGAGGGACTCCATCCTGAATATCCACTCACACTCTCTTCTAAGGATCATTTTATCTATATTTCCCCCTCTCGGATTTAAATTCACAACCTCTATTATGTTGAATTTGATTTGACCAGGGTCTCCTTTATGAAAAGACCACATATGTTTCACGAGTGGGGTCTCCCTTTGGTTTCTGATGTCACCCACATGTTCCCCCACTCTCCTCCTAAACTCCCTCTTGGTCTTCCCTATGTAATCTCTAGGACAGGAACACGTTGCCATGTACACAACCCCTGTGGTTTTACAGTTCGAGAAGTCCCGTTGAAAAAAGGGGCTTCCCCGTACTTGAACTGCAGAAAGATTTTACAGGTTTCATATATTTACAGAACCTGCAGTCCCCACACTTAAAAAACCACAGGGTTTCCTCTCCAACCATGTGCCACTGACCCCTGGTCTCCTGTATTGGCTGTGTACTAGCATATCTTTAATGGATTTGCCTTTCCTAAAGGTTATATTAGGGCGTTCACCTAACACATCCTTGAGGTCTGGATCCAACCTGAGAACATCCCAGTGTCTAGACAGAACTTTCCTGATCTCCTGATGTCTATTATCGAATGTCCCAATTATCCTTATTTGATCCGTCGAATCCACTACACGTTTTTGAAGTAGTTGCTGTCTATTTGCTTTGCTAGCAAAGTCATACGCGGTATCGAGAACGTGTCTTGGATATCCCTTCTCCTGGAAGCGGCAAAACATGTCCCCGGCTTGTCTCTGAAAAATATCATTCCTTTTGTCACTTTGGTATTTTTGCTGTATGACCAATTGGTTGGTCTTTTTAACTAAATAAAGTATCATTTTAGGGGATAAATGTTTAGGATTATATTTCAGACCCTTGTATATACATAAATGGGTAAGTAACTGGCTTAGTGATAGAAAGCAGAGGGTGGTTATAAATGGTATATTCTCTAACTGGGTCGCTGTGATCAGTGGGGTACCGCAGAGGTCGGTGTTGGGACCTATTCTCTTCAACATATTTATTAACAATCTGGTAGAAGGTTTGCACAGTAAAATATCGATATTTGCAGATGATACAAAACTATGTAAAGCAGTCAATACAAGAGAAGATAGTATTCTGCTACAGATGGATCTGGATAAGTTAGGAATTTAGGCCGAAAGGTGGCAGATGCAGTTTAACAATGATAAATGTAAGGTTATACACATGGGAAGAAGGAATCAATATCACCATTACACACTGAACTGTAAACCACTGGGTAAATCTGACACGGAGAAGGACTTGGGGATCCTAGTTAATGATAAACTTACCTGGAGCAGTCAGTACCAGGCAGCGGCTGCCAAGGCAAACAGGATCATGGGGTGCATTAAAAGAGATCTAGATACACTTGATGAGAGCATTATACTGCCTCTTTACAAATCTCTGGTTTTACCACACATGGAGTACTGTGTACAGTTTTGGGCACCGGTGCTCAGGAAGGATATAAAGGAACCAGAGTGGGTACAAAGGAGGGCAACAAAATTAATAAAGGGGATAGGGGAACTACAATACCCAGAGAGATTAGCAAAATTAGGATTATTTAGTCTAGAAAAAAGACGACTGAGGGGCGATCTAATAACCATGTATAAGTATATAAGGGGACAATACAAATATCTCTCCGAGGATCTGTTTATACCAAGGAATGTGACGGTCACAAGGAGGCATTCTCTGCGTCTCGAGGAGAAAAGGTTTTTCCACCAACATTGAAGAGGATTCTTTACTGTTAGGGCAGTGAGAATCTGGAATTCCCTGCCTGAGGAGGTGGTGATGGCGAACTCAGTCGAAGGGTGCAAGAGAGGTCTGGATGTCTTCCTGGAGAGTAACAATATTGTATCTTACAGTTATTGTTAGGTTCTTTAGAAGGACGTAGATCTGGGGATTTATTCTGACAGAATTTTATAGGCTGAACTGGATGGACTAATGTCTTTCTTCGGCCTTACTAACTATGTTACTATGTATGTTACATCAAGGGGTTAATTAATTCTGCAGTTCAAAACATCAGCCGATGTAGTGGGCTGAAGACTAGAGACCAGTTTGTTATTTATTGTTTTACTGGTCCCTGGTCATCAGCTCACTACACCGGCTGATGTTTTGAACTGCGGAATTAATTAACCCCTTGATGTGATTACAGAAATAAGGATATTGTGAATCCTTGGTCAAGTGAATATCCCCTCATTAGTGAATATCAGTTGTGGGTATTTTTTGTTCTCTTTTTTATAGTGAATATTACATAAGTATTTTTTTATGGTTTGCTTTTTATGGTATTGATTCAATGTAGTTAATTGGTTCTTTTTTTGTAGTTGCTTAAGTAAGCTAACTAATGAATTTATAGAGACTGCCTCATTGAAAGGATTAATATTTGGTGATCTTAGGCTATGTGCACACGTTGCGGAATTGCCGCGGAATTTTCCGCGGAAATTCCGCAACTCCCTGCCCAGGAAATACGCTAGAATTCCGCATGTGTAATTCCCATGTATTTCCCGCATTTTAACTAGTGTTTTGCAAGCGTAATTAGCTTGCAGAATACTAGCGTTTTCCAAGCGATCTGTCGCATTGCTTGGAAAACTGATTGACAGGTTGGTCACACTCGTCAAACATAGTGTTTGACGAGTGTGACCAACTTTTTACTATTGAGGCTGCCTATGCAGCCTCAATAGTAAAAAGATATAATGTTAAAAATAATAAACAAATAAAAAATGGTGTTTTTCTCACCTTTCAGCATCCCGCGCAGCGTCCCTGATCCTCACGATGCTTCCGGCAAGTCCCATTCCCAGTGATGTCTTGCGACAATGACCTTTGATGATGTTGCAGTCTCGCGAGACTGCTACGTTATCGCGAGACCGCGACTTTATCAAAGGTCATTGTCACAAGGCATCTCTGGGAATGAGAGTTGGCGGGACCATCACTGAGGCCTGGGGACACTGCGCGGGATGCCGGAAGGTGAGAAAAACATCATTTTTTGTTTTAATTCTTTTTTAAAGGGATATGGCACCCAGAGCCTGGAGGACACTCTCCTCTCCTCCAGACCCTCGGTACCAGATGCACATTTTCCGCTTACTTTGCGCATGGTGGCCATAGCCACATGCGGAAAATAAGCGGAATAATGTTTTCCTATGTGTGCGGAATTCCTGCGGTTCCGCACAAAAATGAGCATGCTGCCTATTTTCCAGCGATTCCGCCACTGAAAAATACGCAGCATTAGCACAGCTTGTGTGCGATGCCATAGGATTGCATGGGATGCCTTTCTTTTTTGCATTTTCGTGGCAAAATCGCGCGTTAAAAAATGCTGCGAAAACTTAAAAAAAGCTCCTTGTGCACACAGCCTAAGTGAATATTTAAATATGTGGATGCCCTAACATGATGTAACTAGTGATGTGCAAGCACTAAAATGCTCAGGTGCTCGTTGCTCGGGTCAAGCAAATTGGAATAATCGGGTACTCGGACAGAACAATGAGCCCAATGTAAGTCTATGAGAGACCCGAGCATTTTTACGGCGATCCCCCCAGGACCAGCTGATGGTACTGGAACCCGGTTACTAAGCAGGAGGTACCTGTGCTAGAAAGCACTACCAAGGACCAGCAGACGTTGCTGGAACTTGGATACCGAAAAGGAGGCACCTAAGTCAAAGGCACTGCCGAGAACCAGCTGACGGTACTGGAAACCGGATGGGTAGCACAAGCTACAAGAGCTAATGGAACTATCGAGGACCAGCTGACGGTGCTGGAACCCGGAGGGGCAGCAGAAGGAACAAGAGCCAATGGCACTACAGAGGACCAGCTGATGGTACTGGAACCCGGTTACTAAGCATGAGGTACCTGTGCCAGAAAGCACTACCAAGTTCCAGCAGACGTTGATGGCACTCAGATACCGAGAAGGAGGCACCTAAGCCAAAGGCACTGCCGAGAACCAGCTGACGGTACTGGAACCCGGGTGGGTAGCAGAAGGTATCCCTGAAAAACAAAGTTGCAAGGCCGCGAGCCGGCCGCAGTTACCGAAACCCACAGTCCTACATGGGGTGCTTGTCCTATTGGCACTACGGAACCAGCCTTTATTGCAAGATCCCGCAGGCCACATAGGAAGCACCTAAACTGCAGGCACCATAGAGTCGGCTAACCCGACCGCAACACGACAACGTATTGGTGGCAAAGTGACGTTGACACTACCCAGAAACAGCTGGCATGCTGGAAATAGGCTGGACAGGAGGGAGTACCCGTGCCAAAGACACTGCCAAGAACCAGCTGACGGTGCTGGAACCCAGATGGGTAGCAGAAGCTACAAGAGACAATGGAACTACCGATGACCAGCTGACGGTGCTGGTACCCGGAGGGGCAGCAGAAGGAACAAGAGCCAATGGCACTACCGAGGACCAGCTGATGGAGCTGGAACCCGGTTACTAAGCAGGAGGTACCTGTGCTAGAAAGCACTACCAAGGAACAGCAGACGTTGCAGGAACTCAGATACCGAGATGGAGGCACCTAAGCCAAAGGCACTGCTGAGAACCAGCTGACGGTGCTGGAACCCGGAGGGGCAGCAGAAGGAACAAGAGCCAATGGCACTACCGAGGACCAGCTGACATTACTGGAACCCGATTACTAAGCATGAGGTATCTGTGCTAGAAAGCACTACCAAGGACCAGCAGACGTTGTTGGAACTCGGATACCGAGATGGAGGCACCTAAGCCAAAGGCACTGCCGAGTTCCAGCTGATGGTGCTGGAAACCGGAGGGGTAGCAGAAGCTACAAGAGCCAATGGCACTACCGAGGACCAGCTGATGGTGCTGGAACACGGTTACTAAGCAGGAGGTACCTGTGCTAGAAATCACTACCAAGGACCAGCAAACGTTGCTGGAACTTGGATACCGAGATGGAGGCACCTAAGCCAATGGCACTGCCGAGAAGCAGCTGACGGTACTGGAACCCGGAGGGGTAGCAGAAAGTACCCCTGAAAAACAATGTTGCAAGGTCGCGAGCCGGCCGCAGTTACCAAAACACACAGTCCTACAGGGGGTGCTTGTCCTATTGGCACTATGGAACCAGCCTTTATTGCCAGATCCCGCAGCCCACATAGGAAGCACCTAAACTGCAGGCATCATAGAGTCGGCTAACCCGACCACAGCACGACAGGACAACGTATTGGTGCCAAAGTGATGTTGACACTACCCGGAAACAGCTGACTTGCTGGAACCAAGCTGGGCAGGAGGGAGTACCTGTGCCAAAGACACTTCTGAGCAGCAACTGGCGGTGTTGGAGCCCAGGGATTACAGTAGAAACAGAGTGTAGCCAGAGGCCTAATAGGAGCAAGTTTAAAATCTGGAGTAGTGTGAATGTGGACAGAGCATGTGAAATTGCCGGACACACAGCAGGGGATCAGCTGATGTTACTGAACCCCACTGACACTGGAGCATGTGTTGACTGTGCAGACTGCACTTTTGAGCAGCAACTGGTGGTGTTGGAGCCCAGGGTCATTCATGGAGTAGGCTAAGGCCTAATTGGAGCAAGTTTAATATCTGATGTTGGGATGAATGTGGAGGGAGCAGGAGATATTGCCGGACACACAGCAGGAGAGCAGCTGACGTTACTGAACCCCACTAACACAGGAGCTAGTGTTTTTCTCTGTGCAGACGGCACTTCTGAGCAGCAACTCGCGGTGTTGGAGCCCAGGGTCAATCATGGAGTAGGCTGAGGCCTAATTGGAGCAAGTTTAAAATCAGTTGTAGTGTGAATGTGGAGGGAGCAGGAGATATTGCCGGACACACAGCAGGGGAACAGCTGACGTTACTGAACCCCACTAACACAGGAGCTAGTGTTTTTCCCTGTGCAGATGACACTTCTGAGCAGCCACTGGTGGTGTTGAGCCCAGGGTCATTCATGGACTAGACTATGGCCTAACTGGAGCAAGTTTAATATCTGATGTTGGGATGAATTTACAGGGAGCAGGAGATATTGCCGGACACACGGCAGGGGAGCAGCTGACGTTTCTGAATCCCACTAACACAGGAGCTAGTGTTTTTCTCTGTGCAGATGGCACTTCTGAGCAACAACTGGTAGTGTTGGAGCACAGGGTCAATCATGGAGTAGGCTGAGGCCTAATTGGAGCAAGTTTAATATCTGATGTTGGGATGAATGTGGAGGGAGCAGGAGATATTGCCGGACACACAGCAGGGGAGCAGCTGGCATTACTGAACCCCACTAACTCAGGAGCTAGTGTTTTTCTCTGTGCAGACGACACTTCTGAGCAGCAACTGGCGGTGTTGGAGCCCAGGGTCAATCGTGGAGTAGGCTAAGGCCTAATCGAAGCAAGTTTAATATCTGACGTTGGGATGAATGTGGAGAGAGCAGGAGATATTGCCGGACACACAGCAGGGGAGCAGCTGGTGTTACTGAACCCCACTAACACAGGAGCTAGTGTTTTTCTCTGTGCAGACGGCACTTCTGAGTAGCAACTGGTGGTGTTGGAGCCCAGGGTCAATCATGGAGTAGGCTAAGGCCTAATTGGAGCAAGTTTAAAATAAGTTGTAGTGTGAATGTGGAGGGAGCAGGAGATATTGCCGGACACACAGCAGGGGAACAGCTGACGTTACTGAACCCCACTAACACAGAAGCTAGTGTTTTTCCCTGTGCAGACGGCACTTCTGAGCAGCAACTGGTGGTGTTGAGCCCAAGGTCATTCATGAACTAGGCTAAGGCCTAATTGGAGCAAGTTTAATATCTGATGTTGGGATGAATGTGGAGAGAGCAGGAGATATTGCCAGACACACAGCAGGGGAGCAGCTGGCGTTACTGAACCCCACTAACACAGGAGCTAGTGTTTTTCTCTGTGCAGATGGCACTTCTGAGCAGCAACTGGCGGTGTTGGAGCCCAGGGTCAATCATGGAGTAGGCTAAGGCCTAATTGGAGCAAATTTAATATCTGATGTTGGGATGAATGTGGAGGGAGCAGGAGATATTGCCGGACACACAGCAGGGGAGCAGCTGGCGTTACTGAACCCCACTAACACAGGAGCTAGTGTTTTTCTCTGTGCAGACGGCACTTCTGAGCAGCAACTGGTGGTGTTGAGCCCAGGGTCATTCATGGACTAGGCTGAGGCCTAATTGGAGCAAGTTTAATATCTGATGTTGGGATCAATGTGGAGGGAGCAGGAGATATTGCCGGACACACAGCAGGGGAGCAGCTGGCGTTACTGAACCCCACTAACACCGGAGCTAGTGTTTTTCTCTGTGCAGATGGCACTTCTTAGCAGCAACTGGCGGTGTTGGAGCCTAGGGATTACAGTTCAGGTGGTAGAAACATGAACACAACAGGAGACCTGGATACTGTTGCCAACCAATTATTTATTCTGGAAGAGGACTGGCAAATTTCTGCGAGATCCAGGCCCTGTTTATTTTCAGAAAAATAAGCCGGGCAATGTTATCGGAGGATAGTCGCGTGCGACGGTCTGTTAGTACACCACCTGCGGCACTAAAGACGCGTTCCGATAATACACTAGCAGCAGGGCAAGCCAGCACCTCCAATGCATACTGGCTAAGCTCTGGCCATGTATCCAGCTTAGAGACCCAAAACTTGAAGGGGGAAGAGCCGTCTGGGAGTACACTGACATGGCAAGACATGTAGTCTGTCACCATCTGACGGAAAGGTTGCCTCCTGCTGACTGGAGCCATCTGTGATGGTGTAGACATTTGTGGCGGGCACACAAAACTTTGCCACATTTGGGCCATATGGTCTTGCCTTGTGCTGAGGCGCTGCCTCTGCTCCCTCTTTGTGCAGAGCTTCCTCCACTGCCTCAACGCACAGAGATGCTTTGTAAAGCACTAGCAGCACTGCTCTCGGGTGGAATGGAGAAGATGATGTAATGCACCAGTGTGTCTTGGTACTCCCGCATTTTACGCTCCCGGTTCAACGGTGTTATGAGGCTTTGTAAGTTGTCCCGGTAGCAAGGATCTAGGAGGGTGCACACCCAATAATCAGCCGTGTTGAGAATGTGGGCGATGCGGCGGTCGTTTCTCAGGCCCTGCAGCATGAAATCAACCATGTGCTGCAGATTCCCAACTGGCCAAGAAACGCTGTCCCCTGCTTGAGGCGTCATCTCTGCCTGCTCTGCATCACTCCACCCTCGCTCTACGTACTGACTACTAGAGCATTGTGTACCTCCCTTCTCTGGAGAGATGTCTTCCTCCTCCATTGACTCCTCCTCATCCTCCTCACAAAGTGTCCCCTGCCTAGGCCTTTGTGAGGAACCACATAGCGCAGACTGTCCAGAAGCAGATGGCATTTGTGACTCCTCATCCTCCACCTCTTCCAAAACCTCCTCCCTTAGTGCTTGCAGTGTTTTTTGAAGCAGGCAGATAAGGGGGACAGTCATGCTGACTAGTGCATCATCTGCCCTCGCCATCCACGTGGAATCATCGAAGGCATGCAAAACGTGGCAGATGTCCTTCATAGAGGCCCACTCAGTGGTGGTGAAGTGTGAACGGCGAGCAGAGCGACTTGTTTGCACCTGATGCACCTGGTACTCCATTACTGCTGCCTGCTGCTCACACAACCACTCCAACATATGAAACGTTGAATTCCACCTGATGGGTAGGTCACATATGATGCGATGTTCCGGAAGGCGGAATCGGCGCTGCAGAGCTGCAATGCGCGATCTTGCCATGCTGGAACGTCGCAAGTGAGCACACTCTATGTGGACCTTGTGCAGCAGTGCATCAAGATCCGGATAGTCCCTCAAAAAACTCTGCACGACCAAGTTGAGCACATATGCCAGACATGGGATGTGAGTGAGGTTGCCTAGGCCCAGAGCTGCCACCAGATTTCAGCCATTGTCACACACTACCAAGCCTGGCTGGAGATTCTTCTGGCACAAACCACACGTCGCTCTCCTGCTTGATGGCATTCCAGAGCTCCTGTGCTGTGTGGCTTCGATTCCCCAAATAAATTAATTTCAGTACGGCCTGTTGACGTTTGGCCA
The DNA here is from genome assembly GCF_039654945.1 of Dendrobates tinctorius. Lineage (NCBI taxonomy): Eukaryota > Metazoa > Chordata > Amphibia > Anura > Dendrobatidae > Dendrobates > Dendrobates tinctorius. Next base: position 29,001,561 of record NW_027361779.1, on the reverse strand, counting down.
TGGCAGTGCTCATATCGGGTAAGCGTTCACGGGTCCATGTGGAGGTAGACCGTGACGGCTTCTGCAGCGCTGATTCTGAGGAACTGGAGTATGAGGAGGAGTCAATGTGTACAGACTGGATACCTGCAATCCTTGGAGTTGGCAGAACACATACAGCGCCACTCTCAAGATCTGTACCCGGATCCACAACATTTACCCATTGGGCAGTGAGGGAAAGGTATCGTCCCTGTCCATGGTTACTGGTCCACGCATCGGTGGTCAGGTGGACCTTGCTACTCATGGCGTTTAGTAGCACATGTTTAATTTTTCCCTCCACATGCTTTTGCAGGGCAGGGACGGATTGCCTGCTGAAATAAAAGCGGCTGGGCACATTGTATTGTGGGACTGCCAATGTCATGAAGTTACGGAAGGTGTCAGTCTCCACCAGCCTGCATGAGAGCATTTCAAGGGCCAATAGTTTTGCAATGCCAGCATTCAGAGCCTGTGCTCGGGGATGGTTTGCTGAGTATGGCCACCTTTTCTCCCATGCCTGTGCTACCGATGGCTGTGGAGTGGCCTGGGATTGTGAGGATGACAGGGAACGTGGTGCTGTGGGTGTAATTACACTGGGTCTCTGTACAACAGTGCCAGAGGTTCTTCCATGGCGATCCTGTGAGGAAGCCGAACCAGCTGTGTGTGAGCTGGAGGAAGAGGCTACAACACGAGCTGAAGAGGTGGTAGATGGTGCTGTAGGTTGGCCTACGTCTTCAGTGTGTCTTTGTAACTCCACCACGTGCTTGGTCTGCACATATTTCCACATATTTGTGGTATTAAGGTTGCTGACACTTTTCCCTCTTTTGACTTTCTGATTACACAGCTTGCATTTGACAAAGCAAATGTCATCTGCAACTGTGTCAAAAAAAGGACCACTCACTGCAAGTACTGGGAGCGCCTGTTTTGGGTTTTGGAAGAGGAATGCTCCTAATGGGTGCCGAAGTGGAGGCTACAGGCAACCAAGTCTGCCCCCTCCCTCTCCCTCCTGTCTTGGCTGTTCGGGGAATCTCTTCCTCAGAGCTGCTCCCACCACCTTCCTGTTCCTCATGCCATGATGGGTCAAGGAACTCATCATCTACACTACCCTCTTCAAACACCTGCTTCTCCTGGGTAGTCTCACCAGCACAGTACGCACCAGAAAGTGGCACCTGAGTCTCATCATCAGATGCGTACTGAGGTGTGCTGACAATAGGCACTGGCCCACCCGCCTCTTCAGATTCAGAGAGACAAAGCTGTTGAGCATCACTGCATCCTCCCTCTTCTTCACATTCTAGAATGCTGCTTGGCTGGCCCCCTTTTTCCAAGCCAAGAGATTCAGAGAACAGAAGTAGAGAATGAGATGGCTCCTTTCCAGGGCTCTCTGACTGCCTGGGCAATTTGGCAGGTGGTGAAGAGACAGATGGTTGCTCTTCAGTGCTCTTGCTGTGAGAGGATGTGGAAGTAATCGAAGTCGATGCGTTAGCTGCCATCCATCCGACAACGGCTTCAATTTGTTCCTCCCGCAGCAGTGGGGTACGGCGAGCTCCTTCAAAGCTGTGCATAAAGGACTGTTCCCTGGTAAAACTGGGGGATGCTGAGTCACTGGTGCCCGCACCAGACACAGAATCCCCACGTCCTCTCCCTGCTGGAACTCCACTCCCACAACCTCGTGCCTTACTCCCTGCCTTCTTCATCTTGGTAGACTGATAAAGATTGGCAGAAAAGTACTAAGGGCTTAGTGTGCTTATTCCTGAACAGCTGCTATCAGGTATAAGAAACACTAATTTTATAAAGTGTGTGGACTACACTTTAATATGATCTAATGTGGCCTACACAACTGTAAAGTGGAGTGTTTGGTGAACTTTATTATCGTGTGTTTTAAAAAAAAAAAAAAAGTATTTGACCAAAGATTTTACATAGTATCACAAACTTTTTGGAGCTATTACAATGCAGGAAGGTAACCTACAATGCAATAGATGAGGCTCCAAAAAATAGGCTAATAATAATCTGGCTGGGGCTGCAGGGCACAAGCCAGCAAAAAGGCTTCTCTATCTACTAGTATATAGTGTTTGCAACCAATCTAGCTGGATATGGATGGAAGAACACTAATAGGAGAAATTCAGGAAAAATAAGCAGCACTACAGCAAAAAAGGACAATGTATGAGGCAGTGACGTACGCTGAGCGGACTACAACCATAGGTGGCTGCAGAACACACTACAGCGTGAGCTGCACTCACACACAGAGACCTCACAGACAGCCGTGAACAGTGCAGAGAACTGTGCACTAGCACTGAAAGGCTGCAGAAAGGCTCCGCTATCTACTCCTATATAGTGTTTGCAACCAATGTAGATGGATACGGATGGATGCACACTAATAGGAGAAATCAGTAAAAATGAGCAGCAATAAAAAAAAAAAAATATGTATGAGGCAGTGACGCACGCTGAGCAGCCTACAACCAGACGTGCCTGTAGAACACACTACACCGTGAGCTGCACTCACACACACAGACCTTGCAGACAGCTGTGAACAGCGCTGCAAGGCAAAAGAAAACTTCACACAGGGGTTGCTAAAGTAGCCTGGGTAAAGCACAATATAGCAAATCGCTATCTCTAACTGTCCCTCAGAGTCAGAAGAGCAGCGTCCTGTCCCTAACTGAATTCACAGCAGAGTGAACCCAAAATGGGGGCGGCGGCATTTATAGTACATCATGACATCATTTCAGCAGCCAATCACAGCCATGCCATTAGTTAACATGCCTACATTCCTAACAGGATGTGCCCACACTTCTTAGGATTCCTCATTGGCTAAATCAAATCAAACTGGCTCATAGAATTATGGGAACTTTCGATTCCGGTATTCGATATGCTAAAAGTATCAGAATTCAGTATCGGAATTACAATACCGCGAATATCGGCCGATACCCGATATTTGCAGTATCGGAATGCTCAACACTAGTTGTGTATGTTCTGAATTATGTAACATCATTTGTGTGATCATTAATTATTCATTCCTATTTGCTGCACAATATATTCATATTTTTCTTCAAGGCTTTTGAATATAATATAAGAGTGAAAGCAACTTGTTGAAATGTGTTTTACCTCAAGTGTGAAACTACTTGCCAATTGTCATCTTTACTATTTCTCCATTCCGTGTGTGGCTAACCACCTCATTCATGTTATTGAGTTTCTTTGGCAAGAAAACAACAGCTCCACCAATACCACGTGCTTTTCCTATTAATTCATCATGCTGCTAAAGTAGAGGTGAGATTAGGTACCTAGATTACATCTGGGGACTGTAGTCAACATGACACTCTGCCAACACCCACTGGGATCTAGCTACCAAGTTGACATAGTTTGTGCACAGCTGAACAGAGTTGTCAGAAAAAAAATTCCTTCAATAACATGTTTGATAGATTGTCTAGTGGAAACCCATATATAGTATTATTATTTATTTATTTATATAGCAACATTAATTTCATGGTGCTGTACATGACAAGGGGGTACATACAAAGTAATATATATCACTTACAGAGAAAAAATTGCAATGACAGACTGGTACAAAGGGGAGAGGACCTTGTCCTTGCAGACTTTCATTCTGCGGGAGAATGGGAAAGAGACAGAAGGTGGGGGGGTGCAGCACCTCAGGTGGTGGAGAGGCGGCAGCTCTGACCTCCACACTCTCCAATTGACATCTCTTGAAATGCAGCAGAAATGTCAAAATCTCTACTTTCAGTTATAGAAAATGCATGGGCTCCTTTTTGACGTCATTGTCGAATCAGTTCAGTATTAGTATGTGATGACTTGTCAGAATCCTGCCCAGGAACACCAGGCTTCAGTAGCTGCGAGTCCTGTCCCTGTGATCTTTCATGTGCTCTTGCTCTGGCTCTTCCAGGCATGATTTGATCAAGAAGATTTAGCCTTTGTAATACAGAGACAGAGTACAACACCGTCTAAGCGTTCAACCTCTGCTAACCAGACTTTCTATCTGTGCAGTTGTGGCACCCCCAGGAGTATGGTCACCACAGTGGCATTATCTTCCTCCTAGGGAGTGTGATGTCATGCTTGGAAGCAATGAAGGATCTCTCTATCAGGTAAATCCAGCACACACCACAGTTCCCACTCCAGGCCAGCAGAGGGAGCTCTGAACCCAAACTGCTGAGGAGCTGCTCTCTGTGGCCAGGAAAGGGAAGTTAGGGAGTTCGTGTGGAGAAGACGAAATGTGTGGACGTGGGAGAGATGAGCTGGAGGATTGAGCTGAAGTCACTCTCACTTCTAGCTGTAGCGCGCGCATTGTCCGGAGTCCGGTATCTGAGGTTGTATGGATACTTATGTTCCTGCAACAGAAACCGGAGGAACAGGAGGCTGTAAATGCTCTGTTCCCACATAAGACTTGGAGGCACAGCAGCAACGTGTGTGAGCCTGAAAGAGAAGGCTACTGCTGCCCGTCATGCGAGGGGAGTTCTAAAAGAGAGCAAGCAAGAGGAACTTCAGTGTAACTCAGAACTGCAAGTGCCTCAGATAAGTGCTAGAAAGGAGACTACACAACCCATCTGCATAGAGAGATTCCTAAGTTGCTTCCAGGCTGATTAACACCTGTTCCACCTGTAATCTGGATCCTGGACTGCACTTACAAAGCAAAGTAAAGGTAAAGGACACTGCACCCTGTTGTGCCATTGCCTTCTTCTTGCAACCACTTCAGCACTGCTACATCTCTGTGCCTAACACTACACCCTCTTCCTCAAAACCTATTACTACTGCCCTGGGACTACAGCTCTACCTGTGAGGAGCTATCACATCTTTGCTGCCTTATACCATCTGTCCCAGAGGATCTGCACCGCAGCATCGGCTTAACCCCTTCATTGCCGAGCACCACAGGTGGCGTCACGTATCATCTACCTATAAACTTTTGGACGCCCAGGGCCACGGACCGTGTCACCGCCACCGTGACACATCCCTCTGAGACACCTGCCCTGTACCGAGTAACCACACAGCCCTGAGGGCGACCCACAGTGACTGCCTCTAGGCTGAAGATAAGGATGGTGGTAGTAGTTGAAGCATTTAACACAGTCATAAAGCAGCCATAACAACTTGAAACTGAATTTATTTTAGCGACATACCCCACTGTCAAATATGAAACCAGGGGAAGAGTCTTGAGGAGATCATTTGCATATTCCCAGTGCCTTCTGGGATAAGTGAAGAGTCTCCGCGAGCTCAACGATCACTGGGTTTTGGCCGTTGCAGCTGAAAAGAGGAAATCGGAGAAACCAGGGGAAGAGTCTTGAGGAGATCATTTGCATATTCCCAGTGCCTTCTGGGATAAGTGAAGAGTCTCTGCGAGCTCAATGATCACTGGGTTTTGGCCGTTGCAGCTGAAAAGAGGAAATCGGAGAAACCAGGGGAAGAGTCTTGAGGAGATCATTTGCATATTCCCAGTGCCTTCTGGGATAAGTGAAGAGTCTCCGCGAGCTCAACGATCACTGGGTTTTGGCCGTTGCAGCTGAAAAGAGGAAATCGGAGAAACCAGGGGAAGAGTCTTGAGGAGATCATTTGCATATTCCCAGTGCCTTCTGGGATAAGTGAAGAGTCTCCGCGAGCTCAACGATCACTGGGTTTTGGCCGTTGCAGCTGAAAAGAGGAAATCGGAGAAACCAGGGGAAGAGTCTTGAGGAGATCATTTGCATATTCCCAGTGCCTTCTGGGATAAGTGAAGAGTCTCTGCGAGCTCAACGATCACTGGGTTTTGGCCGTTGCAGCTGAAAAGAGGAAATCGGAGAAACCAGGGGAAGAGTCTTGAGGAGATCATTTGCATATTCCCAGTGCCTTCTGGGATAAGTGAAGAGTCTCCGCGAGCTCAACGATCACTGGGTTTTGGCCGTTGCAGCTGAAAAGAGGAAATCGGAGAAACCAGGGGAAGAGTCTTGAGGAGATCATTTGCATATTCCCAGTGCCTTCTGGGATAAGTGAAGAGTCTCCGCGAGCTCAACGATCACTGGGTTTTGGCCGTTGCAGCTGAAAAGAGGAAATCGGAGAAACCAGGGGAAGAGTCTTGAGGAGATCATTTGCATATTCCCAGTGCCTTCTGGGATAAGTGAAGAGTCTCCGCGAGCTCAACGATCACTGGGTTTTGGCCGTTGCAGCTGAAAAGAGGAAATCGGAGAAACCAGGGGAAGAGTCTTGAGGAGATCATTTGCATATTCCCAGTGCCTTCTGGGATAAGTGAAGAGTCTCCGCGAGCTCAACGATCACTGGGTTTTGGCCGTTGCAGCTGAAAGGAGGAAATCGGAGAAACCAGGGGAAGAGTCTTGAGGAGATCATTTGCATATTCCCAGTGCCTTCTGGGATAAGTGAAGAGTCTCCGCGAGCTCAACGATCACTGGGTTTTGGCCTTTGCAGCTGAAAAGAGGAAATCGGAGAAACCAGGGGAAGAGTCTTGAGGAGATCATTTGCATATTCCCAGTGCCTTCTGGGATAAGTGAAGGGTCTCCGCGAGCTCAACGATCACTGGGTTTTGGCCGTTGCAGCTGAAAAGAGGAAATCGGAGAAACCAGGGGAAGAGTCTTGAGGAGATCATTTGCATATTCCCAGTGCCTTCTGGGATAAGTGAAGAGTCTCCGCGAGCTCAACGATCACTGGGTTTTGGCCGTTGCAGCTGAAAAGAGGAAATCGGAGAAACCAGGGGAAGAGTCTTGAGGAGATCATTTGCATATTCCCAGTGCCTTCTGGGATAAGTGAAGAGTCTCCGCGAGCTCAACGATCACTGGGTTTTGGCCGTTGCAGCTGAAAAGAGGAAATCGGAGAAACCAGGGGAAGAGTCTTGAGGAGATCATTTGCATATTCCCAGTGCCTTCTGGGATAAGTGAAGAGTCTCCGCGAGCTCAACGATCACTGGGTTTTGGCCGTTGCAGCTGAAAAGAGGAAATCGGAGAAACCAGGGGAAGAGTCTTGAGGAGATCATTTGCATATTCCCAGTGCCTTCTGGGATAAGTGAAGAGTCTCCGCGAGCTCAACGATCACTGGGTTTTGGCCGTTGCAGCTGAAAAGAGGAAATCGGAGAAACCAGGGGAAGAGTCTTGAGGAGATCATTTGCATATTCCCAGTGCCTTCTGGGATAAGTGAAGAGTCTCCGCGAGCTCAACGATCACTGGGTTTTGGCCGTTGCAGCTGAAAAGAGGAAATCGGAGAAACCAGGGGAAGAGTCTTGAGGAGATCATTTGCATATTCCCAGTGCCTTCTGGGATAAGTGAAGAGTCTCCGCGAGCTCAACGATCACTGGGTTTTGGCCGTTGCAGCTGAAAAGAGGAAATCGGAGAAACCAGGGGAAGAGTCTTGAGGAGATCATTTGCGCGCGAATTTTGGCTCATCTTTCATCTTTTTAAGAAATCTCAAGATGGAAGAGGCCAGGAGCCATTTGGTGAGCTGCATTTCTTGCTACATGTTCACAGATTTACCAGTGGAAAAGCCAAACTTCACATGCCACAAATGCAAGCTTGTGACCCTGTTGGAGGAAAAGTTGCAAAATCTCGAAGAGAGGTTAGCTACGTTGAAGATCATTAAGGAAGGTGAAGAGTTCTTGGACAGAGCAGAATTATCTATTCATGTTACAGAAAGAGAAGAAATTCGAAGTGCACCTGAAGAAACAGAGGATTGGAGACATGTGACCCAGAGAAGCAGGAGGATCAGGAGGCAGTCAGCACCCATACTGCTCAGAAACCAGTACCAGGCTCTCACGCAGGAAAACGATGAAGAAATACATCAGGATAAGACTTTGCCAACAAACAGCAACCTTGTACGCCTTCAGAGTCCTCCTGGATGGAGAAAGAAAAATGTTGTGAAGAAGAAACGGAGAGTGGTGGTCATGGGGGATTCCCTGTTGAGAGGAACAGAGGCCGCTATCTGCAGACCGGATATAACTTCAAGATAAATGTGCTGTCTTCCAGGTGCAAAAATTAAAGATGTGTCTGACAGGATATCAGGACTCTTCAGACCTACAGATGACTACCCATTCCTGCTACTACATGTGGGGACAAATGACACCGCAAGAAATGACCTGGAAACCATCTGCAGAGACTTTGAAGACTTAGGCAAGAAAGTGAAAGAACTGGGAGCGCAGGTGGTCTTCTCTTCCATCCTCCCAGTGGATGGCCATGGAACAAGGAGGTGGAATAAGATTCTGCAGGTGAACAACTGGCTACGTCGATGGTGCCGTCAGCAACGATTTGGATTTCTGGATCACGGAGTGAACTACTTATACGATGCACTACTTGCTAGAGATGGGGTGCACCTTACGAAGACTGGAAAGCAGGTATTTGGAAGTCGCCTTGCTACACTTGTAAGGAGAGCTTTAAACTAGAACAACATGGGAAGGGAAGCAAAAGACCAGAAAAAGCCATACACCTGACAAATGCTACTGAGAACTCTGCTATTAGAAGTGGAAAGGAAGAACAAAGACGAAAGAATCTAATTAAAAAAAAATATTGGAGAAAGAGAAACCAATCACAAACTAAAATGTTTCTATACTAATGCACAAAGCATGGGCAACAAACAAGGAGAATTGGAACTACTAACACAGGAAAAGAAATATGATGTCATTGGAATCACTGAAACTTGGTGGGACAATACACATGATTGGAATACAAGACTAGAAGGATACAACTTATTTGCAAGAAACAGACTTGATAAACGAGGAGGGGGTGTCGCATTGTATGTTAGAAATGCGTATATCTGCACAGAGATTGAAGCTTCAGAGACTGGGAGTTCTGTGGAAACTGTTTGGGTAAGAATACAAGGACAGAACAATGGAAAGGACACCATTGTAGGCATTTACTACAGGCCGCCTGTGCAAGCTGAAGATATGGATGAACTCTTTATGCATCAAATGGCCAAGTTCTCCAAAAAATATGACATAGTTGTCATGGGAGATTTCAACTATCCAGACATTTGTTGGGAATCTCTCTCAGGCAAAACTAACAGGTCAAGGAAATTCTTATCCTCTCTTGCTGACAACTTTATCTTCCAAAAGGTAAAGGAGAAAACAAGGGGAACTGCTACCTTGGATCTAATCCTTATAAACAGGGAGGAAATGGTTGAGGAGGTAAAAGTGGCTGGGACCCTAGGAGGTAGCGTCCATGCTATTTTAGAATTTTGGATAACTAGAGGCGGAAGACCTGTGAAGACTCAGACGTCAAGGTTAGATTTCAGAAAGGCAGATTTTAAGGGATTCAGAAAGAGAATTGGAGGGATCCAATGGCTGGATATCCTTAAAGACAAAAATGTCCAGGAAGGATGGGAAATCTTGAAAAATGAAATTCTCAAAGCACAGTTGTTAACAATTCCGAAAAGAGGGAAGAATAGGAAGCATTTAAGGAAACCAGGATGGATGAACACAGAACTTAAGCACATGCTAAAAAGGAAGCAAAAAATGTTTATAAAATGGAAAGAAGGAGGCATATCTAAAGAAGAATATAATGCTGTCTGCAGAACCTGCAAGGCACAAATCAGATTATCTAAAGCTGAAAATGAATTGAGGCTTGCAAGAGATGTCAAAAGCAATAATAAAGGATTTTGGGGATATGTCAAAAGTAAAAGAAAAGTCAAAGATGCTATAGGATTTTTACAGGATGAAAATGATGAAATGGTAAGACAGGATGTTGAGAAGGCTGAACTTTTAAATTCCTATTTTGCATCTGTTTTCTCTCAGAAAGGAAATGTAACATCAACTGTTATTCACTGTCCTATTAAGGGAATAGAAGAATCCAGGATATCTATAAACAGAAAGATAGTGAGGAAACACTTAGCTAACCTAAATGTATTCAAGTCTCCAGGTCCAGATGAATTACACCCCAGAGTACTGAAGGAGATAGCAGAAGAAATTTTTGAACCCCTCTCCATAATCTTTGAAAATTCTTGGAGAACAGGAGAAGTGCCAGAAGACTGGAGAAGAGCAAATGTTGTTCCTATCTTCAAAAAGGGGAAGAAGGTGGACCCAGGCAACTATAGGCCGGTGAGTCTGACTTCTATACCAGGAAAGATCTTTGAACAAATTATTAAACAACATGTATGTCAATACCTGGATAAGAATGAAGTGATTAAACAGAGTCAGCATGGGTTTGTAACTAATAAGTCATGTCAGACTAATTTAATTTCCTTCTATGATGGTATTACTGATTGGGTGGATCAAGGAAATGCTGTAGATATAGTATATCTTGACTTCAGCAAAGCATTTGACAAAGTCTCTCATACAATCCTTATTGAAAAAATGACTAAGTATGGAATGGACAAGGCAACTGTTAGGTGGATTCATAACTGGCTTAGTGATCGGACCCAAAGAGTGGTCGTAAATGGCTGCACATCCAGTTGGAAGAATGTCTCAAGTGGGGTACCACAGGGCTCTGTCCTGGGCCCTGTATTGTTCAACATCTTTATCAACGATTTAGATGAAGGAATTCAGGGTAAACTGATTAAATTTGCTGATGACACAAAGCTAGGAGGGATAGCTAATACTAGAGAAGAGAGAGAGAGGATTCAAAAAGATTTAAATAAACTGGAGAAGTGGGCAGCAACTAACAGAATGGTTTTTAACAGGGAGAAATGCAAAGTACTACATCTGGGCAATAAAAATGAAAAAAGCATATATAGAATGGGAGGAATAGGGCTAAGTGACAGCACATGTGAAAAAGACTTGGGTATACTAATAGATCACAGACTGAATATGAGTCAACAGTGTGATGCAGCAGCAAAAAAGGCAAATGCAATTCTAGGATGTATTAACAGAGGCATACAGTCTAGATCACGTGAAGTAATTATTTCCCTCTACTCCTCTTTGGTCAGACCTCATCTGGAATATTGTGTCCAATTTTGGGCACCACATTTTAAAAAAGACATCAACAAACTGGAGCAAGTTCAGAAAAGAGCGACCAGAATGGTGACCGGTCTGCAAACCCTGTCTTATGAGGAAAGGTTGCAGGATTTGGGAATGTTTAGTTTGCAAAAGAGAAGACTGAGAGGAGACTTAATAGCTGTCTACAAATATCTAAAGGGCTGTCACATTGTAGAAGGATCAACTTTATTCTCATTTGCACAAGGAAAGACTAGAAGCAATGGGATGAAGCTGAATGGGAGGAGACACAGATTAGATATTAGAAAAAACTTTTTGACAGTTAGAGTGATCAATGAGTGGAACAGGCTGCCACGAGAAGTGGTGAGTTCTCCTTCAATGGAAGTCTTCAAACAGAGGCTGGACAGACATCTAACTGGGATGATTTAGCGAATCCTGCTTTGAGCAGGGGGTTGGACCAGATGGCCCAGGAGGTCCCTTCCAACTCTACGATTCTATGATTCTATGATTCTATGATTCTATGTTTTTTTTTTTTTGTGATGCAAAAGAGTGCTGGATATAACGAGAGTGACAGACTGCCAAAAAAAGGAATTTAGGCCTAAAATACCACAATTTTTGGCACATGGATGTATGAGGCGTGTCACAGATATACCCCACTGTAAAACATGTACCCTGTTTTTTCCTAAATAATGCAACTTAATGCTGTAGATAACTTGAGTAACAGACAGAAAAACACTGGAAGACAGGCCTAAAATCCCAAAATTTTTATCACATGGATGTATGAGGCGTGTCACAGATATACCCCACTGTAAAATGTAGCCTCTTTTGTAAAAAAAAATGCAACAGAGTGCTGTTTATAACTTGAGTAACAGACAGGAAAACACTGGAAGACTGGCCTACAATCCACAAATTTTAATCACACGGATGTATGAGGTGTGTCACAGATATACCCCACTGTAAAATACATGCCCTGTTATTTAAAATAATGCAACAAAGTGCTGTAGATAACTTGGGTAACAGACAGGAAAACACTGGAATACAGGCCTTAAATCCCCAAATTTTTAAATTTTTATCACACGGACATATGAGCAGTGTCACAGATATACCACACTGTAAAATATGTCTTTTTTTTGGGGGGGTTATGCAAAAAAGTGCTGGATATAACGAGAGTGACAGAGTGGAAAAAAATGGAATTTAGGCCTAAAATGCCACAATTTTTGGCACACTGATGTATGAGGCGTGTCACAGATATACCACACTGTAAAATATGTGCCCTGTTTTTTAAAATAATTCAACATAGTGCTGTAGATAACTTGAGTAACAGACAGGAAAACACTGGAATACCTGCCTAAAATCCCCAAATTTTTATCACATGGACGTTTGAGGCGTGTCACAGATATTCCCCACTGTAAAATGTGGCCTGTTTTGCAAAAAAATGCAACAGAGTGCTGTATATCTTGAGTAACAGACAGGAAAACACTGGAATACCTGCCTAAAACCCCCAAATTTTTAACACACGGACGTAAGAGGTGTGTCACAGATATACCACACTGTAAAATATGTATTTTTTATGCAAAAGAGTGCTGGATATAACAAGAGTGACAGACTGGAAAAGAAAGGGAAATTAGGCCTAAAATGCCACAATTTTTGGCACACTGATGTATGAGACGTGTCACAGATATACCCCACTGTAAAATGTGGCCTGTTTTTTAAAATAATGCAATATAGTGCTGTATAGTGTACAGTGTATAGTGTACAGTGACACCCAGGACAGAAAAGGAAAACCAGCCTAAACTGGCCAAACTTTGAGCACACAGAGATATCAGCTCCTACGGAGATACCACACTGAAAAATGTGCGATCTGTATTTTTTTTTATTTTTTGCTAAATTATGCTGTATATAAGTACTGTGACACCCAGAACAAAAAAAGGAAAGCCAGCCTAAATTGGCCAAACTTTGAGCATGCACCGATATCAGCTGTCACTGAGATACCACTATGACAAATGTCTGGCCTGGTTTTTTTTTTTTTTGGCTAAATAGTGCTGTATATAAGTACAGTGACAGACAGCATAAAAAAAATTGAATTTAGGCCTAAAAAGACAAAAAAAAATTAGCAAACGGATGGATGAGGCGTGTCATACATATACCCCCACTGTAAAATATGAGGCCTGTAAGTATTTTTTTTTGGGGGGGTTCTGCAAAATAGTGTCAAGAAAGTGTGTAAGACACTCAAAAAAAAAATCTACTCAACCTTACCACATAAAAATTCAATATTTCTCTGCGCACTCAAAAGGGATGTTTGGGACCCCTTTAAAATTGCTGGATTTTCACGCTGTGCTAGGAAATGGATCTGGCTGTATTGTGTACTGTCAAAAAAGCAAATGGAGGAAAAGAAAGGGCTCTGGATTGCTTTGCAGTAAGAAAAGCTCTATTAGCCCTGGCCAACAAAAATTTTCAAAGCCAATTACACCTGGGGCTAGGTATATATGGCCAATATATCCTACAGGTAGCAGCAGCAGCACCAGAACACTGGAAGGGAATGGACCCTCTTGATGTATGCAATGATATGTATATACACACATACAGTTCAACCAAAAAACTAGATCTCAAGGAGAATACAAATGACTACTAGTCTCAGGAGACATGTCAATGGTCAGTTAAATATACGTGTATATAAAGTATATGTGAGTAGAGATCCACCACAAAATAGAGAGGATTTTGAACAATTATAAATTTTATTGCATATATTAATTAGACAAAATTTACAGGTATTAGTATGAAGTAGATAGAACTAGCAGCTAAAAGATATCGGCATAATAAGGAGATGACAAATATGGTGCCCAACAGAAAAAAAGCATCTCATAGGTCATGTCTGCACTAGACCAAGAGAATAATAAAGACCATGAGCATAATAATGAAAGATACCAGCTATCAAGTAAAATAGCAAAAACTAGCAAACAGCTAGGACAGAAAAGTAAAGATAGCTGTAACTGGTCCCAGTAAACACACAGAATATATCCTAATAGAGTCCTAAAGCAGGACAACCTGCAGTCAGAATAAGGGTTGTAAGTGGGGTGTCAAGCCAAAGCTTACTAACAGCTATGCTGGTCAGTGAAAGGCATACAGTTATTAGGATCAAGAGGTAATATTTACAGGTAAATACCTTGCGACATGGTTCTGGTCGTGTGCAGAGATGCTCATGAGTTGCTCAGAAGCTCCGATGCGTGTTTCACCATCCTCGGTATCGTCAGGAGGCATGGTTAAAAAGTGAAGGGCATGAGGTTTAAATGAAGGGGAGTGTGGATCATTCAGCGAATCGGCGTGCTTCCCGATATGATGCCCTGCCCCATGACGGAGCAAGCCGGTGCGTGCCATGCATGATGGGAGGGAGGACTTGCATCATCGCCCAGCATCACCATGTCGACGAGTCCACGCTTGCAGCGCCGCAAGTCAGGTGCAGCGCACGTACAGGGCGCATCTGCGCAAGAGAATGTAAATATAAAGTACCAAACCAGGTCAGTGTTAACCCATGTAATAGATAGGGCGAGTATCTCTACCAACGCCACAAAAAAAGGTTGTTAGTTATTATACCAAAAATTCATCAGATGCGGGTACATTGAGTAACATAGGCCTGTGCTAAAAAAATCTATAAATGCTATTACTGCTAACCTTATTATATGTTTTTTTTAAAAATTGCTAATATTATTGCCTGTCATCTTTCATCATAATGACAGGGGGGGCAAAAGACTATCAAAAGCAGCAGCAACAATTCCACTGAATAGCATTTCTACCAGTGTCATAAGATATATACATTAATATGCACATAATGAATATGATACAGTGCATACATTAAAAATTCTGACCATAAGGCTATGGCCACACTATCAGTATTTGTTCAGTATTTGTTCAGTGTTTTAAAACCAGGTGAGGAACAATTAGAGGAGAAGGTATAATAGATACAAGTGCACCAATTCTGCATAATTGACCCACTCCGGGTTTTGGCTTACAAATACTGATGTGAAATACTGACTAAATACTGATAGTGTGGCCGTAGCCTAATAGGCATATCAGGAACCCGATAGGATAGTAAATACACAGATCAAATGCCTCAATATAATTAATTTCCTACTAAATAATAATATCTACCTTTATTTCCTTTGTTTCTCATCATTGAGGACACCACAAATCCTGGCTAATTCCCCAACTCCATCTTGTGAAATGCAGTCCCAAACTTGCAAGGAACCTCCACAATTCTTCTGTCATGGGATTACTGTGACAAAGAGGAGCCAGAAGACCGCAGGGTCTGAGTTATCCTATTCCTGCACCTTTTTATTAAACAGTGTAAATTTGTTTTGGCAGTGCAGGAGTCAATCTGCTCTGTTGAGAGCTGCTAGAGCTAAGGTTCTCAGCTGTACACTGTTAGCCACCCATCCCCTAAATAAAGTAGGCCTGGCTTGCACTCATTGTCAGAGCTAGCTTATGCCGCATGACTTGGAGGATAATTGTTGGTGGTTATTTGAGTAGGCGGTTGGTGGATTTATCTGTGACTGTTGCTTGGTTTTGTGAGTGTTATAATTCCCTTTCTTCTCCAACTTTGCTTTAATCGCATCCTCCGCTCCCCGGTGCATATCTCTGTTATATGTGAGTGCATATTTGTATGTTTGATATTTTCCATTACCCCTGTTCATATTACTTTGTTTTGTTAATCTGTTTGATGTAATACGGTGCACTACCACTCCCCTCTTCCCTGGGTGGGGGGAAGGTACAGACTGAGGGCGGATTCAGCAAAGGCAAGGTACATGGCACTGTCACCTTCAGAAGTAACCCAGGGAACAGGGCTAGCTAGGGTGCCCCCTAGCGGTAGGGGCAGGGAAGGAGCCCCTGGTTCTGGGACACCCGACAACAGAGTTATGACAGCTTCACTGTTGCCTGCAATAATAATTGCACGGCTCTCTATCCCATTGGTAAACAAACTTCCTTCTATTGCAGCCAAATATTTCCAGCCAAATATAACAGGTTTGAGTTGCTGTCACTGCCGGAAATTTTCTGATTTGTAAGGGAAGTAAACATAATATGTTTTTTATCTGTTGCATTGACAACCTTAATGACTGCTGATGCGTCTTTTTACTGACCTGAGATATAAGACAATAGCATCCCCATACAGGTGACAATCCTGTAGCTATCAGCTGTACATTATAGCTGACAACTTGCTGCATCAGCCAGGATCGGTGTTAGGTTCATATCAGTTTAACCCCTTAGATGCAGCTGTCAATAGTGACTATATCATATAAATGGTTAGCAAAGTGTGGAGGCTTCCTCTTTATTCCCATCAGCACACTAAGATCATGATTGTATGGTCCTGATGTTTTTCATGGCAGTTCATGACCAAATAGTGGCCTTAGAATCTGCCGGCTATAGTAACCTGTTCATAAGTTAGCGAAATTTAGGTGGTAAAAATACACTTTTCAATTCCTGTTATGTCACTTTGCATTAATTCCTGAAAATCACAGGAAGGGTTAATAAACTACCTGACAGCAGTTTTCAATATGTCGAGGGGTGCTGTTTTTAAAATGGAATCATTTAGGAGGTTTTCCAATATACAGGATCCCTAAAGTCACTTCAAAAATGGATAAGTCCCTAAAAAAATAAGTTTTGTAAATGTCCTTTTAAAAATGAAAAATTACAGCTACATTTTTAAACCTCCTAAAATGCTAACAAAATAAAATAACATTTTACAAATGGTGCTGATGTAAAGCAAACATGAATGAAATGTTATTTATTAATTTTTTTATGGTATGACTAAGGGATTCATTCAAATTTTGAAAACTGCTAATTTTTTTACATTTTGGACAGATTTCTGATATTTTTTATAAATAAGCACAAAATATATCCACCTAAGTTTGCCATTATCATAAATTATAATGTACCAAGTTAAAACAGTCTCAAAATCACTGATCAGATTTCAAACCTTAGGCCCCGTCACTAAGGGGTTGTTTCCTTGGCCAACCATTGCATCCATGGTTTTTAATGTTGCTCATTTGCTGGTGCTTTTCCAAAAGAGCTTGAACAGCACATCATGAAACCCCAGTCTGCTTTGAAATCTTTGTCTGTGGGACACCTTGCAGATGTAGTATGACTACCTTGTGCTCTGTTTATGTGCTTAAACTTGCCATGCTATGTGACCTGTAAGATGTTTGGCTGTTCCACACCTGGTTTTAATCTCTGAAATACAATTGTTTTTCTCAATTACTTTGTTTTAAACTATTTATAAAAATGGTAATCATTATCACCTGTTTGGTATAATTCGTTGCTCATACACCTGGCTATAATCCTGCAAAATTCCTCTCTTTGTGAAACTCTTCCTAAAAGAATTGATGCTGTTTTGAAGGAAAAATGTGATCACATCAAACTTTGATTTGATGTAGATTTCTTTTTGTCTCATTAAGTTTGCATTTTGTTAATTGCTAATAAACTTTTAACACATTATAATGAATGCATTCTTGCCTTGCAGCATTTTTCCACCTCATACGTTTAATAGTATTTTCCATATTAACATTCAGTTTTCAAGTAGCAACATATATGCAGTATCATGCAAAAGTTTTACACAGGTGTGGAGAAATGTTGCAAAGTAAGAATGCTTTCACAAATAGAAGTGTTAATGACTGATTTTTATCAAGTAACAAATTGCGAAGAAAGTTAACATAAGAGAAATCTAAATCAAATCATTATTTGGTGTAACCACACTTCTTCAGGGCACACCTGCACACACTTTTTAAATCATCTTGGTAAGCAAGTTATTCCAAATGTCTTGGAGAGCTAATCACAACTGTTATGTTGATGTAGGCTTGTGCAAATCCTTCTGACTCTTCATGTAACCCCATACAGACTCTGATGAAATGTGGAAATGGTTGCACTCAATTGCATTAAGGCATATCAATGTGAAATCCATGAAGTGTGAATAGCATAATGGCTTTTGAAATTTAGGAAAAACACATGAGATGCTTAGCACAAAATATGGCCAAAAAATGTGAGCCGATTCACCAATGTCAAGGTTTGGTAAGCACTTGTTTAGACTAGTTCCTGATGTGCTGTCAGTTTTCTGTTATCTACACTTCATGGATTTCACACTGACATGCCTTAATGCAATTGAATGCAACCATTTCTTCATTTTGATATGTAAGCTGTTTTTTGGCATGCACTTATTCAGACTAGTTCTTGATGTGCCGTCAGTTTTCTGTTATTTGTATGTTAGCTATTTGACTGAGAACTCCGCCCTTCATCATGCTGTGGTTTTTATTACATCCAATCACATTTAGTTCTGACCTTCCTATAAATATAGGCTTTACCAAGCTATTACCCAGAGGTAAGTGCTCACACTAGGCAGTTAGGTCCGGGACCCATTCGATGAGATCACCTTGATGTTGGTGAATGGGCTCACATTTTTTGGCTAAATTTTGTGCTAAGCATCTCATGTGTTTTTCCTAAATTTCAAAAGCCATTACGCTATTCACACTTCATGTATTTCACATTGACATGCCTTAATGCAATTGAGTGCAACCATTTCCTCAGTATTGAGTAGAAGCACCCTTCTGAGCTAGTACAGCCATGAGTCTTCCTGGGAATGACGTAACAAGTTTTTCACACCTGGATTTGTCATTCCTCTGCCATTCTTCCTTGCAGATCCTCTCCTGTTCCTTCAGGTTGGATGGTGAACGATGGTGGACAGCCATTTCCAGTTCTTTCTAGAGATGCTCAATTAGGTTTAGGTCAGGGCTTTGGATGGGACAGTCAAGAATGGTGACAGAATTGTTCTGAAGCCACTCTTTTGTTATTTTAGCTGTGTGCTTAGGGTCATTGTGTTGTTGGAAGGTGAACCTTTGGCCAAGTCTGAGGTCCAGAGCACTCTGGAAGACGTTTTCATCCAGGATATCTCTGTACTTGGTCACATTCATGTTTCCTTCAATTGCAACCCATCATCCTGAGCCTGCAGTTGAAAAACACCCCTATAGCATGATGCTGCCACCACTATGTTTCACTGTTGGGATTGTATTGGTCAGGTGATGAATAGTGCCTGATTTTCTCCACACATACCGCTTAGAATTATCACCAAAAAGTTCTATCTTTGTCTCATGAGACCAGAGAATCTTATTTCTCATAGTCTGGGAGTCCTTCATGTGTTTTTTAGCAAACTCTATGCGGACTTTCATATGTCTTGCACTGAGGAGAGACTTCCATTGGGCCACTCTGCCATAAAGGCCGGAATGGTGGAGGGCTGCAGTGAAGGTTGACTTTGCGGAACTTTCTCCTATCTCCCGACTGCATCTGTGGAGCTCAGCCACAGTGATATTGGGGTTCTTTTTACCACTCTCTCCATGACTCTTCTCCCATGATTGCCGGGTTTGACTGGATAGCCAGGTCTAGAAAGACTTCTGGTGGTCCCACACTTCTTCCATTTAAGGATTATAGAGGCCACTGTGCTCTTAGGAACCTTGAGTACTGCAGAAATTCTTTTGTAACCTTGGCCGGATCTGTGCCTTGCCACAATTCTGTCTCTGAGCCCCTTGGCCAGTTGCTTTGACCTCATGATTCTCATTTGGTCTGACATGCACTGTGAGCTGTGAGATCTTATATAGACAGGTGGGTGCCTTTACAAATCAAGTCCTATCAGTTTAATTAAACACAGCTAGACTCCAATGAAGGAGTAGAACCATCTCATGGAGGATCACAAGGAAATGGACATCATGTAACTTAAATATGAGTGTCTGAGCAAAGGGTCTGAATACTTATGACCATGTGATATTTCAGTTTTTCTTTTTTAATAAATTTGCAAACATTTTTACATTTCCTTTTTGTTTTCCGTCAAGATGGGGTGTAGAGTGTACATTAATGAGAAAAAAATGAACTTTTTTGCATTTACCAAATGGCTGCAATGAAACAAAGAGCGAAAAGTTTAAAGGTGTCTGAATACTTTCCGTACCCACTGTATATATCACAAGCACATTACGCATAGCTTTTCGAGTCCGCAGGTCAAATAAAACAGTCAAAAGTTGCCAAGTTTAAGATAATCAAACAATTCAAGCAAAAATAATGACGACCCTGATCTTAATAGCTTACAATCCACAATGAGCTGGGAGTGACACCAATTACAGGTGCTTATTTACAACTAGATGGTGGCCCGATTCTAACGCATCTGGTATTCTAGAGTCTCTTTGTCTGCACCGCAGATCTCCCGACGGAGGCGTGCGTCGCTCGAATGCGCTGATTGGTCGCGGCCGGCCGGGCGCGACCAATCAGCGCCTCAGGTTTTCCGCTACAGACAGACAGACAGACAGAATTAGAAGATTATATAGTAGATTACGGTACAACCATCCTAAGTACATGTGGGGTAGATAAAGGCTGCATGAGCCTTATGAGTACGGTTGAGTTTGATGGTGAATTATGTACAGAGAAGTAGAGAATAATCTATATATATATATATATATATATATATATATATAAAAGGACTTTGATTAGGGAACATAATAGGCAGCCCTTCACAGGTATGTTTTTAGGGAGCACCTAAAAATGCTTAAGTTGTGCTTATACTCTTAATTTCATGGGGACAAAGGGTAAGAGCTTAGTCATCTAGGTATGAGATTGAACTGAGTTGGACAAATTCCAGAGGAGTCATACTGTCTGTCAGGAACACCACACTGCACTTGCTCACTGAGCCAGTGCTCGTGTCCTGAGTAAGACAAACTGTGCTCAGCGATACCTGTGGAGTGGGCAGCAGCAGAGAAGGTGCGTGCTTCAGACCAGCAGGACCTAAACCACATGACTGCTGGGGGCCTGGCCTAAAACCTCAGAGAGCTGGGAGCTGCAGAAAAACTCCTAGCGGTGTAACTATAGGACAAAGTTACCAAGGGGCATAGACAGGCTGGGGTCAAAGCACGAGATAGCACGACAAAACCAGAGGATAGACAGAACGGGGAGTCAGGACGTAGCCAATGAGTCTTACACGGAGATAGCTGCAAAGTACAAGAGAGACGAGCAAAGACTAGTCAGGTCACAGGCAAGGAGTCATACACAGAGAGGGTAGCGCAGTACAGAATCAACAGGCAAACTCACAACGGGGGTCATAACCGGGTCAGAGCCATATAAGCAAGCTAGACGACAACGAACAGGCACAGGCACACAGGAGTCAACACACTCGGCCAAAGGCAAAAGTATAACTGACGGGGATTGGAGTTTCTCAGGGCTATAAGAAGCTCTCCCTGAGCCAAAGAGAGGCCACAATAATTAACCCCAGGCGTGCAGGTCAAAGCCTGCACTGGGCTCAAGACATTAACCCCTGACGTGCAGGTTAAAACCTGCACTTGGATCATGACAGTAACCCCCTCTCAACTGGGGGGCCTCTGGACCCCCAGGCTTCCCCGGGTATTTGGCATGGAATGCCCGAACCAGGCGACCTGCATGTACAGAGTGAGCAGGGACCCAAGAGCGATCCTCTGGTCCATATCCCTTCCAGTGGACCAGGTACTGCAAGGAGTGGCGCACCCACCGAGAGTCCACAATATGTCTGACCTCATACTCCAAGTGACCCTCCACAACACTGGAGGAACAACAGACTCGGCATCCTCCTTGACAGACCCTACGGGTTTCAACAGGGATTTATGGAACACATTGGATAATTTTAAGGAGGCGGAGAGACGCAACCAATATACCAACCTCGTACGGACCAATGAACTTTGGTCCCAATTTAGCTGATGGCACCTTCAAGTTGATGTTACGTGTGGAAAGACAAACCTCCCCCACCTGAAACATGTGACCCGGGGCTCTCTTTTTGTCAGCAAAATATTTGTACCTCTCCTGGGCCCAAGAGATATTACGCTGGACTTCCACCCAGAGGTCTTTTAACCAGTGAACGGACCCCTCTGCCCCTGGACAACTGGAATCCACCTGTGAAAACTCCACAAAATGAGGATTAAACCCATAATTAGTCAGGAATGGGGACATGTTGGTGGGCTGACTCATCCGGTTGTTAAAAGCAAATGCCGCCAATGGTAACGCATCACACCAATCATCCTGTCTAGTGGAGGTCAGACCCCTGAGAATTTGCTCCAAGGATTGATTGGTGCGTTCCGTCTGACCATTACTCTCCGGGTGATATGCCGATGAGAAGGAGAGTGAGATGCCCAATTTCATACAGAATGCCCTCCAAAATTTGGCCACAAACTGCACACCTCTGTCAGACACCACATTCAGGGGTACCCCATGCAATTGGACTACATGCTGCACAAACAACCTTGACAATGTTTCTGCTGAAGGTAATGCTGCCAAGGGAATGAAATGGGCCTGTTTTGAAAACCTATCCATCACCACCCAGATCACAGTATTGCCCCTGGAAGGTGGAAGGCCGGTAATGAAGTCCATGGAGAGATGAGTCTATGGCCTATCAGGAACCGGTAAAGGTATGAGTTCCCCAGCCGGCCGGTTATGCAAGCTTTTGGAACGAGCACACACACCACAAGCAGAAATGAATTTCTCGACATTGGACCTCAGTGAAGGCCAACAAAAAACCCTGGCTACTGCCTCTCTAGTGGCCGTGATACCGGGATGAGCACTCAGCCTAGACTCATGAAACTCCTGCAGAAGTCTGGGCCGCAATAAATCTGGAACAAACAATTTATCCCCTGGCCTGGTTGCCGGAGCTAAGAACTGAGCCCTTAAAATTTCTTGTTCCAATTCCGATGAGACTACCACCCCTGGGGGAATAATGTTGGATGGCGGCTCTGGGGGAGACACCCAGTCAAAACTCCTGGACAGGGCATCCTGTTTAACATTTTTGGACCCCGCTCAAAATGTAATGGAGAATTGAAATCGTGAAAAAAAGTGACCAACGGGCTTGTCTAGGAGTAAGCCTCTTAGCAGATTCAAGGTATGTCAAATTTTTGTGATCCGTGATAACAGTGATAGGGTGAGCCGCCCCTTCCAAAAAGTGCCTCCATTCTTCGAATGCCAGCTTGACCGCAAGAGGTTCTCTATTGCCCACATCATAGTTTCTCTTGGCTGAAGAGAACTTCTTGGAGAAGAAGGCACAGGGTTTGAGATTAGTAAGGGTGGCTGGACCCTGGGACAGCACCGCCCCCACCCCCACTTCAGAAGCATCCACCTCCACAATGAATGGTTTGGACGGGTCTGGTTGGACCAACATCGGGGCGGACATGAAACATCTCTTAACAACTGAGAATGACTACTTATTACAGACTAATTTTTTTACATCAGCCCCCTTCTGGGTAAGATCCGTGAGTGGTTTAACCACTTGTGAGAAACCTTTAATGAATCTCCGGTAATAGTTCGCAAATCCTAAGAAGCGCTGGAGCCCCTTGAGATCTCAAGGCTGAACCCAGTCAGCGATCGCCAGCACCTTCTTAGGATCCATGCGAAACCCTTCACAAGACACAATCAGCCCCAAAAAAGACAGTTCCTGTACGAAAAATGAACACTTTTCCAATTTAACAAACAATTGGTTTTCCCAGAGTCTCTGGAGAACTGTCCGTAGGTGTTGCAAGTGAGACTGACTGTCCGGGGAATACACCAAAATGTCATCCAAATAAATGATAACAAAACAGCTTATCAAGTCAGAAAACACAACAAACGGCATTACCAGGTTTTCAAAGACTCCTTCAGATGTGAGGAATGCAGTATTCCACTCGTCCCCTTCCTGAACCCTTATCAGATTGTAGGCCCCCCAGAGATCTTACTTGGAGAACCATTGGGCCCCAGCTAACTGGTTACATAAGTCTGGGATGAGGGGCAGTGGGTAAGTGTTCCTAACCGTTATCTTGTTAAGTTCCCATAAGTCGAGGCTTGGCCGCAAACCACTATCTTTCTTCTTCACAAAGAAGAATCCTGTTGCCACGGGTGATACAGAAGGCCTGATATGCCCTTTGCGGAGACTCTCAGCTATGTACTCCTTCATGGCTTGGCTCTCAGACCTGGACAAATTGAACAATTGAACCTTAGGTAACTTGGCTCCGGGTACTAACTCAATGGCACAATCGTAGGGTCTATGTGGTGGCAGTGCCTCAGCCTCACTTTCGGAAAAAACGTCTTCTAAATCCTTCAGGTACTCCGGAATACCTTCCAGACCGACAGACGACACAGATACGGATTTAACAGAGTTAACAAGAGGTCCTAGGTTACAACATTTATCCTTACATCCCCATTGAGTGATCTCCCCTGTCACCCAATCAATGGTAGGATTATGGCGTTGAAGCCAAGGCATCCCCAGTACCAGTCCTGCAGGCAAGTTATCTAGCACAAGACAGCTTAATTTTTCCACATGAGTGGGGCCCACTTTTAGAGAAAAATGTTCAGACCTGAAACAGATACGGTCCTGGGTAAGAGGGGACGAGTCAATTGCAAGTTTAACAGGATCATGATGCCTGACTGTCCCTATCTTATTAAGAGTCATAATTCGGGTATCAATCAGGTTCACAGCAGAACCACAGTCAACAAAAGCAGTAGTCTGAACCGGACCATTACCAAGTTCCAGTTCCACCTGAAGCACCATTTTTGCACGTGAGGAAAATTGTACCTGAAGGTCTGGGTAGCCTCCTCGACTACTACCAAGACCTAGTCGTTTCCCATCATCTTGGAGGATGACGGACAGGAGGGGCAGTCCTTCTTCCAATGTCCAGATTCAACACAATAGAAGCACAACTGCTTCTCCCGGTGGCGTCTTCTTTCCTTCTCCTCACAGGTGACAGCGTTCACCTCCTTAGCCACAGGAAGAGTCTGGGTCTCACCTCCACTGGAGAATAATGGTGTTTCAAGTTGCATAACACCTCTTGCCCGCAGTCTGCGATCCATGCGAACCGCTTGGTTCATGGCATCCTCCAGGGAGTCAGGTGGAGGATGGAGTGCCAGGGCACACTTCAGACGTTCACACAGGCCTCTACAGAACAGTCCCCGAAGGGCGGTATCACTCCAAGAAATCTCAGCTGCCCAACGTCTAAATTCAGAACAGAACCATTCAGCCGATTGCTTCCCCTGACAGACACTCATCACCTTGTCCTCAGCCAAATGCACTCTATCAGGCTCATCGTAAATAAGCCCTATGGCCTCAAAAAACGCATCCACAGTCATTCTTTCTGGGGTAGAAGAGGAACGAAAAAATGCCCAGGCTTGTGCGGCCCCCCTAAGCAGGGACATAACTTCCCCCACCCTCTGTTTCTCATCCCCAGAGGAGCAGGGTCTCAAGGAAAAAAAGAGCTTACAGCCCTCTTAAACGCTCTAAAATCATTTTGGTTACCAGCAAACGTATCTTGCAACTTAACCGGAGATTCGGGTGGGACTAAAATGACATCTCTATTCCCCACCTGCTGAAAGCCTGCGGAAAGCACCCCCTGAACCGAGTCCGCAACCTGCCGTTGGGACGGGGCCAGAGCTTGATTTCCAAACTTAGCTTCTGCAGTGACTGAGTCCAGCATTTCACCTGCTCAGATAAAGCATACATTGGGTCTATGCTGCAGAAGTGAGGAGAAAAAAAAAGGTCACGGTCAGTTATAATGTCAGGAACACCACACTGCACTTGCTCACTGAGCTAGTGCGCATGTCCTGAGTAAGACAAACTGTGCTCAGTGATACCTGTGGAGCGGGCAGCAGCAGAGAAGGTGCATGCTTCAGACCAGCAGGACCTAAACCACGTGACTGCTGGGGGCCTGGCCTAAAACCTCAGAGAGCTGGGAGCTGCAGGAAAACTCCTAGCAGGGTAACTACGGGACAAAGTTACCAAGGGGCATAGACAGGCTGGGGTCAAAGCACGAGATAGCACGACAAAACCAGAGGATAGACAGAACGGGTAGTCAGGACGTAGCCAATGAGTCATACACGGAGATAGCTGCAAAGTGCAAGAGAGGCGAGCAAACAATAGTCAGGTCACAGGCAAGGAGTCATACACAGAGAGGGTAGCGCAGTACAGAATCAACAGGCAAACTCACAACGGGGGACATAACCGGGTCAGAACAGCAATCTAGAAGACAACGAACATGCACAGGCACACATGGGTCAACACACTCGGCCAAAGGCAATAGTATAACTGACGGGGATTGGAGTTTCTCAGGGCTATAAGAAGCTCTCCCTGAGCCAAAGAGAGGCCACAATAATTAACCCCAGGCATGCAGGTCAAAGCCTTCACTGGGCTCAAGACATTAACTTCTTACATACAGGTCAAAACCTGCACTGGGATCATGACACTGTCTTTATGTGTCTCAGAGTTTGAAAGTTGCGAGAGGCCACGAGAACTGGCTAGAGAAAGAAGCTGGGATGTAGTTGGGGAGGTGGAGCTGTTGAAGGTTCCCAGGATAAGGGTTGTCAATCCTGACAACATGAAGTGCGGCCACAACGCATAAAAGTGCTCAAGTTAGTGGGTGAGCTTGGGGGCCATTATATGACTGCTACTCTGGAGGGAGGGGGGATGGAACACCCTGATGGTATGAAACTCAAAAGAAGAAAGGCATCCAATCGTCCTGCATTTATTTTTTGGGTTAAAAACAGGATTGTTATTGGCAGTGAGGAGTGTAAGGATATCGTGAAGTTAGCAGTGATCATACAGTGGAATATATGCATATTTCATGTGTTGTAATCTGGACGTGGATAAACCTTATGCTCACTATTACTTTTCTGAGAACTAATTATTGTTAACAGCCTGCGGCCTTCTCGGATGATTCGTCGCCCAATAGTGTCATTGTCTGGATGATTGGGGTCAACCGAGAGCTATTCGCTACTAAGATCACAGCGCTTGTTTCTGTAGGACTCGTGACCTGCCATCTCATGATTATTGCTTGGCCACTCCAATCTGTTGACCACAGGAATGCAGTCTTTCCGCCTGCTGTATACAGACGGTTTCCGAAAGCTGATGGCTGTCACCGTCCCCCCAATACCAGTTGCCCAGTCATCATTGCCTCTCTAAGAAAGATGTGCCTGCGCTACAGCAACAAGTCGCAGACACATCACCTGTTCCCTGAAAAATTCTATGTCTGCCAGGGTGCATTTCCACAATGACACCAAGACAAGCAAGCATGAAATGGGGAGTTTCAGCTAGATGACTGGGCACTGGGTGAATCTGGTGCCTGTAGGGGCAGTCGGGGAAAGGGTTGCTCCACAAGTCATGCAATCCCCAAGGCTTGCATGGCGCTTGCGGATGGAGAAATAAACTACAATGCACCATAAGGTGGATAACTAAACTCCTAGACAATAGGGGTTGGAGAACTAAACTACTAAACAGCTAGGGTTGTAGAACTAAACCACTACACACGAAATGATGGATAACTAAACTACTAGACAACAGGGGTTGGAGAACTAAACTACTAAACAGTTAGGGTTGTAGAATTAACCATTACACACCATACGATGGATAACTAAAATAATAGACAACAGGGGTTGGAGAACTAAACTACTAAACAGCTTGAGTTGGAGAGCGAAACTAGTACATACCAGGGGGTACACACCAGTAGATACCAATGTGTCACTAGACACCAAGTCTTGGAATCCCCAGGAATTGCAGAACAAACCCCTGTATGTAACAGTTCCTACAGTGCTTCTGCCTCCTTTACCTCCTCTAGACCCTCCACCTGTGCCCTCAACCTTTGCCTTAATTAAACACAAGTTACAACACTGCAAAGAGAATTCTTCTCCCATCTCACTACTGCGCAGCCAGGGTTCACCGTAATCAGGCAGTGTTTACAATAATATGCCTTGGAGATCGCAGTCATATAGATCAACAGTTGTGGACAACTATCCATGCCGAGTTTGAGCAATAGCTGTCTACACTCAACCTGGAGCCAGGGAAGACCGTGTGCGATAACCTGGTTGTGGCCCTCCACCAGGCCAATCTTACACACGTGCCTTACAAAGTTTGTATCCTCAAGCTGATGGTACAGCAATTCCTCCTCCACTGTCCCAGCCTGGATGCGCTTCTGCAGAAACCACTGTCATGCTGACTTTCACCATTCCACTTCAGTTGGAAACGAGATTTTTAGGACTACTAGTTAACCGGTTGATATGTGATATGACCACACCGTGGAATTAAACTGCGCACATTTTGAAGCGACTGTGGCAGCAGCACCGAAATCTGGTGCAGGATGACATTTTTCATAATCTGGCACAACATAGTACGGGCATGGTGCAATTCAAATTTGCATACTGGATACAGATGAAGGACCCCTGCACCCTTCTGCACATTTTATTATTGGCTACTAAGATGGTTAGCGGTGATGATGCCATCATCAGCATCCCTATTACTATCATTTACATACTGTGGCACAGGTAGTGATGGTGGTCCTAGAGGAAGGGGAGGAAGTAGTGGAGGATACCTTTAGGGTCAACAATATCTATAAGTTCCAGGTCTGTCATCTCACAGACGTTTGCCATGGGAGGAACAAATGGAGAAGGACCATGACAAGGACAAGAAGTAAGAGGTGATGTACGTGTAACAGTTAGGAGATGAAGACAATAATAATTCCCTCTATGTTGTCTGTGGTTATCAGGAGTGGATGTAGGAAGAAAGCTTGAGTGTTATACCATCACTAACACACTGTGGAGTTAGACCTCATGAAAGAGACCGACCCACATGAGCGCCTTCTTGCAGCAGTATCAGCAACATGATTGTTACCCATATAGTTATGATTCGAAATAATAGTGACTACTGGGTTGCCAGTATGTTCTAGCCACAATACAAAAGTAAATTTTGCCTGTTGCTTCTCCCCCTAGAAAGGGACATGCACATGCTGCAGTTTCAAAACATGTTGGAAGACAATCTTGACAGTGGTTTTCCCTAACACAGCAGTGAGGCACACAGTTTGAATTGCAGTGATAGCCTTCCAACCACAGAAGCATTCAGTTGCAAATGCAAAAACATTAGCAGTCTTGCAGCGCTGTAGTCCTGTGTTACAACCCCACCAAGGACAACATCTGCAAAGAGTTTGCATGTTCTACCCTTGTCTATGAGGGTTTACTCCCAGTAATTATTTTTAAACCGACAATACAAAGACATACAGATAGTAAATTTAGATTGTGAGTCCCAATGATTACAGTGCCATTAATGTCTGTAAAGTGAATGTTAAATTATTGGCGCTATATATGTGATAAAATCCCTCTAAAATTGAAAGTGATGCTGAGCCACACTTAGGTGGCGCATATATCTGTTTCGCAGTTTACTGTTGTCAGAAAAATGTAAAGACAGTAACACGCGTAGTTGACTCAAGGATAGTGTAGGACTGCCATTATCGGAGGCCTACTTCTACAGGCAACACACATGAAGGAGACCCAACACAGAATCTACACATTTAGAAAAATTAGTGTCACACACTAACAAAGTGGTATCAATTTAACCACAGTAGAAATAGTATAATATGGACTGACAGTTCTTCCACTACACCCAACCCAGCAGATGGGCACACAAGCAGGACTGTTCACATTTCCACAAATTATTGTTAACATCTCCAGCAGCAACAGCAGGTACTGTATATAGGCAACACTAAAGATATTAGAGACAACAATTACTCAAGAACAATGCAGCACACTACAAACTACAACATCCAGTAACAGAAGTTGTCAGTTGTCTTTTGATAGGACATCACGTTAGTGGGTCACTAGTGCTTTCAGAAACACTATCATCTACCCCACATACACCTTGAACACCAATCCTAATCCCTCTTCCTCCATGACCTCGCTTTTTCACAGTCATGTTGCTCAGAGAGTGTGCTAGAAGCACACTATTAGCAACTAAAAATTGATTTTTCACTCTGCGCAACCTCTGTACACAGATGAATTTCAGCAGCACAGAATTAGAAGGTGAAATATGGCATGATTAATCACTTTACTCACAGCAGAATGAATTGTTTAATGTCGATGAGGCCTGTATGACAAAGAAGATCTGCTCCTAAAATCTAAAAGTGAGGTGTCCCCTATTGCACCACATTATTATCAGATTTTTTTTTGGTGTGGATGAGGCCTGTATAACACTGACTAGATGCCTAAAAAAATTTCAAAATTACATGTCCCCTACTGTATGACTTTAGTAACAGAAGAATTTTTTTGGGCGGGAATCGTAACGTACAATGGGATCAATAACAGGGCGGCTATGAGAAGTACAAGATCCAGGATCCAGCCTCCAACTATTACCCAACACCAATTACCAGAGAGCATTTGATGGTCATCAGAAGATAGGTGTAACAGATGAGTGTCTCAAGCTAGGTATAAAAGATGCCCATGAGAAATTGGATGCCAAAGATGCACTTAATCTAGTAGATAGGCTCAAAACTATTTTAAACTCAGATCTCATCAAACTAAGATTGACTAGATGCTCCAAACAATTTCAAAGTGGCATGTCCTTTGCTGTATGATGTTAGTAACAGAAAAAATTTTTTAGGCCTGTCGATAAGGCCTGTATAAGATTGGCTAAATGCTCCAAACAATTTCAAAGTCACATGTCACCTACTGCTTGACGTTAGTAACAGAATAATTTTTTTGGGCCTGTCGATAAGACCTGTATAAAATTGACGAGATGCTCCAAATAATTTAAAAGTGACATGTCCCCTACTGTGTGACGTTAGTAACAGAAGAATTTTTGGGGGCCTATCGATAAGGCCTGTAAAAGATTGAGTGGAATCTCCAAACTATTTAAAAGTGACATGTCCACTACTGGGTAACTTTAGTAACAGAAGAATGTTTTTGAACCTGTTGATAAGGCCTGTATAAGATTGACTAGATGCTCCAAACAATTTAAGCGTTCCCTATTGTATGACATTAGTAACGGGAGAATTTTGTCTTTTTTTTCATCTTTTCAAATTATTTTATTGGTTTTCAGTAATTAAACAGGGTAAGGGAAGGAAGATAGGAAGGGAGGAAAGGGAATGGGAAGTAAAGAACCTTGTACAGTTACGGAAAACATTTAAAACTAGAGAATCCACAAATAGGCATTAAATAGCATATAGCAAATAACAACATAAAAGGAAAAGAAAATCGCCAATCCTTATTATGGGGTAACATTCGGGGAAGGAGTTATAACATCCCGGTACTACCACGGCCATGTTTAGGCCTCAAAATATAATACCTTTTAATAGGTCTATTTGATATGGAATTTGTTGTTCCAAGTCTTCCATTTTTTTGTATATTTGTGGATGTGATTGTTGTTAGTCGCAAATCTGAGTTCTAAATCACTATGTTGGCCTATTTTATCAAGTATGTCCGAAAACTTAGGAACCTCGACTTTCTTCCACCATTGTGCTAATATGGTCACTAAGAGGATGTGTATGATAATGTATCTTACCGAATCATCAAACTTGTTCCATGTCTAATGAAAGAAGTGCTCTTTCAGGCGTAATTGTGAAGTCCTTAACAATGAGGTTAATGTGCTGTGTGACCTGGAACCAGAGGTTTTTGATCTTTGAACAACCCCAAAATATATGGTAGAGGTTCCCTTGATGTCCACAGCCTCTCCAGCACAAGGAAGATAATTCTGTGTTAAAATGTGATAACCTTGTCGGGGTATAGTACCACCTATTTAACAGTTTAAAATAACCCTCATGAAGACCCATTGATATGTTGGAATTGTAAGTGAATTTGATGGCATCGTTCCAATTCTCGAGATGGATATCAGCACCTAAATCGGACTCCCATCTCTTCATGTATATGTTTTTGTGGCTCGTTAGGTCCTTGACGACAGGTCTATACAAATTACGCAGACTCCAGAGGTTTTTATTTTTAAGGTTGCACAACAATGAAGTTAGCATTTTATAATTTAAAGACTTCCCTTTTATGATTTTCAAAATTCTGTCTTTCAACATGGTGTAAAAGACCAGCTCAGATGATGGTAGATTATATTTAGCCTTGATCTCACTGAATTTCAAGAACTCCACTCCACTAAAAACATCCCCCACCTTTTTGATTCCAGATTTCCCCCATACCTCCGGCATCGGGAGATCATCCATCAGTGCAAATGAAGATAGGGGTAGTTTTAAGATTTGCTCTGCTTTTTTGATATTTTTGGTCGGCTTAATGAGTTCCCGCCAGGCTGAGATTATCGACCGAAATATAGGATGCGATGAGTTCGCACTGTGCTTTTGCAGAAGGAAGTAAAAGAAAAGCTTTCACGTGGAACCTCTATCACTAGCATCTCTCTCCAAGCCATACCAAGCCAGAAGTGTCATGTTTTCCATAAACCAGTCCCAGCTCTGTTTAATAAGTGAGGCCTGATAATAAGCGCATATGTTGGGCAGTCCTGTGCCCCCATGTTTTTTATTTTTATAAACCAAGTCTGCAGATATTCTTGCTTTCTTACCTTTCCAAATAAATAGTCAGATGAGCTCTTGAATTTTATCAATGGATTGGCGTGGAAAGCTAACTGGCAAAGTCCTAAATATGTATAAAATTTTGGGAAGGATAAAGGCTTCGACTGCCAGTATCTTCCCAAAAATGGAAGTCTCTAACTGAGCCAAAAAGGATAGATTGCCTCTAATAGTCTTTATAATGCTGTCTAAATTGGCCCTAACTGTGGCTTGGATTGATCCTGCTATTCTAATCCCTAGATAGACAATCTCTTTCTCCTCCCAAATGAACTGGGTTTGAGTCTTTATTTCGTTAATTTCGGATTGTTTCATGTTTAGAGTTATAAATTTTGATTTGTGTGGGTTTATCTTAAAATAGGATGCTCTAGAGAATATTTCTAGTTCATCTGAAAGGGCTTTAATGGAATTTGTAGGATCAAGAAGTGTGAGGAAGAGATCTTCTGCGAATAACCCGATTTTAAAATTTTGTGACGGCAGTTCAAAGTCTTTAATATCATTGTTTAATCTAATTTTTTCGGCTAGGGGCTCTATGGCAAGCACAAATAGAAGGGGAGACAGGGGGCACCCCTGTCTTGTTCCATTAGTAATGTCGAACGAGTCAGAAAGGAAATTGTTTGCATAGATCCTGACACTAGGACCCGAGTATAGGGCAAAGACTGTTGATAGAAACTTCTCATCAAAGCCAAATCTAGCGAGAGTTGTTTTTAAAAATAGCCAGTTTAGTCTATCGAACGCCTTCTCGGCATCCAGTGCCAGAAAAGCACTTTCGGTTCTCAAATTGTTAGCTAAATTTATGAGATTCAACACCCTTCTAGTCCGAATTTTGTCTTTTTTTAACTTTACAGTTATCTTTTGATATAAATCAATAAATCAACCAGCAGCTGTCTTCTGACATGACAAAAATAAATCTTTATAATGTAAAGCAAACAATTAAGTCCAGAAGGATACAGAAGATATTTTTCTGATTCCACAAATGCCATTGATCATAACTACTATGTGCTATACTGTCAACCTTAATCTTATTCTTAACAAATCATATAGTACATAGTGATTAAAATATAAAAATACAGGATTTTTATTTTGCTTATGCAATTTCTGCTAATAAAAGCCAGACAAAATTAAAGTTCAGGTGAAATTTGATAAA
Organism: Dendrobates tinctorius; assembly: GCF_039654945.1. Classification (NCBI taxonomy): domain Eukaryota; kingdom Metazoa; phylum Chordata; class Amphibia; order Anura; family Dendrobatidae; genus Dendrobates; species Dendrobates tinctorius. The sequence continues at coordinate 28,968,239 of NW_027361779.1, read as the reverse complement.
TTGAAGAGGATTTGTCAGATGGGCAAATCTTTATTTAGTAAAATAGAATGTCCTGCTATAAATAGCGATTATCTGCTCCTACTATTAATACCAGCTCCAGTCTGCAATTATAATTGAAATATTTATCAAGATTAATGCAAGAAAACAAGTAAAATCTATAACAATAATTAGGTTGTCACTTTCTTTTCCAAAAGGACAGTGTGTTATGGAGCAGACGTATATAAAGATTAAAACATAACTTATATTTCAGAACTAGCTGTTTCCAGCCAGCTAACGCTCGGCACGCTCATTGCTATCTAATTAGCGCTGCTGGTGATTAAACTAAAGTAAATAATGACAACATTCAATAGCACTTACGCAGGTGGTAAATTAAATTAAAATGATGTAAATAACAATAATAATCATTAAAAATCTGAATAATACTAATGATACATTTTATTCACAGTGTAAAATCAAAAACTAACTGGATTCAGTAAGATGTGCGTTTTTTTATTCATTCCAGCATCTAAACAAATTTCATAACGAAACATAAATTAAGGTAAAAATTCTCTGTAAACACAATTAAATGTACATTTACCTTGGCTGAAATGTTTGAATTACATAGAAAGGAAGTGCTGCATGTGGTAATGTGGGGGGGCGGAGCCTCGTGTGGTAATGTGTGGGGACGGAGCCTTGTCGGCGTCCAGTGCCAGAAAAGCAGTTTCGGTTCTCGAATTGTTAGCTAAATTTATCAGATTCAACACCCTTCTAGTCCGAATTTTGTCTTTTTTTTAACTATATAGTTATCTTTTGATATAAATCAATAAATCAACCAGCAGCTGTCTTCTGACATGACAAAAATAAATCTTTATATTATAAAGTAAACAATTAAGTCCAGAAGGATACAGAAGATATTTTTCTGATTCCACAAATGCCATTGATCATAACTACTATGTGCTATACTGTCAACCTTAATCTTATTCTTAACATATCATATAGTACATAGTGATTAAAATATAAAAATACAGGATATTTATTTTGCTTATGCAATTTCTGCTAATAAAAGCCAGACAAAATTAAAGTTCAGCTGAAATTTGATAAATTGAAGAGGATTTGTCAGATGGGCAAATCTTTATTTAGTAAAATAGAATATCCTGCTATAAATAGCGATTATCTGCTCCTACTATTAATACCAGCTCCAGTCTGCAGTTATAATTGAAATATTTATCAAGACTAATGCAGGAAAAAAAGTAAAATCTATAATAATAATTAGGTTGTCACTTTCTCTTCCAAAAGGACAGTGTGTTATGGAGCAGACGTATATAAAGATTAAAACATAACTTATATTTCAGAACTAGCTGTTTCCAGCCAGCTAGCGCTCGGCACGCTCATTGCTATCTAATTAACGCTGCTGATGATTAAACTAAAGTAAATAATGACAACATTCAATAGCGCTTACGCAGGTGGTAAATTAAATTAAAATGAAGTTAATAACAATAATAATCATTAAAGATCTGAATAATACTAGTGATACATTTTATTCACAGTGCAAAATCAAAAAAAAACTGGATTCAGTAAGATGTGTGTTTTTTTATTCATTCCAGCATCTAAACAAATTTCATAACGAAACATAAATTAAGTTAAATTTTCTCTGTAAACATAATTAAATGTACGCTTACCTTGGCTGAAATGGTTGAATTACATAGAAAGGAAGTGCTGTGTGTGGTAATGTGGGGGGCGGAGCCTCGTGTGGTAATGTGTGGGGACGGAGACTCATGAGGTAATGTGTGGGGATGGAGCCTCGTGTGGTAATGTGTGGGGACAAAGCCTCGTGTGGTAATGTGTGGGAACGGAGCCTCGTGTGGTAATGTGTGGGGACGGAGCCTCGTGTGGTAATGTGGGGGAACGGAGCCTTGTGTGGTAATGTGTGGGGACGGAGCCTCGTGTGGTAATGTGTGGGGATGGAGCCTCGTGTGGTAATGTGGGGGGACGGAGCCTCGTGTGGTAATGTGGGGGGACGGAGCCTCGTGTGGTAATGTGGGGGGCAGGATGATGTGTGGTAATGTGGTGGGGGGCGGGATTATGTGTGGTGATGTGGTGGGGGTGGGATTGTGTGCAGTGATGTGGTGGGGGGCAGGATTGTGTGCGGTGATGTGGTGGGGGCGGGACTGTGTGCAGCAATGTGGTGGGGGGGCCGGATTGTGTGCAGTGATGTGGTGGGGGGGCCGGATTGTGTGCGGTGATGTGGTGGGGCGGCCGGATTGTGTGCGGTGATGTGGTGGGGGGATTGTGTGCGGTGATGTGGTGGGGGGGCGGGACTGTGTGTGGTGATGTGGTGTGGGGGCCGGATTGTGTGCGCTAATGTGGTGGGGGGCGGGATTGTGTGTGGTAATGGGGTGGGGGTGGGATTATGTGTGGTAATGGGGTGGGGGTGGGATTATGTGTGGTGATGGGGTGGGGGGGCGGAGCTACTGTGCAGAGGGCGGGATTAGCGAGTAATCACGATGCCTCTTATATACATAGATTATCAAAATATAAATTAGGATAAAAAAATCAAAATAATAAAAGTAAAAATGGCACAGTGGTCAGTAATAATGTGTACGGATAGCTCAAAATGATTAAAAAAATAATCTCCTATTTCTCCTTCTCTGTCTGTGAATTAGATCTGACTAACTACTACAAACTATCAGGAATTATTCACTTTTTCGTTAATCTGCATATTAAATAGGAGAGGTAAAAACTGAAAGAGCAGAGCTAAGAAAATGAGAAAAAAAGTAGAAGGGTGAGGATGATAATCCACAATGCATATGTTAGATGCAGGAACCAAGAGACAGTGGTGAGATTAGCTATGCAAATTATTCTCTATACATTTTGAAGGTGGACCAACTTTTTCTCAACCGCTTAGCTAAACTTATCACTGTCTCTTGGTTCCTGCATCTAACATTGGCAGTGTGGACTATCACCCTATCCTCCTACCATTTGGTCAACACAACAGGAGTCTCAGTCTGAGGGTGCAGCAAAAGCTGATGTACCTTAATTTCTTGTTGTAGGTTACAACAACCCTGAAAGATGAGCAATTCTCTTTATCTCAGCTAGATTAATTCCTTCCTTGTATAAGAACATATTGGGCTTGTTGCCTCCTTTTTCCTCAAGAACAAGAAAAAAGGACTAGACTGCCTCCATAGAAGCTGAATAACTATCTTCACAAATAGTTATACGCATTTAATCATGATTTAACCCCTTTGAGATGAAGCCCGATTTCACCTTAACCACTTCACCCCCAAGGGTGGTTTGCACGTTCATGACCGGGCCAATTTTTACAATTCTGACCACTGTACCTTTATGAGGTCATAACTCTGGAACGCTTCCATGGATCCTGGTGATTCTAACATTGTTTTCTCGTGACATATTGTACTTCATGTTAGTGGTAAAATTTCATTCAAATAACTTGCGTTTATTTGTGAGAAAAACGGAAATTTGGCAAAAATGTTGAAAATTTCGCAATTTTCCAACTTTGAATTTTTATGCCCTTAAATCACAGAGATACGGCACACAAAAAACTTGATAACTAACATTTCCCACATGTTTACTTTACATCAGCTCAATTTTGGAACCAACATTTTTTTTTGTTAGGAAGTTATAAGGGTTAAAAGTTGACCAGCGATTTCTCATTTTTACAACACCATTTTATTTTTAGGACCACATCACATTTGAAGCCACTTTGAGGGGTCTATATGATAGAAAATACCCAAAAGTGACACCATTCTAAAAACTGCACCCCTTAAGGTGCTCAAAACCACATTCAAGAAGTTTATTAACCCTTTAGGTGCGTCACAGGAATTTTTTTGAATATTTAAAAAAAAATGAACATCTAACTTTTTTTCACAAAAAAAATAATTCAGGTTCAATTTTTTTATTTTACCAAGGGTAACAGGAGAAATTGGACTGCAAAAGTTATTGTGCAATTTGTCCTGAGTACGCTGATACCTGATTTGTGGGGGGGAACGACTGTTTCGGCCCATGGCAGAGCTCAGAATGGAAGGAGCGCCGTTTGACTTTTTCAATGCAAAATTGGCTGGAATTCAGATCGGACGCCATGTCACATTTGGAGAGTCCCTGATGTACCTAAACAGTGGAAACCCCCTACAAGTGACCCCATTTTGGAAACTAGACCCCCCAAGGAACTTATCTAGATATGTGGTGAGAACTTTGAACCCACAAGAGCTTTACAGAAGTTTATAACGTACAGCGGTACAATTAAAAAATCATATTTTTTCCACAAAATGATCTTTTCACCCCAATTTTTATTTTCCCAAGGGTAACAGGACCCTAAAAGTTATTGTGCAATTTGTCCTGAGTATGCTGATACCCCACATGTGGGGGTAAACCACTATTTGGGCGCATGGCAGAGCTCGGAGGCGAAGCTGCGCCATTTGACGTTTTTGGCTGGAATTGAGATCAGACACCATGTCGCGATTGGAAAACCCCTGATGTACCAAAACAGTGGAAACCCCCCACAAATGGCACCATTTTGGAAACTAGACCCCTAAGGAACTTATCTAGATGTGTGGTGAGAACTTTGAACCCCCCAGTGCTTCACAGAAGTTTATAACGCCCGTGCGTGAAAATAAAAAATTTGTATTTTTTCCACAAACATGATCTTTTAGTCACCATTTTTTTATTTTCCCAAGGGTAACAGGAGAAATTGGACCCCAAAAGTTGTTGTCCAATTTGTCCTGAGTATGCTGATACCTCATATGTGGGAGAAAACTACTGTATGGGCACACGTCAGGGCTCGGAAGGGAAGTAGTGACGTTTTGGAATGCAGACATTGATGGAATGGTCTGCGGGTGTCATGTTGCTTTTGGAGAGCCCCTAATGTACCTAAACAGTGGAAACCCCCCACAAATGACCCCATTTTGGAAACGAGACCCCCTAAGGAACTTATCTAGATGTGTGGTGAGCACTTTGAACCCCCAAGGGCTTCACAGAAGTTTATAATGCCCGGGTATGAAAATAAAAAAATCGTATTTTTTCCACAAACATGATCAATTAGTCCCCAATTTTTTCATTTTCCCAAGGATAACAGGAGAAATTGGACCCCAAAAGTTGTTGTCAAATTTGTCATGAGTACGCTGACACCCCATATGTGGGAGAAAACTACTGTATGGACACACGTCGGGGCTCGGAAGGGAAGCAGTGACTTTTTGGAATGCAGACTTTGATGGAATCGTCTGCGGGTGTCATGTGCGTTTGGAGAGCCCCTGATGTACCTAAACTATTGAAACTCCCCACAAGTGACCCCATTTTGGACACTAGACCGCCCACGGAACTTATCTAGATGTGTGGTGAGCACTTTGAACAACCAAGTGCTTCACAGAAGTTTATAACGCTCGGATGTGAAAATAAAAAAATCATTTTTTCCACAAAAATGATATTTTTGCCCCCAATTTTTTATTTTCCTAAGGGTATCAGGAGAAATTGGACCCCAAAAATTGTTTTGCAATTTGTCCTGAGTAGGCTGATACCCTACATGTGGGGGTAAAACACTGTTTGGGCGCATGGCAGAGCTTGGAAGGGAAGGAGCACCATTTGACTTTTTCAACTCAGAATTGGCTGGAATTGAGATCAGACGCCATGCTGCATTTGGAGAGCCCCTGATGTGCTCAAACAGTGGAAACCCCCAATTCTAACTCCAACCCGAACCCCAACACACCCCTAACCCTATTCTCAGCCCTAACCCTAACCCTAACCCTAGCCCTAACCCTAACCCTAACCCTAACCCTAACCCTAACCCTAACGGAAAAATGGAAATAAATACATTTTTTTTATTTTATTATTTTTCCCTAACTAAGGGGGTAATAACGGGGGGTTTGATTTACTATTTATGGCGGTTTTTATGTTTGGCGGCTGTCGCACTCTAAAAGACGCTTTTTATTGTAAAAATAGTTTTTGCATCACCACATATTGAGAGCTATAATTTTTCCGTATTTTGACCCACCGAGTCATGTGAGGTCTTATTTTTTGCGGGACAAGTTGACGTTTTTATTGGTACCATTTTCGGGCACGTGACATTTTTTGATCACTTTTTTTTCCGATTTTTGGGACGCAGAATGAACAAAAACCAGCGTTTCATGAATTTCTTTTGGGGGAGTGCGTTTACACCATTCCGCGTGCGGTAAAATTGATAAAGCAGTTTTATTCTTCGGGTCAGTACGGTTACAGCGATACCTCATTTAGGTCTTTTTTTATGTTTTGTCGGTTTTATGCAATGAAAACTATTTTATATAAAAAATAATTATTTTTGCATCGCTTTATTCTGCGAGCTATAACTTTTTTATTTTTTCGATGATGATGCTGTGTGGTGGCTCGTTTTTTGCGGGACAAGATGACGTTTTCAGCGGTACCATGGATATTTATATGCGTCTTTTTGATCGTGCGTTATTACACTTTTTGTTTGGCGGTATGATAATAAATCATTATTTTTTGCTTCGTTTTTTATTTTTATTTTTTAAGGGGTTTGCTAAAGGGGTTAACTAATGGGACAGTTTTATAAGGCGGGTGGTTACGGACGCGGCGATACCTAATATGTGTACTTTTATTGTTTTTTTTTATTTCCAAAAAATGGATTTATTTGGGGGAATATTTTTTTTTTTCTAATTTATTTGGCGATTTTTTTTTTAATTATTTTAACACTTTTTTTTATTTTTTTTTTAACTTTATTAAATAGTCCCAGGTGGGACATCACTGTCCTGTGACAGATCGCTGATCTGTCACATCACAGATCACTGTGACAGATCAGTGATCTGTCACACGCAGTGCCGAAGGCTTCCTCATGCCTGCGCTTTGCAGGCACTGAGGAAGCCAGCTTCCTGCAGGCCCCCGAAGGCCCCTGTCGCCATCTTGGATTCGGGGGCCTGCAGGAAAGGAGCCCCCTGCAGCAGCGCTGCACATTGCGCTGCCGTGTGGGGCTCAGGGAAGCACGGAGGGAGCCCCCTCCCTGCTGATGCTTACCTTTAACCCCCGGTACACCGCGATCGTGTTTGATCGCGGTGTGCAAGGGGTTAACGTGTCGGAGGCGGTCCGACAGTGTTCTGAATTGTAAAAATTGGCCTGCTCATTAACCCCTTCCTGACATCAGACGTACTATCCCGTCCATGGGATATACAAAAACTTGGCACACACTTGTGGATTCTGATGCAGAAAAGTGATTGATTTTAATAAAGTACAGTACATACATATAGACGTTTCGGTCTATGACCTTCATCAGTGTACGTGAGGCTGTACTGTGAGCTCAAATATAACTGGGCATAGATCTAGAGATCCGATAAGTGAGGAGGCACAGAAGGCCGTCTCTCGTTGCTTGAATATAGTGAATGGACGTGGTATCAAGGAAATTCTTATCCTCTCTTGCTGACAACTTTATCTTCCAAAAGGTAGGGGAGAAAACAAGGGGAACTGCTACCTTGGATCTAATCCTTATAAACAGGGAGGAAATGGTTGAGGAGGTAAAAGTGGCTGGGACCCTAGGAGGTAGCGACCATGCTATTTTAGAATTTTGGATAACTAGAGGAGGAAGACCTGTGAAGACTCAGACATCAAGGTTAGATTTCAGAAAGGCAGATTTTAAGGGATTCAGAAAGAGAATTGGAGGGATCCAATGGCTGGATATCCTTAAAGACAAAAATGTCCAGGAAGGATGGGAAATCTTGAAAAATGAAATTCTCAAAGCACAATTGTTAACAATTCCGAAAAGAGGGAAGAATAGGAAGCATTTAAGGAAGCCAGGATGGATGAACACAGAACTTAAGCACATGCTAAAAAGGAAGAAAAAAATGTTTATAAAATGGAAAGAGGGAGGCATATCTAAAGAAGAATATAATGCTGTCTGCAGAACCTGCAGGGCACAAATCAGATTAGCTAAAGCTGACAAAGAATTGAGGCTTGCAAGAGATGTCAAAAGCAATAATAAAGGATTTTGGGGATATGTCAAAAGTAAAAGAAAAGTCAAAGATGCTATAGGATTTTTACAGGATGAAAATGATGAAATGGTAAGACAGGATGTTGAGAAGGCCGAACTTTTAAATTCCTATTTTGCATCTGTTTTCTCTCAGAAAGGAAATGTGACATCAACTGTTCTTCACTGTCCTATTAAGGGAATAGAAGAATCCAGGATATCTATAAACAGAAAGATAGTGAGGAAACACTTAGCTAACCTAAATGAATTCAAGTCTCCAGGTCCAGATGAATTACACCCCAGAGTACTGAAGGAGATAGCAGAAGAAATTTTTGAACCCCTCTCCATAATATTTGAAAATTCTTGGAGAACAGGAGAAGTCCCAGAAGACTGGAGAAGAGCAAATGTTGTTCCTATCTTCAAAAAGGGGAAGAAGGTGGACCCAGGCAACTATAGGCCGGTGAGTCTGACTTCTATACCAGGAAAGATCTTTGAACAGATTATTAAACAACATGTATGTCAATACCTGGATAAGAATGAAGTGATTAAACAGAGTCAGCATGGGTTTGTAACTAATAAGTCATGTCAGACTAACTTAATTTGCTTCTATGACGGAATCACTGATTGGGTGGATCAAGGAAATGCTGTAGATATAGTATATCTTGACTTCAGCAAAGCATTTGACAAAGTATCTCATACAATCCTTATTGAAAAAATGACTAAGTATGGAATGGACAAGGCAACTGTTAGGTGGATTCATAACTGACTTAGTGATCGGACCCAAAGAGTGGTCGTAAATGGCTGCACATCCAGTTGGAAGAATGTCTCAAGTGGGGTACCACAGGGCTCTGTCCTGGGCCCTTTATTGTTCAACATCTTTATCAACGATTTAGATGAAGGAATTGAGGGTAAACTGATTAAATTTGCTGATGACACAAAGCTAGGAGGGATAGCTAATACTAGAGAAGAGAGAGAGAGGATTCAAAAAGATATAAATAAACTGGAGAAGTGGGCAGCAACTAACAGAATGGTTTTTAACAGGGAAAAATGCAAAGTACTACATCTGGGCAATAAAAATGAAAAAAGCATATACAGAATGGGAGGAATAGGCCTAAGCAACAGCACATGTGAAAAAGACTTGGATATACTAATAGATCACAAACTGAATATGAGTCAACAGTGTGATGCAGCAGCAAAAAAGCAAATGCAATTCTAGGATGTATTAACAGAAGCATACAGTCTAGATCACGTGAAGTCATTATTGCCCTCTACTCCTCTTTGGTCAGACCTCATCTGGAATATTGTGTCCAGTTTTTGGGCACCACATTTAAAATAAGACATCAACAAACTGGAGCAAGTTCAGAAAAGAGCAACCAGAATGGTGACCGGTCTGCAAACCCTGTCTTATGAGGAAAGGTTGCAGGATTTGGGATTGTTTAGTTTGCAAAAGAGAAGACTGAGAGGAGACTTAATAGCTGTCTACAAATATCTCAAGGGCTGTCACATTGTAGAAGGATCATCTTTATTCTCATTTGCACAAGGAAAGACTAGAAGCAATGGGATGAAACTGAATGGGAGGAGACACAGATTAGATATTAGAAAAAACTTTTTGACAGTTAGAGTGATCAATGAGTGGAACAAGCTGCCACGAGAAGTGGTGAGTTCTCCTTCAATGGATGTCTTCAAACAGAGGCTGGACAGACATCTGACTGGGATGATTTAGCGAATCCTGCTTTGAGCAGGGGGTTGGACCAGATGGCCCAGGAGGTCCCTTCCAACTCTACGATTCTATGATTCTATCCGCCGTGAGTCAATGGCCATTTGATTTGATGAAGGTCATAGACCGAAACGTCTATATGTATGTACTGTACTTTATTAAAATCAATCACTTTTCTGCATCAAAAGTTCGCAATTTTCAAATTTTTAATTTTTATGCCCTTAAATCAGAGAGTCATATCACACAAAATAGTTAATAAATATAATTTCACACCTGTCTACTTTACATCACCACAATTTGGGAAACACAATTTTTTTGTTAGGAAGTTCTAAGGGTTAAAAGTTGACTAGCGATTTCTCATTTTTACAACAAAATTTGCAAAACCATTTTTTTAGGGACCACATCACACTAGAAGTGACTTTGAAGGGCCTATATGACAGAAAATACCCCAAAATGACGCCATTATAAAAACTGCACCCCTCAAGGTGCTCAAAACCACATTAAAGAAGTTTATTAACCCTTCATGTGCTTCACAGGAATTTTTGTAATGTGGAAGGAAAAAATACACATTTACTTTTCTTTCACAAAAATTTTCCATTAGACTTATTTTTTTTTACTTTTGCAAGGGTAACAGGAGAAAATGGACCATACATTTAGGCCAAAAAAAAAAAGAGGGGCCAGCGCCGCTTAAGGATAGAACGCATAGCATAGAGTGCATTTGCACATAATATCTAACTGTATTCAAAATGAGATATTTGGCAAAAAAATTGATCAATTCAATTGAGCCATCACGCCGCGCCAAGGCAATCTCATGTGGGGGGTCCTACTCTACGTTTTTAATAAACACTGTGCCATACGGCCTCCTAAATACAATAAAAGGAAGACCACAATAAATGCAATCCGTACCTGAACATATCTTGATTGCTCCCATGATGCCAGATAAAGCAAGTGCAGATGAAGGCCAACCAGGTCTGAATGTAGACATGTCAGGTTTAGCCTCCACACTCTGCCCAACCAGGAAACATAGATGAAGGGCGATGCAGGCTCAAACACAGGTGCACAATTAAATAAAGCTTGGGGCAGGGTGGGGCTGCTGTGTGTGTGCACAACAGCCTAGATCCATCACAGTGAGCACAGAAAAAATGGCGAACATAACCCAGCGCGCACGTCAAAAGTGGTGGTCAGCCACATACCAACATACAAAAAAGAAAAGAGAGGAGCCAGCGCCGCTTAAGGATAGAACGCATAGCATAGAGTGCATTTGCACATAATATCTAACTGTATTCAAAATGAGATATTTGGCAAAAAAATTGATCAATTCAATTGAGCCACCCCGCCGCGCCAAGGCAATCTCATGTGGGGGGTCCTACTCTATGTTTTTAATAAACACTGTGCCATACGGCCTCCTAAATACATTAAAAGCAAGACCACATTAAGTGCAATCCGTACCTGAACATATCTTGATCGCTCCCATGAAGCCAGATAAAGCAAGTGCAGATGAAGGCCAACCAGGTCTGAATGTTGACATGTCAGGTTGGCCTTCATCTGCACTTGCTTTTTCTGGCTTCATGGGAGTGATCCAGAAATGCTCAGATATGGATTGCACTTAAAGTGGTCTTGCTTTTAATGTATCTAAGAGGCCGTAATGGCACAGTGTTTATTAAAAACGTAGAATAGGACCCCCCACATGAGATTGCCTTGGCGCGGCGGGGTGGCTCAATTGAATTGATGAATTTTTTTGCCAAATATCTCATTTTGAATACAGTTAGATATTATGTGCATATGCACTTTATGTTATGCGTTCTAACCTTAAGCAGCGCTGGCTTCTTTTCTTTTTTGTACATTTAGGCCAATTTTACATTTGCGCTTTATAGTGCAGCGACGGCATGTGCACGGCCGCCGCTAAGCCCTGCCCCCTCCCGGCTCCCTGCCCGCCTCATCCAGTCATCGCCGCCTACTAGCGCACATGGACGCTTGCGATCTGCACACCCTATCTTTAGCATAGGGTGCGCAGATCGAGCGCTGGCTGTGCGCTAGCAGGATTTTGCCGTGCGCTGCGCACTTTTGAAGGTGCGCCGTGTGCGCCGAAATGCAACATGCTGCGTTCGGCGCACACGGGCGCACCTTCAAAAGTGCGCAGCGCACTGCAAAATCCTGCTAACGCACGGCCAGCGCACGATCTGCGCACCCTATGCTAAAGGTAGGGTGCGCAGATCGCAAGCGTCCATGAGCGCTAGTAGGTGGCGATGACCGGATGGGGCGGGCAGGGAGCCGGGAGGGGGCGGGGCTTAGCGGCGGCCGTGCGCATGCCGTCGCTGTGCTATAAAGCGCAAATGTGAAACCGGCCTTAGTTGTGCAATTTCTCCTGAGCATGCAGACACCGCATATCTGGGGGAAATCTATTGTTTGGGTGCATAGCATGGCTCGGAAGGGAGTGAGTGCCGTTTGACTTTTCGAATTTAAAATATGCTATAATTATTTACTGTTGTCATGTCGCGTTTGGAGAGCCCCTGATGTGCCTAAATAGTGGAAACTCCCAACAAATGACATCATTTTGGAAACTAGACCCCTTATGGAACTTATTTAGATGTGTATTGAGAACCTTGAACCAACAGGTGTTTCACAGAAGTTTACAACGTAGAGCCATGGAAATAAAATAAAAAAATCACATTTTTCCCAAATAAATCTTTTTAGCTTCAAATTTTGCATTTTCATAAGGGTAACAGGAGAAATTTTGTGGCGCCCCTGAAGGTTCAGTCACCACAGAGGTATTGCAGCTCACCCTGAGGTTTGGTACCCCACTCCCAGGTAAGGAGGGAGCTCTACCCTGGACTCAAATACCTGCACCCAACACACACTATAGCAGCAGGTCACCCTGGACATACCCTAAGGGAGGATGGTCTCATCCTTGGCTGGGTAGTAAAGTGTGTTGGCAGGTGGGTGAGTTGGTAGAAAGAGAGTGGGAAGTGGAGTTGAGAGAGGGAAAGGAAAGTGAGCAGACATGTGGTGAAGCAGCTTTCTGTCAGGAGGAGCTGCAGAAGGAGGGAAAGAGACAGAAAGAAGCTCCCAGAGAGCAGAAGGGGTCTTAGGGCACAGGAAGTGCGGATGCCACCCGTGGGGCCCGATCCAGTATTGGAGAGAGCAGGTTGCATGGGGGTACCGGTCCCCGAGCCTAGTGGAGAAATCGCCAGACTCAACTAGCAAGCTGGAGACAAGGGCACCTGTAGGTGCTTCAGCCACAAGCCACAGCTATCTATGCTGGAAAGGCAGCCATAAGGGAGCTAGGGGACACAGAGAGGACGTCACCCGACAAGGTCCGTGGCTGCTGGTTTGGGACAGTGACTGTGAGGTGTTGGGCAGGAGGGGTGGAAAGCTAGCACAGTGAGATGACCAGGATAGTCTTATATTAGGAGGAGTCCTGGGAAGGTTAATCCTGATCTATCTGAGAATTTGCTGGACCCCTCACCTGGAGGACACAGCGCCAAGCGGGCATATGTGCACCAGAACAGTGAGTAAAGCTTTTGAACTGCACCTCACTTTTGTCCTCCGATCATTACTGCGTCACCTGCCCTGCCTCACATCTACCAACATCCCCTTTAACACCTACTTCCAAGCTTCCCTGGGATACAGCTCTGCCTGTGGAAAGCTAAACCATCTCTGCTGCCCTGTCACCATCCCAGAGGATCTGCATAGCAGCGTTGGTCCCCTGACGGAATACCACAGGTGGTGTCACGAACACTTCATCACAAACTTTATTACAAACTTTATTATTCCCTTGTAAATATCCCTATAATTGGACACCCAGGGCCACGGACTGGGTCAACTGCTGCCATGACACTGCCCCTTTAAATACCATACACTATGCTCAAAGGCCTAATAATTACTTCCTATGCACAATAGAATTCAACCAAAAAAGGAAGCATATATCAGTTAAATAGAACAGACATTTTATTAAAACAACCATTTTATTTAATACATCATAAAAATACTACTCATAGTAATAGTCCAAAACAGAGATTTGTTGATGCAAAAAATGCTACCAGCAGTAAAGTCACTAAAGACAAAGCTATGGGATGGAGGTACAATAGTTATGTGCACCAGATATATATCCTCATTCAATAAAAAATTAAAATAAACTCATACATTATCTTAGGTAACTGTGCACAACAATACAGTAAATAGATGGTTAATAATCATCCCAAAGTATATAAATGTCAATTATATGCCAGATCAGAGGCTATCGAAGAAAAAGCTGCCGTGTTGAAAAACGTTTTTATTCTCATGCCAGGCGTCCAAGGTGCACATATCCAAAAATTCACAAGGCTTGAGAATAACTACCAAATCAAAAAGAATTTTTTCTAAAGTGCGGAGTACATAAATGTCCCATAAGGCTAATTATATCTCCATGCAGGAGATTGAAATATTCATATGTATTGCCATGTGGCAAACATGACTTTGAAGCCCTGGTTAGTGAGGCTCAAAGATACATAAGTGCATTAAGCAAGGAATGCTAGATATGCAGATTAGGACCAAATGGTCACACAAAGATGACATGAATCTAAGTAAACATGGCAGCTGACTCAAAAAATACCTGACCTGCTGTTGGCAGAGGCTCCTTGACGCGCGTTTCACGTAGGCTTCTTCAATGAGGGTATGTGTAGATATCGGGTATTGATGAGTGGTCTATTTATAGTCCTGTCTGATGTTAGATAGGCGTCTTGTAATGGCGCTCGCTTCACATTGCCGGGGAGTGATGTCAGACGACTCAGCGTCCCACGTGACCAACCCATAATTCCCCTGCCCGACGTGTCAGAGCAGGGGGAGGAGTAAGCCAAGCTTAGGACGCATTGTCATAGGGACACACTGGCCGGCCCTGATGGCGAGCGCATACCGCCAGGATGAGTGTGGGAAAGGAGGGGAAAAGGAACATGCTGGCGTAACCGCTGAGATATATGATACATGGAAAAGGCACTCTCCTAAGACAGAAAAAACGCTGCCACATGGTACAAAATGTGATCTTAAATTATATATAAAAAATGTGATAAAGGATTGTGATGTGCCTAAAGTGCATTAGTGCCAGTGTTATTACACCTAATAAAAATATATATTTAAAAAAAAAAAAATGACTTTAAATAGGGTTAGGGGGCAAATGCAAGCCCCAACAGTGAATGCATAATATAATATTAGAATCTATTATAATTCAAGAGAATCTGTGTACAGAGAGATATTATCCACTATATTCATGGTTTGCAAAACCAAGTGATAGTACATAAAAGAAAAAAGAAAAAATAAATAAAAATATATAAAGTGCAATTTGCATTTATATCCCAAATATTAAATTAAAAAAAGAAAGAAAAAAGTGATAAAAAATATTTTTATCATGTCTCTCATTCCTTTTAGATCCTCTCCCTATAAGCGAACAACTTATACAAAATTGTTTTAAAGACATATCAACCCAAGAAAAGATGAGAAAATATATACAAAAAGAATATAAATCATTATGTATATATGTGGACGCATCCACATACATGTATACACACATGGAAATATGTGTGTATATGTAAGGTAAAAGTCTCTTCTTCCTTCTTTCCTCTTTTCTCCTCTGGTGATATAGGGTAGGTTATTCGCAAAGACCCCACTCTCATCCAGACAAAATAGATGGCAAATTCTTCCAATGATGAAAAAATGGTAAATGAGTCCTAAAAAAAATAAAACAATATGAATTAAAAACAAGCAAAAGGCAAGACCTACTAATACCAATTAAAGAAAAGGGGCAAAACTCAAAATCTCATTTAACCCGTCTGGCTGAACAGAGCCTATCCTAAATATCCATTTGGCTTCCAATTGGGCCAAATTCTTTTTCCAATTTCCTCCTCTTTCGTTGATGAACACTTTGTCAATACCTATCACCTTCAGATATTTAGCATTGCAATTATGGACAAGCTTGAAATGTCTGGGTATGGGTTTTAAATCCAAGTCATCAAGGTTATCTTTGGCATTGTTAATGTCCCTCACATGTTCTCTGATTCTAATCTTCAAAGGTCTTATAAAATAAAATGTCTGTTCTATTTAAATGATATATGCTTCCCTTTTTTGGTTGAATTCTATTGTGCATAGGAAGTAATTATTAGGCCTTTGAGCATAGTATATTGAAGTTTTCCTGTACTTGATTACAGGGTTTGTGAGCTGGCCTCATGGATACTAAAGCCAGGGACGCTGCCTGGCTATCAAGTTTAGACTCAGTCTTTAAAGGAGATATGGTGCAAAATGGTAGTAGTGAAAGTGGGCAGAAAACTGTTTTAAAAAATTCAATTAAGTATCTTTTAAAAAAAAGCACCCACACATGGTGGAACAGAGCATCCCTAGAAAAATATCTGGCGAAAGGTCTTATACCGAGAGGACTTCGAGTGAAAATTATGCCATCCTTTCCTATTGATGACAGTTTGTTTAAATCTAAATGGGAGGAAATTTGTAACCATTGCTCAAAATCCCTTATGGAACTACTTATAGGTGGCAACAAAAATTTTTTGGAGAAGTATGATACGGATATTGATAATACACGGAAAAAATTAACTGAGGTCTTGACAGTTGCTGAACTTCAAGATTTAAACAAAGATATAGATACCCAATTTCAGATCTGGGAGAAGGAAATTCAAAGTGTAAAAACTAAAAAAATTCCAAAGGGATCTTAATGATTTCAAGAATGTCAATGTTTACCGGTGGCTGAGTGTTCCAAATCAGGAACATGATCAAACTAGATCATCATCCATCTCCTCTGTCATCACGAGACAAGGAAGCTGAACAGAGTGTTGGTAATCGATTTTACAATCTGAGAGGTAATAACTACAGAAGAAGAGGAGGTAATTCCAATAGGAAAGATAGAAGGAAGAACAATCCTTCATCCAGACTACAGGTGATTAACATTTCAGATATAAATCTGAAAGAATCCCAATTGTATGTCCTAGGGTTAGGATTAACCTTGTCACCTACATCTTCTTTTGACCTTTTCTCAGCTGTGAAGGACTCTCATCTTTTCGCAAGAAAATTGGTCCTAAAAAACTTCATGAAAAATCAAGAATGGGAGATGTTTGGAGCACTCAAGAATTAGAGGCAATTGCAACTTTGGAGGAACTTGACAACGGTCAACAGGTAACTACAACTACCATTTCAAAATACACGCCTCCTATCCCTAAAAGATTCCCACCCCTAAACTTGTACCCCGACATAGAATTTTCGTCAAACTTGTAAAAAAAGAATTTGAAAAAATATCTAAAAAAATTTCTAATGACAATTTTACCTTCACCCAGAGGAAAAATGATAAAGGGGGCAATATTGTCGAATGGCCAACAGGACAATATGAAAAGGAAGCACTAAGACAGCTCAGGGATATCAAGTGCTATAGAAAACTAACCTATAATCCCACTCTAGCCTTTCAAAATGACGTACAACTTAAGTTGGATAAGGCATTTCAGGAGGGGATAATAACTAATGATTTGAGGGACAACTTTATACCCAAATACCCAAAAACAGCCTATGTTTATATCATCCCCAAAATCCACAAAAGTGTATCTAACCACCCTGGGTGACCAATTGTCTTGGGCAGATACTGTCTTTGTGAACAAGTATGTAAATATCTTGATTTTCATCTAAAGCCACTGGCTCAAGCTCTGCCCTCATATATCAGAGACACAGGGGATGTCCTATCCAAGGTAGAGGGTATACCTATGGATAAGGACATGTGGTTAGTTTTGTTCGACGTGGAGTCCCTGTACACGTCCATCCAGCATAAAGATGGTATAAAAGCAACCAGAACATTTCTCATGATGTCGGATCTGAATCCAGAATTTAGTGAGTTCCTTATTTCCTTCTTACAATTCTCTTTGGAACATAACTATTTTTTGTTCAAGGATACAGTCTATTTACAACAGTGTGGGACTGCAATGGGGCAGCTTTCACCCCCTCGTATGCAAATTTATTTTTGGGGTTATGGGAGAGGAATATTTTTTTCTCCAAACCCATTGCATTCCTGTTCTGGGCCAGGTACATAGATGACATTCTCATGATCTGGCAGGGCACACAACAGGACCTTCTAGCTTTTCTCAATATCTTCAATGACAATTCAATGAATATCAAATTGACTTGTAAATACAATCAAGAGAGAATTGAATTTTTGGATATTTTGATTTTTAGGGGACCAAATAATATACTACAAACTGATGTCTATCGAAAGGACACAGTAGTTAATGCATTCTTACATGCATCCTCCGCACATCCTCAACCACTGCTGAATGGCATACCAACCAGTCAATTCCTGCGAATCAGGAGGATCTGTTCAAATGATTATCTCTTTAAGAAACAGGCAGAAGTACTAACAGAAAATTTGAAGACAGAGGTTACTCGAAAAAGAGTATAAAAAGAGGATACAGAAGAGCAATAGCGGAAAAAAAGGAATGACCTACTGCAACCAAAACTTAAGACAAAGAAAGAACAAAAGGTAAGATTAATCTTGACTTATAGCGAGAAATGGTCCGATATGAGAAGAGCTTTGACCAAATTCTGGCTAATTTTAAAAGCAGACCACACTGTCATGAAACACGTTTTTGACACTCCATCTATCACCTACAGAAGATCACGAAACCTGAGAGACCTTTTGGTCCATAGTTATCATGCAGGAGAAAATATGGATATTGGCTTGGGATCTATAGGACAAAAAGTGGGATTCTAGCCATGTAAGGATTGTATAGCGTGTCCAAACATGCAAAGAGCACTTACATTCAAAACAAGTGATGGAACAATAATCTTTCAAATCAACAAGCACATCACATGTAATTCAGTAGGCGTTGTTTATTACGCGATGTGCCCTTGTGAGAAAATTAATGTCTGTCTCACATCAAGACCTTTGAAGATAAGAATCAGAGAACATGTGAGAGACATTAACAATGCCAAAGATAAGCTTGATGACTTGGATTTAAAACCCATACCAAGACATTTTAAGCTTGTCCATAATTGCAATGCTAAATACCTGAAGGTGATAGGTATTGACAAAGTGTTCATCAACCAAAGAGGAGGTAATTGGAGAAAGAATTTGGCCCAATTGGAAGCCAAATGGATATTTAGGATAGGCTCTGTTCAACCAGACGGGTTAAATGAGATTTTGAGTTTTGTCCCTTTTCTTTAATTGGTATTAGTAGGTCTTGTCTTTTGCATGTTTTTAATTCATATTGTTTTATTTTTTTTTAGGACTCATTTACCATTTTTTCATCATTGGAAGAATTTGCCATCTGTTTTGTCTGGATGAGAGTGGGGTCTTTGCGAATAACCTACCCTATATCACCAGCGGAGAAAAGAGGAAAGAAGGAAGAAGAGACTTTTACCTTACATATACACACATATTTCCATGTGTGTATACATGTATGTGGATGCGTCCACATATATACATAATGATTTATATTCTTTTTGTATGTATTTCCTCATCTTTTCTTGGGTTGATATGTCTTTAAAACAATTTTGTATAAGTTGTTCGCTTATAGGGAGAGGATCTAAAAGGAATGAGAGACATAATAAAAATATTTTTTATCACTTTTTTTCTTTCTTTTTTTAATTTAATGTTTGGGATATAAATGCAAATTGCACTTTATATATTTTTATTTCTTTTTTCTTTTTTCTTTTATGCACTATCACTTGGTTTTGCAAACCATGAATATAGGGGATAATATCGCTCTGTACACAGATTCTCTTGAATTATAATAGATTCTAATATTATATTATGCATTCACTGTTGGGGCTTGCATTTGCCCCCTAACCCTATTTAAAGTCATTTTTTTTTTTTAAATATATTTTTATTAGGTGTAATAATACTGGCACTAATGCACTTTAGGCACATCACAATCCTTTATCACATTTTTTATATATAATTTAAGATCACATTTTGTACCATGTGGCAGCGTTTTTTCTGTCTTAGGAGAGTGCCTTTTCCATGTATCATATATCTCAGCGGTTACGCCAGTATGTTCCTTTTCCCCTCCTTTCCCACACTCATCCTGGCGGTATGCGCTCGCCATCAGGGCCGGCCAGTGTGTCCCTATGACAATGCGTCCTAAGCTTGGCTTACCCCTCCCCCTGCTCTGACACGTCGGGCAGGGGAATTATGGGTTGGTCACGTGGGACGCTGAGTCGTCTGACATCACTCCCCGGCAATGTGAAGCGAGCGCCATTACAAGATGCCTATCTAACATCAGACAGGACTATAAATAGACCACTCATCAATACCCGATATCTACACATACCCCCATTGAAGAAGCCTACGTGAAACGCGCGTCAAGGAGCCTCTGCCAACAGCAGGTCAGATATTTTTTGATTCAGCTGCCATGTTTACTTAGATTCATGTCATCTTTGTGTGACCATTCAGTTCTAATCTGCATATCTAGCCATTATGCCATGCGCTAGTATTTTCATACTGCTGCTGTGTGTATGGTGACGGATGCTTGGATTGGTGACTGACTCATTAAGAAACCCCTTCCCTCTGATAATACGTCTGTGTGAGTGGTTTTCAGTCAGTACCTGCGCTAGCGCCAGCGTGCACAAGCTCCATCTTTTAAGCAGCTTAGTGTCCTACATCACACTTGCGATATTTGCGGTTGCAGCTTGTCCAGGCATGCGCAGTTGCGACGCCGAGCACACGTGTACACGGTAAGTCCGCTCGGTTGAAGTGATCTTATTTAACTACTCCGGTTTCTGGCTACCGCACGTGTGCCGCTGAGATCCTGTGCTGCTAACAGGCTCAGCGATACTATTTTGGTATTATTTTCCCTGCAGCTCTGTGTCCATTAACAGAGCTTGCCTTATTGCTTCTGGGTGTGTTAGAACCCTGTGCATATTTGTGCTCTGCGTCTCTCAGCAGAAAACGGTGGACCCCGAGTGGCGGAGGCACTTTAATTATTTTTTTTTTTTAGTGCCTTCTGCCACTCCTAACATAATACTAGCGCCAGGGTCTGGCTGGAGATGGCAGATCAGCAACAACTGTTGCAGTGCGTGTGACAGCTCGAGACTCGCTTGGCTACCCTTGAGAGAGCTCTCGCAGCTTCGCAGGCCACAGATGCTGCTGTCCAAGCACTCACGGACGCAGTTGGGCGTATGTCCATGTCCGCCCTTGTGCTGACAGTTACCCGCCTCCCGTTACCCAAAAAATATTCTGGGGATGGCGCCTCCTGTAGAGGATTTATCAGCCAGTGCTCGATTCACCTGGAGCTGCTGACTGCGCAATTCCCTATAGAGCGGGCCAAGGTGGCCTTTATTATATCCCTACTGTCGGGCAAGGTGCTGGAATGGGCTACACCACTATGGGAGCGTGGTGACCAGGAGATCTGGACCACAGCTAATCTGCTAACTGCTATCAGGCAGGTGTTTCTCGGTCCACGGGTTACACACGACACCTTTCTCCTACTGCTCACCGTGTCTCAAGGATCACTCTCGGTCAGCCAATACGCCGTCCGTTTTCTGACACTGGCATCCGAGTTGGAGTGGTCTGACTAGGCTCTGATTCCTGTATTTTGGAAGGGATTAGCGGAGCACGTCAAGGATGCTCTCTCCACGAGAGAGATTCCTACCACCCTAGAGGAGTTAATATCTATCTCCTCATGGATTGACCTCCGTTTTTCTGAGCGTGGTTTGGAGCGAGCTCACTCCAAATGGAGAGGTACTCCGGCTCTCAAATATTTTGAGCCCCTGGACCTGCCCGAGCCAGAGGTTCTACCTCCTAAACCCATGGAGGTGTCTCGCACCATTTCTGAGACATGTCCGGCTCAAGAATCCATAAGCAGTTGTCACCATCTATTTGCTGCTTCCCAGGAAGACAGTTCCCTGCAATGCTCTGACTGTGAGCCGGTAGGCGAGACATTTGTCCCTCCTTGCCAGCGGCCTAAAGTCCTCACGTGGGCACACGCGCCCAATGCAGATGGCCATCTTGGCTATATGCAGACCACGAAGTCTCTGGCCGGAACGCATTGGTGGCCGCACAGGGCTCGGGACGTAAAAAAGTTCATTCGGACATGCCCCTTATATGCACGGGATAGTCTTCCCGAACGGAGTGTGGCTTCGCCCGCCGATACACGGCGGCCTTCTCCAAAAACTCCCTCTCCCATTGTCTCCCGGGTGTCCGTCCTGAGACCTGGCGACCTGGCCTCCCATGACACCATCCGTGTGTCCCAGTTTTCGGTTTAACCTGCCGGGACATCAGGCTCGCCATTTGACGAGTCTGAGACCTGTGCCGCTGTCGGGCACAGGCTGGTGGATTGGAAGGTTCAGGGAGGAGGGGGCCCTAGGAGGGGGGTAATGTTAGGAATCTGGGTTCTATGATGCCTATGCGGGAATCCAGATTCTCACATTTGTCTCCAGAGGCTGTCCTTTTTTCCAGCTTCTGAGCATGCCCACGGGATGAGCTCCCATTGGAGTTCAGGAGTCAGGTGCTCAGGTCCTGCTCCTGATTCCATTGGTTTAGCTCAGGGCTCTGGAGATTTCCGGCAGGTCCCGTACGCTATAAAAAGTGCGCATGGCCGTTATGCCATGTGCTAGTATTTTCATACTGCTGCTGTGTGTATGGTGACGGATGCTTGGATTGGTGACTGACTCATTAAGAAACCCTTCCCTTTGATAATACAGTCATATGTTATGTTATGTACAGTCATCCCCTGCGTAACTTCAACTTCGTCACTGATTCTTGCACATCATTGTCAAGAATCTGCTGATTCTGAGTTGAATCCATGCGACCCTCAACTTTAACAAGATTCCCGGTGCCGGCATTGGCCACACAGCCCCAAAGCATGATGGAACCTCAACCAAATTTTACTGTGGGTAGCAAGTGTTTTTCTTGAAAAGCTGTGCCTTTTAGCCTCCACGCATATCGCCTTTTTGTATGACCAAACAACTCAATCTTTGTTTCATCAGTCCACAGGACCGTCTTCCAAAATGTAACTGGCTTGTCCAAATGTGCTTTTGCATACCTCAGGCGACTCTGTTTGTGGCGTGCTTGCAGAAACGGCTTCTTTCACATCACTCTCCCATACAGCTTCTCCTTGTGCAAAGTGCGCTGTATTGTTGACCGATGCACAGTGACACCATCTGCAGGAGAATGATGCTGCAGGTCTTTGGAGGTGGTCTGTGGATTGTCCTTGACTGTTCTCACCATTCTTCTCTGCCTTTCTGATATTTTTCTTGACCTGCCACTTCTGGGCTTAACAAGAACTGTACCTGTGTTCTTCCATTTCCTTACTATGTTCCTCACAGTGGAAACTGACAGGTTAAATCTCTGAGACAACTTTTTGTATCCTTCCCCTGAAAAGCTATGTTGAATAATCTTTGTTTTCAGATCATTTGAGAGTTGTTTTGAGGAGCCCATGATGCCACTCTTCATAGGAGAATCAAATAGGAGAACTACTTGCAAGTGGCCACCTTAAATACCTTTTCTCATGATTTGATACACCTAGCTATGAAGTTCAAAGCTCAATGAGGTTATAAAACCAATTTAGTGCTTCAGGAAGTCAGTAAAAAGTAGTTAGGAGTGTTCAAATCAAGAAAATGATAAGGGTGCCCATTAGTGTTGAGCTTTCCGATACTGCAAGCATCGGGTATCGGCCGATATTACCTGTATCGGAATTCCGATACTGACTTCCGATACATTTTTCATATCGGATACTGGAATGGAAGTTCCCATAATGCTATCAGCCCGCTCGCTTTGATTCAGCCAATGGGAATCCTCAGAAGTGTGGGCACATCCTGTTAGGCATGTAGGCATGTTAACTATTAGCATGGCTGTGATTGGTTGCTGAAATGATGTCATGATGCACTATAAAAGCCACTGCCGCCGCCATTTCTGGGCACTCTGCTGTGAATTCAGTTAGGGACAGGCTGCTGTTGAAGACTGTGATGGACAGTTAGAAATAGCGATTCTCAAAACAATATTGTGCTTTACCCAGGCTACATAAACCACCACTCTAGCTTTCTTTTCCCTAGCAGCCGTGTTAACAGCTGTCTGCAAGGGCTGTGTGAGTGCAGCTCACGCTGTGGAGTGGGTCCTGCAGCCACGTCTGGTTGTAGGCCACCCAGCATGCCTCACTGCTGCCTCATACATATTTTTCTTTTTGAGCTGATTATTTTTAAAAAATTCTATCTAGTGTGCTTCCATCCGTATCCATATACGTTGGTTGCAAACACTAGTAGTAGACAGCGGAGCCTTTCTGCAGCCTTTCAGTGCTAGTGCCCACTTAGCTGCACTGTTCAAGGCTGTCTGAGAGGTCTCTGACTGTGTGTGAGTGCAGCTCACGCTGAGTAGTGTGTCCTGCAGCTACGTCTGGTTGTAGGCCGCTCAGCGTGTCACTGCCTCACACATTTTTCTTTTATTGCAGCTCATTTTGTCTCCTATTAGTGTGAATCCATCCGTATCCATATATGGTGGTTGCAAACATCTAGGAGTACACAGCGGAGCCTTTCTGCAGCCTGTCAGTGCTAGTGCCCACTTAGCTGCACTGTTCACGGCTGTCTGAGAGGTCTCTGACTGTGTGTGAGTGCAGCTCATGCTGAGTAGTGTGTCTTGCAGCTACATCTGGTTGTAGGCTGCTCAGCGTGCGTCACTGCCTCAAACATATTTTTCTTTAATTGCAGCTCATTTTTTCTTCTCCTAATAGTGTGCATCCATCCATATCCATCTACATTGGTTGGTTGCAAACACTATATAGGAGTAGATAGAGGAGCCTTTTTTCTGGCTTGTGCCCTTCAGCTGCAGCCAGATTAGTATTACCCAATTTTTTTGGAGCCTCATCTTTTGCATTGTTGGTTACCTGCCTGCATTGTAATAGCTCCAGAAAGTTGGTGATACTCTCACTTTCAAATCTTTGGTCACATCATTTTAGTTTTTTTGCCCCCCCAAAAAAAACAACAAAGTTCACCAAACACTACATTTGAAAGTTGTGTAGGCCACATTAGCTCCCAATAAAGTGTAGTCGACACACACACTTCATAAAATTAGTGTTTCTTATACCTGTAACCAGCTGTTCAGTAATAAGCACACTATGGCCCTCCTTTGTACTTTTCTGCCTATCTTTCTCAGTCTAGCAAGATGAAGAAGGCAGGGAGTAAGGCATGTGGGCGTGGGGTTTCAGCAGGGAGAGGATGTGGGGATTCTGCAGGGAGAGGACGTGGGGATTCTGCAGGGAGAGGACGTGGGGATTCTGTGCCTGCTGTTGGCACCAGTGAGTCAGCATCCCCCAGTTTTAGCAGGCAACAGTCCTCTATGCGCAGCTTTGTAGGACCTCACCGTACCCCACTGCTGCGGGAGGAACAAACTGAAGCCGTTGTGAGATGGATGGCAGCTAACGCATCGACTTCAATTACTTCCACATCCTCTCAGGGCCAGAGCACCGAAGAGCAACCATCTGTCTCTTCACCACCTGCCAAAGTGCCCAAGCAGTCAGAGAGCACTGGACAGGAGCCATCACAGTCTCTACTTCTGTTCTCGGAATCTGTTGGTTTGGAAAGAGGGGGCCAGCCAAGCAGCGTTCCAGAATGTGAAGAAGAGGGAGTATGCAGTGATGTGCAACTTCTTTGTCCCTCTGAATCTGAAGAGGCAGGTGGGCCAGTGCCTATGGTCAGCACACCTCAGTACGCATCAGATGATGATGAGACTCAGTTACCACTTTCTGGTGTGTACAGTGCTGGCGAGACTACCCAGGAGAAGCAGGTGTTTGAAGAGGGGAGTGTAGATGATGAGGTCCTTGACCCATCATGGTGTGAGGAACAGGAAGGTGGTGGGAGCACCTCTGAGGAAGAGATTCCCCGAATGGCCAAAACTGGAGGGAGAGGGAGGGGGCAGACTTGGTTGCCTGTAGCCTCCACTTCGGCACCCGTTAGGAGCATTCCACTTTCAAAAGGCAAAACGGGCGCTCCCAAGACTTGCAGTGCGTGGTCCTTTTTTGATACAGTTGCAGATGACATATGCTTTGTCAAATGCAAGCTGTGTCATCAGAGAGTGAAAAGAGGGAAAAATGTCAGCAACCTCAATACCACTAATATGTGGAAACATGTGCAGACCAAGCACGAGGTGGCGTTACACAGACACACTGAAAACGTAGGCCAACGTACAGCACCACCTACCACCTCTTCAGCTCGTGTTGGGGCCTCTTCCTCCAGCTCACACACAGCTGGTTCGGCTTCCTCACAGGATAGCCAAGGAAGAACCTCTGGCACTGTTGTCCGGAGACCCTGTGACATTCCACTCACAGCACCACGTTCCAAGTCATCCTCACACTCCCAGGCCACTCGACAGCCATTGGTAGCACAGGCATGGGAGAAAAGGCGGCCATACTCGGCAAACCATCCCCAAGCCCAGGCTCTGAATGCTGGCATTGCCAAACTACTGGCACTTGAAATGCTGTCATTCAGGCTGGCGGAGACTGACACCTTCCGGGACTTCATGGCATTGACAGTCCCACAATACACCGTGCCCAGCCGCTTTTATTTCAGCAGGCGAGCCGTCCCTGCCCTGCAGAAACATGTGGAGGCAAACATAAAACATGCGCTACTAAACGCGTCAGTAGCAAGGTCCACCTGACCACCGATGCGTGGACCAGTAACCATGGACAGGGACGATACCTTTCCCTCACTGCCCATTGGGTCAATGTTGTGGAGCCAGGTACAGATCTGGAGAGTGGCGCTCTATGTGTTCTGCCAACTCCACGGATTGCAGGAATCCAATCTGTACACATTGACTCCTCCTCTTACACAAGTTCCTCTGAAACAGCGCAGCAGGAGCCTGTTATGACCGATATGAGCACAGCCAAGGCCAAACGTCAACAGGCCATACTGAAATTAATTTCTTTGGGGAATCGAAGCCACACAGCGCAGGAGCTCTGGAATGCCATCAAGCAGGAGAGCGACGTGTGGTTTCTGCCAGCGAATCTCCAGCCGGGCTGGGTAGTGTGTGACAATGGCCGAAATCTGGTGGCAGCTCTTGGCCTTGGCAACCTCACTCACATCCCATGTCTGGCACATGTGCTCAACTTGGTCGTGCAGAGCTTTCTGAGGGACTATCTGGATCTTGATGCACTGCTGCACAAGGTCCGCATAGAGTGCGCTCACTTGCGGCGTTCCAGCACGGCAAGGTCGCGCCTTACTGCTCTGCAGCGCCAATTACGCCTTGTGGAACATCGCATCATATGTGACCTACCCACCAGGTGGAATTCTACGCTACATATGTCGGAGCAGTTGTGTGAGCT
This sequence comes from Dendrobates tinctorius, assembly GCF_039654945.1. Lineage (NCBI taxonomy): Eukaryota > Metazoa > Chordata > Amphibia > Anura > Dendrobatidae > Dendrobates > Dendrobates tinctorius. The sequence goes on along the minus strand of NW_027361779.1, from coordinate 28,941,322 downwards.
GCAGGCAGCAGTCACGGAGTACCAGCTGCATCAGGCGCAAACAAGTCGCACTGTGCGCCGGTCACACTTCAGCACCACTGAGTGGGCCTCTATGAAGGACATCTGCCTCGTTTTGCGTGCCTTCGATGATTCCACGCGGATGGCGAGTGCAGATGATGCACTAGTCAGCATGACTGTCCCCCTTATCTGCCTGCTTCAAAAAACACTGCAAGCACTAAGGGATGAGGTTTTGGAAGAGGTGGAGGATGAGGAGTCTCAAATGCCATCTGCTTCTGGACAGTCTGCGCTACATGCTTCCTCACAAAGGCCTAGGCAGGGGACACTTTGTGAGGAGGATGAGGAGGAGTCGATGGAGGAGGAAGACATCTCTCCAGAGGAGGGAGGTACACAAAGCTCTAGTCAGTATGTACAGCGAGGGTGGTTTGATGCAGAGCAGGCAGAGATCACGCCTTAAGCATGGGACAGCGGTTCTTTGGTAGTTGGGAGTCTGCAGCACATGGTTGACTTCATGCTGCAGTGCCTGAGAAATGACCGCCGCATCGCCCACATTCTCTATACGGCTGATTATTGGGTGTACACCCTCCTAGATCCTCGCTACCGGGACAATTTGCAAACCCTCATACCAATGTTGAACTGGGAGCGTAAACTGCGGGAGTACCAAGACACACTGGTGCACTCCATCATGTTTTCCATTCCACCCGACAGCAGTGGTGCTAGTGCTTTACAAAGCACCTCTGTGCGTCGAGCCAGTGGAGGAAACTCGGCACAAAGAGGGAGCAGAGGCACAAGCACAAGGCAAGACCACTATAGCCCAAATGTGGCAAATTTTTGTTTGTCCGCCACAATTGTCTACACCATCACTCACGGCTCCAGTCAGCAGGAGGCAACGTTTCCGTCAGATGGTGACAGACTACATATCTTGCCCTGTGACTGTACTCCCAGATGGCTCTTCCCCCTTCAAGTTTTGGGTCTCTAAGCTGGATACATGGCCAGAGCGTAGCCAGTATGCATTGGAGGTGCTGGCTTGCCCTGCTGCCAGTGTATTATCGGAACGCGTCTTTAGTGCCGCAGGTGGTGTACTAACAGACCGTCGCACGCGACTTTCTTCCGATAACGTTGACCGGCTTACTTTTCTGAAACTGAACAAGGCCTGGATCTCCCCAGAATTTGCCAGTCCTCTTCCCGACTAAATAATTGGTTGACAACTGTATCCAGGTCTCCTGTTGTGCTCATGTTTCTACCACCTGAACTAAAATCCCTGGGCTTCAACACAGCCAGTTGTCGCTCAGATGTGTCGTCTGCACCGAGAAAAACACTAGCTCCTGTGTTATTGGGGTTCAGTAATGCCAGCTGCTCCCCTGCTGTGTGGACTGCAAAGTCTCCTGCTCCATCCACATTCAAACTACTACTGATTTTTAACCGTGCTCCACTTAGGCCTCCGGCTCCACTGTCTCTAGTATTTCCCCTGGCCTCCAACCCCGCCAGTTGCTACTCTGAAGTGGCGTCTGCACAATCTACACTTGTTCCTGAGTTACTGGGGCTCAGTCACGTCAGTTGATCCCCTGATGTGTGTCCGGCAAGGTCTCCTGGTCTGTCCACATTCCCATTACTAGTAGTGTGAATGAGGACAGAGCAGGAGACCTTGCCGGACACACATCAGGGGATCAACTGACGGGACTGAGCCCAAGTAACACAGGAACAAGTGTGGATTGTGCTGACACCACTTCAGAGCTGTCACTGGCGGGGTTGGAGGCCAGGGGAAATACTAGAGACAGTGGAGCCTGAGGCCTAAGTGGAGCACGGTTACAATCAGTAGTAGTCTACAACCTCTATAAAACGTGCTGCAAGTTGGCCTCAGCCTGCTCCATGCTTCATCCTGGGCTCCAACAACGCCAGTTGGTGTTCAGAAGTGCCGTCTTCACAGAGACAAACACACACTAGCTCCTGTGCTAGTGGGGTACAGTAATGCCAGCTGTTCCCCTGCTGTGTAGACGGCAAAGTCTCCTGCTCCATCCACATGCCAACAACATCAGACCTCAGCCTGCTCCATGCCTCAACCTGGGCTCCAACAACGCCAGTTGGTGTTCAGAAGTGCAGTCTTCACAGAGCAAAACACACTAGCTAATGTGTTAGTGGGGTTCAGTAATGCCAGCTGTTCCCCTGCTGTGTAGACGGCAAAGTCTAGTGCTGCCTCCACATGCCAACAACATCAGGCCTGAGCCTGCTCCATGCCTCATCCTGGGCTCCAACAACGCCAGTTGGTGTTCAGAAGTGCCGTCTTCACAGAGCCAAACACACTAGCTCCTGTGTTAGTGGGGTTCAGTAATGCCAGCTGTTCCCCTGCTGTGTAGATGGCAATGTCTCCTGCTCCATCCACATGCCAACAGCATCAGACCTCAGCCTGCTCCATGCCTCAACCTGGGCTCCAACAGCGCCAGTTGGTGTTCAGAAGTGCCATCTTTGCAGAGACAAACACACACTAGCTCCTGTGTTAGTGGGGTACAGTAATGCCAGCTGTTCCCCTGCTATGTAGACGGCAATGTCTCCTGCTGCCTCCACATGCCAAAACAATCAGGTCTCAGCCTGCTCCATGCTTCATCCTGGAATTCAACAACGCCAGTTGGTGTTCAGAAGTGCCGTCTTCGCAGAGCCAAACACACTAGCTCCTGTGTTAGTGGGGTTCAGTAATGCCAGCTGTTCCCCTGCTGTGTAGACGGCAAAGTCTCCTGCTCCATCCACATGCCAACAACATCAGACCTCAGCCTGCTCCATGCCTCAACCTGGGCTCCAACAACGCCAGTTGGTGTTCAGAAGTGCCGTCTTCACAGAGCAAAACACACTCGCTCCTGTGTTAGTGGGGTTCAGTAATGCCAGCTGTTCCCCTGCTGTGTAGACGGCAAAGTCTCCTGCTCCATCCACATGCCAACAACATCAGACCTCTGCCTGCTCCATTCCTCAACCTGGGCTCCAACAATGCCAGTTGGTGTTCAGAAGTGCCGTCTTCGCAGAGACAAACACACATTAGCTCCTGTGTTAGTGGGGTTCAGTAATGCCAGCTGTTCCCCTGCTGTGTAGATGGCAAAGTCTCCTGCTCCATCCACATGCCAAAACAATCAGGCCTCAGCCTGCTCCATGCTTCATCCTGGGCTTCAACAACGCCAGTTGGTGTTCAGAAGTGCCGTCTTCACAGAGACAAACACACACAAGCTCCTGTGTTAGTGGGGTACAGTAATGCCAGCTGTTCCCCTGCTGTGTAGACGGTAAAGTCTCCTGCTCCATCCACATAATAATAATAATAATAATAATAATCTTTATTTATATAGCGCCAACATATTCCGCAGCGCTTTACAGTTGAACAGTTTCAAACACAACAGTCATAAGTAACAACGTTAACAATACAATAATTAAAGCGAAATAAGACGACCCTGCTTGTGGAGCTTACAATCTACAATGAGGTGGGGGAGATACAAAGCATAGGTTTGTATTTACAATGATGTATTTACAATGACGGTCCAGCCATCTTCAGGGGGTGGGGGTTAGATGGAGATAGTGAATGGGCTACACACACACAAACATAACATGACTTTGATTACTGAATGTGATAGGCCGCTCTGAACAAATGTGTTTTGAGCGAGCGCCTAAAACTATGCAAATTGTGGATGATCCTAATATCTTGGGGTAGAGCATTCCAGAGGATTGGCGCAGCACGGGAGAAGTCTTGGAGTCGGGAGTGGGAGGTACGGATTAGGGCAGAGGTTAGTCGAAAGTCATTTGCAGAGCGCAGCGGTCGGTTAGGCCGATAGACAGAAATGAGGGAGGAGATGTAAGGGGGTGCCACACTGTGGAGAGCTTTGTGGGTGAGAACAAGTACTTTGAATTGTACCCTGTAATGAATTGGCAGCCAGTGTAACGACTGGCGAAGAGCGGATGCGTCTGAGTAACGATTAATCCACATGCCAACAACATCAGACCTCAGCCTGCTCCATGCCTCAACCTGGGCTCCAACAACGCCAGTTGGTGTTCAGAAGTGCCGTCTTCACAGAGCAAAACACACTAGCTCCTGTGTTAGTGGGGTTCAGTAATGCCAGCTGTTCCCCTGCTATGTAGACGGCAAAGTCTAGTGCTGCCTTCACATGTCAACAACATCAGGCCTGAGCCTGCTCCATGCCTCATCCTGGGCTCCAACAACACCAGTTGGTGTTCAGAAGTGACGTCTTCACAGAGCAAAACACACTAGCTCCTGTGTTAGTGGGATTCAGTAATGCCAGCTTTTCCCCTGCTGTGTAGACGGCAATGTCTCCTGCTGCCTCCACATGCAAACTACTACTGATTTTTAACCGTGCTCCACTTAGGCCTCTGGCTCCACTGTCTCTAGTTTATCCCCTGGCCTCCAACCCCGCCAGTTGCTGCTCTGTAGTGGCGTCTGCACAATCCACACTTGTTCCTGAGTTACTGTGGCTCAGTCACGTCAGTTGATCCCCTGATGTGTGTCCGGCAAGGTCTCCTGCTCTGTCCACATTCCCATTACTAGTAGTGTGAATGAGGACAGAGCAGGAGACCTTGCCAGACACACATCAGGGGATCAACTGACTTGACTGAGCCACAGTTACACAGGAACAAGTGTGGATTGTGCAGACGCCACTTCAGAGCAGCAACTGGTGGGGTTGGAGGCCAGGGGAAATACTAGAGACAGTGGAGCCGGAGGCCATAGTGGAGCACGGTTACAATCAGTAGTAGTCTACAACCTCTATAAAACCAGCTGCAAGTTGGCCTCCACCTGCTGCATGCTTCATCCTGGGCAACAACACAGCCAGTTGTAGCATGGAAGTGCCGTCCGCACAGATTGAAACACTCGCTCCGGTGTCTGTTGGGTTCAGTAATGCCAGCTGTTCCCCAGCTGTGTGGATGGCAAAGTCTCCTGCTGCCTCCAAACTCACACTACATCGTATTTTCTCCTCGCTCCAAGTAGGCCTCAGCCTGCTCGGAGCATTGATCCTGGGCTACAACACAGCCAGTTGTAGCCTGGAAGTGCCGTCCGCACAAATTGAAACTCTCGCTCCGGTGTCTGTGGGGTTCAGTAACGCCAGCTGTTCCCCTGCAGTGTGGATGGCAAAGTCTCCTGCTGCCTCCAAACTGACTGACCTTGAGAAAGACACATCACTATGTCGATACGCGTGGGTTTGGGGGTCCCATGTAACTTACCCGGTGGCTTGTTTATCCTCAGAAACCAGGTGATATCATGCTAGGGAAAGGGGCTTGTTAATATTTTTTGTGTTGGGAACATGGTGAGTATTTAGTTTCTATTTATGGTATATGTAGTATGTCTATGTAACCATAGTAGTTATTTACAATATGGTATTTTAATACTTTGATTCAAGGTCATGATTGTCATTACAATTGGTTTTGATAGACCCTAGATTATGATAACTAGCAGATATCTGGCACTAGATTGAATGGTTGGTCTTGGGACCCATAGTATTTAACTATTTATTAATATGACCCAATGTCTTTGTTTTGTTATCAGTGTCTGTTTGTTCAGACTTTTTAATTGTTTTTAAACAAAGTGTTTGTTTGTTGTGTCCATAAATAAAATTGATATTTTTTGATTATCTTATCTTTGTGGTGATCCCTATTTGTGTGCATATACTTTCTTCTCTTCATGTGTTCTCATGTTAATTTATTTATACGCACAAGCTGAACCCAGCTAAATTGACATTGTGGATGGTGCCCGTTTTTCCCTTTCTTTGTCTCCTGCTGCCTTCAAACTCACACTACATCGAATTTTCTCCTCGCTCCAAGTAGGCCTCAGCCTGCTGGGAGCATTGATCCTGGGCTGCAACACAGCCAGTTGTAGCCTGGAAGTGCCGTCCGCACAGATTGAAACACTCGCTCCGGTGTCTGTGGGGTTCAGTAACGCCAGCTGTTCCCCAGCTGTGTGGATGGCAAAGTCTCCTGCTGCCTCCAAACTCACACTACATCGTATTTTCTCCTCGCTCCAAGTACGCCTCAGCCTGCTCGGAGCATTGATCCTGGGCTACAACACAGCCAGTTGTAGCCTGGAAGTGCCGTCCGCACAGATTGAAACACTCGCTCCGGTGTCTGTGGGGTTCAGTAACGCCAGCTGTTCCCCTGCTGTGTGGATGGCAAAGTCTCCTGCTGCCTCCAAACTCACACTACATCATATTTTCTCCTCGCTCCAAGTAGGCCTCAGCCTGCTCGGAGCATTGATCCTGGGCTACAACACAGCCAGTTGTAGCCTGGAAGTGCTGTCCGCACAGATTGAAACACTCGCTCCGGTGTCTGTGGGGTTCAGTAACGCCAGCTGTTCCCCTGCTGTGTGGATGACAAAGTCTCCTGCTGCCTCCAAACTCACACTACTACTGATTTTTAACCGTGCTCCACTTAGGCCTCTGGCTCCATTGTCTCTAGTTTTTCCCCTGGCCTCGAACCCCGCCAGTCGCTGCTCTGAAGTGGCGTCTGCACAATCCACACTTGTTCCTGAGTTACTGTGGCTCAGTCACGTCAGTTGATTCCCTGATGTGTGTCCGGCAAGGTCTCCCGCTCTGTCCCCATTCCCATTACTAGTAGTGGGAATGTGGACAGAGCAGGAGACCTTGCCGGACACACATCAGTCGATCAACTGACGTAAATGAGCCCCAGTCACACAGGAACAAGTGTGGATTGTGCACACGCCACTTCAGAGCAGCGACTAGCGGGGTTGGAGGCCAGGGGAAATACTAGAGACAGTAGAGCCAGAGGCCTAAGTGGAGCCCGGTTAAAATCAGTAGTTGTGTACAGCCAATATAAACTCGCTCCAAGTAGGCCTCAGCCTGCTGCATGATTGACCCCTGGGCTCCAACATCGCCAGTTGCAGCTCAGAAGTGTCTTTGGCATGGGCACTCCCTCCTGCCCAGCCTGGTTCCAGCACGCCTGCTGTTTCCGGGTAGTGTCAACGTCACTTTGCCACTGATACGTTGTGCTGTCGTGCTGCGGTCGGGTTAGTCAAGTTTATGGTGCCTGCAGTTTCGATGCTTCCTATGTGGGCTGCGGGTTCTGGTAATAAAGGCTGGTTCCGTAGTGCCAATAGGACAAGCACCCTCTGTAGGACTGTGGGTTTCTTTAACTGCGGCCGGCTCACGGCCTTGCAACTTTGTTTTTTTCCTGGGTACTTTCTGCTACCCATCCGGGTTCCAGCACCGTCAGCTGGTTCTCGGCAGAGCCTTTGGCCTAGGTGCCTCCTTCTTGGTATCCGAGTTCCAGCAACGTCTGCTGGTCCTTGGTAGTGCTTTTTAGCACAGGTACCTCGTGCTTAGACACCGTGTTACAGCACCGTCAGCTGGTCCACGGTTCTCCCATTGGCTCTTGTTCCTTCTGCTGCCCCACTGGGTTCCAGCACTGTCAGCTGGTACTCGCTAGTGTAATTTGCTCTTGCAGGTTCTGCTACCCATCCGGGTTCCAGCACCGTCAGCTGGTTCTCAGCAGTGCCTTTGGCCTAGGTGCCTCCTTCTTGGTATCCGAGTTCCAGCAGCATCTGCTGGTCCTTGGTAGTGCTTTGGGGCACAGGTACCTTCTGCTTAGTAACCGTGTTCCAGCAACGTCAGCTGGTCCACGGTTGTGCCATTGGCTCTTGTTCATTCTGCTGCCCCTCCGGGTTCCAGTACCGTCAGCTGGTTCTCGGCAGTTCCTCAGCCTTCTTGTACCTTCTGCTACTTTTCCAAGTTCAAGCTTGTGGAAATGGTTTTTGATTCTCACTCTGGATCTCCCTGACAATGACCCTGAAGATGACGACCCTGAAGACCACACAGAAGAATACCTAAAAGATGACCCTGAAGAAGATGACCAAGAGGACAAAGAACAAGAAGACAACCACCAAGATGCAGAACAACAAGAGACAGAAGACCAAGAAGCAGAAAAACCAAAAGCAGAAGAACGTTAAGCATAAGACTAAAAATCAGAGCAAATGATATTATCTAATTTATAAGCAGAAGAAGACTAAGCAGTGTATGGGGGTGAGTCCGTTCTTCCTCGTGGTGCCCCTGGAAAAGGTCTGCTACTGCAGGCCAAACTGAACGCGGACAAATCCTGTTGTAAATCTGTGGTCACAGGCTGAACAGAAGGTGTAATCTTCAAACTTTTATAGATTACAACTACAGGAATGCCTGACACAAATAAGAATATGATGAAGAAGAAGAAGAATAGGAAGAAGATGAAGAAGTAGAATATGAAGAAGAATAATAGTTGAATAAGAAGAATATGAAGAATGTAAAAAAAAAAAAGAAGAAGGTGAAGAAGAAGAAGAAGAAGAAGAAGAAGAAGAAGAAGAAGAAGATGATGAATAAGATGAAGAAGAAGATGAAAAAGATGCTGCTGAGGATGATGAAGGAGAAAGTGTGGGAGAAGTAAAAAAGAAGGTGAAGAGCATGGAAGTAGTGAAACATACATATCTGACAAAATATAAAAGAGGGTAACATAGTAAATATCTTTGTAACTCCAAACGTCTTTAAAAAAAAAATTTAATTCCTGATATTCCATTTGATTGGGCTAAACCTCTATGGCTTTAATGTCTCCTACACCTCCCACAATACATTCTACATTATTATTAGTTGTGTTTCTTCATGTAGAATTAACCTACAGGGAAAGAAAGGGGTTTTTTTATTCCGATATTTCAGTTCCATTGACTTGAATGGGACTTCCGGGATGGGAATCGGCGATACCCGATACTTTTTTTAGATCGGCCGATCCATTCCTGATACCACCCGATACTGAAAAATATCGTATCGCTCAACACTAGTGCCCATACTTTTGCACCGGTCAAATTTTGTTTAAATGCAGATTGCACATTTTCTGTTAGTTCAATAAACCTCCTGATGGACTCAGAAATATAACTGAGTCCATCAGTTATTAGATATATGAAACTGAAATAGCTGTTGCAAAAACCAAAATTGTTATAAAGAAAAAAGGTTAACATTAATTGGGGTGCCCAAACTTTAACATATGACTGTACGTCTGTGTGTGTGAGTGGTTTTCAGCCAGTACCTGTGCTAGCGCCAGCGCGCACAAGCTCCATCTTTCCAGCAGCTTAGCGTCCTGCATCACGCTTTCGATATTTGCGGTTGCAGCTTGTCCAGGCGTGTGCAGTTGCGACGCCGAGCACACGTGTACACGGTAAGTCCGCTCGGTTGTAGTGATCTTATTTAACTACTCCGGTTTCCAGCTACCGCACGTGTGCCGCTGAGATCCTGTGCTGTTAACAGGCTCAGCGATACTATTTTGGTATTATTTTCCCTACAGCTCTGTGTCCCTTAACAGAGCTTGCCTTATTGCTTCTGGGTGTGTTAGAACCCTGTGCATATTTGTGCTCTGCCTCTCTCAGCAGCGGTTTTATCATCCACCGCACGGTGGCCCCCGAGTGGCGGAGGCACTTTATTTATTTTTTTTAGTGCCTTCTGCCACTCCTAACAAATACATATGACTACTTCTAATTAGCCTTATGGGATATTTATGCACTCTGCACTTTAGAAAAAATTCTTTTTGATTTGGTAGTTATTCTCAAGCCTTGTGATTTTTTGGATATGTGCACCTCTGGCATGAGAATAAAAACGTTTTTCAACACGGCAGCTTTTTCTTAGATAGCCTCTGATCTGGCATATAATTGACATTTATATACTTTGGGATGATTATTAACCATCTATTTACTGTATTGTTGTGCACAGTTACCTAAGATAATTTATGAGTTTATTTTAACTTTTTATTGAATGAGGATATATATCTGGTGCACATAACTATTGTACTTCCATCCAATAGCTTTGTCTTTGGTGACTTTACTGCTGGTAGCATTTTTTGCATAAAAAAATTTCTGTTTTGGACTATTACTTCGAGTACTATTTTTATGATGTATTAAATAAAATGGTTGTTTTAATAAAATGTCTGTTCTATTTAACTGATATATGCTTCCCTTTTTCGGTTAAACCCTTTAAATACCAGCCTGATACCGAGCATCCCCACTGCCCGGGCGGGCAATCCAACTTGGCGTCACGAACAGGATGAACTGACCCTTTAAGCCGCGTCCTGTGCACCTAACAGAATGTGCAAGAGTGTGAATTGATTGAGCTGTAAAGATGGCTGCCATTACTGTCCCACATGGTGCATGGTGAGGTGTGGCATCGTGGGCGGTACCCAGACTAGGGTGCGAAGGACCATGGCCTTACCCTGTACCTACTACTATGTGACTCAAACATGGCCGACGACCAGGTGGTTGACTCCTGGCCTGGCATGGCGGCAAAGTGAAAAGGCGCTGCCCATGGAGGTGGGCGAAGAAAGATCCAGCAGCGGGAAACAGAGTGAAAGAAAAGAGTGAGCACCTGAAAGACGGCATGGTGAGTGGTGAGCAGAGGCCTGCTGGGCGCTGGGTGGAAGCAGAAGGCTCCCTCAGCCAGAAAGATAGAGGCTCCGACCGGTCATCTGCAACTGACCTGGCGCTCCTGGAAGGAGAGGTGGAGGAGCTGACACGCCACTTCCTGCGAACACAGCTGGCCGCAACAACCCGGTGGAAGGAGACGATGCTGGAAACAGCCACCAGGTCTCAGGTGCCCACGCCACCGGCACCCTCTACCCCGGAAGCTGCAACAGATAATGCCAACACTGGAGAAGCAGGTACGAGTGCTGCCCCTGAGTAACGGGAGACCCTGCTGGGACCCCTAGAACCACCGCCAACCTTTAGACCCGGACAGGTAATTCTGGATACAGCCTGGGACTGGATGACAGACCCCAGGGGTGGGTTATTGGAGCCAGTGAGGCCTGAACACCCGCTCCCGGTAGTGCGCCGCAGGCAGGAAGCGATCCCTTTGGAGGACAGGGGGTCAGATATGATGGGGTTCCCAATGGATGAGGAGGAGAGGTTCTGCCGCCAGCAGGTGCTGAAGTTGGAACAGGAGTAGTGGGAGTGTCAGGTCCACTGGGAGGCAAGGGAGAAGAGGAACATGCAAGCCAAAGCACAGGCCCGCAAGATGAGAATGGAACCTGCTGAGTTGGGGTACCATTGTGTCCTTCAACCTGGACAAAGGTTGGGGATTCATCAAAGAACCAGGCAGGTCAAAAGAACTTTTCGTCAACTAGCGAGATGTGGAGTCCAATCTCATCAAAGGAAGTCTGGATCGCAATCTCTACCTGGGAGAGCATGTGTCCTTCACCTGGCACTGCTGGAAAGAGGTTGGTTTGCCCTCCAAGTCAGGAAGGTGCCAGCGGAATTGTTTCATTGAAGTTTTCATTGAAGCTTCACTTCAAAGCTGTAAATGCTGGCCCAAATCCTGATACTTCATGCATGCCCATGACTAGTGTTGAGCGATACCTTCCGATATCGGGAAATATCGAATCGGATTGGATCGGACCGATACCCAAAAAGTATCGGATATCGCCGATTCCGATACCGGAAACCAATGCAAGTCAATGGGACAGAAATATCGGTATTAAAATAAACCCTTTCTTTCCTTGTAGGTTAATTCTACATGAAGGAAAACTACTAAGAATAATATAGAATGTATTGGGGGAGGTGGAGGAGACATTAAAGGCATAGAGGTTTAGCCCATCAAATGGAATAGCAGGAATACATTTTTTTTTAAGACGTTCGGAGTTACAAAGATATTGACTATGTTAACCTTTTTTATATATTTTGTATGTATTTGTTTCACTACTTCCATGCTCTTCACCTTCTTTTTTACTTCTCCCACACTTTCTCCTTCATGATCCTCAGCAGCAGCAGCAGCATCTTTTTCATCAACGTATTCTTCATCTTATTCATCTTCTTCTTCTTCACCTTCTTCCTATTATTCTTTTTTTTTACATTCTTCATATTCTTCTTATTCAACTATTATTCTTCTTCATATTCTACTTCTTCATCTTCTTCCTATTCTTCTTCTTCATCATATTCTTATTTGTGACAGGCATTCCTGTAGTTGCTATCTATAAAAGTTTGAAGATTACACCTTCCGTTCTGCCTGTCACAAAAGATGTACAACAGGATTTGTCTGCGTTCATTTTGGCCTGCAGCAGCAGGCATTTTCCAGGGGCACCACGAGGAAGAACGGACTCACCCCCATACACTGCTTAGTCTTCTTCTGCTTATAATTTAGATAATATCTTTTGCTCTGATTTTTAGTCTTATGCTTAATGTTCTTCTGCTTTTTGTTCTTTTGCTTCTTGGTCTTCTGTCTCTTGTTGTTCTGTATCTTGGTGGTTGTCTTCATGGTCTTTGTCCTCTTGGTCATCTTCTCCAGGGTCATCTTTTTGGTCTTCTTTGGGGTGGTCTTCAGGGTCATCGTCTTTGGGTCGTCATCTTCTTCGGGGTGGTCTTCAAGGTCGTGATCTTCAGGGTCGTCGTCAGGGAGATCCAGAGTGATTACCAAAAACCATTTCAAAGAGCTTGAACTTGGAAATGTAGCAGAAGGTACAAGAAGGCTGAGGAACTGCCGAGAACCAGCTGACGGTACTGGAACCCGGATGGGTAGAAGAAGGAACAAGAGCCAATGGAACTACCGAGGACCAGCTGATGGTGCTGGAACCCGGAGGGATAGCAGAAAGAACAAGAGCCAATGGAACTACCGAAGACCAGCAGACGGTGCTGGAACCCTGAGGGGCAGCAGAAGGAACAAGAGCCAATGGCACTACCGAGGACCAGCTGATGGTACTGGAACCCGGTTACTAAGCAGGAGGTACCTGTGCTAGAAAGCACTACTAAGGACCAGCAGACGTTGCTGGAACTCGGATACCGAGAAGGAGGCACCTAAGCCAAAGGCATTGCCGAGAACCAGCTGACGGTACTGGAACCCGGATGGGTAGCAGAAGGTACCCATGAAAAACCAAGTTGCAAGGCCGCGAGTCGGCCGCAGTTACCGAAACCCACAGTGCTACAGGGGGTGCTTGTCCTATTGGCACTACGGAACCAGCCTTTATTGCCAGATCCCGCAGTCCACATAGGAAACACCTAAACTGCAGGCACCATAGAGTCGGCTAACCCGACCGCAACACGACAGGACAACGTATGGGTGGCAAAGTGACGTTGACACTACCCGGAAACAGATGGTGTGCTGGAACCATGCTGGGCAGGAGGGAGTTCCCGTGCCAAAGACACTGCCGAGAACCAGTTGATGGTGCTGGAACCCGGATGGGTAGCATAAGCTACAAGAGCCAATGGAACTACCGAGGACCAGCTGACGGTGCTGGAACCCAGAGGGGCAGCAGAAGGAACAAGAGCCAATGACACTACCGAGGACCAGCTGATGGTACTGGAACCCGGTTACTAAGCAGGAGGTACCTGTGCCAGAAAGCACTACCAAGGACCAGCAGACCTTGCTGGAACTCGGATACCGAGAAGGAGGCACCTAAGCCAAAGGCACTGCCGAGAACCAGCTGACCGTACTGGAACCCGGATGGGTAGCAGAAGCTACAAGAGCCAATGAAACTACCGAGGACCAGCTGACGGTGCTGGAACCCGGTGGGGCAGCCGAAGGAACAAGAGCCAATGGCACTACCAAGGACCAGCTGATGGTACTGGAACCCGGTTACTAAGCGGGAGGCACCTGTGCTAGAAAGCACTACCAAGGATCAGCAGACGTTGCTGGAACTCAGATACCGAGAAGGAGGCACCTAAGCCAAAGGCACTGCCTAGAACCAGCTGACAGTACTGGAACCCGGTTGGGTAGCAGAAGGTAGTGGGAATGTGGACAGAGCAGGAGAAATTTCCGGACACACAGCAGGGGATCAGCTGACGTTACTGAACCCCAGTAACACAGGAGCAAGAGTTGATTGGGCAGACGGCACTTCAGAGCAGCAACTGGTGGTGTTGGAGCACAGGGTAAATACTAGAGACAGAGTGGAGCCAGAGGCCTAATTGGAGCAAGTTTGAAATCAGTAGTAGTGTGAATGTGAACAGAGCAGGAGACATTGCCGGACACACAGCAGGGGAGCAGCTGACGTTACTGAACTCCAATAACACAGGAGCTAGTGTTTTTCTGTGCAGACTGCACTTCTGAGCAGCAACTGGCCGTGTTGGAGCCCAGGGATTACAGTTCAGGTGGTAGAAACATGAACACAACAGGAGACCTGGATACTGTTGCCAACCAATTATTTAATCTGGAAGAAGACTGGCAAATTCCGGTGAGATCCGGGCCTGGTTCATTTTCAGAAAAGTAAGCCGGTCAATGTTATCGGAGCATAGTCGCATGCGACGGTCTGTTAGTACACCACCTGCGGCACTAAAGACGCGTTCCGATAATACACTAGCAGCAGGGCAAGCCAGCACCTCCAATGCATACTGGCTAACTCTGGCCATGTATCCAGCTTAGAGACCCAAAACTTGAAGGGGGAAGAGCTGTCTGGGAGTACACTGACAGGGCAAGACATGTAGTCTGTCACCATCTGACGGAAACGTTGCCTCCTGCTGACTGGAGCCGTCTGTGATGGTGTAGACATTTGTGGCGGGGACACAAAACTTTACCACATTTGGGCCATACTGGTCTTGCCTTGTGCTGAGGCACTGCTTCTGCTCCCTTTTTGTGCAGAGCTTCATCCACTGCCTCGACGCACAGAGCTGCTTTGTGAAGCACTAGCAGCACTGCTCTCGGGTGGAATGGAGAATATGATGGAATGCACCAGTGTGTCTTGGTACTCCCACATTTTACGCTCCCGGATCAACGGTGTTATGAGGCTTTGTAAGTTGCCCCGTTAGCGAGGATCTAGGAGGGTGTACACCCAATAATCAGCTGTGTTGAGAATGTGGGTGATGCGGCGGTCGTTTCTCATGCACTGCAGCATGAAATCAACCATGTGCTGCAGATTCCCAACTGGCCAAGAAACGCTGTCCCCTGCTTGAGGCGTCATCTCTGCCTGCTCTGCATCACCCCACCCTCGCTCTACATACTGACTACTAGAGCATTGTGTACCTCCCTTCTCTGGAGAGATGTCTTCCTCCTCCATTGACTCCTCCTCATCCTCCTCACAAAGTGTCCCCTGCCTTGGCCTTTGTGAGGAACCACTTTGTGCAGACTGTCCAGAAGCAGATTGCATTTGTGACTCCTCATCCTCCACCTCTTCCACAACCTCCTCCCTTAGTGCTTGAAGTGTTCTTTGAAGCAGGCAGATAAGGCTGACAGTCATGCTGACTAGTGCATCATCTGCACTTGCCATCTGCGTGGAATCATAGAAGGCACGCAAAACGTGGCAGATGTCCTTCACTCTATGCGGACCTTGTGCAGCAGTGCATCAAGATCCGGATAGTCCCTCAAAAACTCTGCGCAACCAAGTTGAGCACATGTACCAGACATGGGATGTGAGTGAGGATGCCTAGGCCCAGAGCTGCCACCAGATTTCGGCCATTGTCACACACTACCAAGCCTGGCTGGAGATTCGCTGGCACAAACCACACATCGCTCTCCTGCTTGATGGCATTCCAGAGCTCCTGCGCTGTGTGGCTTCGATTGCCCAATGAAATTAATTTCAGTACGGCCTGTTGACGTTTATCCATGGCTGTGCTCATATCAGTCGTAACAGGTAAGCGTTCACGGGTCCATGTGGAGGTAGACCGTGGCGGCTCCTGCAGCGCTTATTCAGAGGAACTGGAGTATGAGGAGGAGTCAGTGTGTACTGACTGGATTCCTGCAAGCCTTGGAGTTGGCAGAACACGTACAGCGCCACTCTCAAGATCTGTACCCAGCTCTACAACATTTACCCAATGGGCAGTGAGGGAAAGGTATCGTCCCTGTCCATGGTTACTGGTCCACGCATCGGTGGTCAGGTCGACCTTGCTACTGACGGCGTTTAGTAGCGCATGTTTAATTTTTCCCTCCACATGCTTTTGCAGGGCAGGGACGGCTTGCCTGCTGAAATAAAAGCGGCTGGGCACATTGTATTGTGGGACTGCCAATGCCATGAATTTACGGAAGGTGTAAGTCTCCACCAGCCTGAATGAGAGCATTTCAAGGGACAGTAGTTTTGCAATGCCAGCATTCAGAGCCTGTGCTCGGGGATGGTTTGCCGAGTATGGTCGCATTTTTCCCATGCCTGTGCTACCGATGGCTGTAGAGTGGCCTGGGAGTGTGAGGATGACAGGGAACGTTGTGCTGTGGGTGGAATTACACTGGGTCTCTGTACAACAGTGCCAGAGTTTCTTCCATGGCGATCCTGTGAGGAAGCTGAACCAGCTGTGTATGAGCTGGAGAAAGAGGCTACAACACGAGCTGAAGAGGTGGTAGGTGGTGCTGTAGGTTGGCCTACGTCTTTAGTGTGTCTTTATAACTCCACCACGTGCTTGGTCCGCACATGTTTCCACATATTTGTGGTATTGAGGTTGCTGACACTTTTCCCTCTTTTGACTTTATGATTACACAGCTTGCATTTGACAAAGCAAATGTCATCTGCAACTGTGTCAAAAAAGGACCACGCACTGCCAGTCCTGGGAGCACCCGTTTTGGGTTTTGGAAGAGGAATGCTCCTAATGGGTGCCGAAGTGGAGGCTACAGGCAACCTAGTCTGCCCCCTCCCTCTCCCTCCTGTTTTGGCCATTCGGGGAATCTCTTCCTCAGAGCTGCTCCCACCACCTTCCTGTTCCTCACGCCATGATGGGTCAAGGACCTCATCATCTACACTACCCTCTTCAAACACCTGCTTCTCCTGGGTAGTCTTGCCAGCACAGTACGCACCAGAAAGTGGCACCTGAGTCTCATCATCAGATGCGTACTGAGGTGTGCTGACCATAGGCACTGGCCCACCCGCCTCTTCAGGTTCAGAGAGACAAAGCAGTTGCGCATTACTGCATACTCCCTCTTCTTCACATTCTAGAATGGTGCTTGGCTGGCCCCCTCTTTCCAAGCCAAGAGATTCAGAGAACAGAAGTAGTGATGGCTCCTGTCCAGGGCTCTCGGGCTGCCTGGGCAATTTGGCAGGTGGTGAAGAGACAGATGGTTGCTCTTCAGTGCTCTGGACCTGAGAGGATGTGGAAGTAATTGGAGTCGATGCATTAGCTGCCATCCATCCGACAACGGCTTCAATTTGTTCCTCCCGCAGCAGTGGGGTATGGCGAGCTCCTACAAAGCTGCACATAAAGAACTGTTGCCTGGTAAAACTGGGGGATGCTGAGTCACTGGTGCCCGCAGCAGGCACAGAATCCTCACATCCTCTCCCTGCTGAAACTCCACGCCCACAACCACGTGCCTTACTCCCTGCCTTCTTCATCTTGGTAGACTGATAAAGATAGGCAGAAAAGCACTAAGGGCTTAGTGTGCTTATTCCTGAACAGCTGCTAACACGTATAAGAAACACTAATTTTATAAAGTGTGTGGACTACACTTTAATATGAGCTAATGTGGCCCACACAACAGTAAAGTGGAGTGCTTGGTGAATTTTATTTACGTGTTTTTTTTTAACAAAAAAAAAGGATGTGACCAAAGATGTAAAAGCGATAGTATCACAAACTTTTTGGAGCTATTACAATGCAGGAAGGTAACCTACAATGCAATAGATGAGGCTCCAAAAAATAGGCTAATACTAATCTGGCTGGGGCTGCAGGGCACAAACCAGCAGAAAGGCTCTTCTATCTACTTCTGTATAGTGTTTGCAACCAATCTAGCTGGATATGGATGGAAGTACACTAATAGGAGAAATTCAGGAAAAATAAGCAGCACTACAGCAAAAAGGACAATGTATGAGGCAGTGACGCATGCAGCGGACTACAACCAGAGGTGGCTGCAGAACACACTACAGCGTGAGCTGCACTCACACACAGAGACCTCACAGACAGCCGTGAACAGTGCAGAGAACTGTGCACTAGCACTGAAAGGCTGCAGAAAGGCTCCGCTATCTACTCCTATATAGTGTTTGCAACCAAAGTAGATGGATACGGATAGAAGCACACTAATAGGAGAAATCAGGAAAAATGAGCAGCGATAAAACAAAAAAAGGACTATGTATGAGGCAGTGACGCACGCTGAGCGGACTACAACCAGAGGTGGAACTGTGCACTAGCACTGAAAGGCTGCAGAAAGGCTCCGCTATCTACTCCTAAATAGTGTTTGCAACCAATGTAGATGGATACGGATGGAAGCACACTAATAGGAGAAATCAGGAAAAATGAGCAGCAATAAAACAAAAAAGGACTATGTGTGAGGCAGTGACGCACACTGAGCGGACTACAACCAGAGGTGGAACTGTGCACTAGCACTGAAAGGCTGCAGAAAGGCTCCGCTATCTACTCCTATATAGTGTTTGCAACCAATATAGATGGATACGGATGGAAGCACACTAATAGGAGAAATCAGGAAAAATGAGCAGCAATAAAACAAAAAAAAGGACTATGTATGAGGCAGTGACGCACGCTGAGCGGACTACAACCAGAGGTGGCTGCAGAACACACTACAGCGTGAGCTGCACTCACACACACAGACCTTGCAGACAGCTGTGAACAGCGCTGCAAGGCAAAAGAAAGCTTCACACAGCGGTTGCTAAAGTAGCCTGGGTAAAGCACAATATAGCAAATCGCTATCTCAAACTGTCCCTCAGAGTCAGAACAGCAGCGTCCTGTCCCTAACTGAATTCACAGCAGAGTGAACCCAAAATGGCGGTGGCGGCTTTTATAGTGCATCACAACATCATTTCAGCAGTCAATCACAGCCATGCCATTACTTAACATGCCTACATGCCTAACAGGATGTGCCCACACTTCTTAGGATTCCTCATTGGCTGAATCAAATCAAACTGGCTCATAGCATTATGGGAACTTCCGATTCCGGTATTCGATATGCAAAAAGTATCGGAACTCAGTATCGGAATTCCGATACCGTGAATATCGGCCGATACCTGATATTTGCAGTATCGGAATGCTCAACACTACCCATGACTGACTGCTGCTGTGCCATTTGCAAGTTTCTACTGAGGGTCAGCTGATACCATTTTCCATGTCATCTGCCCCTAATTTTAGATATTTGGGAAGCTTTTTGTCACTACTTATCTATAGCCCCTTACCAGCCTAAGAATACCAATCCCGAACTGTCAGCTTTAGCTTGGCTGGTTGTCAAAAATGGGGTGACACCACACCGTTTATTTTAATTATTTATTTAAATAATTAAAAAAAAGCATGTGGACCCCTCTATTCTTGATAATCAGCCTTGACAATGCTGATAGCTGAGAGCTGTCAATTTTGCCTGGCTGGTTATCAAAAATACAGGGGAATCCACATCATTTTTTAAAATTATTTATTTATTGTCCAATATATGAGTCAATTGATGGCACTTTTCCAGGTGTCTGCCCCTAATTTTATCTGTTTTAGCAGCTTTTTGCCCCCCATGAAGGTGTTGTATGTTTGGTTTTGCGTCCCCTTGAGGTAACTGAGGTTCAGGTGTGTTAGTCGAACTGTTCAGTAGACATGTTCATCGAAAATCGGGACGTTCGCCGATTCAAATCGAACCAGTCCTTGAAAGGTTCGCTCAACTCTAATTATGATGTCATAAAGGGTTACTACAGTTGTGTTCAAAAGTTTACATACCCTGGCAGAATTTTTGCTTTCTTGGCCTTTTTCCAGAGAATATGAATGATAACACCAAAACTTTATCTCTACTCATGGTTAGTGGTTGGGTTAACCATTTATTTGTCAAACTACTGTGTTTTCTCTTTTTAAGTCATAATTACAACCCAAAACACACAAATGACCCTGATCAAAGGTTCACATACCCTGGTGATTGTGGCCTGATAGCATTCACAGAAGTTGACACAAATGCTTTTGAATGGCTACTAAAGGTAACATCCTCACCTGTGACCTGTTTGCTTGTTATCAGTGTGTGCATAAAAGCTGAGTGAGTATCTGAGAACCAGACAGACTTTTGCATCTTTCATCTAGCCACTGATGTATCTGGATTGTGAGTCATGGGGAAAGCAAAGAAATTTTCAATGGATCTATGGGAAAAGGTAGCTGAACTGTATAAAACAGGAAGAGGATACAAAAATATATCCAAGGAATTGATAATGCCAGCCAGCAGCATTCAAACTGTGATGAACAAATAGAAAATCAGGGGCTCTGTAAGAACAAAACCACGGTCAGGTAGACCAACAACAATTTAGTTCACAACTGCCAGGAAAATTGTTCGGGATGCAAAGAAAAACCTACAAATAACAGCAGCTGAAATACTGGACTCTCTGAAAATGAGCAGTGTGGCTGTTTCAAGATGCACATTAAAGAGGCACTTGAAGAAAAATGGGCTGCATGGTTGAGTCGCCAGAAGAAAGCCATTACTGCGCAAATGCCACGACCGTAAATGTTACATTTGGAGAGAGGTCAACAAGGTCTATGATGAAAGTAACACCATTCCTGCCAAAAAGCACGGAGGTGGATCACTGATGTTTTGGGGATGTGTGAGCTACAAAAGGCACAGGAAACTTGGTCCAAGTTGAAGGAAAGATGAAAGCAGCATGTTATCAACAAATACTTGAGGCAAACTTGCAATCATCTGCCCGAAAGCTGCACATGGAACATACTTGGACATTCCAACATGACAACGATCCAAAACAAAAGGCCAAGTCAACCTGTCATTGGCTACAGCAGAACAAAGTGAAAGTTCTGGAGTGGCCATCTAAGTTTCCTGACCTCAGTATCATTAGGCCACTTTTGGGGAGATCTCAGGCATGCTGTTAGTGCTAGACAGACCAGGAATTTACAGAACTGGAGGCTTTTTGCCAAGAAGAGTGAGCAGCTTTACCATTTGAGAAAATAAAGCACATCATCCACAGCTACCACAAAATAATTCAAGCTGACATTGATAATAGAGGGAGCAATACACAGTATTAAGAAATGGGGTATGTGAACTTTTGATCAGGGTCATTTGGATGTTTTGGGCTGTCATTATGATTTAATAATAGAAAACACAGTGGTTTGACAATAAAAGGCTTCACACAACCACTAACCATGAGTGGAGAAAAAGTTTTGCTGTTATCATTCATATTCTCTGAAAAAAGGCCAAGAAAGCAAAAATTCTGCCAAGGCATGCAAAATTTTAAGCACAACTGTATATGAAGTTTGTTCTGTTATGTATTTCCGGTTAAGGATCACCCTCCTTGGATATCTCCAGGCTTGTTTATTACATGAGACTTGTGATACATTCCTCCATTTCAAGATGTCTGCTAACAATAACTAATCAACAAGTTCTTACACTCTATAGTTCGCACATCAAAGTAGTGAGACCCCTAGAGGCCACATCAACATATAACATATGGCTACATCCTTTCTCTTTTAACTGAAAGAACAATAAGATTAATAAACAATGTATACCATGACCAAGTTAGAGCTATAACATAATAAGTCCAGTTAGATATAATCCTTGAGGTGCGCCGGCTTTCTGATAATTCTGCCAGCTCTAGTAACATAAGATGTGTCACTGCCTACATCTGGTAGTTCTTCTGATTCTGGTAATATGCCTTCTGATATTACCTGTCTCTGGCCAGAATCCTCACCCTGATGTTCAGCTGTCACTGTTGGTACTTGACTTGTACTTGCTGCCTCATTGTCTTTGGTGTCAGGATACTGCTCAAAAGACCATGAAAATGAATTCTCTTTCTTGTGATTTCCTCAGGTATCTCCGATTTCTCCTTAGTCTTCTACCTTCCTCTGTTAGAATTTCGTAGGACCGAGGTCCTAGTTTCTGGACAACTTTTGCCTTTTGCCAGTATTTGTCAAGCGAGCTGCTTGGCTGCAGCCGAATGTTGTAATTTCTCTTGAGCTCAGGCAGATCCTTTGCAGATTTATTGCAATAGAAAGCTTGCCTATCTTGATTCTTCTGTAATTTAGCTTTGATGTTTCCCAACAATTTTGGCTTTAACAGATGACTAGCAGTTGGTAAGAGTGTCTTTGTACGCCTACTCATGAGCCTCTGTGCCAGACTGCTGTCTAGGCCTTGAGTGGGTGTGTTTCTATGATCCAGTATAGACAGATATACATCAGTACCTGCTTGTTTTGCTTTCTGCATGAGTCTTTTGGCTGTTTTTACTGCTGACTCTGCTTTCCCATTACTCTGTGGATATCTGGGAGAAGACATCTGGTGTTCAAATTCCCATATCTTGCTGAAGGTTTTGAACTCTTCTGAAGTAAACTGCGCCGCATTGTCCGAGAAAACGATATCTGGAATGCCATACCTGGCAAAATGGGCCTTGAGTTTTTTAATCACTGTTCCCGCCCTTGTGTCCTGCAACAAATCAACCTCCCAGAAGTTAGAGAAATAGTCCACTGTAATCAGGTAGTCTTTGTCATTCCATGTGAACAAGTCCGTTCCTATTTTTGACCATGGCCTATGTGGAATTTCATGTGGTTGCAATGTCTCCTTTGGTTGTTTATCACTGCAGGATGCACATATTTCACATTGTGCTATATAAATTTTAATGTGGTCATTCATACCTGGCCAATAAACAGATTCTCGCGCACGACGTAGACATCCTTCCATGCCTAAGTGGGAAGAGTACAATGTTTTCAGTATGTCTCTTCTGAGAACTTCTGGTATAACCACCCTGTCTCCTTTAAAGATGATTCCTTGCTGCACTGACAATTCATCTCTTATGTGGAAGAATGGTGAAACTTCCTTTGGAGCATGTTGCTTGTATTTTGGCCAGCCCTGCAAGATGACAGTCTTTAAACTCTGCAGACTTTTATCCTTCTCTGTGAAAGTCTGGATTTTCTTCAACTTTTCTTTTGACACTGCAAGATAGTTACACATATTGATGGTTTCAATGTCTTTCTCCTCATCATTTGTGATAGGAAGGTAAGCTCTGCTTAGCGTATCTGCAATCAGTAAGTCTTTTCCTGGACAGTACCCGATGTCAAAATCATATTTCTGAAGTCGTAACAGCATGCACTGTAGTCTCTTTGGGGCATTCAGTAGTGGTTTCTTTGTAATGCTCTCCAAAGGTTTGTGATACGACTGTACTCTTACCCGTCAACCATAGGTGTATTGGTGAAACTTCTCCAACCCAAATACCACAGCCAGTAGTTCCTTTTCAATCTGAGCATATCCCTGCTCTGTTGTTGTAAGGGCTCTGCTTGCAAATATGAGTGGCTGTTTGTTCTGCATTAATGTAGCTCCAAGGCCTTTTTCTGAAGAATTATATTGTACCACTACTTCTTGATCTGGATCGAAATACTTTAGGGTTGCTGCATCTGCAATAGCTTTCTTTACTGATTGGAAAGCAGTCTCCTGGATTTCCGTCCATTCCCAGAGCACATCTTTGTGGGTTTGCTGTCTCAGTGGCTCACACATGTCTGACAGATGACTGCAAAATTTGGAGAGATAATTTACCATGCCCAAAAATCATTGTACTCCACAAGCATCAGTAGGGGTAGGCAAATCTTGTATTGCTCTCACCTTTTTAGGATCCACTTTTACACCGTTTGAAGTCAGACGATGTCCAATATAGGCCACTTCTGTCATTTTCAGTTTGAATTTGTCCAAGTTCAGCTTTATGTGTTTTGCTCTGCATCTGTCCAAAAATGTATCATCTTCTGATCATGATCCTTGATTGCAGATTCCATATCTTCACCTTCTACCACTATTAGTATATCATCTGCTATTGTCTTCACTCCAGGAAGTCCTTCCAAATCCTGCATTAATGTCTGCTGGAACACCTCTGGAGCAGGTTTTAGTCCCATGGGCATTCCCAGCCATTTAAAACATCCAAATGGTGAAGAAAATGTTGTCAATAAACTTGATTCTTTAGTCAGTGCCACATGCCAAAATCCATTTTTCACATCACATACAGAAAATATTTTAGCTTTTGATAGATCTGGTAGAACATCATCTAATGTCGGCATGGGGTAATGATTTCTTTTCAGCGCCTTGTTGAGTGGCTTAGGATCAATGCATATTCTTAACTTGCCAGATGGTTTCTGCACTACCACCAAACTGCTGATCCAATCTGTGCTCTTATGCACTGGTGCTATCATGCCTCTTCTCTGTAAATCTTTCATTTCTACTTTCTGCGTTTGCATTAAAGCTACAGGCACTCTCCTTGTAGGTAATCTGGTAGGCTGCATGGTGTTGTCAGTTTCTAGACTATATTTACCTTCAAAGCACCCATCACCTTCAAATAAATCAGCACCCTTCATTTTTATTTTCTGAATATCCAAGTTGTGCTCTGCATTTAGTTTGGGATTTGGTATATCCTGGGAAACTTCAACAGACATAATATTCTGTGACTGTACTTTTATTAAGTCCATTGCCTGAACAGCTTGTACTCCCAATAATGGTACATGGTTACCACCACGCAACACGGTAAATTCAACTCTATAACTCTTTCTGTTACATGGGTTCCGTATTTTGAGCTTACATGTCCCCATCGGTTTCAGAACACTTTTGTTGTACATCACCAGTACCTTGTCAGTTGGCTCAATAGAAACCTGTTTGTTCAGCAGAGCAGATGGAATTACATTGTAGCTTGCTCCACAATCCAGCTGAAATCTAATGGGCTTCTCATCCAACAAGAATGTTACATAAAGCTGCTGGGCATCCTTGCCTACTGACTGCCTGACTACATTGACTTTCTCTGCTGCAGGCTGCAGTTGTAGCCATGTAATGTTCTCTGCACTGTCAGTGTCTGGTGTCACAGTGTGGAGCTGTCTGTACTGTTTGCCTGTTCCTTGCATGCAGACAGCTGAGAAATGATTATTCTTTCCACACAATCTGCAGGTTTCACCATATGCTGAACACTTGGTTTTGCCTCTCTCATGTCTTTTCCCACAATACTTGCAGTGGACAGTGCTTATAGGGGAGCTTGGTCTTGTCTTTCCTTTCATAGATACTGCATGTACCTTATCATCATCATTATCACTGGTGCCTGCCATCATCTTCAGGCTGTGTTTTGTCAGTTCAGCAGCCCTGCAGATTTGCATGCATTTCACTAAATTTATGTCTTCTTCTCTCAGTAATCTTTCTTTGAGATGACTGTCTCTTATGCCACACACCATTCTGTCTTTGATTAGACTGTCCCTAATCTCTCCAAAACCACATGTTGTTGCCAGCCTCCTCAGCTCTGTCAGATATATGTCCACATTTTCACTATCCTCCTGATGTCTTGTGAAAAAGTTATATCTTTCCAGTGTCTCATTCTTCTTTGGGTCACAGAGTTTATCAAGTGCCTGCACAATATCTGCTAGAAGGAGGTTGTCTGTGTGTGGGAGTAAGGTGTGGGCTAATTCTCTGCCGTATTCCCCAATAAGGTAATAAAACAGCTTCACTTTGTGTTTGTCATCAGTGGGGGCCACTGTGAGATCCACATACGGTGCAAACTCTTCCTTCCAATGTCTCCAAGTCTGGGACAGATTACATGAAGTCACATCCAGTCCCTGAGGGGGCTTCAGACCAGTCTCCATTTTGCAGTAATGTCAGGGAGTCTGTACTTACAGGTGCTGTGATTCTCTGTGATCCTCTGTACAGTCCCAGCCTCACACAAGCTCTGAGGATTTGCAGGTTCTGTGCCCAGCTGCCACCATGTTCTGTTATGTATTTCCGGTCAAGGATCACCCTCCTTGGATATCTCCAGGCTTGTTTATTACATGAGACTTGTGATACATTCCTCCATTACAAGATGTCTGCTAACAACAACTAACGAACAAGTTCTTACACTCTATATTACGCACATCAAAGTAGTGAGACCCCCTAGAGGCCACATCAACATATAACATATTGCTACAAAGTTGACTTGTTATCTCATTGCATGCTTGGATGTTGGTTATGTTGAGTTTCTCCTTCCAGCGCAGAGGTGCACAACCTTTTTAAATCTGAAGGCCACATTGTCAGATTGAACCAAAAGCATATAACATAAACATCTAATAGGAGAAAAAAGTTGTAGGGGTGTGGGGAGGAGGACTCCCGTAAAGTGTCTGGACCAGAACCAAGGGGATCACCATCTGGGTTCCTGAAGAAACGGTACCAGGGGGCCAATAAAGGAAAGTGGGCGACTAGAGGTAACAGGGCAGCAGGGGGCGGGGTTAGGGAAAGAGGAGCAGGGAGCGCGCGGGGAGTTCAGTTGGGAGAGAGGCTGACAGGACGAGAGAGACCGTGGAAGGTAGAGAGAGCGGTCTTGCCAGACGTTGACCAGCGGGGAGATCGTGAGTGGTCTGTGGAGGGTAAGCGGCAAACTGCCCAACAAGAGACTTGTGTTTCACCCCAACCCTGAGCGACTCTCCATCCACGGTTGGCTGCAGCCGTTACCGCTGTCTTTCGCTCTGGTGCGGCTGGTCCGCGATCCCTAGCCGCCGCTGTCCCGACACACCAGCCAGCTGCGGCGACCTGGACACTGTCTCCCTGCCTCAGTCCGTGGCTGTGACCCCTTCATCACCGGCCACAGCAGGCGCTATCTCGCCACAGTCGACAGTTGAGGCCTACTCCCCGCCTACAGAGGGACTCTTAGCATAGGCCAGCCAACGGTCACTATTGAAAACTGCGTCACAACCCCGCTTTGGAGAGAGAAGCCTGACAAGACTTTCTGAGAGGCCGACCCCGCCGTGTTGACAGGGGGTCATCTCTACAAAGGATCACCCAGGGCCTGTTGTGCCCCGACAGCCAAGATCTTCCAGGGCCTGTTGTGCCCCCAGCTTCTGGATTACTCCAGGGCCTGTTGTACCCCGACAGCCAAGATCCTTCAGGGCATGTTGTGCCCCCAGTTTTTGGGTTACCTCAGGGCCTGTTGTGCCCCAACAGCCAAGATCCTTCAGGGCCTGTGGTGCTCCCAGCTTCAGGATTACTACTGGGCCTGCTGTGCCCCAACAGCACAGATCCTTCAGGGCTTGTTGTGCCCCAACTTCTTTTGGATACTGAGACGACTAAGTTCACTGCCATCCTTCAGTAGCTGGGCCTAGCGGTTGCGACGCCAAAGCAGACACATCAGTGACGTCCAAACAGCCGCAACAGAGACCTCGAAGCAGACCCTCCAGTGACACTGAAGGACGACCGGAAGGATAAGTTGACTTTAGGGAATAAGTACTAATAGTTGCCGTATGTGGCCTATATTAGCCGGCCCTGCCGGGTTAGATGTAGTCTCGATAAGAAAAGTATTGTTATTGTTGTTGAGTCCCTGAGTGGACAAATAAGTGTTACTCCTTTTTGGTTGCTCAGCATAGCCCTAGCGGCTCCAGTTCATAAACGTTGCTTTCCAAAATCATACTCAGTCTCGTGTCTCGTCACTGAGAACCTGTTGGTACCTACAGGGGAACAAAAGCGCACAAGATGATCGGGTGATACCCTTTCGGGTGCAAAGGAAAGTAAAAGTCTGGTGCTTACCTGAGCAGGTTGTGTGCATGCAAAAATCCTATGAACACCTAAAAGTATCAGCTGCTGCCTCATGATCACGAGGGATGATCTCCTCCAGTATAGTTGAATAATAACACGATATTAGGCTGCGCTGCTGTAATGAAGAAACCTTATGACCAGTATGAGTTGAATGGTTTTTGTATCTGCAACTTGTTTCAATACTTGACTAACATTTTTTTCAACTGAAAAAATAATAGCATAAATATCTAAAAGGCACTGTTTTATTTCTAGGTCTCACACCTATCAGTAGGATAGAAATCTATAATTTTCACAATTAAAAACGGAAGTTATCCTGTATTCAGCTCTTTCCATAGTAGTTTATATAAGACGCACAAACAGTAGTGTTTCCCTTCTCCCATAAACCACAATGAATATAGTTGCATTCATGTGTAGCCTCTTCTTAACCTCATTTACATCTTTCTCTGCTCAGAAGTCCTCATTATGCAAAATATGGGAATCCCAAAGAAGGCCACTCATTATGCCATTAGTATCTGTCCCTACAGTGCTATCCATCACTCCTTTATGTCTTAACATTTGAAATATTGGTGACCAGCTACCAGGTACTATCAAGCAAGTGCATGACCAAACAGTTTAAAGTCACACAGAATGGTTTTGTGGGTAGCATGTGGCCAATCCTTGCTCTATTCTGATGTATTCTTGTATTGATTGCCTATGTTCTCTACAACCAGACTTCTGCTTGCCTGCCTTTTCTTGACCTTTGGATTTTATGCCTTGTACTTTGATGCTCACAACTGTATCTAAAGGTACTGTCACACTTAGCGATGTACCAGCGATCCCGACCAGCGATATGACGCAGTCAGGATCGCTGGTACATTGCTAAGTGGTCGCTAGTGAGCTGCCACACAGGCAGATCTCACCAGCGACGACAAGCGGTCCAGGACGTTCTCACGCGATCAACGATAACCAGCGGGGGAGCGGCCGGAGGTAAGTATCAGACATAGCGATATCGCTAGCAATATCGCTATAACATCACAAAAACCAGTGACGTTATAGGGATATTGCTAGCGATATCGCTTAGTGTGACAGGCCCTTAACACCTAGCTCCATCTAACCATATTCTGTCCTAAAACTCCATTCTTGTCTTCAAGGCAGTCTTCAAGGCTGAGTCCACTTGTCCTTTCAGTGTCCACCTTTCAACTGATTACAATCCTGGGGACTGTAAACTGGTATTACCCTCAAGAAAAAAACACACTTCTTTGCTTGGGAAATAGCTGAAGTAATTTAGATTTTACACCCCAATTAATACACAACTAAACCAGTTACAGCCATAAGGTTCCACATGCTAAGGCATGGGTTATATGTCATATGCCTGTTTAGTTTAGTTAGATTTGATATGTACTGGCTATAAGCAATGAATGTTCCTTTAGAAATTTGATCATAAGAGAATGACTTAATCGTCTGAAAAATTGAATGTTCAAGAAATTAGTTTGTATATCTTGCATATTTTAGTTTATCTTTTTAAACCATTAGTTCACAGCCTGATATCAGTTGTATCAGTTTGCAACAGATGAGATGTTTGCACAAAGATCTAAGAAATTAATGTAACGCTGTCAAAACTCTATTACTCACCTAAATATTAAAAATGAGTTTACCAATTTTTTCACAGAGGAAATTCCCATCCTCTTGTGGCCTTATTAAACAGATAGGAAAAGCTTTACACTGTTTATATTCATTCAATTAATTAAAGATGGCAAAGAACATTCAACTACAGAGAGAAGGAAGTTTTATTTTATACAGATCATCAAACTCCTTGACTGACAGTGACAGCAGCATTGCACAAGGGAAATGAAGAGTTTAATGCTTTAATTCTGTACATCAATTGGTATCTATAAATTAACCTTTAGACACTAAATGGCTGTACCAAAGTTCTCTGAATATATTAAGTCAGACATATCTAAGGTTAATGCTACCAACATATTAACATAAATGAGCACATTGACATTTATTAGCCAATTAAAATATGACAATCAAAGGCAAATTAGTCATGCAATCCTTGAACTTGTCAATCTCACATATGCTTTAATAATTATAAGAAATTGCCATATGATGCATGATACCGTAATATAATATTTCAGTAAAATATGTCATCTTCACAAAGTTATTTAGCTGTTTGTCAAGTTCCTTTTAGTATGGTATCACATGATTGCTTTTGTAAATTTACATACAGTAGATACAAAGACTTTAGTGCTGCTGAGAATTTAGTCTATGGAGCCTCGCATTGCCCTATAGTGTTTTTCATCACTTTTCTTCGTAGATATTGTAAGCCCATGCCCTCTTCTTGTACACAAATGAAACCTTTTTTATTGGGAAAAAATATCTAAAATATGCCATTTATGCTATCTTTGATCAAGCCATTATGTCAAATAATTGGCAGAACTCTATTAATAATATATTCATACTACGTTGATGATTCTATAAACTCGTAACTTTGATGTTTTGTCAGAGTAGATATTCAACTTTCCTGCTCCCTTACCATAAGCAGAAAAGAGCTGAAGAAAGACAATAACTCAAATACGCAATATAAGATAAAAGCAGTAGGAAAAAGATATTTTGATCAATTGATCAAATTTTAATAGTCAAAGGCAGGCTTCTATTTACTGAAAATATGATCTGTAAGATTGATTGTTTTCATTTGTGATAAGCTAGACTACTCATCTTCATTGGCAACTTTGATCAACCAATCTACACTATTTATTATATTCAATCTATAAACTTTAGACTACACACATCGTTTTTTTGTAGTCTTAATCTTGAAGGCACAAATATCTAAATATTGTCTGCAAACCCAATTCAGTTTCATTGATTCAGTAGATAGGTCTGTGATTAACTATCTTTAGCAATCTCGTAGTGCAAAAATGAAACATCAGTCGGTCTTTGAAATCCTTTTTAAGAAAATGTATGACTTTTTTAATTTATCTGTTTGTAGATTTAGAGTCTAAAATTTATGAAATAATCTTAAAGCTAAAATTCTGCTACTAAAATTTAGGTTAAATACCAAGATTTTACAACTTAAAGTATGTAGATAAATAATGTCCCCATAGAGCACAGAAAATAAAAAAATTATCAAGGAGAGAAAATGTGCTGGAGATGACAATAATGGGCATATAAATAGTTAAAAAAGGTCAAACTTTATTTAAACATTGAATAAAAAAATGAACACAAATACACACCAAGATAAATAAACTAAAATTTGTTGGGTAAGCTGTTGTAGGAAAAACGCCTCGAAGTTTGAATATATATTTACATACATACACAATGTGCATTGACATATACATCTCTGGCAAAAATTAAGAGACCACCACATCAAAACCCTGTCATGGGCAGCCCATTCTCCAGACTGAACCCCATTGAAAACTTCTGGAATGTAATCAAGAGGATGATGGATAGTCACAAGCCATCAAACAAAGAAGAACTGCTTACATTTTTGCGCCAGAAGCAGTGTGAAAGACTGGTGGCAAGCATGCCAAGACGCATGAAAGCTGTGATTAAAAATCATGGTCATTCCACAAAATATTGATTTCTAAACTCTTCCTGAGTTAAAACATTAGTATTGTTGTTTCTAAATGATTATGAACTTGATTTATTTGCATTATTTGAGGTCTGAAAGCACTGTTTTTTTTTTATTTTGATCATTTATTTTTTCAGAAAAAAAAAATTATTGCTTGTAAATTCGGAGACATGTTATATATATATATATATATATATATATATATATATATATATATATATCTAATATATAAAGCTCAAAGTGTTTATGTATGTACAGTTGTGGCCAAAAGTATTGACGCCCCTGCAATTCTGTCAGATAATACTCAGTTTCTTCCTGAAAATAATTGCAAATTCTTTGGTAATATCTTCATTTAATTTGTCTTAAATGAAAAAACACAAAAAGAATTGTCCTAAAGCCAAATTGGATATAATTCCACACTAAACATAAAAAAGAGGGTGGACAAAAGTATTGGCACTGTTCAGAAAATCATGTGATGCTTCTCTAATTTGTGTAATTAACTGCACCTCTAACTTACCTGTGGCACCTAACAGGTGTTGGCAATAACTAAATCACACTTGCAGCCAGTTGACATGGATTAAAATTGACTCAACCTCTGTCCTGTGTCCTTGTGTGTACCACATTGAGCATGGAGAAAAGAAAGAAGACCAAAGAACTGTCTGAGGACTTGAGAAATCAAATTGTGAGGAAGCATGAGCAATCTCAAGGCTACAAGTCCATCTCCAAAGACCTGAATGTTCCTGTGTCTACCGTGCGCATTGTCATCAAGAAGTTTAAAGCCCATGGCACTGTGGCTAACCTCCCTAGATGTGGACGGAAAAGAAAAATTGACAAGAGATTTCAACGCAAGATTGTGCGGATGTTGGATAAAGAACCTCGACTAACATCCAAACAAGTTCAAGCTGCCCTGCAGTCCAAGGGTACAACAGTGTCAACCCGTACTATCCGTCGGCGTCTGAATGAAAAGGGATTGTATGGCAGGAGACCCAGGAAGACCCCACTTCTTACCCCGAGACATAAAAAAGCCAGGCTGGAGTCTGCCAAAACTTACCTGAAAAAGCCTAAAACATTTTGGAAGAATGTTCTCTGGTCAGATGAGACAAAAGTAGAGCTTTTTGGGCAAAGGCATCAACATAGAGTTTACAGTAGAAAAAAAGAGGCATTCAAAGAAAAGAACACGGTCCCTACAGTCAAACATGGCAGAGGTTCCCTGATGTTTTGGGGTTGCTTTGCTGCCTCTGACACTGGACTGCTTGACCGTGTGCATGGCATTATGAAGTCTGAAGACTTCCAACAAATTTTGCAGCATAATGTAGGGCCCAGTATGAGAAAGTTGGGTCTCCCTCAGAGGTCATGGGTCTTCCAGCAGGACAATGACCCAAAACACACTTCAAAAAGCACTAGAAAATGGTTTGAGAGAAAGCACTGGAGATTTCTAAGTTGGCCAGCAATGAGTCCAGACCTGAATCCCATAGAACATCTGTGGAGAGATCTAAAAATGGCAGTTTGGAGAAGGCACCCTTCAAATATCAGGGACCTGGAGCAGTTTGCCAAAGAAGAATGGACTAAAATTCCAGCAGAGCATTGTAAGAAACTCATTGATGGTTACCGGAAGCGGTTGGTCGCAGTTATTTTGGCTAAAGGTTGTGCAACCAAGTATTAGGCTGAGGGTGGCAATACTTTTGTCTGGCTCATTTTTGGAGTTTTGTGTGAAATGATCAATGTTTTGCTTTTTGCTTCATTCTCTTTTGTGCTTTTTCATTTAAGACAAATTAAATAAAGATAATAATACCAAAGAATTTGTGTTTGCAATCATTTTCAGGAAGAAACTGAGTATTATCTGACAGAATTGCAGGGGTGTCAATACTTTTGGCCACAACTGTATGTGTGTATGTGTGTGTGTGTGTGTATGTCTGGGATTGGCATCCGCACCGTCGCAGCTACAGCCACAAAATTTGGCACAGTCACACGTCTGGACCCCGAGAGTGTCCTAAGCTATGTTGTGAGGCAAAATTTTAACCCCGCGCGTTCCAATTCACCAAACAATTTTGCCCCTGTCTACATAATGGGGAAAAAGTGTGTGCATGTCAAGCCCCGCCCCTTATTGTGATTTCATAATGCCCCTATCTACATAATGGGGAAACTGTGTGTGCGTATCAAGCCCCGCCCATCATTATGATGTCATAATGGTTGCCATGGCGACGCTGATGTCATCATAGGTTGCAAGTCCCGCCGCTCATTATGATGTCATAATGGTTGACTATGGGATGGAGGATGTGTGATGGGTATATGGGCACTGGACTATGGGATGGAGGATATGTATGACGAGTATATGGGCATGGACTATGGGATGGAGGATGTGTGACAGGTACAGTGGGGCAAAAAAGTATTTAGTCAGTCAGCAATAGTGCAAGTTCCACCACTTAAAAAGATGAGAGGCGTCTGTAATTTACATCATAGGTAGACCTCAACTATGGGAGACAAACTGAGGAAAAAAAATCACATTTATATATATATATATATATATATATACTAGCTGAAGAGCCCGGCGCTGCCCGGGCATACTAACTAAAAGTGGTTAGTTATAGCAAATTATAATTATCCTCCATCCCATAGTCCCGTGCCCATATACCCATCATACATATCCACGATCCCATAGGCCCGTGCCCATATACCCATCATACATTTCCTCCATCCCATAGTCCAGTCATATACCCATCACACCTCCTCCATCCCATAGTTCCATGCCCATATACCCATCACACATCCTCCATCCCATAGTCCCATGCCCATATACCCATCATACATATTCGCCATCCCATACTCAAGTGCCCATATACCCATCACACATCCTTCATCTAATAGTCCCATGCCCATATACCCATCATACACATCCTCCATCCCATAGTCCCGTGCCATATACCATCATACATATCCGCCATCCCATAGTCACGTGCCCATATACTCGTCATACATATCCTCCATCCCATAGTCCAGTGCCCATATACCCATCACACATCCTCCATCCCATAGTCAACCATTATGACATCAAAGTGAGCGGCGGGGCTTGCAACCTATGATGACATCAGCGTCGCCATGGCAACCATTATGACATCATAATGAGTGGCGGGGCTTGATACACACACACTTTTTCCCCATTATGTCGATAGGGGCAAAATTGTTTGGTGAATTGGAATGCGCGGGGTTAAAATTTTGCCTCACATCATAGCCTAGGACACTCTCGGGGTCCAGACGTGTGATTGTGTGGCTGTAGCTGCGACGGTGCGGATGCCAATCCCGGACATACACACATACATACATACATACACACACTTGAGCTTTATATATTAGATATATACAGTGTTACACCGCTCCGTCATACTCACCCGGCCTCTGCTTCCATGCCGCAGCCGGCCTCCGCTCCCACGCTGCATGTGCCATAGGCCGCGGCCTCGCCTCCCTGCTGCTTCTTTGCTCCAGCTGTGCCCTGACCCGGAAGCACCTTCGGACCAATGGCAGACCAGATAGGGCTATATCAGGCCACTTCCCCCTGAGGGAGGAGCCTGATCGATTGTTTTACCTTGCACACTGGGCCCTGCTTCCTCCTGTGCGCTCTACAGTCTCTCGGTGCCGTCCTCAGTGTTTCCTGCAGCAGCCTCGCAGCCTGTCTTCCGTGTTCGCCAACAGTTATTCTCAGTCCTGCTCCAGTGTTCCTGTTTCCTCCCTCTCCTGCATCTGGTGTTCCTGATCCATCCTGCTTCAGTCCTGCCATCCTCCTCCAGTCCTGCCTCCGGTGTTTCTGTTCCAGCCTGTTCCAGTCCTGCCGTCCTACTCCAGTCCTGCCTCCGGTGTTCCTGTTCCAGTCCTGCCGTCCTACTCAAGTCCTGCCTCCGGTGTTCCAGTTCCATCCTGCTCCAGTCCTTCCGTCCTCCTTTATTCCTGTCTCCTGTGTTCCAACTCTGTCCTGTCATCTACACTTCAGTTCCTCCATGTTCCAGTCTTAAGTCTTACTCCATTCCTGTCTCCTGTGTTCCAGCCCTGTTCTGTCATCTACGCTTCAGTCCCACTGTCCTACTCCAGTCCATCCTGAGCCGCCCCTCTCGGTACCGGCTACCGTGGTACTCAAACCCCTGGGCCTGCTCCTAACGGTCCCTGTATTGGGGTCGGTTCCACCTGGCAGCTCGCCCGGGGCCCCTCGGTGCCACGGTCCAGAGGGTCCACTCCTGGAAATTCTGGCTCCTGACCACCCACGCTAACATACAGTATATATATATATATATATATATATATATATATCACAACTAGTCATTTAAATAAAAGTATATGCATGTGCAAATGTAAATATAATTGTGAACTATACTAATAATTAATTTTGTAGAATAGGGAAGTTCCACTAGTATAGGTATACAATACTTAGAAAAACATAGACAGTTATAAACCCATAAGTAAGCACTCCAAAAAGTAAGAATAAGTATTTCCCACAGACTAATGAGGTAAAGATAAATATCACATGTTAAATACTAACATTAAATGAGAATCTCACGCACGTTTCACCAATGCTTTGTCTGGGGCGGTTAGTAGGAAAGTGAAGTAAGTATATTAAGAACTGGACAAACAAGCAACTTGGTTCCCATATGAAACAAATTAAGGCACTTGCAGTTTATCAAACATGTTACCGCTGCTATTCTCTACATATACAGTGCCTTGCAAAAGTATTT
The DNA here is from genome assembly GCF_039654945.1 of Dendrobates tinctorius. NCBI lineage: Eukaryota > Metazoa > Chordata > Amphibia > Anura > Dendrobatidae > Dendrobates > Dendrobates tinctorius. Next base: position 28,905,749 of record NW_027361779.1, on the reverse strand, counting down.
GGCGCCCTGGAACTTTTCAACCTTTTCCCACATATCATGCTTCAAACATAAAGATACCAAATGTAAATTTTTGGTGAAGAATCAACAAGTGGGACACAATTGTGAAATTGAACAAAATTTATTGGTTATTTTAAATTTTTGTGGACATTCAAAAACTGAAAAGTGGGGCGGGCAATATTATTGGGCCCCTTTACTTTCAGTACAGCAAACTCACTCCAGAAGATTATTGTGGCTCTCTGAATGATCCAATGTTGTCCTAAATGACTATTGATGATAAATATAATCCACCTGTGTGTAATCAAGTCTCCGTATAAATGCACCTGCTCTCTGATAGTCTCAGGGTTCTGTTTGAAGGACAGAGAGCATCATGAAGACCAAGGAACACAACAGGCAGGTCCGTGATACTGTTGTGGAGAAGTTTAAAGCCAGAATTGGATATAAAATGATTTCCAAAACTTTAAACATCCCAAGGAGCACTGTGTAAGTGATCATATTGAAATGGAAGGAGTATCATACCACTGAAAATCTACCAAGACCCCACCGTCTCCCTAAACTTTCATCTCAAACAAGGAGAAAGACTGATCAGAGATGCAGCCAAGAGGCCCATGATCACTCCGGATGAACTGCAGAGATCTACAGCTGAGGTGGGACAGTCTGTCCATAGGACAACAATCAGTCGTACACTGCACAAATCTGGCCTTTATGAAAGAGTGGCAAGGAGAAAGCCATTTCTCAAAGCTATCCATAAAAAGTGTCTTTGAAAGTTTGCCACAAGCCACCTGGGAGACACACCAAACATGTGGAAAAAGGTGCTCTGGTCAGATGAAACCAAAATTGAACTTTTTGGCATCAATGCCAAATGATATGCTTGGTGTAAAGGCAACACAGCTCATCACCCTGAACACACCACTGTCAAACATGGTGGTGGCAGCATCATGGTTTGGGCCTGCTTTTCTTCAGCAGGGACAGGGAAGATGGTTAAAATTGATGGGAAGATGGATGGAGCCAAATACAGGACCATTCTTGAAGAAAACTTGTTGGAGTCTGCAAAAGACCTGAGACTGGGACAGAGATTTGTATTCCAACAAGACAATGATCCCAAACATAAAGCAAGATGTACAATGGAATGGTTCACAAATAAACGTATCCATGTGTTAGAATGGCCAAATCAAAGTACAGACCTGAATCCAATCGAGAATCTGTGGAAAGAGCTGAAAACTGCTGTTCACAAGCAATCTCCATCAAACCTCACTGAGCTCGAACTGTTTGCCAAGGAAGAATGGGCAAGAATTTCAGTCTCTCGATGTACAAAACTGATAGAGACATACCCCAAGAGACTTGCAGCTGTCATCGCAACAAAAGGTGGCGCAATTAAGTTAAAGGGGCCGAATAATATTGCACGCCCCACTTTTCAGTTTTTGAATTTCCACAAAAATTTAAAATAACCAATAAATTTCATTCAACTTCACAATTGTGTCCCACTTGTTGTTGATTCTTCACCAAAAATTTATATTTGGTATCTTTATGTTTGAAGCATGATATGTGGGAAAATTTCCAGGGGGCCGAATACTTTCACAAGGCACTGCAAACGCCAGCGATCAAGTGACTGCTAAGTTACATCAGGACATGCCGGGAATGAGCGTGCTTGTGTAACGCCCCCATGATGCGAAGGTCACATGGATGGAATGTACCTCATGATCACTGCACCATCCATTAAAATGAGAGAATGTCTGTGCATGTGACTAATATGATTGCCATGACATGGAGGTCATGCAGCAAAGGTATGTCATGCGGCCACCCTGGAAGGAAGAAAACAAGCAAGTGGAAGTAACCAATCAAATTGCCGAGAGAGTGGCCATGTAACCATTAACTCAGGACTAGTGTTGAGCGATACCACCCGATATTGAAAAATATCGGATCTGATTGGATCGGACGATATCAAAAAAGTATCGGATATCGCTGATTCTGATTCCGGAAGTCCCATTCAAGTCAATGGAACAGAAATATCGGAATTAAAAAAAACCCTTTCTTTACTTGTAGTTTAATTCTACATGAAGAAAAACAACTCAGAATAACGTAGAATGTATTGGGGGAGGTGGAGGAGACATTAAAGGCATAGAGGTTTAGCCCAATCAAATGGAATAGCAGGAATAAATTTTTTTTTTAAAGATGTTCGGAGTTACAAAGATATTGACTATGTTAACCTTTTGTATATTTTGTTAGATATGTATGTTTCACTACTTCCATGCTCTTCACCATCTTTTTTACTTCTCCAACACTTTCCTCTTCATCATCCTCAGCAGCAGCATCTATTTTATCAACTTCTTCTTCACCTTATTCATCTTCTTCTTCTTCTTCACCTTCTTCCTATTATTCTTTTTTTTTACATTCTTCATCTTCTTCCTATTATTCTTTTTTTTTGTACATTCTTCATATTCTTCTTATTCATCTTCCTATTCTTCTTCTTCATCATATTCTTATTTGTGACAGGCATTCCTATAGTTGTTATCGATAAAAGTTTGAAGATTACACCTTCCGTTCTGCCTGTCACAAAAGATTTACAACAGGATTTGTCCGCGTTCAGTTTGGCCTGCAGCAGCAGGCATTTTCCAGGGGCACAACGAGAAGGAACGGACTCACCCCCATACACTGCTTAGTCTTCTTCTGCTTATAATTTAGATAATATCATTTGCTCTGATTTTTAGTCATGCTTAATGTTCTTCTGCTTTTGGTTTTTCTGCTTCTTGGTCTTCTGTCTCTTGTTGTTCTGCATCTTGGTGGTTGTCTTCATGTTCTTTGTCCCCTTGGTCATCTTCTTCAGGGTCATCTTTTTGGTCTTCTTCAGTGTGGTCTTCAGGGTCGTTATCTTCAGGGTCGTCGTCAGGGAGATCCAGAGTGAGAACCAAAAACCATTTCCACAAGCGTGAACTTTGAAAAGTAGCAGAAGGTACAAGAAGGCTGAGGAACTGCCGAGAACCAGCTGATGGTAATGGAACCCAGATGGGCAGCAGAAGGAACAAGAGCCAATGGTACAACCGTGGAACAGCTGACGGTGCTGGAACACGGTTACTAAGCAGGAGGTACCTGCTGACGGTACTGGAACCCGGATGGGTAGCAGAAGCTACCCCTGAAAAACAACGGTGCAAGGCCGCGAGCCGGCCGCAGTTACAGAAACACACAGTCCTACAGGGGGTGCTTGTGCTATTGGCACTACGGAACCAGCCTTTATTACCAGATCCCGCAGCCCACATAGGAAGCACCTAAACTGCAGGCACCATACACTCGGCTAACCCGACCGCAACACGACTGGACAACGTTTTGGTGGCAAAGTGACGTTGACACTACCCGGAAAGAGCAGGAGTGCTGGAACCAGGTTGGGCAGGAGGGAGTACCCATGCCAAAGACACTGCCGAGGACCAGCTGACGGTGCTGGAGCCCGGATGGGTAGCAGAAGCTACAAGAGTCAATGGAACTACCGAGAACCAGCTGACGGTGCTGGTACCCAGAGTGGCAGCAGAAGGAACAAGAGCCAATGGCACAACCGTGGACCAGCTGACTGTGCTGGAACACAGTTACTAAGCAGGAGGTACCTGTGCTACAAAGCACTACCAAGGACCAGCAGACGTTGCTGGAACTCTGATACCGAGAAGGAGGCACCTAGGCCAAAGGCACTGCCGAGAACCAGCTGACGGTATTGGAACCCGGATGGGTAGCAGAAGGAACAAGAGCAAATGGAACTAGCGAGGACCAGCTGACGGTGCTGGAACCCGGAGGGGCAGCAGAAGGAACAAGAGCCAATGGCACAACAGTGGAACAGCTGACGGTGCTGGAACCCGGTTACAAAGCAGGAGGTACCTGTGCTACAAAGCACTACCAAGGACCAGCAGATGTTGCTAGAACTCGGATACCGAGAAGGAGGCACCTAGGCAAAAGGCACTGCCGAGAACCAGCTGTCGGTGCTGGAACTCAGAGGGGCAGCAGAAGGAACAAGAGCCAATGGCATAACCGTGGACCAGCTGACGGTGCTGGAACCCGGTTACTAAGCAGGAGGTACCTGTGCTACAAAGCACTACCAAGGACCAGCAGACGTTGCTGGAACTCGGATACCAAGAAGGAGGCACCTAGGCCAAAGGCACTGCCGAGAACCAGCTGACGGTGCTGGAACCCGGAGGGGCAGCAGAAGGAACAAGAGCCAATGGCACAATCGTGGACCAGCTGACGGTGCTGGAACCCAGTTACTAAGCAGGAGGTACCTGTGCTACAAAGCACTACCAAGGACCAGCAGACGTTGCTGGAACTCGGATACCGAGAAGGAGGCACCTAGGCCAAAGGCACTGCCGAGAACCAGCTGACGGTGCTGGAACCCAGAGGGGCAGCAGAAGGAACAAGAGCCAATGGCACAACCGAGAACCAGCTGACGGTGCTGGAACCCGGAGGGGCAGCAGAAGGAACAAGAGCCAATGGCACAACCATGGACCAGCTGACGGCGCTGGAACACTGTTACTAAGCAGGAGGTATCTGTGCTACAAAGCACTACCAAGGACCAGCAGACGTTGCTGGAACTCGGATACCGAGAAGGAGGCACCTAGGCCAAAGGCACTGCCGAGAACCAGCTGACGGTGCTGGAACCCAGAGGGGCAGCAGAAGGAACAAGAGCCAATGGCACAACCGTGGACCAGCTGACGGTGCTGGAACCCGGTTACTAAGCAGGAGGTACCTGTGCTACAAAGCACTACCAAGGACCAGCAGACGTTGCTGGAACTCGGATACCGAGAAGGAGGCACCTAGGCCAAAGGCACTGCCGAGAACCAGCTGACGGTACTGGAACCCGGATGGCTAGCAGAAGCTACCCCTGAAAAACAACGTTGCAAGGCCGCGAGCCGGCCGCAGTTACCAAAACCCACGGTCCTACAGGGGGTGCTTGTCCTATTGGCACTACGGAACCAGCCTTTATTACCAGAACCCGCAGTCCACATAGGCAGCACCTAAACTGCAGGCACCATAGACTCGGCTAACCCGACCGCAACACGACTGGACAACGTTTTGGTGGCAAAGTAACGTTGGCAATCCCCGGAAACAGCAGGCGTGCCAGAACCAGGCTGGGCAGGAGTGAGTACCCGTGCCAAAGACACTTCTGAGCAGCAACTGGCGATGTTGGAGCCCAAGGTCAATCATGCAGCAGGCTGAAGCCTACTTGGATCGAGTAATAAATAAGATGTAGTGTGTATTTTGGAGGCAGCAGGAGACTTTGTCGTCCACACAGCAGGGGAGCAGCTGGCGTTACTGAACCCCACACTGGAGCATGTGTTTTTCTCTGTGCAGAGGGCACTTCCGAGCAACAACTGGCTGTGTTGAAGCCCAGGATCAATCATGGAACAGGCTGAGAGCTATTTGAAGCAAGCTTTATATCGGCTGTACACTACTAGTGTTGAGCGACTTTTGGTTTTTTAGGGTCGAGTTTCGTTTCATGAAACCCGACTTTTCCAAAAGTCGGGTCGAGCAAAATCGGCCGACTATAGGGAAAAGTCGTGGTCGTCCCGAAACACGAAACCCAATGTAAGTCAATGGAGAATTAAAGTTGGCAGTGAGAGGAGGACAGGAAACACACCAACAGTGTCCATTTGAATGCTAAAAGCATAAATTCTTGTTACTTTAGCTTGTCAACCTTAATTAACTTCATAATACTAGTTACGCACTGAAAAATGGGGGTTATTTGGCTACAGTTGTGGGGGGGAGGGCTGGCTCCAGGTTTTCGTGGGCCCAGGGCCAAAGAGCGCCCCTTTAACACATACCACAACTCATGATGCTCCGATACGGCAGATAAATAGCAGTATAGTACAATGAGAAATACTTCACTTCTTACATCTCATGACTGATATCCATTTTAAATTCTCCAATACCTCCAAAAACGGACAGTATATAACTCCATACAGTATTATGGCCAGCGCTTAGTGCGCTATACAGAGTAATGAGGCCCATATATTTCTCCATACGGAATCATTATTCCCATATAATGTTTCAAACCGTATATGATGAGCTTCACATAATGCTACAGTATATGTTGGTCCCAATGGATGAAGCTCCACTGTCTTATGGGCCCAAATAATGCTCCATATATAATGGGCCCCATTTCTACTGCTCTAGTGTATAATGGGCCCTGTAAATGCTGCTCCAGTGTCTGATGTCCACCTTTGGAATGCTCCAGTGTATGTTGGGCCCCATATATCATTCACCAGAGTATAGTGATCCCAAAAAATTGCTGTCCCAACATTGAAAACAATTACATAAGTCTCCTTGCTAGGGAATCCCTGCACTACTCTGAACTCCTTGTCGACCCCATCTTCCATCTCACTGCACTTGGCTGTTTAGGCCCTCCCACCGGCAGAGACACTTTTGCGTACTATGCGGTGCCCTGTGCCAGTGCCATCGCCCATGAGTATGCCCCCCCTCCTGCTCAAGGAACCTGCACTTTCATCTGCACCTTCCTCTTTGTCACCGTGTAAGGTGATATAGTATGCAGGAAGGGGAACCTGAGTTTCCTCTGGGTCAGATTCTGGCTGTGTAGAGTGCGAGGGGAATGTAGTGGTCTGGGTCAATGTACCAGCAGCATCATCCAGCAGTGGCTGGGCCTCAGTGCACTTGTGGCGTCCCCAAGAGTACGGTCACCACTGTGGCATTGCCTTCCTCCTGCTGCTCTCTGTGGTCGGGAGGAGGTAAGTTTGGGCACTCTGTGCAGGGAAGGGGAAGTGTGTGGACGTGAGAAGGGGAGCTGGAGGATGAGCAGAGTTAAGGCTCACTCCTACCTGGAGCGCATGGTCTGGATTCCGGTCTCCGAGTTTGTAGGGAGACTGACGTTCCTGCAGCAGAAACCGGGGGAAGTAGCAGCTATAAATGCTCTGTACCCAACTAAGGCTCGGAGGCCCCAGCATCGACGTGTGCGAGGCAGAAGGAAAAGGCTACAGCTGCCATACAAGTAAAGTCTGAGGAACATCTGTTAGACAGGAGACGTTTCAGTGAACCACGGTCCTGTGAGTGCTTCCCCCACAAGCACTAGAAAGGGGACGTTCAGGAAGGTACATGTTGGCGGAGTGTTGGAAGGGAGCTTTCCATTCTGGTCCCGGAGGTTGGCAGAGGTCCTGACCCGGAGGACACAGCACGGAGGCAGGCATCTGTCTAACCTGCAGACTGTGAGTAAAGCTTTGGAACTGCACGCTCTGGTGTCCTACAGTTATTCCAGCACCGCTACATCTGGGTACCAGCACCTACACCGCCTGTGCCTTTCCCCCATCACTACATCTACACTTCCCTGGGACTCCAGCTCCACCTGTGGGGAGCTTCACCATCTTTGCTGCACAACACCATCAGTCCCAGAGGATCTGCATGCAGTGTCGGCCTAACATCTATGTTGCCGAACACCACAGGTGGCGTCAAACTATCTATATAAACTCTTTACCATTATACCACGCCATTTACATGGGCGCCCAGGGCCACCGTCCGGGTCACCGCTGCTGTGACACATCCCACTGACACCGGCCCGGTACCGAGTTCCCCACAGCCCTGGGAGGGCGACCCATATGCCGACTGCTGATCGGGCGGCGTTATTCCCACGAACCTCCAAACAGCGTCCCTGAAGGCAAAGTTTTTGGTTTCCGGGGGCAGTATGATTGCAAAGCTGAACCTTAAAGGAATGTCCAAAAGGGCACCACCAGAAGTGGAGCCTGTGGCTTAATTGGACTGCACCCGGGAAACCACTACCATACAAGCTAGACAGATTGCAAGCTTTGTCGATTCTGTGTGTGGTGTGGTATGTCCGTTTGTAGTTGTGCTAGCGATTTCTCAGCTTTATTCTGTTAACGACCGAGACTCCGGCATGGCCCCGCGGTACGCGTCAAGCTGACTAGAGGGATACACGAGGCTGTGGCACGTGAGATCGAGCAATAACAGGTCTAGCATTCCAGTACATGTCCGGGGCTGCATGCACGCTACACTGAAAGGACCAGCTTTTGTCGCTTACAGGTGCAGATAACCTGCTGAACTCCGTTAGTGATGGGGATCTGGGATTCAGATTATTCCCTGCGAACGATGATTTCCCAGTAAGTTCAGGTCAACCACAATTCTGGAGTTAGGCCTAACCATCATTCCTGAAAAAATTACGTGTCCAAACCACAGGTGCTGTAGCTTGCTTAACAGCTCGGCAGCCGTTCTCAGGCCCAGTATGGATTCAACAACATTGTAGAAAGTTGATAAAGGGTACAGTTTCACCGGATAACACGTATATATGTAGCCTAGTTTACACATTAAAAATATATGTCAATAGATCAGGAGGCAGACTCTGATGTTCTCAGGCCCAGTATGGATTTGACCAGATTGTACAAAGTTGAGAAAGGGTACTTTATCACTGGATAGCAGGTATATATAGCATAGTTTAAACATGTAAAATCTCCATGTTCTCAGTATGGATTACACAGCAATCTAAAAAGTGGAAAAAAGGAAATGCATTTGAGGCGTACACAACCATATACTTTTGGTGTTATTTTTAAATCTTCATATATATTTCTGTCTCAGTAATACAGTCCTGCCTCTCCGCAATAGGAAATGAGATGCATACAATTAGTGACATAAAGGCTATTGATTGCAGAAATCTAGGAATTATTATTCACGGGAAAACTTCCGTCACAATTCTCATAGGCGATGCTGACCCTCAATTAATTTGTGTGTTGAGACAGTGAAAACATTTTTTTGTGAATAAAGTCTTGCTGTATCGCACTTCCGTTGATTCCATCACTGTTACTCATCTCAATCCAATTTTTATCACAGGGAGCGATGTAAATATGATGCTCACTGGCTATCATGATCTGTCACGTAACTTTGGAGTGCAAAAGACAGAAGCCACAGGCCGTAGGCGATTCTATATGATTGGCATGAGAGGGCACATTTTGAAATGTGCGCCGGAATGTCACACGTTTGTGAGTAGGAAAACTGTGAAAGCTGATGATAAACCACCACTGCATGTAATTGTGAGTCGACGTCCATAAGAAATGGAAGCCACTGATCATCTGGAGCTAGAGCCCGGCCAGCAGGACAGGGCATAGCTACATCTTAACCATCATCTTTCAGTTCAATCAATTTGTAGTGGCAGTCCCAGTGAAGGATTTGACAGCCCAGACTACACAGCGGAGGAGCAGGGAGAGGTAAACATTGCAAATACTGGGGCCCTGCCCAAGCAAGGGGGGCACACTCGTGGGCATCGGTACTGGCACTGGGCCCCTCATAGTACGGTGGTGTGTCTGACGGTGGGTGTGCACTATGAGGGACCCTATGCCAGTGCCCGCGCCCAAGAGTCGGCCTACCCACCTGTCCAGGGCAATGGCACTCGCATGGTTTTGTGCGCTAGGTGGTGACCCCGGCCATGGGGGGGCCGCCCACTTAGGGAGGTTTACAATTTGTCATATGTAGATGTGGGTCATTCAGCTGCTGCAAAAGGCGAAATAGGTCAAGTTTGCGGAATAGGAGGAGGACCAAAGCAAGCCATTTTTCTGGCAACCTATGTGTCATCAAGGGAAGGTGGGACAAAATCCTTGGAAACCCATGCATGGTTCATTTTAATGAAGGTTAGATCATCCACATTTTGGGTTGACAGACGGGTCCTTTTTTCTGTCAGGATTGATCCAGCTGCACTGAAGACTTTCCGATAGCACACTTGCAGCTGGGCAAGCGAGCTCCTGTAAGGCATATTGTGCCAATTCAGGCCAGGTGTCCAGTTTAGCGGCCCAATAGTCAAAAGGAATGACCTGTGCGGGAGAACATCGATATGGGAGGAAAAGTAGTTGTTAACTATAGTTGACAACTGCTGTCTCCTGTCACTTTCCATCGATGCTGTATTAACAGTTGTGTGAGCGGACTGTGAAAAATCAGTCCACAACATTGTCATGAAACCCCTGTCTCCAACGCCACTTCTGCTGTGTGCACCACGAACACCTCTGCCAAGCTGCCCCCGGCCCGTACGGCTCATGTGAGAACCATCACCGCTGCTGTGTGCTGGGAATGCCTCAACCAACCGGTTAACCAGAGTTGCTTGTTTAGTAGCCAATATTAGGTCAAGGTTCTCTTGTGGCATGATGTTTTGTAATTTGCCTTTATAGCGTGGATCCAGGATGCTGGCCAACCAGTAGTCATCATCGTTCATCATTTTGGCAATGCGTGGGTCCCTTTTTAGGATCTGCAAGGCATAAACTGACATGTGGGCCAATGTTCCCGGTGTCAATGATGCACTGCGAGTGCTCGGTGGAGGAGCACTTTCTGGCAAATCCACATCTCTCCAGTCACGCACAAACCCTGTACCAGACCTTGCCACGCCAACATTTTCACTTGCCCCAAGAGATGCATCCTTCTCCCCTAAGTAATCATCCCCATCATCATCCTCCTCCTCCTCCTCTTCTTCCTCCACCTCGTCCAGGAGAGGTCCCTGAGCAGACAATGGCTGAATGTCATCAAGGATTCCCTCCACCTCTTCCTCCTCGTTAACATTGGCTGCAGACGCCTGCTCCTTAAGGTGCGTCAAAGTTTGCATGAGCAGACGCATAAGTGGGATGCTAATGCTTAGGATGGCGTCGTCTGCGCTTACCAGCCGTGTGCATTCCTCAAAACACTGAAGGACTTTACAGAGGTCTTTCAGCTTCGACCACTGCACACCTGTCAACTCCATGTCTGCTCTCATAGTGCCTGGCCGTGTATCCTCCCACAAATGCATTATGGCCTGCCTCTGCTCACACAGGGGGACACCTCGTGTGCAACAGTGGCAGCTGCAGATGGAGTGCTCGTACGACTGCGCTCTGTGGATGAGCTTTCGCTTCTGGAGGAGGAGGAGGAGGGTCGAACGCCTACAGCCAACAGTTTCCTATACCGTGGGCTAGGCAGCACTGTCCCACCACTGCTGCCCCCTGTGGACCCTGCATCCACCACACTAACCCAGTGCGCAGTGATGGACACGTAACGGCCCTGGCCATGCCGACTGGACCATGCATCAGTTGTGAGGTGCATCTTTCCACTCACCGACAGCTTGAGTGCATGGACAATGCGGTCTTTCACATGATGGTGGAGGGCTGGGATGGCTTTGCGAGAGAAGAAGTGGCGACTGGGTAGGTCATAGCGTGGTACTGTATAGGCCATGAGTTCGCGGAAAGCTGCGCTTTCCACCAACCGATAGGGCATCATCTCTAACGAGATTAGTTTGGCAATGTGGGCGTTCAAACCCAGTGTGTGCGGATGAGAGACTGAGTACTTTCTTGACCTACTCATAGTGTCTGGGAGGGTGAGCTGGACTTGAGAGCTGCATATGGTGGAAGTAGCGGTGGACAGGGCGGACTGAGAGAGGGTTGATGATGGTGATGGAGTTGGTGTTCTTTCTGATGGCCTAGATTCAGTCTTTCGTTGATATAACAGTGGGATTCCCTGACTGCTGTGGCCTTGCAACGACACCTCAACATTTGCTGCTGTGCTAACCGGTGGGCTTACAGTGGGGGAAACAATGTAGCGTTCCTGACTACCTTCTTTGTGATCAGTTGCACATGTGGTACTTGAGGTTTGGTGTTGTGTCCACGCTTGCAAGTGCATGCTGGTTAAATGTCTAAGCATGCAACTGGTATTCAAATTTTTCAGATTTTTCCCTCGGCTTAAGGTCTTTGCGCACTTCTTACAGATAACCTTGGCCTGATCATGAGGATTTTGTTCAAAAAAGTGCCACACTGCACTCTTCCTACTTTGGCAGACATTTTGCGGCCTAGCACGCTGTGATATTTTGACCCTCTGGACAAGCTGTCCAGCAACTCTTTTGATTTTTGGAACCTGTCTTTGGAGTGCTCTGGGCCTGCCAGATAACAGCTGTTGCGATGTCGATGTCTGCTGTGGATGCTCCTCCTCCTCATCTGAACTATTGGAAGCAGCACCCTCTTCCCCCAATGGATGCCAATCTGGGTCAACAACTGGGTCATCCATCACCTCCTCTTCAATGTCATGTGCACCTTCCTCTGTGTCACCGTGTATGGTGGTATAGTGTGCGGGAAGGGGCACCTGAGTCTCATCATGGTCAGAATCTGGCTCTGTACACTGCGAGGACAATGTAGTGCTCTGAGTGAATGTACCAGCAGAATAATCTATCAGTGGCTGTGCATCAGTGCACTCCATGACAGATTCATCTTGGCCTGGATAATTCACCATTTCACTTGATAATCCAGGCATGGTATGTGAAAACAGCTCCATGGAGTAATCAGTAGTATGGCCTGCGTCATCCTTCAATTTTGGTTGGGGTGAAGGACACAAGGAAAGGTGTGGTTCATGAACATGAGCCTCCAATGACGACTCAGTGCTTTTATTTTTTACAACTTCAGAAGAGGAGGCGATACAGCTGGAGGCTGAGTCAGCAATGTAAGTCAAAACTTTTTCCTGAAGCTCTGGCTTTAAAAGCGGTTTGACAACTCCTAGAAAACTAAGCCTTCGAGGTCTTGTGGAGCCAGACGATGACGCAGGCCCAACACCTCCTGCATTCGGTCCTATTTTGCTTTTGCCACTACCATCAGATCCACCACCAACACCATCATTACCAGCTGCCAACCCCCGCCCAATTCCACGGCCTCTTCCACCAGCCTTCCTCATTTTTGGTAGAAATGTAGACAAAATCCAACAAACTATATAGTAATGTAAAACAAGGTACAAGGTGTCTATAGGACAGGGGAGATTTTGAATTTCTGCACACACTTGTGGACACTGGACACTTTTGGATTGTGTGAGGCCCACTGAATATCACAGCGCTATGTGACAGGCTCGATGTCGCAGGTGTGAAAAATGTCACTAGAGGATAATGGAGATTTTGAATTTCTGCACACACTTGTGGACGCTGGACACTTTTGGATTGTGTGAGGCCCACTGAATATCACAGCGCTATGTGACAGGCTCGATGTCGCAGGTGTGAAAAATGTCACTAGAGGATAACGGAGATTTTGAATTTCTGCACACACTTGTGGACACTGGACACTTTTGGATTGTGTGAGGCCGACTGAATATCATAGTGCTATGTGACAGGCTCGATGTCGCAGGTGTGAAAAATGTCACTAGAGGATAACGGAGATTTTGAATTTCTGAACACACTTGTGGACACTGGACACTTTTGGATTGTGTGAGGCCCACTGAATATCACAGCGCTATGTCACAGGCTCGATGTCGCAGGTGTGAAAAATGTCACTAGAGGATAACAGAGATTTTGAATTTCTAGAAAATTAGGAAGGGGAAAGGGAAATTTGTGCTCACCAAAATAGTCCTGTAAGCCGGTCGTGCCTAGGGATCAAATGGCTGACCACCATGTGTTGCAAACATGAAGAGAGAAGGAAGATCCGGCACTGGAGACTTGATAAAATCCACGATAAGTTTTATTCACATAATTTCATGATAAAACCATAAAGGGGAAAACAGACCCCCACGCCTGACGCGTTTCGAACCTTACACCAGGTTCTTCCTCAGAGACATGAAACAAAACAGTTCACAAAATGATTATAAACATTCCTAATCAGCAGAGGGACTCCACACATGTGTATAATCAAAGAGGTAGACAACTAAGCCCTCAAATCACTGGTGGAGTCACTCCCTTGCAAGAAGAAAGAAAAAAAAAAAAAAAAAAGGAAAAGACCTATACAACAATGGACAAGACATAGAATATATAAAAACATGTGCAATACACACGTATAAATGCATAAATACATAGCAACTGTCAAATGACAAACAACAAGAAAAAAAAAAAAAAAACCCCAAAAAAACCCCAAAAAAATAAATAAAAAAATAACCCCCCCCCAAAAAAAATAAATAAAAAACACCAAAAATCTCAGCACTCAATAGAAATACATAAGATCATTTCTATAATTTAGACCTTGCGGATATCGTGCATCAAGCGCAAGTATCCAGAAGGCTTCCCGACAGTGTAGTAAATGTTCCCAGTCACCCCCTCTGGGGGTTTCAATACCCGTTCTATTCCCTTAACTTTAAGACTGCATAAATTACCCTTGTGTATTTCAAGGAAATGTTTGGACAAGCCAGACACATTCCTACGACTGGACATAGACTCTGGATTAGAAGCGGTGATGTGCTCACTTAGTCTCCTCTTCAGGCTGCGTGTAGTACAGCCAATGTAATATAAACTGCACAATGTGCACTCTGCCATATACACTAAGTGTGTGGTGTTACAATTCATGTAGGTTTTAATTTTGTAGGTTTGTTGTGTACTAAAATTAACAAATTTATCTGTAATATCCATATAGCGGCACAAACCACACAATTTTTCACCACACTTATAATTGCCCAAGTAATTTAACCACGTAGGTTTAGTGCAATCAGACAAATACAATGAGGGGGACAAAAAATGACTCAAATTTTTAGCTCTCTTTGGAACACACCTATGTCCACCAGCCAATATCTGCGATAAGACTGGATCTTGATGCAGTAAGGGAAGATGTTTATTTATGATTTTAATAACACCCTTGTAATCTGAACTGAAAGCGGTAGAAAAAGTGGGAATATTTTTATTTTGATTAGTGTGTACCATGTCATTCTGCAATAAACTACTCCTAGTTTTGTTATCCACTTTCTTAATAGCCTTATTTAACATCCAGTTCTTAGAACCCCTTTTTGATAGCCTGGTGCAAATTTTTCGACGCTCGGATTCATAAAGAGCGTCATTAGAGCATGATCTTTTGGCACGGATTAATTCACCCAACGGTAAATTTCGTATCACATGTGGCGGGTGACAACTATCCGCATGCAATATGGCATTACCACTGGTATCTTTTCTATATAGGGAAGTATATATATTCCCCGTTTTGACATCTCCCATAATTTTAACATCCAGATATGTGGCACAAATGCCATGTATTTCGTGGGTGAATTTAATATTCAAAGAATTAGTCCCAATATACTCAAAAAACTTAAGCATGCCAGGAGAGGGAGATACATCACAACGATCAAACCACAATAGGATCACGTCATCAATGTATCTCCCCCACCACAATACATTGTCTAAATAGGAATTATCCATAGTATATATATATTTGTTCTCCCAAAAGGACATATATAAGTTGGCCAGAGTAGGAGAAAATTTTGACCCCATCGGGCAGCCACACACCTGAAGATAGCACTTAGTGTCAAATTTGAAAAAATTGGTGTTCAAAAGATGTTGTAACGCCATAATGATAAATTTTTTAAGATCAGAACTGAAATTACTTTCTTCAGTCAAAATGGTGGAAACAGCAGATAATGCCAAATCATGAGGTATACATGAATATAGAGCAACAACATCACATGTTATCCATGTGTGGTGAGGCCCCCATGCAACCTCCTGAAGTGCCTGCAGAAGCTGTTTGGTGTCTCTAATGTGACCTGGTGTTTTCAAAACCAAAGGTTGTAATTTTCTGTCTATCCACTCGGAGAGTTTTTCATTAACCCCTCCAATACCGGCCACTATGGGCCTGAAAGGTGGAGGAAACACGCCTTTATGAATTTTGGGTAAGGCGTGAAATACAGGACACACTGGTTTATCCACATATAAAAAATCAGCCATGCGCTTGTCCAATACTCCCAAAGCAAGACCCTCCTGCAAAATCACAGATAAACCCTGCTGAATACAGCTTGTAGGATCATTGTTGAGAGGATGATATGTATTAATATCAGATAACATGGATAAAATTTCATTGCGATATAGTAGTGAGTCTAGAATCACCACTGACCCCCCTTTGTCTGATTGGCGGACTACTATATGTTGGTTCTTACTTAGTAAATGAAGCGCATGCTGCTCAATTGCAGATAAATTCATACAAGACTGCACATCTGAATCCAACAGAGATTTAACATCACGTTCTATTGCCCTCTGGAAAGCATCCATAATGGGCACTCTAGATATCAGGGGATAAAAAGTGGGGTTAGATATCTGTACATTTGTGTCACATTGTACTGCTGTATGTTGATTTGTGTTCTCCAAACTAGACAACATGTCAAACAAAATTTGATCTCTAACAGGAGCAGCAAGTGGTAACAAATCAACATTGTTTGAACTCAAGGATGATATATCAGAAAATTGATTACCAATACCAGAATCAGGAGTAAAGAAATGTCTCTTAACTGTTAATAATCGCACGAATCGATTGACATCACATAATGTTTGAAACAAATCCCCTCTACATGTAGGAACAAAGGAAAGTCCTCTCTTCAAAACGCTCAGCTGAGCTTCACTCAGTATGGTAGCTGAAATGTTTATAACTGTAAACTCATCAGACGCAGCAATGTTACCGTTTATTTCCTCCAATGATTCACATTCCGCAGACCATATTGATGCTTTCTTCTTACGTCGACGTCCACCTCGCCTTGTTTTCTTTGATCGTTTTTTGCATGTGATGTTAAAGGTAACACCCGATTAGAGTCCATTGAACCCTCAGAAGTAGTAGGTGAATTAAAAGACTGTTCACATGAGGAAAAACTGACGTTGTTACTACGGAATGATTGATTCCTCTTGAGAATAGATCTAGGCTTATACGGAGTGAATTGTTTCCAAGCATAAACCATATTAGAGTCATAGTCCCTGCGATCACGCAGGAACTTATTTTTCTTGGACTTGGTAATGCCGCTTTCCAAATTATCAATATTAGCATGTAATCGTTCATAGCTCTTAGAAAATGTCATATGATCAGAAAATACATCCAACTTAGACTCCAAATCTTTGATGGAAGCTTCAATGTTGGTCAATTTGACAGATTCTTCCTCCACAATAAGAGACATTAGTTTCAAAGAGCATTCACTCAAAATATCATTCCACTTCTGTAGAAAGGTATCATTATAAATCACAGTCGGTACCTTTTTTAATCTCAAACCTCGCGGTATCATCTTATGACTAACGTATTTCTCAAGAGTCACTGAGTCCCACCAGGTTTTAAGGTGAGAAGTCATCTTTCTCTCCAACTCAGAGAAAAGTGAATGCATGTCCATACTAATCTTATCCTCATTATCAGAGGAAATGCCAAATAATTCATCAGCTTTTTTTCTTCTTAACAAGCAAGTTGCTGTAATATTTTTAGTCCCGGCTTGCATGTTAACAAATGTGCGGCTTGATGGGAGCACAGTTAGTCAGTATATTTAGAAAATTAGGAAGGGGAAAGGGAAATTTGTGCTCACCAAAATAGTCCTGTAAGCCGGTCGTGCCTAGGGATCAAATGGCTGACCACCATGTGTTGCAAACATGAAGAGAGAAGGAAGATCCGGCACTGGAGACTTGATAAAATCCACGATAAGTTTTATTCACATAATTTCATGATAAAACCATAAAGGGGAAAACAGACCCCCACGCCTGACGCGTTTCGAACCTTACACCAGGTTCTTCCTCAGAGACATGAAACAAAACAGTTCACAAAATGATTATAAACATTCCTAATCAGCAGAGGGACTCCACACATGTGTATAATCAAAGAGGCAGACAACTAAGCCCTCAAATCACTGGTCGAGTCACTCCCTTGCAAGAAGAAAGAAAAAAAAAAAAAAAGGAAAAGACCTATACAACAATGGACAAGACATAGAATATATAAAAACATGTGCAATACACACGTATAAATGCATAAATACATAGCAACTGTAAAATGACAAGCAACAACAAAAAAAAAAAACCCCCCAAAAAAAAATAACCCAAAAAAAAAAAAAAAAAAAAAAATGTTGTTTGTCATTTGACAGTTGCTATGTATTTATGCATTTATACGTGTGTATTGCACATGTTTTTATATATTCTATGTCTTGTCCATTGTTGTATAGGTCTTTTCCTTTTTTTTTTTTTTTCTTTCTTCTTGCAAGGGAGTGACTCCACCAGTGATTTGAGGGCTTAGTTGTCTGCCTCTTTGATTATACACATGTGTGGAGTCCCTCTGCTGATTAGGAATGTTTATAATCATTTTGTGAACTGTTTTGTTTCATGTCTCTGAGGAAGAACCTGGTGTAAGGTTCGAAACGCATCAGGCGTGGGGGTCTGTTTTCCCCTTTATGGTTTTATCATGAAATTATGTGAATAAAACTTATCGTGGATTTTATCAAGTCTCCAGTGCCGGATCTTCCTTCTCTCTTCATATTTTGAATTTCTGCACACACTTGTGGACACTGGACACTTTTGGATTGTGTGAGGCCCACTGAATATCACAGCACTATGTGACAGGCTCGATGTCGCAGGTGTGAAAAATGTCACTAGAGGATAACGGAGATTTTGAATTTCTGCACACACTTGTGGACACTGGACACTTTTGGATTGTGTGAGGCCCACTGAATATCACAGCGCTATGTGACAGGCTCGATGTCGCAGGTGTGAAAAATGTCACTAGAGGATAATGGAGATTTTGAATTTCTGCACACACTTGTGGACACTGGACACTTTTGGATTGTGTCAGGCCCACTGAATATCACAGCGCTATGTGACAGGCTCGATGTCGCAGGTGTGAAAAATGTCACTAGAGGATAACGGAGATTTTGAATTTCTGCACACACTTGTGGACACTGGACACTTTTGGATTGTGTGAGGCCGACTGAATATCACAGTGCTATGTGACAGGCTCGATGTCGCAGGTGTGAAAAATGTCACTAGAGGATAGCGGAGATTTTGAATTTCTGCACACACTTGTGGACACTGGACACTTTTGGATTGTGTGAGGCCCACTGAATATCACAGCGCTATGTGACAGGCTCAATGTCGCAGGTGTGAAAAATGTCACTAGAGGATAATGGAGATTTTGAATTTCTGCACACACTTGTGGACGCTGGACACTTTTGGATTGTGTGAGGCCGACTGAATATCACAGTGCTATGTCACAGGCAGAAATTGGCTAGTGTATGACAAACTACAAGGTGTATATAGAATTGGGCAGAATAGGAATCTCCCTAGAGTGTAGGTCTGTAAGAACGGAACAAGTCCTCGACTTATCCTTACAGAGCGACACACAGATAGCTTCACTGTGGCCGTGATAACAGCCGTTACACGGTACTGAGAGAGGAGCGTGCACGTACACGGCTGTCCGTTGTACGTAAAATTGTCAAGCTCCGTGTTTTTTAAGTATACGGACTGACACACGCTGTCTCTCTATAGTTTTGAATGTGATCAAACAGCAAATATATGTAACTTTTTGAAAACTAGACAAAACTTGAAGGTACAGGTCTGTAAGAATGGAACATGTCCTCGACTTATTCTTACAGAGTGACACACAGATAGCTTCATTGTGGCCGTGATAACAGCCGTTACACGGTACTGAGAGCGGAGCGTGCACGTACACGGCTGTCCGGTGTACGTAGAAGTGTCAAGCTCCGTGTTTTTTAAGTATACGGACTGACACACGCTGTCTCTATAGTTTTGAATGTGATCAAACAGCAAATATATTTAACTGTTTGAAAACTAGACAAAACTAGAAGGTGCAGGTCTGTAAGAACGGAACATGTCCTCGACTTATTCTTACAGAGTGACACACAGATAGCTTCACTGTGGCCATGATAACAGCTGTTACATGGTACTGAGAGAGGAGCGTGCACGTACATGGCTGTCCGGTGTACGTAAAATTGTCAAGCTCCGTGTTTTTTAAGTATACGGACTGACACACGCTGTCTCTCTATAGTTTTGAATGTGATCAAACAGCAAATATATTTAACTGTTTGAAAACTAGTCAAAACATAGAAGGTGCAGGTCTGTAAGAACGGAACATGTCCTCGACTTATTCTTACAGAGTGACACACAGATAGCTTCACTGTGGCCGTGATAACAGCCGTTACACGGTACTGAGAGAGGAGCGTGCACGTACACGGCTGTCCGGTGTACGTAAAATTGTCAAGCTCCGTGTTTTTTAAGTATACGGACTGACACATGCTGTCTCTATAGTTTTGAATGTGATCAAACAGCAAATATATTTAACTGTTTGAAAACTAGACAAAACTAGAAGGCGCAGCTTCACTGTGGCTGTGATAACAGCCGTTACACGGTACTGTGTGAGGAGTGTGCACCACTGTATGGTGTGAAAAAATGCACGCTCAGTACCTCACAGGACAAAAAAAAAAATTGGGATTGCTTTTAAATAGCAGTTTGCAGAGCAATGGGTAAACAGCAATGCAGCCGTCAGGAAGCCTTAGAAGGCAGCCTAACAACCAACACCGCTGATCCAGCAAAATATAGCCTCCACTTGCACTGCACACACAGTGACTGGTGTGTTGTACAGGCAAAATCGCTAGCAGCAGAAGTAGTTTTTGGTGTCTTCTTCCCTGCCTAACGCTCTCCCTACATAATCAGCAGCAGCAGCAGCTCTCCCTATTCTGAGATCAGCATGAGTAACATGGCGGTCGGCGTGCACGCCCTTTTGTACCCCCTGTGACGCCCACCAAAACAAGCCAATCACTTGCATGCCCTTCTGAAAGATGGTGGTGACCCCTGCCTATGTCATCACGTTGCCCACAGTGTCCGTGGATCCTGACTGGCTGAAAAAGGAGCGCAAAACAAACTTTTGAAACGTGACTTTGGCGCTTAAGTCGCCGACCTCGTGGCCGACCTCATCCTAGGGTCGGGTTTCGTTTCATGAAACCCGACTTTGCCAAAAGTCGGCGACTTTTGAAATTTTTCGACCCGTTTCGCTCAACTCTATACACTACTACTGATTGTAACCGTGCTCCACTATGGCCTCTGGCTCTACTGTCTCTAGTTTCTCCCTTGGCCTCCAACCCCGCCAGTTGCTGCTCTGAAGTGGCATCTGCACAATCCACACTTGTTCCTCGGTTACAGGGGCTCAGTCACGTAAGTTGATCACCTGATGTGTATCCGGCAAGGTCTCCTGCTCTGTCCACATTCCCACTACTAGTAATGGGAATGTGGACAGAGCAGGAGACATTGCCGGACACACATCTGGGGATCAACTGACGTGACTGAGCCCCAGTAACACATGCTTGATCCTGGGGTCCAACAACGCTAGTTGGTGTTCAGAAGCAAATGTCATCTGCAACAGTGTGAAAAAAGGACCACGCACTGCAAGTCTTGGGAGCGCCCGTTTTGGCTTTTGAAAGAGGAATGCTCCTAATGGGTGCCGAAGTGGAGGCTACAGGCAACCAAGTCTGCCCCCTCCCTCTCCCTCCTCTTTTGGCCATTCGGGGAATCTCTTCCTCAGAGCTGCTCCCACCACCTTCCTGTTCCTCACGCCATGATGGGTCAAGGACCTCATTATCTACACTCCCCTCTTCAAACACCTGCATCTCCTGGGTTGTCTCGCCAGCACCGTACGCACCAGAAAGTGGCACCTGAGTCTCGTCATCATCTGATGCGTACTGAGGTGTGCTGACCATAGACACTGGCCCACCTGCCTCTTTAAATTCAGAGGGACAAAGAAGTTGCGCATCACTGCATACTCCCTCTCCTTCACATTCTTGAATGTTGCTTGGCTGTCCCCCTCTTTCCAAGCCAACAGATTCAGAGAACAGGAGTAGAGACTGTGATGGCTCCTGTCCAGGGCTCTCTGACTGCCTGGGCAATTTGGCAGGTGGTGAAGAGACAGATGGTTGCTCTTCAGTGCTCTGGCCCTGAGAGGACGTGGAAGTCATTGAAGTCGATGCGTTAGCTGCCATCCATCCGACAACAGCTTCAATTTGTTCCTCCCGCAGCAGTGGGGTATGGCGAGGTCCTACAAAGCTGCGCATAAAGGACTGTTGCCTGCTAAAACTGGGGGATGCTGACTCACTGGTGCCCACAGCAGGCACAGAATCCCCACGTCCTCTCTCTGCAGAATCCCCACGTCCTCTCCCTGCTGAAACTCCACGCCCACGTGCCTTACTCCCTGCCTTCTTCATCTTGGTAGACTGATAAAGATAGGCAGAAAAGTACAAAGGGGGGCTTAGTGTGCTTATTCCTGGACAGCTGGTAACAGGTATAAGAAACACTAATTTTATGAAGTGTGTGTGGACTACACTTTAATAGGAGCTAATGTGGCCTACACAACTGTCAAATGGAGTGTTTGGTGAACTTTATTTTGTTTTGTTTTTTGAAAGAAAAACTAAAAGGATATGACCAAAGATTTGAAAGCGATAGTATCACTAACTTTTTGGAGCTATTACAATGCAGGAAGGTAACCTACAATGCAAAAGATGAGGCTCCAAAAAATAGGGTAATACTAATCTGGCTGCAGCTGAAGGGCACAAGCCAGAAAAAAGGCTCCTCTATCTACTCCTATATAGTGTTTGCAACCAACCAATGTAGATGGATACGGATGGATGCACACTAATAAGAGAATAAAAAATGAGCTGCAATAAAAGAAAAATGTGAGCTCATTTTCTCGTTCACCTTTGATGTCCGATGAACTCACTCTGCTGGTGAAAGGAGGAGGTGAAACTGATTTGGATGGGAGAAACCTGTCACCTGAACAGGTGGATTGCGATTGGACATCCGGAATCTCTGAGTGGATATAAGGCAGCCGACGCCCTGCAGGGTTGCTGGTGATTTCTCTGCTCTGAGCTCTGGCCTCCAGTCCAGTTCCTGTCTTCTAAAGCTAAGTTTTGCTCTGTTATTGTTCCATGAGATTTTGTCTGATTTGCTTAGTTTTGTGTTCTGCCAATCCCGGCTGGGGCTCTGCTGAATTTCCATTGTTGTCCCTGATCAGTTAATTCTCTTTTTCTCTGTCTTCAGAATATATCGGAATGCTGATATAGGGATTTTGAAGTCTAGTGACTTCAGGGCCGTTTTTCCTATCAGACGTGTTGGGACATTTTTGGTAGGGTTTTTGCGGATTGCAGCCAGCATCTTTTCTGTCCTTTCCTATCTAGTTAGTTGGGCCCCATTGTTTGCTCTGCCTGTCTTTCTGTCTGTGTTTGTGTTTTCATCTGTTTTGACCGACAATACATGCTGGGGGCTGTCTATTGCTTTGGGGTCTGCTCTGGGGCAGTTTAGATCTCCCCTTTCTTTCTTTAGGCTTATTTAGTTCTCCGGCTGTGAAGTGGTGTCTAGGACCACCGTAGGAACGCTCCACGGCTACTGTTAGTTGTTGTGAATAGGATCAGGGGTCTGCAATCCGCTAGCTACCAACCTCTCCGGTTTTCTGGACTTAGCTCGCATTTTTGTTTTTTCCTCCTCCGGTGACTCATTCATAACAGAAAAATATGTGTGAGGCAGTGACGCACGCTGAGCGGCCTACAACCAGACGCAGCTGCAGGACACACTACTCAGCGTGAGCTGCACTCACACACAGTCAGAGACCTCTCAGACAGCCGTGAACAGTGCAGATAAGTGGGCACTAGCACTGAAAGGCTGCAGAGAGGGTCCACTGTCTACTCCTATAGTGTTTGCAACCACCGTATATGGATTTGGATGGATGCACACTAATAGGAGAATAAAAAATGAGCTGCAATAAAAGAAAAATATGTGTGAGGCAGTGACGCATGCTGAACGGCCTACAACCAGACGTAGCTGAAGGACACACTACTCAGCCTGAGCTGCACTCACACACAGAGACCTCTCAGACAGCCGTGAACAGTACAGCAAACTGGGCACTAGCACTGAAAGGCTGCAGAGAGGCTCCGCTGTCTACTCCTATAGTGTTTGCAACCAACGTATATGGATACGGATGGATGCACAGTGCACATTAATAGGAAAATAAAAAATGAGCAGCAAAAAAATAAAAATATGTATGAGGCAGTGACACGCTAAGGGTGGTTTCACATTAGCGCTTTTTAAGCGCACGCACGGCCGGGGGTAGCTCCGCCCCCGAGCCGGCTCTCTGCCTGGCGTGCCCGCCCCTTGCTTGTAGCGCCGCCTCCTAGCGCACAGCGGCGCCTGCGATCGGCGCACCCTATCTTTAGCATAGGGTGCGCAGATCGTGCGCAGGCCGTGCGCTAGTTGCGCTTTGACCTGCGCTGCGCACTTTTGACGGTGCGCCGTGCGCGCCAAAATCAAACTTTTCGGATTTTGGCGCGCACGGCGCACCGTCAAAAGTGCGCAGCGCAGGTCAAAGCGCAACTAGCGCACGGCCTGCGCACGATCTGCGCACCCTATGCTAAAGATAGGGTGCGCCGATCGCAGGCGCCGCTGGGCGCTAGGAGGCGGCGCTACAAGCAAGGGGCGGGCACGCCGGGCAGAGAGCCAGCTCGGGGGCGGAGCTACCCCCGGCCGTGCGTGCGCTTAAAAAGCGCTAATGTGAAACCACCCTTAGCGGCCTACAACCAGACGTGGCTGCAGGACACACTACTCAGCGTGAGCTGCACTCACACAGACCTTGCAGACAGCTGTGAACACTGCTGCAAGGCAAAAGAAAGCTACAGTGGTGGATTATGTAGCCTGGGTAAAGCACACTATGATTGTGAAAATCGCTATCTCTAACTGTCCCTCACAGTCTTGAACAGCAGCCTGTCCCTAACTGAATTCACAGCAGAGTGAACCAGAAATGGCGGCTGCGGCGGCTTTTATAGTGCCTCATGACATCATTTCAGCAGCCAATCACAGCCATGCCATTAGTTAACATGCCTACATGCCTAACAGGATGTGCCCACACTTCTGAGGATTGTCATTGGCTGAATCAAATCAAACTGGCTCATAGCATTATGGGAATTCCGATTCCGGTATTCGATATGCTAAAAGTATCGGAACTCAGTATCGGAATTCCGATACAGTGAATATCGGCCGATACAAGATACTTGCGGTATCGGAATGCTCAACACTACTCAGGACTACAGTTCATAGATTCACAGATAGATTCTATTTCATTAAAGGGTACATTCGGCTACGGGTCAGTGAAGAAATCATCAGAAAAAGACCAAGATAAATGAAAAAAATGTTTGATGGTCAAAATGTGGTACTAAGTAACTAGTGAACAAATGATGAATATGTGAATACTAAATTATAATTAAATCATGAATAATATGCAAAGAAGTGGTGAAGTGTGATTTTAAACGAGCATGTGAATAATAAAAATGTGGAAATGATGATAATGTAATTGTGTAAAAAAATAAATAAATAAAAATAAAAATTTGAAAACAATACACAATGTACACACATACATTTAAGAGCCCATGCATCTATAAAGAAAACTAAAATTAAAAATAATGATAATATTGAAAATGATAAATGAGACAAAAATATGTGAAAAGAAGAAAAGAAAGGTAGGGATAAGGGGAAGGGCAGAGGAAAATTTTGAAGGGAATATATGTGTAGAAAAATCACATGTAAGGCTACTTTCACACTTGCATTTTTTGTGGTACTTTTTTGTGCACACAAAAGCATGAAAAAAATGCATACAAACGCATACAAAAGCTACATTTTTTCCAGCATTTTTATGCGCATGCAGGAAAAAATGCAGCTTTTTTATGTGTTTGTATGCGTTATTAGTGCGTTTGCATTTTTTTGCCCATTGTTTGTCCTCATCCAAAAATAAATCTAGATCAATCTTGCAACACACACGACCAATGGGACGTCAGTGGCGGTGTGGTATGTTAATATATAGACCCTGTGTACAGTATTCTTCACATTTGCTTGATTTTTCTCATGTCAACATGGATCTGCGCTGGAAGAGTTTTCACTTCAACTTGGATTTGGACATCGCGATGGCTAGGGCATAGGTAGGTGCTTGCCATGATTAAAGGAAGAGAGAGAGACAGCGAAGACGGCAGCGGCGGCGTATGTGGATACAACCAATTGTTGAACTCCGGGAGTGCCGTGGGGCGTACCACACCCTCTACAGTGAGCTACAGGCAAACCCGGAGAAATTTACAGATTATATCCGGATGTCCCAAGAAAGCTTCAGGTATTTGCTTGCTTGTGTCCAAGAATCCATCCGGAGACAGGACACACAGCTCCGTCGTGCAATTCCTCCTGAGGAACGGCTCCTGGTGACATTACGGTACATAATATTTAAAAACCAAGGAGTGGGGTGATGTTTTTTTTTTACATGTACTATTCAAAACCTGGGCTAATTATTTTTCCTGAATGTACTAATTTTTTATTTTATAGTTTTAAAAAACCATATAGAGAAATATTAATTTTACTTCTTTCTCTGTTTCGCAGATTCCTGGCGACTGGAGAGACCCTATCTTCACTACACTTCCAGTACAGTATTGGAATCTCTACCTTGTCTGGAATTGTTGCGAACACCTGCCGGGCTCTCTGGAATGTTCTTTGTCCCAAATTAATGCCCCTGCCCCCCGCTGAAAAGTGGATGGAAATTGCTGACAAATTCTGGACAGTCTGCAATTTCCCCAACTGTTTGGGAGCTGTTGATGGTAAACACATACGGATCATCAAACCCAAAAGAACTGGATCTGAGTACTATAATTACAAAAAGTATGATGCCGGATGTATGTTTGTAGCAGTGGACATTGGAGCATTTGGACGTGGTAATGACTCCCAGGCTTTTAAAAACTCAGACATGGGCCGGAGGTTGTATGGCAACCAATTTAATTCCCCTATGTCACGGCCTCTTCCCCACACCGAAGCTCTGCCACTGCCCTTTGTAATAGTTGGGGATGAGGCTTTTCAAATGTGCGCAAACCTACTGAAACCATATTCCAGCCGTGACTTGGACCACACCAAAAAAATCTTTAATTACAGGCTGACCAGGGCCAGAAGAACTGTAGAGTGTGCTTTTGGGATTCTTGTCTCCAGATGGCGAATTCTCGGCACAACTATTAATCTTAAACTTGAAACAGTGGATGAGGTGGTGAAGGCGTGTGTGGTTCTATATAATTTTGTGATGGCTAAAGAGCACCCAACCTTTGAACTCGATGATGCTGCTCCTAACCCATTGCCTGAATTCACTCACCACCCTCTCAGGTCATCCGTTGAAGATGGCCAAGTGAGGGACCAATTTGTGGCCTACTTTATCTCTGATGTAGGACGGGTGCACTGGCAAGATGAAATGGTGTAAAAATGTTTTCGTGTGTGTATGTTAATAAAAAAACCTGTTTTGATACCAGTACCGAGTGCACTATGTTTTTTACACTCCAATAAAATAAAAAAACTTCCCACGTATACCTGTGAATTCATGATGTTCTCACACCTGGGCAGGTAAAGACACATATGAGTTAAACTGCAGCATCGCTAGTCTGCGTGAAATATATCGGTACGTAAGCAACGCTGCAGGTTAAATATGATATGTGTATTAACCAGGCCATGATTCATAAATAGTTATGATTAGAGTTGAGCGACTTTGGTAGGATCGGGTTTCATGAAACCAAATTCGTTTCAAATGAAACTGGTCCGACTAGTGGAAAAAAAGTCGGAGTTTCGTTCAAAACCCGACCCCAATGCAAGTCAATGGGGAATAAAAGTCTGCATTGAGTGGATTAATGTAATCCGCTCAATGCCGACTTTTATTTCCCATTAACTAACATTGTGGTAGGGTTTCGAATGAAACCCGACTTTTTTTGCCCGAGTTTCACCAGTTTGTGTTTCATGAAACCAGATCCTAGTCGGTCAACTCTAGTTAGTATACTAGGCCTTGGTATTTAACATATGACGTGTATTTTACCCATCAGTGGATTCAACACACACATAATCCCCCTTGCCTAGTATCACAATAAGTTAAATGAGGATGGTAAAAACAGCCAATCCTCAAAACACTTTTTATGACACCTTGCAAAGTTTAAGGTGCATTGTGTGTACGGCACAGTGTGTGTAGGCGCCGCCAAAAACATTAATCAAACTTTGTTATGGTGAACCAGAAATTTAAATTTATTTTTAACCAAAAAAATATAAAAAACTTTATTTTTTCTGCGTTTGGGGTCAGATGGTGGCAAGTTAGGGGTGTGCAGTGAAGATGAACAGCTTATAGTTGATGAAGGTGTTCTAGGGGAAGGGGCAACAAAACTTGTGGGGGAAGGGAGTCCAGTTATGGGAATGGAACTAGACACACTAGGAGGAGAGGACAGAGGTTCATCTACAGTGGTCCTAACTGTTTGTCTCCTTAAACTGGCCTGCCTGGACCTACTTGGGCCCAATGCCCACCTTGATTGTTGGTGCCGCCTGGAACTTTGGGCAAATAAGGAATGTGGGTCCCCCGTCTGCTGCTGTGGCTGCTGCTGTGCCTGCTGCTGTGCATGCTGCTGCTGCTGTGGCTGCTGATGCTGTGGCTGCTGCAGATGCTCTGTCTTGGTGGTGGCAGTGCTCATCCTTGCAGGAGGACTGGTGGCGGCAGTGATGGTCCAGGCTTGCGGGGTGGTGGCAGGGCTACTACATGTTGTAGTGTTTGCGGCAGGGCTGTTCCACGTTTGAGGAGTGGTTACTGTGGCTGTGCTCCAAGCATGCATGGGGGTGGCGGTGGTGCTCCAGACAGGAGCAGCGCTTGCCATGGTGGTGTCGGTGAAGTGACCAGCAGCACTCAGACTTGTGGTGGTGTAATGGTGAGTGTCCTGGCTTTGAATAGAGGTGTCCGTGCAGTGGTATGCAGCACAAGTCGGTAGTGAGGTGAAGCGAGTCAATGGTGGCACAGTTGGAAATGACACCACTGACTGCTGCCCGTACCAATTATGCTGCATAGCCTGCAAGAAAGCATTGTTGCAGGCCTCCAGCACACTCAACTGTTGCTCAGGACTAAGGTGTTCCACCATGCCTTTTTCAATCTTACTAAAAAAATGGTGCGCTGGTCTTTTGAGGTCGGCCTCCAGATGGTCAAGGCGCTGTTCGACAGACTGGAAGCGGTGTTCCATGTGGTTAAAACCAAGTTCCATGAGTGAAAAACCGCTTTCCACTCTGTCTGACAGCGACTTGAGGCTGGCATTAAAGGCCTCGCTCAAGTGCATAAACTCGGGCAAGACATTCCTGTCCAAGGCCCTCTGCAACTGGCGGGTAGTGCCCACATAACCAGTGGCAGAGACCTGGGACAGGGGAACACCTGATGGACCAGCTTCCTGGTCACCAGCTGTCTTGGTGGCTGACCTGCAAGGTGCCTCCTGGCTGTCGGATGGCTGGGACGGGTCAGAGGACGTCTGATGAAGGACCGCTCCAGGGCCAGGTTGCAGGGTGCTGCTCCAGGTGCTGTGGAAAAAAGGAAAATCATTACTATCATGCCTTTACAAGAAGTATCAGCTGTGGATTAGAAAAACACAGATTAATAAAAATAAAAACCCAAAAATTATAATACTTACGATCTGGTGGCAAGGACCGGTCTTAGGAATTGCAATGCTTGATAGTACCGGTATCTTGTTCTTGTCCTTGACGCAGAACCACTGAGAACCTGGCCCTCAGCACGAACATCACTGTTGAAGCGGTCCTTGATCGAGCGCCAACGTGTTCAGACTTTGTCCACTGTTGGAAAAACAAACAAACAACATTTAACAATTGTGTATGATGAACGACATATGCTATCACTATACCCAACAGTGCCATCAAGGACAGAAGTCATTACGGCACAATACAGCAATACAATACCCAAAGCAGTCACTGTTGAGACAGATAAGGCCTCTTTCACACATCAGGTTTTCGCCGTCAGGCGCTTTTGACAAAAACCGGATCCGGCGAAATGCAATGCCGGATCCGGTTCCCCCCCCATTGACTTGCATTTGCGCCGGATCGCGCCGGATGGCCATGCGTTTCATCCGGTTTTCGCCGGATCCGGCAATGTGTCGCGATCCGGCGTCTGGAAAAAACGGCTACTGTAACGTTTTTTGTCTCCGGCGAAAAAGCCGGACACGCCGAATCCGGCGTGTCCGGCTTTTTCATACAATGAAAGCCTATGAGCGCCGCAATGCGCCTGATCCGTTTTTTTTGGTCTGAGCATGCTCAGTAGCTCTGCCCACAAGACATATATAAAAGCAAGACAGTGGGACCCTCAGCCAAACCCAACATGCCACCCAAGAAAGCAACCAAGCGCAGGAGAAGGCAGGAGACCACTGCAGCACCATCAGCACCACCACCACCCCAAATGGAGCAGCAAATGGAACATGCTGAGGAGGGGAGGCCAGCAGCAGATGAGAGACGGTAATTATCAAATCCCCCATTCCTCCAAACTAGGGCTATTGAATATCAAGATATTCATTGGCCCTTTGTTTCTCTTTATTCAACAGCCGCCCAATAGATGCAGCAGCAGCAGCAGCAGCAATGGCAGCAGCTGAAACACCACCCACAGCCATGGAGTCTGGCCACCAGGAAGACAGCACATCATCTTCTGGGAGCCCTCCCTCGCATCGTCAGCGTTTGACGGTAAGTTTTTATTTAAAAAATCCATCATCTCTGTAATATATGTCTATTCATTGCCTTTTATTTCAAAACAGGAATCACAAGATGAAGAGGAGCTCCCAGAAGAAGAAGGAAGGGGTGGACAGACACCTGGAGTGGGCTCACAATTGGTAAGTTTTTGGCATCAAACGCAGAAACACAACATCACACTACACACAACACATAGAAAACAATGTTCTGCAGACCACACACAGCAAACAAATGCCAACATCCAAAGACCTAACATTTTTTGTTTTCTTCTCTAGTCTTCCCAATCTGGTGCTCGGCCAAGAGGTCCTCGCAGTGCCTCCCAGGGTCGTCGGCTACAGCAACGCGGCGGTCACCAGCATGTAAGTATAAATATTTTTGCTTTGTTTTTTTGGCTTTTTTATTTTATTTCTTTGGTGGAGGCTAATTATGTTATTTTTGTCTTTTTCTTTAACAGCCTTCACAGCGTGCTCCCGACTCTGACGGTGAGGATGGAGGACTCGATGTGGACCACCTCATCGATCTCGTCAGAGAAAGGGAGCCGCTCTGGAATATGGCTGACCGCCGCCACGCTGACCTGATCGTTACCCGACGACTCTGGGAGGAAATCTGTTCGCTCCTTGTGGACCGCTGGGAGGACCTCGATGCTCGGGCCCAGATTAAAGAGCGTAAGTATATACAGTACCGGTTGCTTGATGTAAACCAGTGTTTCCCGAACTCCAGTCCTCGTGGTCCCCACGGATCATGTGTTCAGGATTTCTATTTACTATGGAAATCCTGAAAACATGACCCCTGGGGACCATGAGGACTGGAGTTTGGGAAACACTGATGTTGTATACTAACCACTCCTTTCTCGTTTCAGGGAACAGAATTGTGAAGCGGTGGCAGTCTGTGAGGGATCGGTTCAAGAAGGAGTTCAATAAAGAGATGCGGGCCCCGAGTGGATCTGGAGGACGCAGGAGCAAGTACAAGTACGCCCAAGCCCTGTCGTTCCTCCGGGATACAATGGTCACCAGAAGGTAAATATTACACACCACATGTGACAAAAAAATGTTTAGATGTAAATTTTTTTTTTCAGCCAGGGCCATACCATGTCACTATTTTAATTGTTTTTTTTTCTTTTTATTCCACAGCACGGTGAGCAGCACTCGGGAGCCTGCACGATTGAACCCTTCTGAGGCGATCCCTGAGGAGACCGGCACCGAGGGACACTTCGACCACCCCGGTACATCTGCACCTTCCCAGCCTTCCCACACATTCGACCCATCTGTCCCATCCACCAGCACAGGAGCATCGTGGCCGCCTACATTACATGAAGCTGCTGGTGAGGAGATCGCTTTCCCTTTACCCCACCCTTTTGCCACCTCTAGTACACCTGCGGGTACTGGGTGGCAGCGGCAGAGGGGTCAGGAAAAGACTTATGCGCCAGAGTTCTTGCATCTGAATGCATCTTTCCAGAACTGTCTAAAAGTCTTGTCAGAGCAAATCTCCGCAGGCTATCAGCAGATCAACTCCAGCATTCTGGAGGTGAAGACACTTCTGCAAACCATGCATTCAGAAGCAAGATCTTCACCAAACCACACCTTTTTCAGGTCTGTTGTGGAGCGCATGGAAACGCTCTCTCCTGCCCAGCAGATGCATGTAATTCTTTCATGCCACGCTGCTCTCCAGCAAGTTACCTCCCAACCTCCTCCTCCCACCACAGTAGTTCCTCCACCTGCACCCCCTCCAGCTACTTTCCATCCTCCCCCTCCTATTACATCTACACCCCCTCCAGCCACTTTCCATCCTCCCCCTCCTATTACATACCATCCACCTCCCCAGCACCAGCAACCTCCCCAGCACCAGCAACCTCCCCAGCACCAGCAACATCCCCAGCACCAGCAACATCCCCAGCACCAGCAACCTCCCCAGCACCAGCAACCTCCCCAGTACCAGCAACCTCCCCAGTACCAGCAACCTCCCCAGTACCTGCAAACTCCCCAGTACCAGCAACCTCCCCAGTACCAGACATCTCCCCACTTCCAGCCACCTGCCCCGTACCAAACTCCTTCCCCGTACCAAACTCCTTCCCCATACAACTTGCCATCAACATCATCTGCTCCTACAGTCCCTGCCCAACCCTCCACTCCACCGCCCACCACCTCTTCTGCCTCCCACATGTCCACCCATTCTGTAGCTTTTTCCACACCTTCACCTCTAACTGTTCCTTCCCCACCACGATCCCAGTCCTCTCTCCACACTCCCAGTGTCGAAGTGTCCCGCAGCCCCTCCAGCAGTATTTCCACCCCACACTACACAGATTTATAATATGTGTGTATTTTAATAAAAAAGACCAGTTTTATGGTTTCAAAGCTTTATTAAAAAAGTTTATTAAAATTTAAAAACAGTTTACTAAAAAAAACATTTTTCAATAAAAGTTAAATTATTTTACACTGGTTGTCTGTCATTTTTTTCTGCGGCCAAAAAGGTTAAATACAGGGTATTTAAAAAGTAAAATGGTATTCAAAACTAGGTATATAACTGTGGGTAAATTTTAGCTTTTTGCCACAGTTGTGTTCCTGGTTGTGTTTGAAGCAAAGTATTTCACCTAAAAAGTTGTGTTTATTGTTGGTGATTTCCTAACAATGTACACAACTTTTGTTAAAAGGTGAAATACTTTGCATAAAACACAACCAGGTACACACCTGTGGCCTAAAGCTAAAAATAGTAAGACCATGACAAGATAGCCAACTTTGGTTGGCAAAGGTATATACTGTTGGTACAGAAGGTACATAATTTTGGTTAAGGGCACAAATCTTTCACACTCTGTCATCCTGCCAGTGTACTCTGCCTTGAGGTGACATAAAGTATAGTGCAAAATTGTCCCTCATTACTGAAACCGTCACAGAACTTCTAGTGGTAATGTCATGGTAATCTTGCAAGGTGGTTTCTTCAGAGGTGTCCTCAATGGAAATGGGTTCCTTGCAGATAACAAAATTGTGCAGGACCACGCAAGCTTTGATCACCTCGTCAACAGTTTCTGTCTTGAGGTTGATCGCAGTCAATAGGACCCGCCATTTGGCTGTCAGAATACCAAAGGTACATTCAACCATTCTTCTTGCTCTTGTGAGGCGGTAATTAAAAATGCGTTTTGGTCTTGTCAATCCTCTGCTAGAGTACGGTTTCAAAAGGTGTTCTGACAGCTGGAAGGCTTCATCCCCTACACAGACAAATGGCATAGGTGGACCAGATGTTTGCGGCAGCGGTCTAGGTGGTGGGAACTGGAAGGTGTTTCCATACAGTTTACGCCCCATGGCAGACAGTTTGAAAACTTGAGAGTCATTGGAGCGGCCATAGGCCCCAATATCAACCGCAATAAATTTGTATTCCACGTCAGCGATGGCCATGAGGACAATTGAAAAATATTTCTTGTAATTGAAATATTCCGATCCCGATCCAGCTGGCTTTACAATGCGGATATGTTTCCCGTCCACAGCGCCCAAGCAGTTGGGAAACTGACATATCTGTTGAAACTTGTCAGCAATTTCAATCCACCTCTCTGTTGTGGGCTCTGGTAAAAACTCTTCAACTAAGGAGTCCCACAGTGCACGGCATGTGTACTTCACAATTCCAGATATGGTGGAAATCCCGAGTCTGTACTGGAAATGCAGTGACGAAAGGGATTCTCCAGTTGCAAGAAATCTGTGGGGAATTAAAAAACAATAAATTAGTTTTAAATCACAGCATTACATACCAAAACTGAGCTATAACACTTGGAGATACAAACTACCACCAACAAGATTGCAGTGAAAGTGTGCTCTGATGCGATCACATCCAATAAATGTGGCTTACCTTAAAGTCACCATCAGACGCTCTGCGGGTGAAACAGAGAAGCGGCAATAGGTGTCCGCTTTTCTTATGAGGTGTGCAATGCGCTCCACCAAGTAATCAAAATTCTCCATTTTCATCCGAACATATCCAAAAAATTTATCCGGGTTTCGTCGAAGGTCCATGCAGAGTGTAGAATAGACCCCACGCGTCATTCTCTTGGCTGTGATGGGGTGGATCCACAAACGTCGTCTACGATGCCTGATGCGCTGCTGTCTCGCTCTCTCCTTCTCCAGAACAATCACCCTCAAACGATTCGCCTCCGCTATAAAATCCGCCAAATTCTTCAAAATATTTCCAATGACAACATCCATCTTCGCCAGTAACTTGCTCTTCTCTCCAACCTGCACTTTCTCCTCTACAACCTGTCAAAGAAGGGCTGTAGGAACATGCTATATATAGTTTTCCAGTAGCCATTCCCGTTCGGAAGGCCACAAGGGTCAATTTTAAAAACCGGATCCGGCGTAATCCGTCGAAAAACGGATAGAAAAACGGATGAACCGGATGAGACGGATCCGGTTTTGTCTGTCAAGAAAAAGACGGATCCAGCAGAAAACCAGATCCAGTACATCAGGTTTTACAAAACATTTGCCGGATCCGGCATTCCGGCACGACGCCGGATCGCGCCTGACGCCGAAAACCTGATGTGTGAAAGTAGCCTAACACTGTTGAGTTTCATGCTAGAATATATCTAGCACGAAACCCAACAGTGTCATCAAGGACAATAGTCACTGCGGCACAATACAGCAATACAATACCCAAAGCAGTCATTGTTGAGCCAGATGACACTGTTGGGTTTCGTGCTAGAATATATCTAGCATGAAACCCAACAGTGCCATCAAGGACAATAGTCACTGCGGCACAATACAGTAATACAATACCCAAAGCAGTCACTGTTGAGCCAGATGACACTGTTGGGTTTCGTGCTAGAATATATCTAGCACGAAACCCAACAGTGCCATCAAGGACAATAGTCACTGAGGCACAATACAGCAATACAATACCCAAAGCAGTCACTGTTGAGCCAGATGACACTGTTGGGATTCGTGCTAGAATATATCTAGCACGAAACCCAACAGTGCCATCAAGGACAATAGTCACTGTGGCATAACAGAGCAGGGAAATACTTACTAAACGCCTTTTTGGAGGATGCAGTGGCGCTGTCCCAGCCATCCATCAACGCTGCAGCCACCTCATTCCATAGCCGCCGGGTCACCACATTGTCCTTGTACAGCCGGTCACGGCTGTCCCACAACGGGGCACGCTCCTGGACCAGGCGGATAAGGTGCTCATTATCCAGGTAGACATCTTCTTCCCGTTGGGGAACCTAGACAAAACACATTCATTAGAATACTCGAATTTTGTGTGAATAAAAAGTTACAAAAAAGATCCAGAAAAGAGAAAATATAGAAGATAAAAAATAAAGAACATTACAAATCATTTGATACTTACATTCCGTATCACCACCGGGACTTGGCTTGGCTGCTCATGCTTTTCGCCCTCACTAGTCGCGTCTGCAGAAGATGACGATGTCTGAAAAAAAAACAACAAATGCTAGAGATTGTGAGAAGCAGCAGATATACTTACCAAATGCACGAAAATAATCACCTCACGGTCTGCTTGCGTCAGTTCCTGCCGGGATGGTGAATATTCCAATTCCGAAGACATACTGCATGTATAAATAATACAAAGCATTAGTCCATATACAATTTAAAAGGACAGGCATACATTTTTAGATGTAATAATACTCACATTCTGGCCACTGAAGCTGGAATTGAAAATGGGGTCTTCTTTTGCAGTCTTTCTGCTCTACAGGCTGTCTCTATAGTTAAGGTACAGTGCTGGCAGACACCTCCTTTTATATAGACATGAGGGTATTTTTGGTGGGGATTTTTATAACTAGTCTAACCAGTGGACACCAAAAAATGCATGCGCAAAAAACCGCATACATGCGCATACCAATGCGCACGTATGCGCACCCATAGGCCACAATGGTCATTTTTTGCTCAAAACGTGCGCATACGTGCGCATGTGTTTTTTTTAAGCAGCTGGCCAGACCAAAAAATACAACATGTAGCGTCGACGCACACCATAAAAAAAGCAGCACATGAAAAACGCATATGTGCTCATGCCAACGCGCACATATGCGCACCCATGTTAAATATAGGGGGAAAATGCATGCGCACGTATGTGCAAAAACGCAGCGCAAAAAAGCGCAAATGTGAAACCAGCCTTAAATCTAAAAAAAATATGAAATATGCAAGTGTAGGGAAAAGAAAGAGGAGAAAATAAAAATGAATAATTTACAAAACTATATCACAAAATTATTAGTGAAAATATTGGTGGCGTAAATTATACCCAAGTAATAAAGGACCAAATTATTGTGCTCCAAAGTATTAGTATTAGTATAGAATGACTTTCAAGAGTAAAATATTTTCTTGCCGAAAGGTAATTATGTGATGAGTACATGGGGAATCCTCAGTCAAAAGAAAAAAAGAGGAAGATCTTTCCAGAAATAGATAAGAAAACCTGAAAATAAGAAATAATATCGGTAATTACAGAGTAGTCAAAAATTGGCCAGTCTTGGATGAAGAAGAAAATTTGGTGAAAATATTATATATAACTAAGTTTAAAAAATAACACACACAGAAAACAAATAACAACCTGAAAAGTTAAAAACAAAATTATAACAATAATACTTAAAACCAACCAAGTTGAAATGAATACCCGGAGGGATAAATTAAAGGAGAAAATCGAAGGATTATTGACCACACGATCTATGAGCAGAAAAAGTTAGATTCTGATATATTTTTATAGTTTTTGGCAGGAAACATTTCTTCAAGAAAATCTTCTCATAGAATCATAGAATCATAGAATCATAGAATCGTAGAGTTGGAAGGGACCTCCTGGGCCATCTGGTCCAACCCCCTGCTCAAAGCAGGATTCGCTAAATCATCCCAGTCAGATGTCTGTCCAGCCTCTGTTTGAAGACTTCCATTGAAGGAGAACTCACCACTTCTCGTGGCAGCCTGTTCCACTCATTGATCACTCTAACTGTCAAAAAGTTTTTTCTAATATCTAATCTGTGTCTCCTCCCATTCAGTTTCATCCCATTGCTTCTAGTCTTTCCTTGTGCAAATGAGAATAAAGTTGATCCTTCTACAATGTGACAGCCCTTTAGATATTTGTAGACAGCTATTAAGTCTCCTCTCAGTCTTCTCTTTTGCAAACTAAACATTCCCAAATCCTGCAACCTTTCCTCATAAGACAGGGTTTGCAGACCGGTCACCATTCTGGTCGCTCTTTTCTGAACTTGCTCCAGTTTGTTGATGTCTTTTTTAAAATGTGGTGCCCAAAACTGGACACAATATTCCAGATGAGGTCTGACCAAAGAGGAGTAGAGGGAAATAATGACTTCACGTGATCTAGACTGTATGCTTCTGTTAATACATCCTAGAATTGCATTTGCCTTTTTTGCTGCTGCATCACACTGTTGACTCATATTCAGTCTGTGATCTATTAGTATACCCAAGTCTTTTTCACATGTGCTGTCACTTAGCCCTATTCCTCCCATTCTATATATGCTTTTTCCATTTTTATTGCCCAGATGTAGTACTTTGCATTTCTCCCTGTTAAAAACCATTCTGTTAGTTGCTGCCCACTTCTCCAGTTTATTTAAATCTTTTTGAATCCTCTCTCTCTCTTCTCTAGTATTAGCTATCCCTCCTAGCTTTGTGTCATCAGCAAATTTAATCAGTTTACCCTCAATTCCTTCATCTAAATCGTTGATAAAGATGTTGAACAATACAGGGCCCAGGACAGAGCCCTGTGGTACCCCACTTGAGACATTCTTCCAACTGGATGTGCAGCCATTTACGACCACTCTTTGGGTCCGATCACTAAGCCAGTTATGAATCCACCTAACAGTTGCCTTGTCCATTCCATACTTAATCATTTTTTCAATAAGGATTGTATGAGAGACTTTGTCAAATGCTTTGCTGAAGTCAAGATATACTATATCTACAGCATTTCCTTGATCCACCCAATCAGTGATACCGTCATAGAAGGAAATTAAGTTAGTCTGACATGACTTATTAGTTACAAACCCATGCTGACTCTGTTTAATCACTTCATTCTTATCCAGGTATTGACATACATGTTGTTTAATAATTTGTTCAAGGATCTTTCCTGGTATAGAAGTCAGACTCACCGGCCTATAGTTACCTGGGTCCACCTTCTTCCCCTTTTTGAAGATAGGAACAACATTTGCTCTTCTCCAGTCTTCTGGCACTTCTCCTGTTCTCCAAGAATTTTCAAAGATTATAGAGAGGGGTTCAAAAATTTCTTCTGCTATCTCCTTCAGTACTCTGGGGTGTAATTCATCTGGACCTGGAGACTTGAATTCATTTAGGCTAGCTAAGTGTTTCCTCACTATCTTCCTGTTTATAGATATCCTGGATTCTTCTATTCCCTTAATAGGACAGTGAATAACAGTTGATGTTACATTTCCTTTCTGAGAGAAAACAGATGCAAAATAGGAATTTAAAAGTTCAGCCTTCTCAACATCCTGTCTTACCATTTCATCATTTTCATCCTGTAAAAATCCTATAGCATCTTTGACTTTTCTTTTACTTTTGACATATCCCCAAAATCCTTTATTATTGCTTTTGACATCTCTTGCAAGCCTCAATTCATTTTCAGCTTTAGATAATCTGATTTGTGCCCTGCAGGTTCTGCAGACAGCATTATATTCTTCTTTAGATATGCCTCCCTCTTTCCATTTTATAAACATTTTTTTCTTCCTTTTTAGCATGTGCTTAAGTTCTGTGTTCATCCATCCTGGTTTCCTTAACTGCTTCCTATTCTTCCCTCTTTTCGGAATTGTTAACAACTGTGCTTTGAGAATTTCATTTTTCAAGATTTCCCATCCTTCCTGGACATTTTTGTCTTTAAGGATATCCAGCCATTGAATCCCACCAATTCTCTTTCTGAATCCCTTAAAATCTGCCTTTCTGAAATCTAACCTTGACGTCTGAGTCTTCACAGGTCTTCCGCCTCTAGTTATCCAAAATTCTAAAATAGCATGGTCGCTACCTCCTAGGGTCCCAGCCACTTTTACCTCCTCAACCATTTCCTCCCTGTTTATAAGGATTAGATCCAAGGTAGCAGTTCCCCTTGTTTTCTCCCTTACCTTTTGGAAGATAAAGTTGTCAGCAAGAGAGGATAAGAATTTCCTTGACCTGTTAGTTTTGCCTGAGAGAGATTCCCAACAAATGTCTGGATAGTTGAAATCTCCCATGACAACTATGTCATATTTTTTGGAGAACTTGGCCATTTGATGCATAAAGAGTTCATCCATAGCTTCAGCTTGCACAGGCGGCCTGTAGTAAATGCCTACAATGGTGTCCTTTCCATTGTTCTGTCCTTGTATTCTTACCCAAACAGTTTCCACAGAACTCCCAGTCTCTGAAGCTTCAATCTCTGTGCAGATATACGCGTTTCTAACATACAATGCGACACCCCCTCCTCGTTTATCAAGTCTGTTTCTTGCAAATAAGTTGTATCCTTCTAGTCTTGTATTCCAATCATGTGTATTGTCCCACCAAGTTTCAGTGATTCCAATGACATCATATTTCTTTTCCTGTGTTAGTAGTTCCAATTCTCCTTGTTTGTTGCCCATGCTTTGTGCATTAGTATAGAAACATTTTAGTTTGTGATTGGTTTCTCTTTCTCCAATATTTTTATTAATTAGATTCTTTCGTCTTTGTTCTCAAATGAAACAATAGATTATATCTTCTACACATCATCAGAACAACAGGCACTTGTTATTCCAAAGGAACTATTGCATGAGCAAGCAAATTATTCAAATAGCAAGTATCCATGTAAGGCCTGTTTCACACTTCCGTTTTTGTGTCCGCCAAACGGATCCGTTTCCGTTTTTTTGACGGAAACTGATGCAAACGGATCCGTTTTTAAAAAAACGGATCCGTTTTTTTGACGGATCCGCGGTAACCACTAATGGAAGTCTATGGGACAAAAAAAACGGATCCTGCAAAAAATGGCGGATCCGTTTTTTTACGGAAACCAACGGATTTTGACGGATTTGAAAAAACGGAAGTGTGAAACAGGCCTAACCTCTTACCTAAGTAAAAGAAGTTTGCCCATTTTTATATTTGTCCATCTGTGGATATTTTGTCAAACTGGTAATGCAAGATCTTGAACAGATCCCCGAGTCCCTTACGAGGGATAGCTTATCTCCATCACGAAGAGTAGCCCTCAAAGAGCTACAACAGATGAAGGGAGTGGTAATCAAGCCCTCCGATAAAGGAGACAATGTCGTTTTGTGGCCGTTTGACATGTATGAAAAATAAATGTTTAAAGAACTTCACACAATGTCAACTGCTACAAAAAAATGATTTTCATCCCAGTCGCAATTTACCAATCCCAATTACATGACCTTGTCATGAGAGCAATGGAGTATGGGATATTATCCAAAAATCAGCCTGATGGCTTAATATTAAAAGATCTGACCATTGCAACCATCTAACTTTTGCCCAAGATCCATAAATATATGACTTAATAATGTCTGTGAGCCACTATGTAAACTTGTAAACTCACTGACTTTTACTTAAAACCTCTTGTTGAAACTCTCC
This sequence comes from Dendrobates tinctorius, assembly GCF_039654945.1. NCBI lineage: Eukaryota > Metazoa > Chordata > Amphibia > Anura > Dendrobatidae > Dendrobates > Dendrobates tinctorius. The sequence goes on along the minus strand of NW_027361779.1, from coordinate 28,865,024 downwards.
CTTTACTTCATTAGGGATACTGATCATATGCTCCTGAAATTGTATGGTCTTCACATTGAGAACAATATGTTATTGGTCACCTGTGATGTCGAGTCACTTTACACCTCAAAAACACAGATCTTTCTTACCAAGCCAGTCCCTTTAATGCATCAGGTTCACTTCTGGGGCAGATAAACTGATGATATCCTGCTAATTTGACAAGGCCCCAGAAATGAACTTGATATGTTAATGTCTTCTTTGAATAGGAATGGTTACAACATTAGACTTACATATGGAATGGATCCAACATAGTTGGATTTTCTGGACATCTCTTTTAAAATGGTTTAACAGGGATTTCTACAAATGGAAATACACAGGAAAAAGACTGCAGAAAATACTTTACTAATTTTCTCTTCACCTCACCCATGACATCTCTCGAAAAATATACCCACAAGATAATTCCTACTTGCCTGACGAATTTGTTAAAGTGAACTGTCATACAGTCAACAAGAACTACGTCTGACAAATTGGTTCAAAGAGTATGTCTACAGTACAAGATGCACTGGACGAGATGAAGCTCATGTTAGACGAGCTAAATGAACTGACCTTTTAATAATGAAGAGAAAATTAAAAAGGATTCCAATATAGCCAGATTTATAAGTGTTTAAAACTCTCATAAGGATTAGGTACGTGAGATCCTCCTTAAACACTGGCCTATTTTAGTGTGTGACAGAACCTTATGGAAACATCACCCAAACACCCTTCCATGTCTTTCAGGAGATCTTAAAATATTTGTGATCTAGTGTTCCATAGCCACCACCAGACCAATAAACTTTCATATGTGTTTGATTCATGAGGTCCAAAATGGGTCAGCTCCCCTTGTAGCCACTGCGCTGCATGTCCTAACACGGTCCATGACATGTATTTCCAGTTTTTTTCGGGAACAAGGACATATAAAATTACAAACTAAATTTTAGCACAAGTGGTGTAATTTACTATGTGACATGCCTTTGTAAGAAAATATACGTGGCTATAACAACAAGGGAGTTTAAACGAAGGGACAGCCAACACATACGTGACATCCAGATAGCTAAGGATGCAACCACCTATTTGGATTTGAAACCTATATGCAAACATTTATGGCTTGTCTATGGTTGTGATGAGATATAACTATTAATACGGGGCATAGACCATATTTTACTCTCCACCAGGGGCAGTGATTTGAAAAAACGTTTTGCACAGAAACAGGAGCACTTCATCTGCAAATTAAAGACACAGAACCTACCGCGACTAATCAAACATGGTTCATTTGCCCCTTTTTAATAAGAATGTAACTTTTTCCTGCCCATGAATCATGTGATCAGTATTCATTCTATTTTGTTCCTTTAATTTATCCCTCTGAGTGTTCATTATGACTTGGTTAGTTTTAAGTATTATTGTCAAATTTTTTATTTTTAATGTTACTTGTCATTATTTGTTTTCTCTGTATTATTATCTTGTAAATCAATTTCATTCATTATCTATTTTTTTCACTACTTTTTCTCTTTTGTCTATGACTGGCCAATTTTTGACCACTCTATATTTGCCTATATTATTTCTTATTTTCAGATTTTCTTATTTATTTCTGGAAGGATCTACCTCCTTTCTTTTGGCTGTGGATTCCCAATGTACTCATCAAATAATCATCTTTGGGTGTGAAAAGATTTCACTCTTGAAACTTATTCTATAATATTATTAATACTTTGGAGCACAAAATATTTTTTTTTATTAATTGGGAATAATTAGTATTACCGATATTTTCATTAACAGTTTTGTGATACATTTTTGTAGCATATTTTTCAGACCACAAGCCCCACCTAGATTTCATGAGGAGGAAAATAGAAAAAGAATTGAAGCAAAAATGTGTTCATGGTGCACTATTATGGGGGGTATTGGCTGCTGACACTGTCACAGGGGTAATGTCCCCCAATTCTGTGCTAATATCTCCCATCCTGGTATATATATATGTCTCCATCCTGGTACATATGATACCCATTCTGGAATATATAGGCACCCATTCTGTTATACATGACCTCCTTGTATATGACTCCATCCTGATATGCATGGCCCACCCTTCCTCATCCTGGTATACATTTCCTACCATCCTGGTATACATGTTGCCCATCCCCATCCAGGTATACATGGTCCCTCATCCCCATCCTGGTATACATGTCCCTCTCATCCCATCCTGGTATACATGGTCCCATCATCCCCTTCCTGGTATACATGGTCCCCTCATCCCCATCCTGGTATCCATGCCCCCCCCATGCCATCCTAGTATACATGGCCTCTATCAACATCTTGGTATATATGACCCCCATAACACTGCACACATAAAGAAAAATTAAAAAATGTATAGTCATATGTTAAAGTTTGGGCACCCCTATTAATGTTAACCTTTTTTCTTTATAACAATTTTGGTTTTTGCAACAGCTATTTCAGTTTCATATATCTAATAACTGATGGACTCAGTTATATTTATGGATTCAAATGAGGTTTATTGTACTAACAGAAAATGTGCAATCTGCATTTAAACAAAATTTGACCGGTGCAAAAGTATGGGCACCTCAACATAAAAGTGACATTAATATTTCGTAGAGCCTCCTTTTGCAAAAATAACAGCCTCTAGTCGCTTCCTGTAGCTATTAATGAGCTCCTGGATCCTGGATGAAGGTATTTGTGACCATTCCTGTTTACAAAACAATTCCAGTTCAGTTAAGTTTGATGGCGCTGAGCATGGACAGCCCGCTTCAAATCATCCCACAGATGTTCAATGATATTCAGGTCTGGGGACTGGGATGGCCATTCCAGAACATTGTAATTGTTCCTCTGCATGAATGCCTGAGTAGATTTGGAGCAGTGTTTTGGATCATTGTCTTGCTGAAATATCCATCCCCTACGTAACTTCAACTTCGTCACTGATTCTTGCACATTATTGTCAAGAATCTGCTGATACTGAGTTGAATCCATGCGACCCTCAACTTTAACAAGATTCCCGGTGCCGGCATTGGCCACACAGCCCCAAAGCATGATGGAACCTCTACCAAATTTTACTGTGGGTAGCAAGTGTTTTTCTTGGAATGCTGTGTTTTTTAGCCTCCATACATAACGCCTTTTTGTATGACCAAACAACTCAATCTTTGTTTCATCAGTCCACAGGACCTTCTTCCAAAATGTAACTGGCTTGTCCAAATGTGCTTTTGCATACCTCAGGCGACTCTGTTTGTGGCGTGCTTGCAGAAGCGGCTTCTTTCGCATCACTCTCCCATACAGCTTCTCCTTGTGCAAAGTGCGCTGTATTGTTGACCGATGTACAGTGACACCATCTGCAGCAAGATGATGCTGCAGGTCTTTGGAGGTGGTCTGTGGATTGTCCTTGACTCTTCTCACCATTCTTCTTCTCTGCCTTTCTGATATTTTTCTTGGCCGGCCACTTCTGGGCTTAACAAGAACTGTACCTGTGTTCTTCCATTTCCTTACTATGTTCCTCACAGTGGAAACTGACAGGTTAAATCTCTGAGACAACGTTTTGTATCCTTCCCCTGAAAAGCTTTGTGGAATAATCTTTGTTTTCAGATAATTTGAGCGTTGTTTTGAGGAGCCCATGATGCCACTCTTCATAGGAGAATCAAATAGGAGAACTACTTGCAAGTGGCCACCTTAAATACCTTTTCTCATGATTTGATACACCTGGCTATGAAGTTCAAAGCTCAATGAGGTTACAAAACCAATTTAGTGCTTCAAGAAGTCAGTACAAAGTAGTTAGGAGTGTTCAAATCAAGAAAATGATAAGGGTGCCCATATTTTTGCACCGGTCAAATTTTGTTTAAATGCAGATTGCACATTTTCTGTTAGTACAATAAACCTCATTTGAATCCACAAATATAATTGAGTCCATCAGTTATTAGATATATGAAACTGAAATACCTGTTGCAAAAACCAAAATTGTTATAAAGAAAAAAGGTTAACATTAATAGGGGTGCCCAAACTTTAATATATGACTGTATTACCTATCCTCTGCTTCCTCACAGCGCGGCGTTCTGTGCTGATGCCACCACCTGATTTCAGCATGTTAGCAATAGAGATGAGCGACTATGTTCAGAAAACAATCGCCAAACACAAATTCCTCACGAATATGGTACATTCAGATTTGTGATAGGTAACACGAGCATTATTCTTAAAATCGGAAAAAGTCAGTAACATTCAGTAAAAGATAGAATAAAAGCTCGTTATTCAAGTACCGCCTTCAGTGAAATCACAGCATGACAGGTTAGAATAGAAAAGATAGAATAGGTATATACGCATAGAATATATATATACAGCTCTGGCAAAAATTAAGAGACCACTGCACAGTTTTATAAAAATCAACTTCTCTACATGTCTGATAGCCATTCAATTCCAGTGTCAGTTGAATTCCAACCAGAGTACACCTCATTCTACTTAATGTGCTTCTGATTAGGTGATCACCTGAACCAAATCTTATTTAACCCCTTAATGACCGCCAATACATCTTTTAACTGACCTGAGATATAAAAGAATAGCATCCCCACACAGGTGACAATCAAGCAGCTGTTGACTGTACACTATAGCTGACAACTTGCTGTATCAGCCATGGTCATTGTTGGCATCGGCCATATCTGTTTAACCCCTTAGATGCTGCTGTCAATAATGACTATATCATATAAATGGTTAAAAGAGTGTGGAGGCTTCCTCTTTATCCCCATCAACACCCTGAGATCATGATTGTGTAGTTCTGATGTTTGCCATGGCAGCTCATAGCTAAATAATGGCCTTAGAGTCTCACTGCTATAGTGGCCTGTTCAGACGTTACTGACATTTAGGTGGTAAAAATACACTCTTTCATTTCTATCATGCCACTTTGTATTAATTCCTGAAAAGCACCTGAAGGGTTAATAAACTACCTGACAGCAGTTTTCAGAATGTCAGGGGGTGCTGTTTTTAAAATGTTATCACTTTTGGGGGTTTTCCAACATGTAGGACCCTCAAGTCACTGCAAACCTGGATAGGTCCCTAAAAATATAATTTTGTAAATTTCCAGGCAAAAATGAAAAATTACTGCTACATTTTTAAACCTAAAATGCTAACAAAATAAAATAACATTTTACAAATTGTGCTGATGTAAAGCAGGCATGTGATAAATGTTATTTATTAATGTTTTGCTATGGTATGTCTATCTGAATTAAAGGGATAATCTTTCAAAGTTTGAAAATTGCTAATGTTTTTAAATTTTTGTCAAATTTCTGATATTTTTTATAAACAAACACAAAACATATCAATCTAAATTTACTATTATCATAAAGTAAAATGTGTCACAAAAAAACCCCTAAAAATCACTGGAATTTGCTGAAGCGTTCCAGAGTTATTACCACATTAAGTGACACTGGTCAGATTTTTAAAATTTGGCTCTGTCACTAAGGGGTTAATGAAGAAATTTTTTTTTCTGGCAAAAATTAAGAGACCACTGCAAAATTTTCAGTTTGTCTGATTTTTCTCTTTATAGGTATATTTTTTAGTAAAATAAAGTATTTTTCGCTTTATAAGATGCTCCGGAATCTAAGAGGCACCCCAAATTTTGAGGAGAAAAATAAGAAAAAAATATTTTTTTTAATAAAATGGTGGTGCTTCTTATAATCTATGCGTCTTATTGCTTACCGGGGGTGGTGGCTGCGGTGAAGCGGGGTCCCAGGGTCGCTGCTGGAGGCAGGAGTGGGGTGATACTGCATGCCGCAGGAAGGGATGAGAGCGTGCTCCGATGTGCAGCGCGCTGCCAGGGGATCTTGTGCTGCTGCCAGGGGATCTTGTGCTGCTGGGGGTCTGTGCTGCTGCCAGTGGGGCTTGTGCTGCTGCCAGGTGGACCTGTGCTACTGCCAAGGGGGCTTGTGCTGCTGCCAGGGGAGATTGTGCTGCTACTGGGGGTCTGTGCTGCTGCTGGGGGTCTGTGCTGCTGCCAGGGGGGCTTGTGCTGCTGGGGGTCTGTGCTGTTGCCGGAGGGGCTTGTGCTGCTGCCAGGGGGGCCTGTGCTACTGCCAGGGGGGCTTGTGCTACTTCTGGGGGTCTGTGCTACTGCCAGGGGGGCCTGTGCTGCTGCTGGGGGTCTGTGCTGCTGCTAAGGGTCTTGTGCTGCTGCCTCTGGGGGTCTATGCTACTGCGAGGGGGGCTTGTGCTGCTGCCAGGGGGGTCTGTGCAGCAGCCAGGGGCTCTACCGACATTTACCAGGTGTAGGCCGCAGGGGTGTCCGGTGTCTCCAGGTGTCCGGCAGTGCTATGGGTGTCTCCGGGTGCCCAACCGTGTCTCCACGTACCCAGCAGTGTCTCCGGTTCACATCCTGGGGCTATGACAACATTTTGCGACAGGCCAGAGCCCTGGGGCTCTCTCTCGGTTCCCTCTGTATTGACTCCGGCAATAGAATCATAGAATCATAGAATCATAGAATCGTAGAGTTGGAAGGGACCACCTGGGCCATCTGGTCCAACCCCCTGCTCAAAGCAGGATTCGCTAAATCATCCCAGTCAGATGTCTGTCCAGCCTCTGTTTGAAGACTTCCATTGAAGGAGAACTCACCACTTCTCGTGGCAGCCTGTTCCACTCATTGATCACTCTAACTGTCAAAAAGTTTTTTCTAATATCTAATCTGTGTCTCCTCCCATTCAGTTTCATCCCATTGCTTCTAGTCTTTCCTTGTGCAAATGAGAATAAAGTTGATCCTTCTACAATGTGACAGCCCTTTAGATATTTGTAGACAGCTATTAAGTCTCCTCTCAGTCTTCTCTTTTGCAAACTAAACATTCCCAAATCCTGCAACCTTTCCTCATAAGACAGGGTTTGCAGACCGGTCACCATTCTGGTCGCTCTTTTCTGAACTTGCTCCAGTTTGTTGATGTCTTTTTTAAAATGTGGTGCCCAAAACTGGACACAATATTCCAGATGAGGTCTGACCAAAGAGGAGTAGAGGGAAATAATGACTTCACGTGATCTAGACTGTATGCTTCTGTTAATACATCCTAGAATTGCATTTGCCTTTTTTGCTGCTGCATCACACTGTTGACTCATATTCAGTCTGTTATCTATTAGTATACCCAAGTCTTTTTCACATGTGCTGTCACTTAGCCCTATTCCTCCCATTCTATATATGCTTTTTTCATTTTTATTGCCCAGATGTAGTACTTTGCATTTCTCCCTGTTAAAAACCATTCTGTTAGTTGCTGCCCACTTCTCCAGTTTATTTCAATCTTTTTGAATCCTCTCTCTCTCTTCTCTAGTATTAGCTATCCCTCCTAGCTTTGTGTCATCAGCAAATTTAATCAGTTTACCCTCAATTCCTTCATCTAAATCATTGATAAAGATGTTGAACAATACAGGGCCCAGGACAGAGCCCTGTGGTACCCCACTTGAGACATTCTTCCAACTGGATGTGCAGCCATTTACAACCACTCTTTGTGTCCGATCACTAAGCCAGTTATGAATCCACCTAACAGTTGCCTTGTCCATTCCATACTTAGTCATTTTTTCAATAAGGATTGTATGAGAGACTTTGTCAAATGCTTTGCTGAAGTCAAGATATACTATATCTACAGCATTTCCTTGATCCACCCAATCAGTGATGCTATCATAGAAGGAAATTAAGTTAGTCTGACATGACTTATTAGTTACAAACCCATGCTGACTCTGTTTAATCACTTCATTCTTATCCAGGTACTGACATACATGTTGTTTAATAATTTGTTCAAAGATCTTTCCTGGTATAGAAGTCAGACTCACCGGCCTATAGTTGCATGGGTCCACCTTCTTCCCCTTTTTGAAGATAGGAACAACATTTGCTCTTCTCCAGTTATCTGGCACTTCTCCTGTTCTCCAAGAATTTTCAAAGATTATGGAGAGGGGTTCGAAAATTTCTTCTGCTATCTCCTTCAGTACTCTGGGGTGTAATTCATCTGGACCTGGAGACTTGAATTCATTTAGGTTAGCTAAATGTTTCCTCACTATCTTTCTGTTTATAGATATCCTGGATTCTTCTATTCCCTTAATAGGACAGTGAATAACAGTTGATGTTACATTTCCTTTCTGAGAGAAAACAGATGCAAAATAGGAATTTAAAAGTTCAGCCTTCTCAACATCCTGTCTTACCATTTCATCATTTTCATCCTGTAAAAATCCTATAGCATCTTTGACTTTTCTTTTACTTTTGACATATCCCCAAAATCCTTTATTATTGCATTTGACATCTCTTGCAAGCCTCAATTCATTTTCAGCTTTAGATAATCTGATTTCTGCCCTGCAGGTTCTGCAGACAGCATTATATTCTTCTTTAGATATGCCTCCCTCTTTCCATTTTATAAACATTTTTTTCTTCCTTTTTAGCATGTGCTTAAGTTCTGTGTTCATCCATTCTGGTTTCCTTAAATGCTTCCTATTCTTCCCTCTTTTCGGAATTGTTAACAACTGTGCTTTGAGAATTTCATTTTTCAAGATTTCCCATCCTTCCTGGACATTTTTGTCTTTAAGGATATCCAGCCATTGGATCCCTCCAATTCTCTTTCTGAATCCTTTAAAATCTGCCTTTCTGAAATCTAACCTTGATGTCTGAGTCTTCACAGGTCTTCCGCCTCTAGTTATCCAAAATTCTAAAATAGCATGGTCGCTACCTCCTAGGGTCCCAGCCACTTTTACCTCCTCAACCATTTCCTCCCTGTTTATAAGGATTAGATCCAAGGTAGCAGTTCCCCTTGTTTTCTCCCTTACCTTTTGGAAGATAAAGTTGTCAGCAAGAGAGGATAAGAATTTCCTTGACCTGTTAGTTTTGCCTGAGAGAGATTCCCAACAAATGTCTGGATAGTTGAAATCTCCCATGACAACTATGTCATATTTTTTGGAGAACTTGGCCATTTGATGCATAAAGAGTTCATCCATATCTTCAGCTTGCACAGGTGGCCTGTAGTAAATGCCTACAATGGTGTCCTTTCCATTGTTCTGTCCTTGTATTCTTACCCAAACAGTTTCCACAGAACTCCCAGTCTCTGAAGCTTCAATCTCTGTGCAGATATACGTGTTTCTAACATACAATGCGACACCTCCTCCTCGTTTATCAAGTCTGTTTCTTGCAAATAAGTTGTATCCTTCTAGTCTTGTATTCCAATCATGTGTATTGTCCCACCAATCTCAGTGATTCCAATGACATCATATTTCTTTTCCTGTGTTAGTAGTTCCAATTCTCCTTGTTTGTTGCCCATGCTTTGTGCATTAGTATAGAAACATTTTAGTTTGTGATTGGTTTCTCTTTCTCCAATATTTTTATTAATTAGATTCTTTCGTCTTTGTTCTTCCTTTCCACTTCTAATAGCAGAGTTCTCAATAGCATTTGTCAGGTGTATGGCTTTTTCTGGTCTTTTGCTTCCCTTCCCATGTTGTTCTAGTTTAAAGCTCTCCTTACAAGTGTAGCAAGGCGACTTCCAAATACATGCTTTCCAGTCTTCGTAAGGTGCACCCCATCTCTAGCAAGTAGTCCATCGTATAAGTAGTTCACTCCGTGATCCAGAAATCCAAATCGTTGCTGACGGCACCATCGACGTAGCCAGTTGTTCACCTGCAGAATCTTATTCCACCTCCTTGTTCCATGGCCATCCACTGGGAGGATGGAAGAGAAGACCACCTGCGCTCCCAGTTCTTTCACTTTCTTGCCTAAGTCTTCAAAGTCTCTGCAGATGGTTTCCAGGTCATTTCTTGCAGTGTCATTTGTCCCCACATGTAGTAGCAGGAATGGGTAGTCATCTGTAGGTCTGAAGAGTCCTGATATCCTGTCAGACACATCTTTAATTTTTGCACCTGGAAGACAGCACATTTCTCTTGAAGTTATATCCGGTCTGCAGATAGCGGCCACCGGGTGCGCGCTTGCGCTGATGGTGATCTCAGGACTGAAATCTCGAGAGATGAGATTTCTGAGATCTCATCTCTCGAGATCTGTCCCGTGATCACCATCAGCGCATGCGCCGCCCCCGGCTGCGGCCGCCATATTGCCGGGGTCAATACAGAGGGAACCGAGAGAGAGCCCTGGGGCTCTGGCCTGTCGCAAAATGTCGGCAGAGCCCGGGGATGGGAACCGGAGACACCGCTGGGCACATGGAGACACGGCTGGGCACCCGGAGACACCAACAGCACCGCCGGACACCCGGAGACACCCGGACACCCGTGCGGCCTACACCCGGTAAGGCATGTCCGCTTTGTAAGACGCACCCCCATTTTCCCCCCAAGTTTGGGGGGAAAAAGTGCATCTTACAAAGCGGAAAATACGGTAAGTTGCTCTTTTATTCTATAAACTACTGACAACATACCTTCGAATTTCCAAGCACTAAGTTTTGTATTTATTTTCAGAAAATGAGAAAAGGTCAAAATAACAAAAAAATGTGGTGCTTGCAGACCTCAAATAATGCTAAGAAAACAAGTTGATAATCATTTAGAAAAAGCAATACTAATGTTTTAACTCAGGAAGAGTTCAGAAATCAATATTTTGTGGAATAACCATGATTTTTAATTACAGCTTTCATGCGTCTTGGCATGCTTTCCACCAGTCTTTCACACTGCTTTTGGCTGACCTTATGCCACTCCTGGTACAAAAATTTAAGCAGTTCTTCTTTGTTTGATGGATTGTGACTATCCATCTTCCTCTTGATCATATTCCAGAGGTTTACAATGGGGTTCAGGTCTGGAGATTGGGCTGGCCATGACAGGAATTTGAAGTGGTGGTCCTTCAAACACACATTGATTGACCTAGCTGTGTGGCATAGCGCATTGTCCTGCTGGAAAAACAGTCCTCAGAGTTGGGGAACATTGCCTGAGCAGAAGGAATCAACTGTTTTTCCAGGATCTCACTTACAAACGGAGTCTTCCCCTCATCCTTCAAACATGCCTCAATCATACCTATCCTCAAAAAACCCTCCCTCGACTCATCCTCTGTGTCTAGCTATCGCCCAAAATCCCTTCTCCCTTATGCCTCAAAACTACTGGAACAGCATTTCCATCTTGAACTGTCCACCCACCTCTCCTCCTGCTTCCTCTTTGACCGCTTACAATCTGACTTCCGACTGCATCACTCAGCTGAAACTGCCCTAACTAAAGTCACCAACGACCTACTAACCACCAACAGCAAGCGACACTACTCTGTCCTCCTCCTCCTGGACCTGTCTTCTGCCTTTGACACTGTGGACCATTCCCTCTTGCTGCAGATTCTCTCATCTCTTGGCATCACAGATTTGGCCCTATCCTGTATCTCTTCATATCTAACAGACAGGACATTCAGCATCTCCCTCTCTCACACCACCTCCTCACCTTGCCCCCTGTCTGTCAGTGTTCCCCAAGGCTCAGTTATAGGACCCCTACGCTTCTCCATCTACACCTTCAGCGTGGGACAGCTCATAGAATCCCACAGTTTACAATATCATCTCTACGCCGATGACACGCAGATCTACCTATCTAGCGACATCACTTCCTTACTGACCAAAATCCCACAATGTCTGTCTGCTATTTCATCTTTCTTTTCTGCTCGCTTTCTAAAACCGAACATGAACAAAACAGAATTCATCATCTTTCCCCCATCTCACTCTACCCCTCCACCCAACCAATCCATCAATGTCAATGGCTGCTCACTTTCCACAGTCCCGCACGCTCGGTGCCTCAGGGTGATGCTCGACCCTGCCCTCTCTTTCAAGCTACATATCCAAGCCCTTGCCTCCTTCTGCCGATTCCAACTCAAAAACATTTCATGGATCAGTGCATTCCTTGACCATGAAACCACAAAAAAACACTAGTGCATGCCCTTATCATCTCCCGCCTCAACTACTGCAACCTCCTACTCTCTAGCCTCCCCTCTAGCACTCTGGCTCCACTCCAATCTATCCTAAACTCTGCTGTCCAACTAATCCACTTGTCTCCCTGTTATTCCCCTGCCTCTCCTCTCTGCCAGGCCCTTCATTGGCTTCCTATTGCCCAGAGGCTACAGTTCAAAACCCTAACAATGACATACAAAGCCATTCAAACCCTGTCTCCTCCATACATCTGTGACATGGTCTCCCAGTACCTACTTACATGCAACCTTCGATCCTCTCAAGATCTCCTTTTCTACTCCCCTCTCATCTCTTCCTCCCACAACCGCATACAAGACTTCTCCCGTGCTTCCCCTATACTCTGGAACTCTCTACCCCAACACATCAGGCTCTCGCCTACCATGGAAACCTTCAAAAGGAACCTGAAGACCCACCTCTTCCATCAAGCCTACAACCTGCAGCGATCCTCACTCTGCTGAACCACCGCATGACCAACTTTACCCTCTCCTAGTATATCCTCACCCATCCCCTGTAGACTGTGAGCCCTCACGGGCAGAGTTCTCTCTCCTTCTGTACTTGTGTGTGCCTTGTTTTTCTCATGTTTATTGTACTTATCTATATTTGCCCCGTTCACATGTAACCTGCCATGGAATAAATGTCGATTTAAAAAATGTATAATAATAATAATAGCCTTGTATGCGGCTTGATTCATACATCATTCGTAGATTAACCTGCCCAATTCCAGCCTTGCTGAAGTATCCCCAGATCGTCACCGATCCTCCACCAAATTTCACAGTGCGTGCAAGACACTGTGGCTTGTACGCCTCTCCAGGTCTCGGTCTAACCATGAGACAACCAGGTGTTGGGCAAAGCTGAAAATTAGACTCATCAGAGACGGTTGCCTTAATCCAGTCCTCTATAGTGCAATCCTTATGGTCTTTGGCAAACTTCAGCCTGGCTCTCCTTTGCTTCTCATTGATGAAAGGCTCTTTTCTACCTTTACATGACTTGAGCCCTGCCTCTAGGAGCCTGTTATGAACTGTTCTTGCCGTGCACTTCACCCCAGCTGCCATTTTCCATTCCTTTTGTAGGTAACTTGATGTCATCCTGCGGTTGCTGAGTGACATTTGAATAAGATGACAGTCATCCCGATCAGAGGAGAGTCATTTTTGCCCTCTGCTGGTTTGTAGCTTTGTTGTCCCCAATTTCTGCTGCTTGACCTTGTTGTAAGGGACTGCCATCTTAGAAATTTTAAGGAGGGAGGAAACATGATGCTCACTGTATCCCTCTGCTAGTAAAGCTAGAATTGAGCCCTTCTTTTCCTCACTCAAGAATTTTCTTTTCAACTTGGATTTACTCAGTGGTCCTCCATAGTCACCCACACAGACGGACATACACTAGACCTCATCTTCACCCACCTCTGTTCCCTATGTAATCTCAAAACCTCTTCCTTCCTCCTATCTGACCACCATCTACTCACCTTCTCATCCTTGTCCTCACTCACCCCCATATCCAGCCACTAGCACATCCTCCCAGAAACCTCGCACACCTAGACATTCACAGACTCTGAGACTTTCTTCTGTCCTCCTTATCTTCACTCCATGACACAGACAGCACCACCGCTTTCTATAACACCACCATCACATCATCCATAGAATCAGTTGCCTCTCTCATGCATGGCAATGTGTGACAAATCAATAGGCAACCCTGGCACAACAATCTCACCAAAAAACTTTGACAAGCATCCAGGGTTGCGGCGCAACATTGGAAGAAAACACACCTGCCAGATGACTTCACTGCTTTCAAACAAGCTATACTTGCCTTCAAATTAGCCCTCACCTCTGCTAAACAGACTGTAATACTATTGTAGGAACTTGAGGATTCTGATAGCGTGGGGCAATGATCAGACAGAAGCGGGTTACTTTAGTGCAAATAGTGTATTTTTATAACCGCAGTGACACCCAAAAACAATATGCTGATAACCTGAAATGAGACAAGTCCTAAAGCTATATAGCCATTCAGTAAAGTTCCTAAGACAGAGTCCTCATAAACATGTGATCCAAAGGTGAGTCTAACACTCAGGTGACGTGGCACAGTTCACAACGTAGAGATGCAGAGAGAGTCCAATCCAGGTATGTAGCAAGCACAGGGAAGTCCAGAGCAAGTCTATAGGTAAATCCCAGATGAGCAAAAGCACAGAACAGTCCAAAAGCTGATTTACAAGTTGATCCCAGGAGCGGCGTGAACACAGGTGAGTCCAGGAACAGGTTCACATTAAGGCATACGGTAGGTGACATTTCCGACTGCTCTCATTGGGGAGAGTGAAGGGTTAAGAACAACACATAGTTCAGGAACACAGTTCTTACCAGATAAAGTGAACCAAGGGTTAAGTTCCAAAGATGAGTGCAGCTTTCCCTACAGAGAACAGGGAATGTCCAGAGCCACAGCAGAAGCCCACTAGGAAACAAACAGCACAGCTGAAGGAAGCAGAATACTCCAGCAAAGAAGGCAGCACCTGAGCCAGGTTTTATACACATGAACATGAAGTAGGGCACACAAGAACAGCAACCTCCATCTTGACAAAGGGCAAATTCATTCACAAGGTGATTTAGAAAACCCGGAATACTGACACAGACCTAATTCACACACCTTGTACCTTCATTATCCCACAATCCAAAACAACTGCTCAGCACATTCAACTCTCTCCTCCACCCACCACTGCCACCTCCAACTTCCCTAATCTCTGCCGAGGACTTTGCCACCTATTTCCAAAATAAGATCGACCAAACAAGGGAAACCTTTACTGTTCCACCACCCCAACCACTCTACATACCAGATCTTTGCCCTTCCCTAATAACCTCCCTCTCCAACATCACAGAAAGGGAGTTTACTCACCTCCTTTCCAAACCACACCTCACTGCCTGTGCACTTGACCCCATCCCTTTCCATCTGCTTCCCAACCTCACTAACATGCTCATTCCAGCCCTAACCCATCTCTTCAATGTATCGCTATCTTCTGGTACCTTCCCCTCTGCCTTCAAACATGCCACCATTAGTGTTGAGCTTTCCGATACCGCAAGTATCGGGTATCGGCTGATATTAGCTGTATCGGAATTCCGATACTGACTTCCGATGCTTTTTTCATATCGGATACCGGAATCGGAAGTTCCCATAATGCTATCAGCCCGCTCGCTTTGATTCAGCCAATGGGAAATCCTCAGAAGTGTGGGCACATCCTGTTAGGCATGTAGGCATGTTAACTATTGTCATGGCTGTGATTGGCTGCTGAAATGATGTCATGACGCACTATAAAAGCCACCGCCGCCGCCATTTCTGGTCACTCTGCTGTGAATTCAGTTAGGGACAGGCTGCTGTTGAAGACTGTGAGGGACAGTTAGAAATAGCGATTCTCAAAACAATATTGTGCTTTATCCAGGCTACATAAACCACCACTGCAGCTTTCTTTTCCCTAGCAGCAGTGTTCACAGCTGTCTGCAAGGGCTGTGTGAGTGCAGCTCATGCTGTGGAGTGGGTCCTTCAGCCACGTCTGGTTGTAGGACGCCCAGCGTGCGTCACTGCTGCCTCATACATATTTTTCTTTTTGAGCTGCTTATTTTTAAAAAATTCTCTCTAGTGTGCTTCCATCCGTATCCATATACGTTGGTTGCAAACACTAGTAGTAGACAGCGGAGCCTTTCTGCAGCCTTTCAGTGCTAGTGCCCACTTAGCTGCACTGTTCACGGCTGTCTGAGAGGTCTCTGACTGTGTGAGTGCAGCTCATGCTGAGTAGTGTGTCCTGCAGCTACGTCTGGTTGTAGGCCACTCAGCGTGTCACTGCCTCACACATTTTTCTTTTTTTGCAGCTCATTTTTTCTCCTATTAGTGTGCATCCATCCGTATCCATATACGGTGGTTGCAAACACTTTAGAAGTACACAGCGGAGCCTTTCTGCAGCCTTTCAGTGCTAGTGCCCACTTAGCTGCACTGTTCACAGCTGTCTGAGAGGTCTCTGACTGTGTGTGAGTGCAGCTCACGCTGAGTAGTGTGTCCTGCAGCTATGTCTGGTTGTAGGCTGCTCAGCGTGCGTCACTGCCTCAAACCTATTTTTCTTTAATTGCAGCTCATTTTTCTTCTCCTATTAGTGTACATCCATCCCTATCCATCTACATTGGTTGGTTGCAAACACTATATAGGAGTAGATAGAGGAGCCTTTTTTCTGGCTTGTGCCCTTCAGCTGCAGCCAGATTAGTATTACTCAATTTTTTGGGAGCCTCATCTTTTGCATTGTAGGTTACTTGCCTGCATTGTAATAGCTCCAGAAAGTTGGTGATACTCTGACTTTCAAATCTTTGGTCACATCCTTTTAGTTTTTTTTCCCCCCCAAAAAAACAACAAAGTTCACCAAACACTACATTTGAAAGTTGTGTAGGCCACATTAGCTCCCATTAAAGTGTAGTCGACATACACACTTCATAAACTTAGTGTTTCTTATACCTGTAACCAGCTGTTCAGGAATAAGCACACTAAGGCCCCCCTTTGTACTTTTCTGCCTATCTTTCTCAGTCTAGCAAGATGAAGAAGGCAGGGAGTAAGGCACGTGGCCGTGGGCGTGGCGTTTCAGCAGGGAGAGGACGTGGGGATTCTGCAGGGAGAGGACATGGGGATTCTGCAGTGAGAGGACGTGGGGATTCTGTGCCTGCTGTTGGCACCAGTGAGTCAGCATCCCCCAGTTTTAGCAGGCAACAGTCCTTTATGCGCAGCTTTGTAGGACCTCACCGTAACCCACTGCTGCGGGAGGAACAAATTGAAGCCGTTGTCGGATGGATGGCAGCTAACGCATCGACTTCAATTACTTCCACATCCTCTCAGGGCCAGAGCACTGAAGAGCAACCATCTGTGTCTTCACCACCTGCCAAAGTGCCCAGGCAGTCAGAGAGCCCTGGACAGGAGCCATCACAGTCTCTACTTCTGTTCTCGGAATCTGTTGGTTTAGAAAGAGGGGGCCAGCCAAGCAGCATTCCAGAATGTGAAGAAGAGGGAGTATGCAGTGATGCGCAACTTCTTTGTCCCTCTGAATCTGAAGAGGCAGGTGGGCCAGTGCCTATGGTCAGCACACCTCAGTACGCATCAGATGATGATGAGACTCAGTTACCACTTTCTGGTGTGTACAGTGCTGGCGAGACTACCCAGGAGAAGCAGGTGTTTGAAGAGGGGAGTGTAGATGATGAGGTCCTTGACCCATCATGGTGTGAGGAACAGGAAGGTGTTGGGAGCAGCTCTGAGGAAGAGATTCCCCGAACGGCCAGAACCGGAGGGAGAGGGAGGGGGCAGACTTGGTTGCTTGTAGCCTCCACTTCGGCACCGGTTAGGAGCATTCCACTATCAAAAGGCAAAACGGGCGCTCCCAAGACTTGCAGTGCGTGGTCCTTTTTTGACACAGTTGCAGATGACATTTGCTTTGTCAAATGCAAGCTGTGTCATCAGAGAGTCAAAAGAGGGAAAAATGTCAGCAACCTCAATACCACTAATATGTGGAAACATGTGCGGACCAAGCACGAGGTGGAGTTACACAGACACACTGAAGACGTAGGCCAACGTACAGCACCACCTACCACCTCGTCAGCTCGTGTTGGGGCCTCTTCCTCCAGCTCACACAAAGCTGGTTCGGCTTCCTCACAGGATCGCCAAGGAAGAACCTCTGGCACTGTTGTCCGGAGACCCTGTGACATTCCACCCACAGCACCACGTTCCAAGTCATCCTCACACTCCCAGGCCACTCGACAGCCATCGGTAGCACAGGCATGGGAGAAAAGGCGGCCATACTCGGCAAACCATCGCCGAGCACAGGCTCTGAATGCTGGCATTGCCAAACTACTGGCACTTGAAATGCTGTCATTCAGGCTGTGGAGACTGACACCTTCCGGGACTTCATGGCATTGGCAGTCCCACAATACACCGTGCCCAGCCACTTTTATTTCAGCAGGCGAGCCGTCCCTGCCCTGCAGAAACATGTGGAGGCAAACATAAAACATGCGCTACTAAACGCGGTCAGTAGCAAGGTCCACCTGACCGCCGATGCGTGGACCAGTAACCATGGACAGGGATGATACCATTCCCTCACTGCCCATTGGGTCAATGTTGTGGAGCCGGGTACAGATCTGGAGAGTGGCGCTCTACGTGTTCTGCCAACTCCACGGATTGCAGGAATCCAGTCTGTACACATTGACTCCTCCTCCTACTCAAGTTCCTCTGAAACAGCGCTGCAGGAGCCTGTTATGACCGATATTTGCACAGCCGTGGCCAAACGTCAACCGACCGTACTCAAATTAATTTCTTTGGGGAATCGAAGCCACACAGCGCAGGAGCTCTGGAATGCCATCAAGGAGGAGAGCGACGTGTGGTTTCTGCCAGCGAATCTCCAGCCGGGCTTGGTAGTGTGTGACAATGGCCAAAATCTGGTGGCAGCTCTTGGCCTTGGCAACCTCACTCACATCCCATGTCTGGCACATGTACTCAACTTAGTTGTGCAGAGCTTTCTGAGGGACTATCCGGATCTTGATGCACTGCTGCACAAGGTCCGCATAGAGTGCGCTCACTTGCGCCATTCCAGCACGGCAAGATCGCGCCTTGCTGCTCTGCAGCGCTGATTACGCCTTCCGGAACATCGCATCATATGTGACCTACCCACCAGGTGGAATTCAACGTTACATATGTTGGAGCGGTTGTTAGAGCAGCAGGCAGCAGTCATGGAGTACCAGCTGCATCAGGCGCAAACAAGTCGCAATGTGTGCCGGTCACACTTCAGCACCACTGAGTGGGCCTCTATGAAGGACATGTGCCTCGTTTTGCGTGCCTTCGATGATTCCACGTGGATGGCGAGTGCAGATGATGCACTAGTCAGCATGACTGTCCCCCTTATCTGCCTGCTTCAAAAAACACTGCAAGCACTAAGGGAGGAGGTTTTGGAAGAGGTGGAGAATGAGGAGTCCCAAATGCCATCTGACTCTGGACAGTCTGTGCTACGTGCTTCCTCACAAAGGCCTAGGCAGGGGACACTTTGTGAGGAGGATGAGGAGGAGTTGATGGAGGAGGAAGACATCTCTCCACAGGAGGGAGGTACACAAAGCTCTAGTCAGTATGTACAGCGAGGGTGGGGTGATGCAGAGCAGGAAGAGATCACGCCTCAAGCAGGGGACAGCGGTTCTTTGGCAGTTGGGAGTCTGCAGGGTTGACTTCATGCTGCAGTGCCTGAGAAACGACTGCCGCATCGCCCACATTCTCTACACGGCTGATTATTGGGTGTACACCCTCCTAGATCCTCGCTACCGGGACAACTTGCAAACCCTCATACCAACGTTGAACCGGGAGCGTAAACTGCGGGAGTACCATGACACACTGGTGCTGTCCATCATGTTTTCCATTCCACCCGACAGCAGTGGTGCTAGTGCTTTACAAAGCACCTCTGTGCGTCCAGCCAGTGGAGGAAACTCGGCACAAAGAGGGAGCAGAGGCAGCGCCTCAGCACAAGGCAAGACCACTATGGCCCAAATGTGGCAAAGTTTTGTGTGTCCGCCACAATTGTCTACACCATCACTGATGGCTCCAGTCAGCAGGAGGCAACGTTTCCGTCAGATGGTGACAGACTACATGTCTTGCCCTGTGAGTGTACTCCCAGATGGCTCTTCCCCCTTCAAGTTTTGGGTCTCTAAGCTGGATACATGGCCAGAGCTTAGCCAGTATACATTGGAGGTGCTGGCTTGCCCTGCTGCCAGTGTATTATCGGAACGCGTCTTTAGTGCCGCAGGGGGTGTACTAACAGACCGTCGCACGTGACTTTCTTCCGATAACGTCGTCCAGCTTACTTTTCTGAAAATGAACAAGGCCTGGATCTCCCCAGAATTTGCCAGTCCTCTTCCTGACTAAATAATTGGTTGGCAACTGCATCCAGGTCTCCTGGATGCAGTTGCTACCACCTGAACTATAATCATCTGAACTATAATCCCTACCACCTGAACTATAACCCCTGGGCTTCAACACAGCCTGTTGTCGCTCAGATGTGTCGTCTGCACAGAGAAAAACACTAGCTCCTGTGTTAGTGGTGTTCAGTAACGCCAGCTGCTCCCCTGCTGTGTGGACGGCAAAGTCTCCTGCTCCATCCACATTCAAACTACTACTGATTTTTAATCCTGCTCCACTTAGGCCTCTGGCTCCACTGTCTCTAGTATTTCCCCTGGCCTCCAACCTCACCAGTGACAGCTAAGTGGCGTCTGCATAATCCACACTTGTTCCAGTGTTACTTGGCCTCAGTCACGTCCGTTGATCCCCTGATGTGTGTCCGGCAAGGTCTCCCATTACTAGTAGTGTGAATGAGGACACAGCAGGAGACCTTGCCGGACACACATCGGGGGATTAACTGACGGGACTGAGGCCAAGTAACACAGGAACAAGTGTGGATTGTGCTAACGCCACTTCAGAGCTGTCACTGGTGAGGTTGGAGGCCAGGGGAAATACTAGAGACAGTGGAGCCGGAGGCCATAGTGGAGCACGGTTACAATCAGTAGTAGTCTACAACCTCTATAAAACCAGCTGCAAGTTGTCCTCCGTCTGCTGCATGCTTAATCCTGGGCTACAACACAGCCAGTTGTATCCTGGAAGTGCCGTCCGCACAGATATAAACACTCGCTCCTGTGTCTGTGGGGTTAAGTAACGCCAGCTGTTCCCCTGCTGTGTGGAAGGCAAAGTATCCTGCTGCCTCCAAACTCACACTACAACGCTTTTTCTCCTCGCTCCAAGTAGGCCTCAGCCTGCTCGGAGCATTGATCCTGGGTTACAACACAGCCAGTTGTAGCCTGGAAGTGCCGTCCGCACAGATATAAACACTCACTCCTGTGTCTGTGGGGTTCAGTAACACCAGCTGTTCCCCTGCTGTGTGGATGGCAAAGTCTCCTGCTGCCTCCATACTCACACTACAACGCTATTTCTCCTCGCTCCAAGTAGGCCTCAGCCTGCTCGGAGCATTGATCCTGGGCTACAACACAGCCAGTTGTAGCCTGGAAGTGCCGTCCGCACAGATATAAACACTTGCTCCTGTGTCTGTGGGGTTCAGTAACGCCAGCTGTTCCCCTGCTGTGTGGATGGCAAAGTCTCCTGCTGCCTCCAAACTCACACTACAACACTTTTTCTCCTCGCTCCAAGTAGGCCTCTGCCTGCTCGGAGCATTGATCC
The DNA here is from genome assembly GCF_039654945.1 of Dendrobates tinctorius. Lineage (NCBI taxonomy): Eukaryota > Metazoa > Chordata > Amphibia > Anura > Dendrobatidae > Dendrobates > Dendrobates tinctorius. The sequence continues at coordinate 28,843,947 of NW_027361779.1, read as the reverse complement.
TGGGCTACAACACAGCCAGTTGTAGCCTGGAAGTGCCGTCCGCACAGATATAAACACTCGCTCCTGTGTCTGTGGGGTTCAGTAATGCCAGCTGTTCCCCTCCTGTGCGGATGGCTAAGTCTACTGCTGCCTCCAACATCACACTACTACTGACTTTTAACCGTGGTCCACTTGGGCCTCTGGCTGTACTGTCTCTAGTATTTCCCCTGGACTCCAAACCCGACAGTCGCTGCTCTGATGTGCCGTCTGCACAATCCACACTTGTTCCTGTGTTACTGGGGGTCAGTCACGTCAGTTGATCCCCCGATGTGTGTCCGGCAAGAGCAGGACACCTTGCCGGACACACATCAGGGGATCAACTGACGTGACTGAGCCCCAGTAACTCAGGAACAAGTGTGGATTGTGCAGACAACACTGCAGAGCAGCAACTGGCGTGGTTGGAGGCCAGGGGAAATACTAGAGACAATAGAGCCAGAGGCCAAAGTGGAGCACGGTTATAATCAGTAGTTGTGTACAACCAATATAAAACTCGCTCCAAGTTGGCCTCAGCCTGCTGCATGATTGACCCCTGGGCTTCAACATCGCATGTTGCTGCTCAGAAGTGTGTTTGCCACGGGTACTCCCGCCTGCCCAGCCGGGTTCCAGCACCGTCAGCTGGTTCTCGGCAGAGCCTTTGGCCTAGGTGCCTCCTTCTTGGTATCCAAGTTCAAGCAACGTCTGCTGGTCCTTGGTAGTGCTTTGGAGCACAGGTACCTCCTGCTTAGTAACCGTGTTCCAGCACCATCCACGGTTGTGCCATTGGCTCTTGTTCATTCTGCTGCCCCTCCGGGTTCCAGCACCGTCTACTGGTTCTCGGCAGTCTCTTTGGCACGGGTACTCCCTCCTGCCCAGCCTGGTTCCAGCACGCCTGCTTTTTCCGCGTAGTGGAAAAAACACATGCTCCAGTGTGGGGTTCAGTAACGCCAGCTGCTCCCCTGCTGTGTGGACAACAAAGTCTCCTGCTGCCTCCAAAATACACACTACATCTTACTTATTACTCGCTCCAAGTAGGCTTCAGCCTACTGCATGATTGACCTTGGGCTCCAACATCGCCAGTGTGACGTCTGCCTGCGGTCTGGACTGCAGCCAGACAGCACCCCGAGAAACACTGATACCCTTTACCCCTATACAGGGATCTGGATTTATAGCAGAGCCCAGGAGGCACTGTCTGAATAGGAGCAATGACCAGAGCAGGACGGTCGCCAGAAAGGTGTTCCAATACAGGACACAGAGGCAATGATATCCGAGACTAAACCAGTCAGGCAGCAACGGTACAAAAACAGTAGACAGTAGCAGAGTCAGATTCCAGGCCGAAGCCAGAGTCATAAACCAGGAGAGTTGCAGAGGTACAGAATCGTTAGGCAGAAGCAGAGTCAGAATCCAGGCCGAAGTCAGAGTCATAAACCAGGAGAGTCGCAGAGGTACAGAATCGTTAGGCAGAAGCAGAGTCAGAATCCAGGCCGAAGTCAGAGTCATAAACCAGGAGAGTCGCAGAGGTACAGAATCGTTAGGCAGAAGCAGAGTCAGAAGTCCAGGCAAAAGTCAGAGTCAGTCAACAGCAATTCACACAGTAACACGCAGGGGAACCAAGAATATATCCGGCGGCTTGCAAGCCCAGTCCAAAGGTATTTGAGGGATCAGGTCATCCCTCACAGGCTCCCGGGCTGATGATGTCATCAGGACCGCCCCCAGGACCAGACCTGATGACGATGCACCAACCCCTTCATGACTGACAGAGGAGCGGAGTCTGTGTCCACTAGACGCCTGCGCAGAAGCCCTTTCACTGTTTCCGCCATTACTCGGGCGCGAGCCACGGCGCCTCACAGTGGCTGAGGGCGGAACAGCAGGCCCTGAATTCGACGATGACATGTCAGTCCGGCGCCTCCTGGTAGCCGAGGCCTGGACAGCAGGCCCCGAGCCCGAGGGCGGCGTGACAGTCGGTCGCCTCCTAGTGGCTGAGGGCGGAACAGCAGGCCAAGAGTCTGACGGTGACGTGACAGTACCCCCCTCTCCAGGAGGGGCCTCCGGACCCTCAAAACCCGGTTTGTCAGGGTGAAGAAGATGAAATCTCTTAATTAATGCCTTGGCATGGACGTTCCCCGCAGGAACCCAGGACCTTTCTTCTGGGCCGTAGCCCTTCCAGTGTACCAGATACTGTACTGAGCCCCTCACAAGGCGGGAGTCAAGGATACCCTGGACTTCATACTCCAGAGCTCCACCGACCGAAACAGGAGGAGGAGGGGACTGAACAGGGTGAATGGGAGAACGATAAGGATTGAGGAGAGACCTGTGGAATACGTTAGGCAATTTGAATGACTGTGGAAGTTTTAAGCGGAAGGCTACTGGGTTAACCACCTCGATAATTTCGTATGGGCCGATGAACCTGGGACCTAGTTTGGCGGACGGTACCTTAAGCTTGATATTTTTTGTAGAGAGCCAAACCTTGTCGCCAACTCCCAGGTGCGGCCCCTTAGATCGTCGTCTATTTGCAGCCGAAGCCTGTCTAACCTGAGCCCCTTTCAAATTTGAATTAACCTCAGACCAAATCGTTTTTAGCCGATGTATATTTTGCTCCACCCCAGGGAGCTCCGACATCCTGGCCGAAAACGACCCAAAGCGCGGATGTAGTCCAAGGTTACAAAAGAAAGGGGTAGTTTTAATGGAGTCTTGATATCGATTATTGAGGGCGAACTCAGCCAATGGCAGATGTTCCACCCAATCGGTCTGATGTCCTGACACATAACAGCGGAGGTATTGTTCCAGAGCTTGGTTAGTACGCTCAGTTTGACCATTAGTTTCGGGATGGTATGCCGAAGAAAAGGACAACTCCACACCAATGCGTCTACAGAATGCCCTCCAGAACTTCGAGACAAACTGGGTACCCCTGTCGGACACAATATTTGCCGGAACGCCGTGCAGACGTACAATGTGCAGGATAAACAACTTACTTAAAGTCTCAGAGTTAGGCAACCCAGACAGGGGAATAAAATGGCCCTGCTTGCTGAACCTGTCTACCACCACCCAGATACAAGTTTTCCCATCTGATGGCGGCAGGTCTGTAATGAAATCCATGGAGATGTGGGTCCATGGACTCTCAGGGGTGGGCAAGGACTGAAGCCAGCCGGCAGGGCGACTATGGAGGGACTTGGCGCGGGCACAGACTTCACACGCTGAAACATAGTCCTTACAGTCCTTGACCACCGTCGGCCACCAAAAGTTCCTAGTTACCAACCTGGTGGTATTATTGAGACCCGGATGGCCTGCCAGGACAGAGTCGTGCGATTCTTTTAGAACCTGCAGACGAAGGTTAGCCGGAACGAACAATTTTTTGGGGGGCGTAGTGTCAGGAACTTGCTCTGAAGACCTACGGATCTCCTCCAGAAGGTCCAAAGACACTGCCGACACGACGATTCCATTAGCCAATATTGGGACTGGTTCACAGTCCTCGGTCTGTGTGGGGCAGAAACTGCGAGAGAGGGCATCTGCCCTCACATTTTTAGTCCCGGGGCGGAAGGTGATTATAAAATCAAACCTGGAGAAAAACAAGGCCCACCTAGCCTGCCTGGGATTTAGTCTTTTAGCTGACTCTAGGTAGGTTAGGTTTTTGTGGTCTGTAATAACAGTGACCTTGTGTTTGGCACCTTCGAGGAAGTGGCGCCATTCCTCGAAGGCCCATTTGATCGCCAGTAATTCCCGATTACCGACGTCATAGTTTCCCTCCGTGGCAGAGAATTTGCGGGAGAAAAATGCACATGGGCGAAGCTGAGTGAGGGATGCAGTGCCTTGCGAGAGCACTGCTCCCACTCCGACTTCGGAGGCATCTACTTCAACAATAAAGGGGTGGTCCAAGTTTGGTTGAATCAACACCGGGTTGGCCACGAAGAACTCCTTTAGTGTAGAAAAAGCTCGGGTTGCCTCAGGATTCCAATTAGTCACGTCCGCCCCTTTTCGGGTAAGGTCCGTAAGTGGCTTGGCAATCTCAGAGAAACCCCTGATAAACTTGCGGTAATAATTCGCAAATCCCAAAAACCGCTGCAGCGCTTTCAGCGATTTGGGTTGCACCCAATCCTTAATGGGTTGAATCTTGGCAGGGTCCATGCGAAACCCCTTGCCTGAGACCATGTATCCTAAGAACTGTACCTCTTCAGCAAAAAAAACACATTTTTCTAATTTCGCATACAAGGAGTTTTTTCGCAGTCTCTGCAATATCGAACGGACGTGTTGAGCATGTGTCACAGGGTCAGCCGAATAAATCAAAATGTCATCCAGATACACGACGACATACAACCCACAAATGTCCCTGAAAATGTCATTGACAAAGTGTTGAAATATGGCAGGTGCGTTACTGAGTCCGAACGGCATTACAAGGTACTCAAAGTGACCAAGAGGTGTATTAAAGGCCGTTTTCCATTCGTCACCGCTTCTTATGCGGACCAGATTATATGCCCCCCGGAGGTCAAGTTTAGTAAACCAGCGGGCTCCCAGTAGCTGATTAAACAGATCAGGAATGAGTGGGAGCGAGTACTGATTTTTTACAGTAATTGCGTTCAGCTCACGATAATCGATGCATGGTCTGAGTCCACCATCTTTTTTTTCTACAAAGAAAAACCCAGCTCCTACAGGTGAGGTGGAAGGTCTAATAAAGCCTTTACGTAGACTGTCTGCTATATAGTCATTCATGGCTACACGCTCCGGACCCGAGAGGTTGAATATTCTCCCCTTAGGGAGACGGGCACCAGGGACCAAGTCTATAGGACAGTCGTACTCTCTATGAGGAGGTAGTTTCTCAGACTCCACTATGGAGAAGACATCTTCATAATCTCCGAATGCATATGGAATGGAGGGGTTTTTAATTTTAACTTGGTTCACTGACAGTGACATACAGTGATTCTGACACCGTGGACTCCAGCGCACGATATCACCTATGCGCCAGTCAATAACTGGATTATGCTGGTGCAACCATGGCATGCCTAACACAACTGGATCTGATAAATTGTGTATAACAAAAAATGACATTTGTTCGTTATGTAATGTCCCCACTGACATAGAAATTTCGTCAGTAATGAATTCCACGCCTCCTTGGTCTATAGATGTACCATTAATTGTAATAGTCTGAATAGGCACTTTAAGCTTTTGCAGAGGTACACCAAGGCTCTTAGCAAATAAAAAATCCATAAGGTTGCCGGCAGCACCACAATCCACATAAGCCTTCACACACAGACGTTTCTTAGCAAAAGAAAGGGAAACTGGTAACAACAGTTTGGCCGCATTTGCGGGCAATACCTGACCCCCAGCGCTGTCCAGGGGGCGATGCTCCAGGAATGTGGATTTCCAACAGCCAGCATTTTCTTTGAAGCTTCCAGGCTGCAGCATGCTTGAGCCTGAGAGTGACCTTCCAGGCTGTGCAATGTAACAGGTGTTTGGGCCAGGAATCAGCTCAGTCAGGAGGAAGAAAAAAAAAAGGTGAGGAAAACTGCTTTTATCTGTGTTAAGTATAGACACAAGAGCAGTTTTATTTTTTTGGGCCGGATATAATGTGACGTCTGCCTGCGGTCTGGACTGCAGCCAGACAGCACCCCGAGAAACACTGATACCCTTTACCCCTATACAGGGATCTGGATTTATAGCAGAGCCCAGGAGGCACTGTCTGAATAGGAGCAATGACCAGAGCAGGACGGTCGCCAGAAAGGTGTTCCAATACAGGACACAGAGGCAATGATATCCGAGACTAAACCAGTCAGGCAGCAACGGTACAAAAACAGTAGACAGTAGCAGAGTCAGATTCCAGGCCGAAGCCAGAGTCATAAACCAGGAGAGTTGCAGAGGTACAGAATCGTTAGGCAGAAGCAGAGTCAGAATCCAGGCCGAAGTCAGAGTCATAAACCAGGAGAGTCGCAGAGGTACAGAATCGTTAGGCAGAAGCAGAGTCAGAATCCAGGCCGAAGTCAGAGTCATAAACCAGGAGAGTCGCAGAGGTACAGAATCGTTAGGCAGAAGCAGAGTCAGAAGTCCAGGCAAAAGTCAGAGTCAGTCAACAGCAATTCACACAGTAACACGCAGGGGAACCAAGAATATATCCGGCGGCTTGCAAGCCCAGTCCAAAGGTATTTGAGGGATCAGGTCATCCCTCACAGGCTCCCGGGCTGATGATGTCATCAGGACCGCCCCCAGGACCAGACCTGATGACGATGCACCAACCCCTTCATGACTGACAGAGGAGCGGAGTCTGTGTCCACTAGACGCCTGCGCAGAAGCCCTTTCACTGTTTCCGCCATTACTCGGGCGCGAGCCACGGCGCCTCACAGTGGCTGAGGGCGGAACAGCAGGCCCTGAATTCGACGATGACATGTCAGTCCGGCGCCTCCTGGTAGCCGAGGCCTGGACAGCAGGCCCCGAGCCCGAGGGCGGCGTGACAGTCCGTCACCTCCTAGTGGCTGAGGGCGGAACAGCAGGCCCCGAGTCTGACGGTGACGTGACAGCCAGTTGCTGCTCAGAAGTGTCTTTGGCACGGGTACTCCCTCCTGCCCAGCCTGGTTCCAGCACGCCTGCTGTTTCCGCGTAGTGTCAACGTCACTTTGCCACCAATACGTTGTCCTGTCGTAATGCGGTCGGGTTAGCCGAGTCTATGGTGCCTGCACTTTTGGTGCTTCCTATGTGGGCTGCGGGTTCTGGTAATAAAGGCTGGTTCCGTAGTGCCAATAGGACAAGCACCCCATGTAGGACTGTGGGTTTCGGTAACTGCGGCCAGCTCACGGCCTTGCAAGTTTGTCTTTTTCATGGGTACCTTGTGCTACCCATCCGGGTTCCAGCACCGTCAGCTGGTTCTTGGCAGAGCCTTTGGCCTAGGTGCCTCCTTCTTGGCATCCGAGTTCCACCAACGTCTGCTGGTCCTTGGTAGTGCTTTGGAGCACAGGTACCTCCTGCTTAGTAACCGTGTTCCAGCACAGTCAGCTGTTCCACGGTTGTGCCATTGGCTCTTGTTCATCCTGCTGCCCCTCCGGGCACCGTCAGCTGGTTCTCGGCAGTGTCTTTGGCACGGGTACTCCCTCCTGCCCAGCCTGGTTCCAGCACGCCTGCTGTTTCCTGGTAGTGTCAACGTCACTTTGCCACCAATACGTTGTCCTGTCGTGTTGCAGTCGGGTTAGCCGAGTCTATGGTGCCTGCAGTTTCAGTGCTTCTAATGTGGACTGCGGGTTCTGGTAACAAAGGCTGGTTCCGTAGTGCCAATAGGAAAAGCACCCCCTGTAGGACTGTGGGTTTCGGTAACTGCGGCCTGCTCGCGGACGCGACACTTTGTTAATCATGGGTGCCTTGTGCTACCCATCCTGGTTCCAGCACCGTCAGCTGGTTCCCGGCAGAGCCTTTGGCCTAGGTGCCTCCTTGTCTGTATCCGAGTTCCACCAACGTCTGCTGGTCCTTGGTAGTGCTTTGGAGCACAGGTACCTCCTGCTTAGTAACCGTGTTCCAGCACCGTCAGCTGGTCCACGGTTGTGCCATTGGCTCTTTTTCATTCTGCTGCCACTCCGGGTTCCAGTACCATCAGCTGGTTCTCGCCAGTTCCTCAGCCTTCTTGTAACTTCTGCTACTTTTCCAAGTTCAAGCTTGTGGAAATGGTTTTTGATTCTCACTCTGGATCTCCCTGACAATGACCCTGAAGGCGACGACCGTGAAGACCACACCGAAGAAGACCTAATAGATGACCCTGATGAAGATGACCAAGAGGACAAAGAACAGGAAGACAACCACCAAGATGCAAAACAACAAGAGACAGAAGACCAAGAAGCATAAAAAACAAAAGCAGAAGAACATTAAGCATAAGACTAAAAATCTTAGCAAATGAGATTATCAAATTTATAAGCAGAAGAAGACTAAGCAGTGTATGGGGGTGAGTCCGTTCCTCCTCATGGTGCCCCTGGAAAAGGCCTGCTGCTGCAGGCCAAACTGAACGCGGTCAAATCCTGTTGTAAATCTTTTGTGACAGGCTGAATGGAAGGTGTATTCTTCAAACTTTTATAGATAACAACTACAGGGAAGAAGAAGAAGAAGAAGAAGAAGATACTGCTGCTGCTGAAGATGATGGAGAAAGTGTGGGAGAAGTAAAAAAGAAGGTGAAGAGCATGGAAGTAGTGAAACATACATATCTGACAAAAAATTAAAGACTTTAACATAGTCAATATCTTTGTAACTACGAACGTCTTTAAAAAAAAAAAAATTCCTGCTATTCCATTTGATTGGGCTAAACCTCTATGGCTTTAATGTCTCCTCCACCTCCCACAATACATTCTACATTATTATTAGTTGTTTTTCTTCAGGTAGAATTAACCGACAGGGAAAGAAAGGGTTTTTTTTAATTCCGATATTTCTGTTCCATTGACTTGAATGGGACTTCCGGGATCGGAATCGGCGATACCCGATACTTTTTTTAGATCGGCCGATCCATTCCGATACGATATTTTTCAGTATCGGGTGGTATCGCTCAACACTAGCCACCATCACACCCATTGTCAAAACACAAACCTTGACCCAACTGCTATGCCCAGCTATCGCCCCATATCACTGCTCCCGTTTGTATCCAAACTCCTTGACCAGCATGTCCATTCTCAAACAAAATTACTAATGACTTACTTACAGCCAAAGCTAACAGACAGTTCTCCATCCTACTCCTTCTTGACCTGTCCTCTGCCTTCACCACAGTCGACCACTGCCTACTGCTACAGATTCTTTCTTCCCTTGGCATCAAAGACCTTGCCCTGTCCTGGATTGCCTCATACCTTTCCGACAGCACAATTAGTGTTTCTTAGTCCCACACTACCTCCTCATGCCGCCCTCTCTCTGTTGGAGTCCCTCAAGGCTCTGTCCGGGGGCCCCTACTTTTTTTCAATCTATACTCTTAGCCTAGGACAACTCATAAAGTCCCATAGCTTTAGTACCACCTGTATGCGGACGACACTCAGATCTACCTTCTGGCTCAGATGTCACCTCTCTGCTGTCCAGAATCCCAGAGTGTCTATCAGCCATATCTTCCTTCTTCACCTCTCGTTTCCTAAAACTCAATTTAGGCAAAACTGAACTCATCATCTTTCCTCCATCTAGCGTATCTCCCCTACTCGACCTATCTATTATGGTAAATGGCATCACGCTCTCTCCCCTACCTGAAATCCGCTGCCTCGGAGTAGCTCTTGACTCTGCGCTGTCCTTCAAACTGCATGTCCAAACTGTTGCCACCTCCTGTCGCCTCCAACTCAAAAATATTTCCAAAATCCCTCCCTTCCTCAGCCCTCAATCTACTAAAACTTTTGTGCATGCCCTCATCATCTCCCACCTTGATTACTGCAGCACTCTCCTCTGTGGCCTCCCCACTAACTCTCTTGCACCACTCCAGTCTGTCCTCAACTCCGCTGCCTGACTAATCCACCTCTCTCCTCGCTACTCCCGTTCCTCCCCTCTGCAAATCCCTCCACTGGCTCCCAATTCTCCAACGAATCCAGTTCAAACTACTAACACTGACCTACAAAACCATCCGCAACCTGTCCCTGTCCCTGTCCCCTCCCTATATCCCTGAACTAATCTTCCAATATCTTCCCTCAAGTAATCTTTTTTCTCTCGTCAAAGCTCAGGTGAATCGCGCAATGGGCAATGCGAGCTGCTATGGGGTTCTACCTTTGGTTAGTATACTACCATTATCCTCCTCTTTTGCACCTTTTGCACCTTTGCACACTGGCACTTTGCACTTTAGGCTGGTTTCACACTTGCGTTTTTTTGCGCTTTTTTTGCGCAAAAAAAGCATGTGTTTTTTTTTCCTATACTTTACATGGGTGCATCTACACATGCTTTTGTACGCGTTTGTATGCGCATGCGTTTTTTTGTAATGTGCGCTCGGGCGCACAAAATGCATCCTGTTGCATTTTTTGTGCGTCCGACTTGCCCCCAAAAAATGCATGCGCACGCTGTGCATTTTTTTCACCCAAATACCCATTACAGTCTATGGGTGCGCATACGTGCGCATGGTAATGCGAACGTATGCGCAAAAAAACATGCGTTTTTTTTAAAAAACGCACCCAAACACGCAATAAAAAATGCACACAAACGCATGATGAGTTTTTTGTGCCTTTGCACTGCGCACGGTGCGCAGCACAAAAAAATATGCAAGTGTGAAAGTAGCCTTAGCTTTATTTTATCTGGCTAGTGTCACTTCTGTGATCTATAATCTCTATGCACAGGTCAGCTTTATTAATGGGAGGATACCTATTTGGTGTATATTTTGGCAGTAACTACCCTTGTACATATTTGTATTGCACCTTATATCATAGTACTGTAATTTTTATGTTTACTGAAATATATATGAACTATTGATACATGATATAATTTTGGAAATAATATTGTTTACATAATTTGTGCTCATATATTTATCCCACACCACCCCGCATGTTTTTTCCACTTGTTCAAGTTGTCTTCCCCCTGATTGCATTTTTATTTGTCTCTATATTGAAGTAATTAATAAATATGGTTACATCTACAATTTGCAGTTGTGTATCATGTTTGTTGGTTCAGGTTCTAGTGGTTACACAACATTGTATATTGGTCTCTAATTTGTGTCACTTCTGTGATCTATAATCTCTATGCACAGGTCAGCTTTATTAATGGGAGGATACCTATTTGGTGTATATTTTGGCAGTAACTACCCTTGTACATATTTGTATTACACCTTATATCATAGTACTGTAATTTTTATGTTTACTGAAATATATATGAACTATTGATACATGATATAATTTTGGAAATAATATTGTTTACATAATTTGTGCTCATATATTTATCCCACACCACCCCGCATGTTTTTTCCACTTGTTCAAGTTGTCTTCCCCCTGATTGCATTTTTATTTGTCTCTATATTGAAGTAATTAATAAATATGGTTACATCTACAATTTGCAGTTGTGTATCATGTTTGTTGGTTCAGGTTCTAGTGGTTACACAACATTGTATATTGGTCTCTAATTTGTGTATATTGATTGTATAGAGGCAAAAGTATGTTCTAGTCATAGGCGTTTATTGGCCAGTCTCACTACAGTCTGCAGTGTTGGGTAACTTTTATTTCATGTGTATGACCAGATTTAGTCTCATAGTTCAATAAATAAATATTTCATGACATTTTTCTACTATGCTTTTATTTAGCTGTTCATTTTGTTGCTGTGCATTATCATTGAATTTACTTAGTCTTCAGTTACTTTTCAATCCAATTAGAAATAAATCCAGAAATCAGTCGGCCATTTACGGTATATATTTTGTGTATCCAGTGATGCTTGCTTCTTTATTACTAGTAATAAAAGAAAGTCTAAGTCCTTTTAAGCTAAATATTGTTATTTTCAAGCCGTAAACATTTGCAGAAACCAACTGAATTATATTGTCTAACAACCCATTGTCATTATTTCCTACTTTTTATTATCGTCTGTCACACACAAGAGCTGAAATTTCAAGCAAAACACTAAAGCTCAGTTAGATGCATTTATATCTCACCATTAAATTTGGTGACATTTATGAAAAAAGAGCCCAGAGAATTTGATTTGCAGAAAAGAAACATGAAAAGCTTCTATGCAGGCTACAAAACTTGACCTTACTAACATTTGCATTTCCATGCAATCAACCGAGTAATATACCGGAACGGAACAACGGCAGAGCTCTTTCAACTATGTTGTTTTTGAAGTGACAATTTCATTTATTCAAGCTGTTATTCAAAGTTATGTTACAAAACCACAAAACATTCCCACATTTATACAAGTAATTTAGTTTTTCTATTGCGAAAAACAAGAGCTAATGTGATATAATGTGATATACTTTATTTTTTAAGACATACTTATACATGCAAACACTTTCTAAATAGATTTCCTAGAAGTCTTCCACCATTAGCGTTTTATTTACAGATTGACCCAGTTATTACTTGAATTGTCCTTGAATCCATGTTGCAGAATACTGGGGTAGGACAAAGGACAAATATGCTAATAGAGGAATGGAAGAAGATTAGCATATGAATCAGAATAAATGAAGAAATAGAGGTCTCCACTAAGGAGTTGCATTAGACTGACCTTTTAAAGAGAATCTGTCAGTTTGACAGATCTCATTAAATTAGGACATATGTATGGAGCCAAACACAACTATACAAATGTTAACTGACATTGAATGATCCCGAAGTCAACTATGCTAGTGCTTGCTGACATTTAATGAGTCAGATCACAACTATATTAGTGCTTACTGACTGTTATTTGAGTCCTAATACAATGTTCTTATTGCTTATCGAATTTTAATGAGCTTTTTTACAACTATACCAGACCTATCTAAGATTTAATGAACCCTATGGCTAAAGCTATACACAGATATTTTGTAACAAGCTTTTAGAATCTTAACGACGATGCTACAACTGCTGTGCAAGGGAACACACTGGGCAAGATTTACTATGCACAATGTAAGAGAAGTCTTTGAGCAAAAAAAATATCCTCATTCGGAAGGGTTATAGCCTAATAAGTGATGCCATGTAGGATTTTTTCATTAAGACTATTTGTAGATTTGTTATTTGTTATTTTGGATGTCTAACAGATTTATTGTGTTCACCTTGCAATTAGCACGTAGGCAGCGTTGGACTAGAGCACCTTGGGCCCACCAGAGAAAATCATTCATGAGACCCACTATGTAGCTACATAGAAATAAATACAAGACCACCAATTGTGGAGTAAAACATGCTAATATCACAGTATAATATAATATAGCACACTCCTTAACCCCTCTTTGACCTATGGTGTACTATTCCATCCAGGTGCCCTTGGCGTGTCTGATCCTGGATGGGATAGTACATCATAGTCATCGGCCACGTGTCAGCTGATTCTCACAGCTAAAAAAGACAAAACCGTTGGCACAACCCTATTTCAAATGGTGGTGCACAAGTAGGATCCCAATCCGTGAACGTCTATATATATAGACTTGGCACACACTGGTAGGTTCTGATGCAGAAAGGTGGTTTTAACAAAGTACAGTACATACATTCAGACGTTTCGGTCTATTACCTTCATCAATGTACAATATGTTGCACTGTGAGCTCTTAGTGACTGGGCTTAAAGAAAAACCAATGGGTGAGGGAGCACCAGGGGCTGTCTCTCGTTGCTAAGTGAGCATTCAGAATGGTTGATGGACGCGATATCCGCCGTGAATCAATGGCGCCATTGATATGCGGTATCTGCCGTGAATCAATGGCGCCATTGATACGCGGTGGATACCGCGTCCATTGGTTTTTCTTTAAGCTCAGGTCCTGCAGTGAGGTGGCTTGTCAGTACCTGCTGAGAGCAGGCATGTGGAAAAAAATTTTTTAACTGCTGAAAACGTCATCTTGTCCCGCAAAAAATGAGCGGCCATACATTATCATCAAAGAAAAATAAAAAAGTTATAGCTCTCAGAATAAAGTGATGCAAAAATAAATATTTTTTATATAAAAAGCGCCAAAACATAAAAAAACAGGTATCACTGTAATCGTACTGACCCGAAGAATAAAACAGCTTTATCAATTTTATCACATGCGGAACAGTATAAACGCCAACCCCAAAAGAAATTAATGAATTGCTGGTTTTTGTTTATTCTGCCTCCCAAAAATCGTAATAAAAAGCGATCAAAAAATGTCATGTGTCTAAAAATGGTAGCAATAAAAACGTCAACTCGTCCTGCAAAAAACAAGACCTCACATGACTCTGTGGGATAAAATATGGAAAGGGTTAAGTTTGTGGTTAGGGTTATAGTTAAGGCTGGGATTAGGGTTAGAGGTGTGTTGAAGTTAGGGTTGGAGCTAGAATTCGGGGTTTTCCACTGTTTTGGCACATCAGGGCCTCTCCAAACGCAACATAGCGTCCAATCTCAATTACAGCCAATTTTGCATTGAAAAATCAAACGGTGCTCCTTCCCTTCCGAGCTCTGCTGTGCCCCAAAACAGTGATTTACCCCAACATATAGGGTATCGGCATACTCAGGACAAATTGGGCAACAACTTTTGAGGTCCAATTTATCCTGTTACCCTTGTGAAAATAAAAAATTAGGGGCGAAAAAATCATTTTTGTAAAATAAATAAGATTTTTTATTTATAAACTTCTGTGAAGCACTTGGGGGTTCAAAGTGCTCACCACACATCTAGATAAGTTTCTTAGGGGGTCTAGTTTCCAAAATGGTGTCACTTGTGGGGGGTTTCCACTGTTTAGGCACATCAGGGGCTCTCCAAACGCAACATGGCGTCCAATCTCAATTCCAGCCAATTTTGCATTGAAAAGTCAAACGATGCTCCTTCCCTTCCAAGCTCTGCCATGCGCCCAAACAGTGGTTTACTTGCATATATGAGGTATCAGCGTACTCAGGACAAATTGTAAAACACCTTTTTTGGTCCAATTTCTCCTGTTACCCTTTGTAAAATAAAACAAATTGGAACTGAATTAAATTTTTTGCGAAAAAAAGGTAAATGTTCATTTTTTTTTAAACATTCCAAAACTTCCTGTGAAGCACCTGAAGGGTTAATAAACTTCTTGAATGTGGTTTTGAGCACCTTAAGCAGTGCAGTTTTTAGAATGGTGTCACTTTTGGGTATTTTCTATCATATAGATCTCTCAAAGTGACTTCAAATGTGATGTGGTCCCTAAAAAAAATGGTGTTGTAAAAATGAGAAATCGCTCGTCAACTTGTAACCCTTATAACTTCCTAACGAAAAAAAAATGTTGGTTCTGAAATTGTGCTGATGTAAAATAGACATGTGGGAAATGTTATTTATTAACTGTTTTGTGCGATATGACTCTCTCATGTAAGGGTATAAAAATTCAAATTTTCAAAATTGCTAAATTTTCAACATTTTTGCCAAATTTCCATTTTTTTCACAAATAAACGCAAGTCATATCAAATAAATTTTACCAATATCATGAAGTACAATGTGTTCCAAGAAAAGCATGTCAGAATCACTGGGATGCATGGAAGCGTTCCAGAGTTATTATCTCATAAAGGGACAGTGGTCAGAATTGTAAAAATTGGCCTGTCATTAACATGCAAACCACACTTGGGGGTAAAGGGGTTAATGATATAGCAAGGCTTTGGGTAGCCCCCCTCATAGAATATAATGGAACCCCCATAGAATATTGCAGCCCTCATGTAGTTTAATGCAGCCCCGTCATAGAATATAATGTAGCCTCCCTCATAGAATATAATGCAGCCCCTCATAGAGTATAATGCAGCCCCCTCATAGAGTATAATGCAGCCCCCCATAGAATATAATGCAGCCCCCTCATAGAGTATAATTCTTCCCCCTCATAGGATAAAATGCAGCCATGGGCATGGGGAGTAGTGAGTATTCATTTCTCTTTAGCAGCGGGCACAGGTTTTAGCTGCAGAAGCTGACTCCTGCCTCCTGTTACCTGCTGCTCCACCGCTGCTGCTCCGCTTCTTCGGGTCAAGCTCCCTGACTCATGAGCCCCATAGCAGCTGTTTGCTTTGCTCTTATTAGTGAAACACCACTGACTTGGGGCCCCTGGGACATCGAGGGCCCTTGGCAGCTTCCAGACATATATGCCAGCAGATGTCAATGCCTGGTCCCACTGGAGAATTCTTCTGTTCTCCGATGGACTAGTCTCACCTTGTATGTAGGTCACATTTTTCAGCTTAAGTTAGCCTAATATCATCCACACTTTCCACACTTACAGTTGGTCAATTTCTACGCTTACAGCTTAAAAATATATCTAAAATTTAATTTAATGGATGCGCTACAAAGCGGCATTAATGCGATGTAACGCATCCGGTAACGCACCCAAAGACTGCCATAACCTAGCGCTTCACTAACGAATATCAAAATCAGCATGCGTTAGCGAAATGCCGTTATGCTGTGACGGACCCTTGGACGTGGTCTGCGTTAAACGGAGTACCATAACGCTATGTGAACCTAGCCTTAATCTGCAGGTTAATAGCATTACTACCATCACCAGAACCTGCATGCAGCCAAATGCTGCCAGGAGAAAATTAACTTTATTCTCCCCAGCAGCATTCAGTGCCAGTCAAAGTGGCGGTAATGGTGTTGGTTCAGTCACCTAGCGGCACCTGTAATGCACCCCCCGACCCTTACTGAAAGGGGCTCTGCATTGGGGCTAACTGTCAGTCACGGCCAGGGATGCGGTTACAACACTGTTCTGTATTCTCAGAGTGGTGAATGAACCAGCACTGGCACCATTCCTATGACTGAAACCGAATGTTGCAGGGGAGAATAAAGTTAATTTTTTCTCCACAGTGCTCAGCTTCATGCAGGTGCAGGGCAGTTTAAGGAAGGCTATTAACCTCCAGATTAAACCCATATCTGGAAGTTAATAACGTTTTGCTGGTGACAGGTTCCCTTTAAATGTGGCCTATAACTTGACACCTTACTAAGCTGGCAGTTCTTGAGCAGTGTCTTGAGTAAGATGAAATAAGATAGATGTCAGCTATTTTTTAAGAGTGAATGATGAGTTCAATGTTCAGGAGATGAGGACGAAGCAGCTCATACGTTGAGAAATAATAGAATTGATCCTCTGCAAATCAACTTTGAGTCTAATTTCCTGAGATTTACATGTACCAGTGACTTCAAACTATTTCCTATTTGATTTGCACAGAATGAGAAAAAAAAACCCGACATCATTTCACATATTTCTTTTACACTTCAGAACTACTTGCTACGTTGTGAATAAATTCACTGCAAATTTTACTTCCCAGTAAAATCCACACGATTTGGAAAATTCAAATCTCATCAGATTCGCTCATCTCTAATCCAGAATTTAATTGTGCAATATACTTTTAAAAAATATATCTACTGAAGGAAGATGTTGACTATTGCCAGGAAAGAGTCACTCATTTTAACTCTATTTACATGGTGAAGCACTCCTTCCTGGTTTTGAAAAATTAAAATGAACTGCGAGTGCACTACCTGATTTGTAACGTTGCAACCGACTGTATTTCGATGCTGCATATAATGGAGCGTTCAGCAGGACAATGACCCAAAGCAGACGTAGAGATTGGCGAAATAATGCTTCAATGACAATAAAATAGTGGTGTTGAATTTACCCCTACAATCCCAGACCTCAACCTAATTAAACATTTATGGGTAGAGTTGAAGAATAAACTGTATACATACACAGGTGAGTTGAACAGTATGCATCAACTTTGGGAACATGTAGAAGAGACCCGAGATCAAATTTCAGTTGAGATATGCTCAAATCTGATGGAGAGCATGCCCAGAAAGATTGAAGCAGTAGTGAAATAAAAAAAAATAAAATTTCAATGTTTAGAAGCAAAACAGTAACAATGCAGTGACATGACAAGAATCTGCATAACTAATCATATGATAAATTGCTGCAAGTCAAATTTATGTATCAGATATCTAAGTTGATTGTCTATAAAATGGTGGTAGTCTCATGTTTGAAACAGTAATATATTGTGAGATATGGAGTCTGAAAGTCAAAAGTTCAAAACATTGCTACCATTTTGCTCATCAGTGTATAGAGGGGATCTGACTCATTTAAAATTTATGTGAATAGAAAAATAAACTAACATGTGGAGAGGACAGGTGGAAGCTTTTAAAAGAGAGTCAAATAGATATTTACATTGGAGACAAAAGCATGACATGGTTTAAAAAGTTATTTTTTTTTCAGTTCTTCAATACAAAAGGTGAAACTCATATATTATATAAAGTCATTACAAGCAGAGTGCTCTATTTCAAATGTTTATTTCTGTTAATGTTGATGATTATAGCTTATAACCAATAAAAACCCAAAAGTCATTATCTCAGTAAATTAGAATACTTTATAACACCAGCATGAAAAAATGCCTTTAAAGTCAGAAATGTTGACCTAATGAAATGTATGTTCAGTAAATGCACTAAATAGTTGGTCGGGGCTACTTTGGCATCAATTACTGCATCAATGTGGTGTGGCATGGAGGTGATCATTCTGTAGCATTACTGAGGTACTAAGGATGCCCAGGCTGCTTTAATAGCAGCTTTCAGCTCATCTGCGTGGTAGGGTCTGGTGTCTCTCATCTTTTTCTTGACAATACTCCATAGATTCTGTATGGGGCTAAGGTCTGGTCAGTTTGCTGACCAATCCAGCACAGTGATACTGTTGTTTTTAAACCAGGAATAGGTACTTTTGGCAGTCTGGACAGGTGCCAAGTCTTGCTGGAGAATGAAATTTTCACCTCCAATAAGCTTGTCGGCAGAGGAAAGCATGAAGTGCTCTAAAATTTCCTGGTAGATGGCTGTGCAGACTGTGGTCTTGATAAAGCACAGTGGACCTACACCAGCAGATAACATGGCTCCTGAAACCATCATTGATTGTGGATACTTCATTCTAGACCTTGGGAATCAAGGTCCCAGAGTCTGGAGGAAGAGTAGAGAGACAGACAAAGCAAACTGCTTGATGGATGGAGCCATGTACTGTACAATCATGAGTGCAAACCTCCTTCCCTCCGCCAGGACAATAAAAATGGGTCATGGCTGGGTCTTTCAGCAAGACAATGATCCAATGATCCAAAACATACAGAAACATAATTATTAAGTATTTTCTGTGACATATCTCTGTGATTAAAGGACATGAAAATTCAAAGTTGGAAAATTGCAAAATTTTCAAAATTTACACCAAATCTATTTTTTTCACAAATAAACGCAAGTCATATCAAAGAAATTTTACCACTATCATGAAGTACAATATATCATGAGAAAACAGTGTCAGAATCACCAGGATCAATGGAAGCGTTCCAGAGTTATTGTCTCATAAAGGGACAATGGTCAGAATTGGAAAAATTAGCCTGGTCATTAACATACAAACCACCCTTGGGGATAAAGGGATTAAGCAATTGAATTAAGTATCACCATAAAGAGGCAGCATTTAATATATTAGCACTATAAGTTTTTCAAGATGATGTTTCTTCTCTTTACGCACTGTTACACCTAATTAATTTTTTTGCTGGGTTTATGATGTACCTGTTTAGAGCCAAGATAAAGTTACTTACAGTTGTGGCCAAAAGTATTGACACCCCTGCAATTCTGTCAGATAATACTCAGTTTCTTCCTGAAAATGATTGGAAAGACAAATTCTTTGGTATTATTATCTTCATTTAATTTGTCTTAAATGAAAAAAACACAAAAAGAATTGTCCTAAAGCCAAATTGGATATAATTCCACACCAAACATAAAAAAGAGGGTGGACAAAAGTATTGGCACTGTTTGAAAAATCATGTGATGCTTCTCTAATTTGTGTAATTAACAGCACCTGTAACTTACCTGTGGCACCTAACAGGTGTTGGCAATAACTAAATCACACTTGCAGCCAGTTGACATGGATTAAAGTTGACTCAACCTCTGTCCAGTGTCCTTGTGTGTACCACATTGAGCATGGAGAAAAGAAAGAAGACCAAAGAACTGTCTGAGGACTTGAGAAACCAAATTGTGTGGAAGCATGAGCAATCTCAAGGCTACAAGTCCATCTCCAAAGACCTGAATGTTCCTGTGTCTACCGTGCACAGTGTCATCAAGAAGTTTAAAGCCTATGGCACTGTGGCTAACCTCCCTAGATGTGGGCGGAAAAGAAAAAATTGACAAGAGATTTCAACGCAAGATTGTGCGGATGTTGGATAAAGAACCTCGACTAACATCCAAACAAGTTCAAGCTGCCCTGCAGTCCGAGGGTACAACAGTGTCAATCCGTACTATCCGTCGGCGTCTGAATTAAAAGGGACTGTATGGTAGGAGACCCAGGAAGACCCCACTTCTTACCCCGAGACATAAAAAAGCCAGGCTGGAGTTTGCCAAAACTTACCTGAAAAAGCCTAAAATATTTTGGAAGAATGTTCTCTGGTCAGATGAGACAAAAGTAGAGCTTTTTGGGCAAAGGCATCAACATAGAGTTTACAGGAGAAAAAAGAGGCATTCAAAGAAAAGAACACGGTCCCTACAGTCAAACATGGCACAGGTTCCCTGATGTTTTGGGGTTGCTTTGCTGCCTCTGGCACTGGACTGCTTGACCGTGTGCATGGCATTATGAAGTCAGAAGACTACCAACAAATTTTGCAGCATAATGTAGGGCCCAGTGTGAGAAAGCTGGGTCTCCCTCAGAGGTCATGGGTCTTCCAGCAGGACAATGACCCAAAACACACTTCAAAAAGCACTAGAAAATGGTATGAGAGAAAGCACTGGAGACTTCTAAGGTGGCCAGCAATGAGTCCAGACCGGAATCCCATAGAACACCTGTGGAGAGATATAAAAATGGCAGTTTGGAGAAGGCACCCTTCAAATATTAGGGGCCTGGAGCAGTTTGCCAAAGGAGAATGGTCTAAAATTCCAGCAGAGCATTGTAAGAAACTCATTGATGGTTACCGGAAGCGGTTGGTCGCAGTTATTTTGGCTAAAGGTTGTGCAACCAAGTATTAGGCTGAGGGTGGCAATACTTTTGTCTGGCCCATTTTTGGAGTTTTGTGTGAAATGATCAATGTTTTGCTTTTTGCTTCATTCTCTTTTGTGCTTTTTCATTTTAGACAAATTAAATAAAGATAATAATACCAAAGAATTTGTGTTTGCAATCATTTTCAGGAAGAAACTGAGTATTATCTGACAGAATTGCAGGGGTGTCAATACTTTTGGCCACAACTGTATATGGATGACAAAGGAAGTCTATGTGGCCCTACAGGATTATAGAGCAACAGGAACTTAATGGATCTTTGGATTAACTCTGCTGTGTGGACCTACCCATTACCTTTTCTTTAATTTACAACATTCTCTCCTTTCCCCTGTTTTTGGGGGAAAAGACATGTCTTTGTACAGCTTTATTCCTTAAAGAGGTCCTTTTAACAAATTTCAAATATTGTTTGGACACGCATTTATTTGTTTTTAATTTTGCTTCTCCACTTCTGAGTTCTTAGCAATCAAATATTTGGAATATTTGGAATCTAATTAGCTAACTTTATTCAATAGCAAGTGGGTGGTTTCACAGGTGACTTGTACTTCTTCCTGTAAGATTTGTCATCTATATCACTCAAATGGTCTTAAAAGTTTACTGATTTGGTGACAAAAAATGTGTTAATATCTCTGCAATGGAGAGACAACATAAAAAAAGTGAGAAAAAGTTTTATTCTGCTCTTCAGCTACTATTATATTGTGTGTCCAGTTCAACATGGAAAATTTGGTGAAAAGTCCTCTCTAAAATATGACATTTGAAAGTATATGCCCGAAATACAAAATTTGTGTAAGGAATCCCATTCCCCACTTAAAATACAATTTAAGATATTGGGGTCTTCTTATGTGGCGGAAGGTCTTTTGTGTAGAGATGAGCGACTTTGCCTTTTTTTCGGGTCGAGTCGGGTTTCATGAAACCCGACTTTCGCAAAAGTCGGGTTGAATGCAATCGGCCGATTATCGTGAAAAGTCGAAGGCCGACTGAAACACGAAATCCAATGCAAGTCAATGGGGAAGAAAAGTCGGCAGTGAGTGGAGGACAGGAAGCACACCTGCAGTGCCCATTTTAATGCCAAAAACATCAATTCTTATTCCTTAAGCTTGTCAACCTTAATTTACTTTATAATAATAGTTAGGCATTGAAAACTGGGGGTTCTTTGGCTAAAGTTGTGGGGGGGGGTAGGGCTGGCTCCAGATTTTCGTGGGCCCAGGGCCAAAGAATGTCACTGGGCTCCTTTAACACATGCCACAATTCATGATCCTCTGATACGGCAGAGAAATAGCAGTATAGTACAATGGAAAATACTTTGCTTCTTACATCACATGACTGATATCCATTTTAAATTCTCCAATAGCTCCAAAAATGGACAGTATATTACTCCATACAGTATTATGGCCACCGCATAGTGCGCCATACAGAGTAATGAGGCCCATATATTTCTCCATACAGAATCATTGGTCCTATATAATGTTCGATACAGTATATGATGAGCTCCACATAATGCTACAGTATATGTTGGTCCCCATGGATGAAGCTCCATTGTCTTATGGGCCCAAATAATTCTCCATATATAATGGGCCCCATTTCTAATGCTCCAGTGTATAATGGGCCCTGTAAATGTTGCTCCAGTGTCTGATGTCCACCTTTGGAATGCTCCAGTGTATGGTGGGCCCCATATATCTTTCTCCAGAGTATAGTGCTCCCCAAAAATTGCTCCCAACCTTTAAAATAATTAAATAAGTCTCCTCGCTAGGGAATCCCTGTACTCTGGTCTTCTCATCATCCCCATCTTCCATCTCACTGCACTTGGACTGTTTAGGCAGATGGCGTACAGATGTGATGTCATCGCGCTCTCTGACCAGAATGTCACTGTCAGGAAACGTGGAAGATGTCACGGCGGTGGAGCAGGGAGAGGTAAGTATTTCAATTTTGCAAGTGCTGTGATCCTGAGCAAACACGGGGGGCCCACTCGTTGGCGACGGCTCTGGCACAGGGCCCCTCATAGTACGGCGGTGTGTCTGGTGGCGGATGGGCCCTCCGCGGCGCCCTCCCCCTCCCACCGGCAGAGACATTTTTGCATACTATGAGGGGCCCTGTGCCAGTGCCGTCGCCCATGAGTATGCCCCCCACCTGCTTAAGGAACCTGCACTTTCATCTGCACCTTCCTCTTTGTCACCATGTAAGGTGGTATAGCATGCGGTAAGGGGAACCTGAGTTTCATCAGGGTCAGATTATGGCTGTGTAGAGTGCGGGGGGAATGTAGTGGTCTGGGTCAATGTACCAGCAGAATCATCTAGCAGTGGCTGGGCATCAGTGCACTTGTGGCGCCCCCAGGAGTACCGTCGCCACATTGGCATTACCTTCCTCCTAGGGAGTGTGATGTCATGCTTGGGAGCAACAAAGGGTCTCTCTAGCAGTTAAACCAGCAAACAACACAGTTCCCACTCCAGGCCAGCAGGGAGAGCTCGGAACCTGACTGCTGAGGAGCTGCTCTCTGTGGTCGGGAGGAGGGAAGTTAGGGCAGTCTGTGAAGGGAAGGGGAAGTGTGTGGATGTGAGAAGGGGAGCTGGAGGATGAGCAGAGTTAAGGCTCACTTCTAGCTGGAGTGCATGGTCCAGTTTCCGGTCTCCGAGTTTGTAGGGACACTGACGGTCCTGCAGCAGAAAACGGATGACGTAGCAGCTGTAAATGCTCTGTTCCCAACTAAAGCTTTGAGGCCCCAGCAGCGACGTGTGTGAGCCAGAAGGAAGAGGCTACGGCTGCCTGCCATATGAGAACATAGTAACATAGTAACATAGTAACATAGTTATTAAGGTTGAAGGGAGACTTTAAGTCCATCTAGTTCAACCAATATCCTATCCTAACTTGCCCTAACATGTTGATCCAGAGGAAGGCAAAAAAAACCCATGTGGCAAACAGTAAGCTTCACATTGGGGAAAAAAATTCCTTCCCGACTCCACATACGACAATCAGACTAGCTCCCTGGATCAACGCAATATTAAGGAAACTAGTGTATATACCCTGTAATATTATAGTTTTCAAGAAAGGCATCCAGTCCCTTCTTAAATTTTAGTAGGGAATCACTCATTACAACATCATATGGCAGAGAGTTCCATAGTCTCACTACTCTTACAGTAAAGAATCCACGTCTGTGAGTATGCTTAAACCTTCTTTCCTCCAGATGTAGAGGATGCCCCCTTGTCCCCGTCACAGGTCTAAGAGTAAAAAGATCATTAGAAAGGTCTTTGTACTGTCCCCGCATATATTTATACATTGTAATAAGATCAACCCTTAGCCTTCGATTCTCCAAACTAAATAACCCCAAGTGTAATAACCTGTCTTGGTATTGCAGACCCCCTAGTTCCCTAATAACCTTGGTCGCTCTTCTCTGCACCCGCTCCAGTTCAGCTATGTCTTTCTTATACACCGGAGACCAGAACTGTATACAGTATTCTAAGTTCCAAAAGAGAGTCAACAGGGGGAACTTCAGTGAACTCAGTACTGCGAGTACCTCAGATAAGCGATAGAATGGTGGCCACACTACCTATCTGCAGAGAGAGAATTCCTAATTTGCTTCCAGGCTGACCAACTCCTTCTCCATCTGTACTCTGGGTCCTGGACGGCACTTACCAAGTACAGGTAAAGGAACTGCATGACTGTGTCTGTCATCTTTCCCCTGTGCCTGGCGCACAGCCCTGTGACTACGGCCCTACCTGTGCAGGGCTTCTACATCTTAGCTGCACCACAACATCTGTCCCAGAGAAGCGACACTGCAGTGCTGGTCAATCTGATCAGAAACCACAGGTGGCGTCATGTATCATTCACCTATAAACGTTATTCACCCATTGCATGGACGCCCTGGGCCACCACCACCGTAACACATCCCTCTGAGACACCGGCCCGGTACCGATTAACCCCACTGCCCTGGCTGGCGACCCACACTCCATGTCAGATTCATCTTGGACTGGGGAATTCACGATTTGACTTGATAACCCAGGCATGGTATGTGAGAAAGAGCTACATGGACTAATGTGAAGTGTGGCCTGCTGCATCATTTACTTTTGGTGGGGGTGAAGGACACAAGGAAAGGGGTTCTTCCTGACCAGGAGCCAGCACTTGATGACTCAGTGCTTGCATTTTTTGAAACTTCAGAAGAGGAGGGCATATTAGCTGTAGTCTGTTTCGGCAATGTAAGCCAAAACCAGTTCCTGATGCTCCGGCTTTAAAAGCGGTTAACCTACTCCCAGAAAAGGTAGCCTTCCAGGCCTTCAGGAGCCAGACCATGATGCAGGCTCAACACCTCCTGCCTTAGTTGCTATTGTGCTTTTGCCACTACCAGCAGATGCACCACCACCATCAGTACCAGCTGCCCCCCCCCACACCCACATCCATGGCCTCTTCCACCATGCGTCCAAATTTTGGGGAAAATGTACCCAAAATAACATCAGATATATGGTACTGTATCAGAAGCGTACAGCTGTATACAGTCAAAGGATAATTGCAAATCTCCGTATATATTTCATGAGTCACACAGAGACGCTCACAGGCTCAGTATGGATTAGACAAGAATATAAAAAGTAGAAAAAGGGTACAGTATCATCAGATAGCAGGTATATATAGTATAGTTTAAACATTCTAAATCTCAGTATATATTTCAGGAGGCAGACACAGACGCTCTCAGGCTCAGTATGGATTACAACACAATATAAAAAGCCGTAAAACGGTAATGGATATGAAGCATACAGCTGTATACAGTGTAGGGGTCATTGTCAATCTCAGTATTTAAATACAGAGTCAGAAACAGACTCACTTGGTCAGTTTGGATTAGACCAGAATATGAAAAGCAGTAAATGGGTAATGTATCACAAGCATTGAGCTGTATACAGTGTTGGGGTAATTTTTAAATCTACATATAAATTGCAGGAGTAACCCACTGACTCTCACATGCTCAGGATGGATCACCCCACAATATAAAAAGAAGATTGGCAAGAAATAATCACACATGTGGGCCAATGTTTCAGGTGTCAATGATACACATAGAGTGGTGGGTGTAGGAGGACTTCTGGCAGAAAGGGTACAGTATCACCAGATACCAGTTATATATAGCATAGCTTAAACATTAAAAATGTATGTCTATATATCAGGAGTACTGTTGAGCCACCCCGCTAGTGTTCGAGTTCAGTTCAGTTCGTCAAACAGGAGGCAAGTTCGTCGAATGTTCGACGAACACTGTAGCACCCCATTGAAAACAATGGCAGGCAAACACAAACACATACAAACACATAGAAAACACATACAAAACACCTTAAAAGGTGTCCCAAAGCAGACAAGATGCTCAGAAGACACAAATAACATATGGAAAAGGGCAACTACATATAGAAAAGAGGTGGAGGAGTAAAAGGAGGAGGAGGAGACACCGATATAGGCATGTCATGCCCTTATAAAGTCAAGAAAGGCTGGAATAAAAATCTAAAATACAAAAAAATTCTAAAATTCTAAAATCGAAGACGATCATATACCGTTGGACTACCCACCATAAATTATGCCAACTGCCGATCGGGCGGCGTTATTCCCATGACCCTCCGAACAGTGTCCAAGAAGGCAAAGTGTTTGGTTTACGGGGTCAGTATGGTTGCAAAGCTGAACCTTAAAGGAATGTCCAGAAGGGCACCACTTCAAGGAGTGGAGCCTGCGGCTTAATTGGACTCCACACGGGCAACCTCAACCATGCCGAGCCACGGAAAGGATGGACAGATTGCAAGCTTTCTGTGGGTGGTGTTGCATGGCCGTTTTTAGTTGTGCTAGCGATTTGTGAGCTTAATTCCGTTAACGAACAAGACTCCGGCATGCCCCCGTGGTCCACGTCCAGCTTACTAGAGGGACACGCGAGGCTCTGGCACGCAAGATCGAGCAATAACAGGTCTGTCATGCCCTTACATGTCGGGGCTGCACACGCGCTACACTGAAAGGACCAGTGTGTGTCGCTTACAGGTGCGGATAACCCGCTGAACCCCGTTAGTGATAGGGATCTGGGATTCCAATTAATCCCCGCGAACGAGGATTTCCCAGTAAGTGCAGGTCAATCGGAATTCCGGAATTAGGCCTAACCGGCATTCCAGAAAGAATGTGCAAAAATTAAGTGTCCAAACCACAGGTGTTGTGGCTTGCTTAATAGCTGGGCAACTCTGCTGAGTAGCAGACAGTGCTTACATAAACAGGCGGCATAGCTAGGTTCACGGGTGGGCTCCTCTGCTGAGCAGTAGACACAGGTACTAGGCCCAAAGTATTGACTGGGCTAAATGGAGTTAAAAAATGGTTCTTACATAAACAGGTGGCACAGCCTGGTTCATGGGTGGGCTCCTCTGCTGAGTAGCAGACACAGTTACTAGGCCCAAAGTATTCACTGGGCTAAATGCAGTCAAAAACTGGTTCTTTCATAAACAGGTGGCATAGCTAGGTTCACGGGTGGGTTCCTCTGCTGAGTAGCAGACAGTGCTACAAGGCCCAAAAGGATTTTCTGGACAAGGTGCGGTAAAAAATTATTACAAACACACACGGTGTAGCTCCTTGACAGGTGTACTACACCGCTGGCTACCAGACACCGCTACTATGCCATGAAACTGTCTATTAACATTGAAAACCATTTTTAATGTGAAAATAAAGTTATGCTTTGGGTGAACGAACCGTTCGCGAACGGAACCTCAAACAGCCGAATTTTAAGCAAAGTGTTCGAGTTCGACGAACGGCTCGAACACCACCCAAAACTGCTCGAATTTGAACTTGGCGAACAGTTCGACTCAAACACCGCTCATCTCTAATCAGGAGGCAGACTCAGACGGTCTCAGGACCAGTATGGATTCAACAAGATTGTAGAAAGTTGAGAAAGGGTACTGTATCACCGGATAACAGGTACAGTGGGGAAAAAAAGTACCGTATTTTCCGCTTTGTAAGACGCACTTTTTTTCCCCAAAATTTGGGGGGAAAACAGGGGTGCGTCTTACAAAGCGGACATGCCTTACCTAGGCTGTGATCGGGGGCGTCCGGCGGTTGCTGGCCGCTGCTGCGGGTGTGTCCGGTGCCGCGTTGTGTGCCCGTCGATGCCCGGGGCTCTGCCAACATTGTGCGACAGGCCAGAGCCCCGGCATTTCCTCGGTTCCCTGTGTGCCGGTAAAAAGATGGCCGCCGGCGCGTGCGCAGATGAGATCTCGGGACCCAGTTCTCGAGAGATGAGATTTGAAATCTCATCTCTCGAGAGCTGGGTCCCGAGATCCCATCTGCGCACGCGCCGGCGGCCATTTTCCCTGGGTTCCCTGTGTGCGCGCGGTGGTGCCTGCAAAAAAATGGCCGCCGCGCGTGCGCAGATGAGATCTCGGGACCCAGTTCTCGAGAGATGAGATTTGAAATCTCATCTCTCGAGAGCTGGGTCCCGAGATCCCATCTGCGCACGCGCCGGCGGCCATTTTCCCTGGGTTCCCTGTGTGCGCGCGGTGGTGCCTGCAAAAAAATGGCCGCCGCGCGTGCGCAGATGAGATCTCGGGACCCAGTTCTCGAGAGATGAGATTTGAAATCTCATCTCTCGAGAGCTGGGTCCCGAGATCCCATCTGCGCACGCGCCGGCGGCCATTTTTTTTTTTTTACCGGCACTTCAGCGCACGTATACAGGGAACTGAGGAAATGCTGGGGCTCTGGTCTGTCGAACAATGTCGGCACAGCCCCGGGCATCGATGGGCACACAACGCCGCACCGGAGGCACCCGCAGCACCGGCCTCCAACCGCCGGACAAGTGGAGAAACCTGACACCAGCACAAGACTCTGCAGCAGCAACGGCACACATCGGAGCCCCCCTCATCCCTGAATGCGGCCTGCAGCATCACTCCACGCCTGCCTCCTCCAGCAGCGAGCCTGGGACCCCGCTACACCGCAGCCACCAACCCTGGTAAGCAATAAGATGCAAGGATTATAAGAGGCACCACCATTTTATTAAAAAATATTTTTTTCTTATTTTTCTCCTCAAAAATTGTGGTGCGTCTTATAATCCGGAGCGTCTTATAAAGCGAAAAATACGGTATTTAGTCAGTCAGCAATAGTGCAAGTTCCACCACTTAAACAGATGAGAGGCATCTGTAATTTACATCATAGGTAGACCTCAACTATGGGAGACAAACTGAGAAAAAAAAATCCAGAAAATCACATTGTCTGGTTTTTTTTCATTTTATTTGCATATTATGGTGGAAAATAAGTATTTGGTCAGAAACAAAATTTCATCTCAATACTTTGTGATATATCCTTTGTTGGCAATGACAGAGGTCAAACGTTTTCTGTAAGTCTTCACAAGGTTGCCACACACTGTTGTTGGTATGTTGGCCCATTCCTCCATGCAGATCTCCTCTAGAGCAGTGATGTTTTTGGCTTTTTGCTTGGCAACACGGACTTTCAACTCCCTCCAAAGGTTTTCTATAGGGTTGAGATCTGGAGACTGGCTAGGCCACTCCAGGACCTTGAAATGCTTCTTACGAAGCCACTCCTTCGTTGCCCTGGCGGTGTGCTTTGGATCATTGTCATGTTGAAAGACCCAGCCACGTTTCATCTTCAATGCCCTTGCTGATGGAAGGAGGTTTGCACTCAAAATCTCACGATACATGGCCCCATTCATTCTTTCATGTATCCGGATCAGTCGTCCTGGCCCCTTTGCAGTGAAACAGCCCCAAAGCATGATGTTTCCACCACCATGCTTTACAGTAGGTATGGTGTTTGATGGATGCAACTCAGTATTCTTTTTCCTCCAAACACGACAAGTTGTGTTTCTACCAAACAGTTCCAGTTTGGTTTCATCAGACCATAGGACATTCTCCCAAAACTCCTCTCGATCATCCAAATGCTCTCTAGCAAACTTCAGACGGGCCCGGACATGTACAGGCTTAAGCAGTGGGACACGTCTGGCACTGCAGGATCTGAGTCCATGGTGGCGTAGTGTGTTACTTATGGTAGGCCTTGTTACATTGGTCCCAGCTCTCTGCAGTTCATTCACTAGGTCCCCCCGCGTGGTTCTGGGATTTTTGCTCACCGTTCTTGTGATCATTCTGACCCCACGGGGTGGGATTTTGCGTGGAGCACCAGATCGAGGGAGATTATCAGTGGTCTTGTATGTCTTCCATTTTCTAATTATTGCTCCCACAGTTGATTTCTTCACTCCAAGCTGGTTGGCTATTGCAGATTCAGTCTTCCCAGCCTGGTGCAGAGCTACAATTTTGTTTCTGGTGTCCTTTGACAGCTCTTTGGTCTTCACCATAGTGGAGTTTGGAGTCAGACTGTTTGAGGGTGTGCACAGGTGTCTTTTTATACTGATAACAAGTTTAAACAGGTGCCATTACTACAGGTAATGAGTGGAGGAAAGAGGAGACTCTTAAAGAAGAAGTTACAGGTCTGTGAGAGCCAGAAATCTTGATTGCTTGTTTCTGACCAAATACTTATTTTCCACCATAATATGCAAATAAAATGAAAAAAAAACAGACAATGTGATTTTCTGGATTTTTTTTCTCAGTTTGTCTCCCATAGTTGAGGTCTATCTATGATGTAAATTACAGACGCCTCTCATCTTTTTAAGTGGTGGAACTTGCACTATTGCTGACTGACTAAATACTTTTTTCCCCCACTGTATATATAGCATAGTTTAAACATTAAAAATCTCTGTGTATATTTCCAGAGTCAGACAAAGACACTCACAGCCTCAGTATGGATTAGACAAGAATCAAAAAGTAAAAAAAGGGTAATTTATTTGAAGCGTACACCAGTATACACTGTTGGGGTATTTTTAAATCTTCATATATATTTCAGTCTCAGTAAGACAGTCCAGACTCTCCGCAAGAGGAAACGGGATGGATACAAGTACAGGCGAAAAGTCGAGTGATTGCAGAAATTTTGGAATTACTAATCACGGGAAAAACTCCCGGGAGAATTCTCAGAGGGGATGCTGACCCTCAATTACTTTGTCTGTGGAGACAGCGAAAACAGTTCTTTGTGAAGAAAGGGTTGCTGTATCGCAGTACCGTGGATCCCATCACCGTTACTCATCTCCATCAAATTGTGATCACAGGGAGAGATGTAGACATGGTCCTCACTGCCTATTATGATCTGTCAGGTAACTTTGGAGTGCAAAAGACAGAAGGCACAGGCCGTAGGCAATTCTATTGGATTGGCATGAGAGGACACATTTAAAAAATGTGGGCAGGAATGTCACACGTCTGTGAGTAGGAAAACTGTGAAAGCTGATGATAAACAACCACTGCATCTCATTGTGAGTCGACGTCCATAACAAATGGAAGTCATTGATCATCTGAAGATAGAGCCCAGCAGGACAGGGCATAGCTACGTCTTACCCATCATCTATCAGTTCACCAAATTTGTATTGGCAGTCCCAGTGAAGAATTTAACAGCCCAGACTACACAGCGATGGAGCAGGGAGAGGTAAGTATTGCCATTCCTGGGGCCCTGAGCAAGCAGGGGGGGGCCCACTCGTGGGAGGCGGTACTGGCACAAGGCCCCTCATAGTACGCCGGTGTGTACTATGAGGGACCCTGTGCCAGTGCCTTCACCCAAGAGCGGGCCCACCCACCTGTCCAGGGCAATGGCACTCGCACGGGTGCGTGCGCCAGGTTGTGACCCTGGCCCTGGGGGGAGGCAGCCTAGTTAGGGGGGTTGAAAAAATGGCTTATGTTGATGTTGGACATTCAGCAGCTGCAAATTGAGGAATTGGAGAAGTCCAAGGAAGAGGAGAACAAAAGTGAGCCATTTTTCTGGCAACCTATGGGTCAGCAGGGGAAGGTGGGACAAAATCCTTTGAAACCCATGCATGGTTCATTTTAATGAAGGTTAGATCATCAACATTTTGGGTTGACAGACGGGTCCTTTTTTCTGTCAGGATTGATCCAGCAACACTGAAGACTCTTTCGATTAGCACACTAGCAGCAGGGCAAGCGAGCTCCTGTAAGGCATATTGTGTCAATTCAGGCCAGGTGTCCAGTTTACATGCCCAATAGTAAAAGGGGAATGACCTGTGAGGGAGAACATCGATATGGGAGAAGTAGTTTGTAACCATAGTGTCACGTCACCGTCAGACTTGGGGCCTGATGTTCCACTCGCGGCCACTAGGAGGCGCTGGACCACCACTTCGCCGTCAGACTCAGGGACGGCTGTTCCTGCCTCGGCCACTGGGAGGCGCTGTAGTTCTGTTACGTCGCTGTCAGACTCAGGGCCTATTGTCCCGGCTTTAGCCACTAGGAGGAGCCGGTCTGTCACGTCACCGTTAGATTCGGGGCATTCTGTTCCGGTCGCGGACACTAGGAGGCGCCGGACCACCACTTCACCGTTGGACTCGGGGACGGCTGTTCCTGCCTCGGCCACTGGGAGGCGCCGTGGCACGCCCGTGAGTTACGGTGGTGACAGAGAAGGGGCTCCTGCGCAGGCATCTGGTGGGCACAGGCTCCGCCCCTCTGTCAGTCGTCAGGGGGTTACCGCATCACCATCAGGCTTGGTCCTGGGGGCGGTCCTAATGACATCATCAGTCCAGGAACCTGTGAGGGATGACCTGATCCCTCAAATACCTTGGGATTGGTCTTGCAAGCTGCCGGATATATTCTTGGTTCAGCTGCGTGCTACTGTGTGAATTGCAATAGTTAACTTTGACCTCAGCCTGGATTTCTGACCATTCTTTTGCCTGCCATTTTTGTACTTCTGCTGCCCTCCTGGTTTTTGACTCTGACCTTGGCCTGGTTTTCTGACTCTGCTTCTGCCTAACGATTTTGCACCTCTGCCGCCCTCCTGGTTGATGACTCTGACCTTGGCCCGAATCTGACTCTGCTACTGTCTGCTGTTTTTGTACCGTTGCTGCCCAACTGGTTTAGACTCAGATCCCACTACGTTTTTGGTTCCGTATTGGAACACCTCTCTGGCGACCGCCCTGCTCTGGTCCACTGCTATTATTCAGACAGCTACCTTCTGGGCTCTGCTATAAATCCAGATCCCTGTATAGGGGTAAAGGGTATCAGGGTTGCTCAGGGTGTTGTCTTACTGCAGCCCAGACTCGCTGACGGATGTCACATTATATCTGGCCACAACATAAGCTGCTTTTGTGTATATGTCTATCATATATAAAAGCACTCTCCTGAACTTTTTTTTTCCTTCTTCTCCTGCCTGAGCTAATCTCCAGCCCTAACACCTGCTGCAGTGCACAACCTGAAGGAACACTCCCATTTTCCTATACCAGCATGCTGCAGCCTGGAGACTTCAAGGAAAATGCTGGGTGTCGGAAATCCACTTTCCTGGAACATCGGCCCCTGGGCAGCTCTGGTCAAAACTGCCCGGGGGCTCAGGTATTGCCCGCTTAACTTTTGTTACCCATTTCTCTCTCGTTTGCTAAGAAACGTCTGTTTGTAAAGGCTTATGTGGATTGTGGTTCTACAGGCAACCTTACAGATTTTTTGTTTGCTAGGAGTCTTGGTGTACCTCTGCTTAGGCTTAAGGCCCCTATTCAAACCACTGCGATTAATGGTACATCTATTTTCCAGGGTGGGGTGGAATTTGTCACTGCAGAAATTACTATGTCAGTGGGGACATTACACACCGAACAGATGTCATTTTTTGTTATTCACAACTTATCACATCCAGTTGTGTTAGGCATGCCATGGTTGCACCAGCATAATCCTATTATTCATTGGCATCTAGGTGATATCATGTGATGGAGTCCACAGTGTCAGAGTAATTGTATGTCACTGTCAGTAAACCAAATTAAAATTTAAACACCCTTTATACCATATGCATTCAGAGACTGTGAGGATGTCTTTTCCATAGTGGAGTCTGAGAAATTACCTCCTCATAGAGAGTACGATTGTCCTATTGATTTGGTCCCAGGTTCCCGTCTCCCTAAGGGGAGAATATTTAACCTCACTGGTCCATAGCGTGTAGCCATGAATGACTACATAGCAGACAGCCTATGAAAAGGCTTTATTAGACCCTCCACCTCACCTGTGGGGGCTGGGTTTTTCTTTATAGAAAAAAAGATGGTGGACTCAGACCTTGCATTGATTATCGGGACCTGAACGCTATTACTGTAAAGAATCAGTATCTGCTTCCACTCATCCCTGATCTTTTTAATCAGCTACTGGGAGCCCGTTGGTTTACTAAGCTTGATCTCCTGGGAGCTTACAATCTTGTCCGCATAAGAAAAGGAGATGAGTGGAAAACCGCGTTTAACACGCCCCTTGGTCATTTTGAGTACCTAGTTATGCCGTTTGGGCTAAGTAATGCACCTGCCGTGATCCAAACTTTGTGAATGATATCTTCAGGGATATCTGTGGGGTATATGTAGTGGTTTATTTAGATGACATCTTGATCTACTTGGCTGATGCTCTTACACATGCGCAACATGTTCGTACTGTGCTCCAGAGACTTCGAGAACATTCTCTGTTTGCCAAGCTGGAAAAGTGTGTTTTTATGGCTGAGGAGATACAATTTTTGGGGTACATGATTTCTGCTAAGGGGTTCCGCATGGATCCTGCCAAGATCCGACCCATTAGTGAATGGGTGCAACCCTAAACTCTAAATGCGCTGCAGCAGTTTTTGGGCTTTACAAATTACTACCGAAAATTTATCAAAGGCTTCTCGGAGATCGCCAAACCGCTCATGGACCTGACCCGGAAGGGGCAGACGTGGTTAATTGGAAGCCTGAGGCACTTCAGGCATTTTCTGTTTTAAAGGATTGCTTTTCTGCAAACCCGATATTAATCCAGCCTGATCTAGACCGCCCCTTTATGGTAGAGGTCGATGCCTCTGAAGTTGTAGTAGGGGCAGTGCTTTCCCAAGGCACTGCCTCCCTCACTCAACTCCGTCCACGCGCCTTCTTTTCCCGAAAGTTCTCTTCTACTGAAAAAATTATGATATAGGGAATTGGGAATTATTGGCCATAAAATGGGCCTTCGAGGAATGGCGCCACTTTCTCGAAGGTGCTAAACACAAGATTACAGTAATCACAGATCACAAGAACCTGACCTACTTGGAGTCAGCTAAACCAGTGGTCCCCAACCTTTTTTGCACCAGGGACCGGCTTGAAGCAAGACCATTCTTCCATGGCCCAGCAGGGCGGGGATGGAGGTGTGACAGGGGCGGGGCTTTGGTCATAAGGGGGCGGGGCTATGGACGTGGTTGTAGTTTAGCAGTGCATACTTATAATTTAATTATGACATTTTTAATGTGACTCAACTCACCATAGGTTTTGAATGAGTGGGAGCACCTGGCTTGTTTTTCTGTTTCAGTGGGAGCACTGGGCTACTTCTACTGATGACCGTCACTGCTAATGATGATTGGAACCAACACAGAAATGGAGCATTGAGCACTTAACAAAAATTGTACTGGAGTTCTGTACATGCTGATTATTTTCTAATCATCAGAAAATGTATGTGTGGTTCCCCCCATCCTGTCCAGCTCTGTGTGGCTCCCCCTGTTGTATGCATGGCTCCCCTGTCCCATCCTGTATACATGGCTCTGCTCCCACCCTCCCATCCTGTATACATGGCTCTGCTCCCACTCTTCCATCCTGTATGCATGGCTCCCCTGTCCCATCCTGTATACATGGCTCCCCTCCCACTCTCCCTCCCCTGTATATATGGCTCCGCTCCCACTCTCCCTCCCTTGTATACATGGCTCCACTCCCACCCTCCCTCCCCTGTATATATGGCTCCGCTCCCATTCTCCCTCCCCTGTATATATGGCTCCGCTCCCACTCTCCCTCCCTTGTATACATGGCTCCGCTCCCACTCTCCCTCCCTTGTATATATGGCTCCGCTCCCACCCTCCCTCCCCTGTATATATGGCTCCGCTCCCACCCTCCATCCCTTGTATATATGGCTCCGCTCCCACCCTCTCTCCCCTGTATATATGGCTCCATTCCCACTCTCCCTCCCTTGTATATATGGCTCCATTCGGCTCCCCCATCCTCCTCCATCATACTTACCCTCACATCGCTGAACTTCCCTCCCTGCATCTGGCGGTTCTTCAGCTCCTGTGCGGAGCAGTCACGTGCTACCGCTCATTAAGGTCTATGAATATGGACGCCACGCCTATGGGAGATGAGTGGCGTCCATATTCATGACCTTAAATGAGCGGTACACGTGACCGCTCAGCGCTGGATGAAGCCACCGCGGGATGCAGGGTGAGTATCAGGCGCTGCTGCACCGCCGCCGGCTCCCCTTCTGTCCGCGGACCAGCAAAGGCACTGCAACGGCCCGGTGCTGGGCCGCGGACCAGTGGTTGGGGACCCCTGAGCTAAACAACTGAATCCTAGGCAGGCTAGGTGGGCTTTCTTCTTCTCAAGATTTAACTTTGTGATCACGTTTCGTACAGGGACTAAAAACCAGGGGAAGAGTCTTGAGGAGATCATTTGCATATTCCCAGTGCCTTCTGGGATAAGTGAAGAGTCTCCGCGAGCTCTACGATCACTGGGTTTTGGCCGTTGCAGCTGAAAAGAGGAAATCGGAAAACCAGGGGAAGAGTCTTGAGGAGATCATTTGCATATTCCCAGTGCCTTCTGGGATAAGTGAAGAGTCTCCGCGAGCTCTACGATCACTGGGTTTTGGCCGTTGCAGCTGAAAAGAGGAAATCGGAAAACCAGGGGAAGAGTCTTGAGGAGATCATTTGCATATTCCCAGTGCCTTCTGGGATAAGTGAAGAGTCTCCGCGAGCTCTACGATCACTGGGTTTTGGCCGTTGCAGCTGAAAAGAGGAAATCGGAAAACCAGGGGAAGAGTCTTGAGGAGATCATTTGCATATTCCCAGTGCCTTCTGGGATAAGTGAAGAGTCTCCGCGAGCTCTACGATCACTGGGTTTTGGCCGTTGCAGCTGAAAACGGAAAACCAGGGGAAGAGTCTTGAGGAGATCATTTGCATATTCCCAGTGCCTTCTGGGATAAGTGAAGAGTCTCCGCGAGCTCTACGATCACTGGGTTTTGGCCGTTGCAGCTGAAAAGAGGAAATCGGAAAACCAGGAGAAGAGTCTTGAGGAGATCATTTGCATATTCCCAGTGCCTTCTGGGATAAGTGAAGAGTCTCCGTGAGCTCTACGATCACTGGGTTTTGGCCGTTGCAGCTGAAAAGAGGAAATCGGAAAACCAGGGGAAGAGTCTTGAGGAGATCATTTGCATATTCCCAGTGCCTTCTGGGATAAGTGAAGAGTCTCCGCGAGCTCTACGATCACTGGGTTTTGGCCGTTGCAGCTGAAAAGAGGAAATCGGAAAACCAGGGGAAGAGTCTTGAGGAGATCATTTGCATATTCCCAGTGCCTTCTGGGATAAGTGAAGAGTCTCCGCGAGCTCTACGATCACTGGGTTTTGGCCGTTGCAGCTGAAAAGAGGAAATCGGAAAACCAGGGGAAGAGTCTTGAGGAGATCATTTGCATATTCCCAGTGCCTTCTGGGATAAGTGAAGAGTCTCCACGAGCTCTACGATCACTGGGTTTTGGCCGTTGCAGCTGAAAACGGAAAACCAGGGGAAGAGTCTTGAGGAGATCATTTGCATATTCCCAGTGCCTTCTGGGATAAGTGAAGAGTCTCCGCGAGCTCTACGATCACTGGGTTTTGGCCGTTGCAGCTGAAAAGAGGAAATCGGAAAACCAGGGGAAGAGTCTTGAGGAGATCATTTGCATATTCCCAGTGCCTTCTGGGATAAGTGAAGAGTCTCCGCGAGCTCTACGATCACTGGGTTTTGGCCGTTGCAGCTGAAAAGAGGAAATCGGAAAACCAGGGGAAGAGTCTTGAGGAGATCATTTGCATATTCCCAGTGCCTTCTGGGATAAGTGAAGAGTCTCCGCGAGCTCTACGATCACTGGGTTTTGGCCGTTGCAGCTGAAAAGAGGAAATCGGAAAACCAGGGGAAGAGTCTTGAGGAGATCATTTGCATATTCCCAGTGCCTTCTGGGATAAGTGAAGAGTCTCCGCGAGCTCTACGATCACTGGGTTTTGGCCGTTGCAGCTGAAAAGAGGAAATCGGAAAACCAGGGGAAGAGTCTTGAGGAGATCATTTGCATATTCCCAGTGCCTTCTGGGATAAGTGAAGAGTCTCCGCGAGCTCTACGATCACTGGGTTTTGGCCGTTGCAGCTGAAAAGAGGAAATCTCAAGATGGAAGAGGCCAGGAGCCATTTGGTGAGCTGCATTTCTTGCTACATGTTCACAGACTTACCAGTGGAAAAGCCAAATTTCACATGCCACAAATGCAAGCTTGTGTCCCTGTTGGAGGAAAAGTTGCAAAATCTCGAAGAGAGGTTGGCTACGTTGAAGATCATTAAGGAAGGTGAAGAGTTCTTGGACAGAGCAGAATTATCTCTTCATGTTACAGAAAGAGAAGAAATTCGAAGTGCACCTGAAGAAACAGAGGAATGGAGACATGTGACCCAGAGAAGCAGGAGGATCAGGAGGCAGTCAGCACCCATACTGCTCAGAAACCAGTACCAGGCTCTCACGCAGGAAAACGATGAAGAAATACATCAGGATAAGACTTTGCCAACAAACAGCAACCTTGTACGCCTTCAGAGTCCTCCTGGATGGAGAAAGAAAAATGTTGTGAAGAAGAAACGGAGAGTGGTGGTCATGGGGGATTCCCTGTTGAGAGGAACAGAGGCCGCTATCTGCAGACCGGATATAACTTCAAGAGAAATGTGCTGTCTTCCAGGAGCAAAAATTAAAGATGTGTCTGACAGGATATCAGGACTCTTCAGACCTACAGATGACTACCCATTCCTGCTACTACATGTGGGGACAAATGACACCGCAAGAAACGACCTGGAAACCATCTGCAGAGACTTTGAAGACTTAGGCAAGAAAGTGAAAGAACTGGGAGCGCAGGTGGTCTTCTCTTCCATCCTCCCAGTGGATGGCCATGGAACAAGGAGGTGGAATAAGATTCTGCAGGTGAACAACTGGCTACGTCGATGGTGCCGTCAGCAACGATTTGGATTTCTGGATCACGGAGTGAACTACTTATACGATGGACTACTTGCTAGAGATGGGGTGCACCTTACGAAGACTGGAAAGCATGTATTTGGAAGTCGCCTTGCTACACTTGTAAGGAGAGCTTTAAACTAGAACAACATGGGAAGGGAAGCAAAAGACCAGAAAAAGCCTTACACCTGACAAATGCTATTGAGAACTCTGCTAATAGAAGTGGAAAGGAAGAACAAAGACGAAAGAATCTAATTAATAAAAATATTGGAGAAAGAGAAACCAATCACAAACTAAAATGTTTCTATACTAATGCACAAAGCATGGGCAACAAACAAGGAGAATTGGAACTACTAACAAAGGAAAAGAAATATGATGTCATTGGAATCACTGAAACTTGGTGGGACGATACACATGATTGGAATACAAGACTAGAAGGATACAACTTATTTGCAAGAAACAGACTTGATAAACGAGGAGGAGGTGTTGCATTGTATGTTAGAAACGCGTATATCTGCACAGAGATTGAAGCTTCAGAGACTGGGAGTTCTGTGGAAACTGTTTGGGTAAGAATACAAGGACAGAACAATGGAAAGGACACCATTGTAGGCATTTACTACAGGCCGCCTGTGCAAGCTGAAGATATGGATGAACTCTTTATGCATCAAATGGCCAAGTTCTCCAAAAAATATGACATAGTTGTCATGGGAGATTTCAACTATCCAGACATTTGTTGGGAATCTCTCTCAGGCAAAACTAACAGGTCAAGGAAATTCTTATCCTCTCTTGCTGACAACTTTATCTTCCAAAAGGTAGGGGAGAAAACAAGGGGAACTGCTACCTTGGATCTAATCCTTATAAACAGGGAGGAAATGGTTGAGGAGGTAAAAGTGGCTGGAACCCTAGGAGGTAGCGACCATGCTATTTTAGAATTTTGGATTAATAGAGGTGGAAGACCTGTGAAGACTCAGACGTCAAGGTTAGATTTCAGAAAGGCAGATTTTAAGGGATTCAGAAAGATAATTGGAGGGATCCAATGGCTGGATATCCTTAAAGACAAAAATGTCCAGGAAGGATGGGAAATCTTGAAAAATGAAATTCTCAAAGCACAGTTGTTAACAATTCCGAAAAGAGGGAAGAATCGGAAGCATTTAAGGAAACCAGGCTGGGTGAACACAGAACTTAAGCACATGCTAAAAAGGAAGAAAAAAATGTTTATAAAATGGAAAGAGGGAGGCATATCTAAAGAAGAATATAATGCTGTCTGCAGAATCTGCAGGGCACAAATCAGATTAGCTAAAGCTGAAAATGAATTGAGGCTTGCAAGAGATGTCAAAAGCAATAATAAAGGATTTTGGGGATATGTCAAAAGTAAAAGAAAAGTCAAAGATGCTATAGGATTTTTACAGGATGAAAATGATGAAATGGTAAGACAGGATGTTGAGAAGGCTGAACTTTTAAATTCCTATTTTGCATCTGTTTTCTCTCAGAAAGGAAATGTAACACCAACTGTTATTCACTGTCCTATTAAGGGAATAGAAGAATCCAGGATATCTATAAACAGAAAGATAGTGAGGAAACACTTAGCTAACCTAAATGAATTCAAGTCTCCAGGTCCAGATGAATTACACCCCAGAGTACTGAAGGAGATAGCAGAAGAAATTTCTGAACCACTCTCCATAATCTTTGAAAATTCTTGGAGAACAGGAGAAGTGCCAGAAGACTGGAGAAGAGCAAATGTTGTTCCTATCTTCAAAAAGGGGAAGAAGGTGGACCCAGGCAACTATAGGCCGGTGAGTCTGACTTCTATACCAGGAAAGATCTTTGAACAAATTATTAAACAACATGTAAGTCAATACCTGGATAAGAATGAAGTGATCAAACAGAGTCAGCATGGGTTTCTAACTAATAAGTCATGTCAGACTAACTTAATTTCCTTCTATGAAGGTATCACTGATTGGGTGGATCAAGGAAATGCTGTAGATATAGTATATCTTGACTTCAGCAAAGCATTTGACAAAGTCTCTCATACAATCCTTATTGAAAAAATGACTAAGTATGGAATGGACAAGGCAACTGTTAGGTGGATTCATAGCTGGCTTAGTGATCGGACCCAAAGAGTGGTCATAAATGGCTGCACATCCAGTTGGAAGAATGTCTCAAGTGGGGTACCACAGGGCTCTGTCCTGGGCCCTGTATTGTTCAACATCTTTATCAACGATTTAGATGAAGGAATTGAGGGTAAACAGATTAAATTTGCTGATGACACAAAGCTAGGAGGGATAGCTAATACTAGAGAAGAGAGAGAGAGGATTCAAAAAGATTTAAATAAACTGGAGAAGTGGGCAGTAACTAACAGAATGGTTTTTAACAGGGAGAAATGCAAAGTACTACATCTGGGCAATAAAAATGAAAAAAGCATATATAGAATGGGAGGAATAGGGCTAAGTGACAGCACATGTGAAAAAGACTTGGGTATACTAATAGATCACAGACTGAATATGAGTCAACAGTGTGATGCAGCAGCAAAAAAGGCAAATGCAGTTCTAGGATGTATTAACAGAAGCATACAGTCTAGATCACGTGAAGTCATTATTTCCCTCTACTCCTCTTTGGTCAGACCTCATCTGGAATATTGTGTCCAGTTTTGGGCACCACATTTTAAAAAAGACATCAACAAACTGGAGCAAGTTCAGAAAAGAGCGACCAGAATGGTGACCTGTCTGCAAACCCTGTCTTATGAGGAAAGGTTGCAGGATTTGGGAATGTTTAGTTTGCAAAAGAGAAGACTGAGAGGAGACTTAATTGCTGTCTACAAATATCTAAAGGGCTGTCACATTGTAGAAGGATCAACTTTATTCTCATTTGCACAAGGAAAGACTAGAAGCAATGGGATGAAACTGAATGGGAGGAGACACAGATTAGATATTAGAAAAAACTTTTTGACAGTTAGAGTGATCAATGAGTGGAACAGGCTGCCACGAGAAGTGGTGAGTTCTCCTTCAATGGAAGTCTTCAAACAGAGGCTGGACAGACATCTGACTGGGATGATTTAGCAAATCCTGCTTTGAGCAGGGGGTTGGACCAGATGGCCCAGGAGGTCCCTTCCAACTCTACGATTCTATGATTCTATGTAAGGGCCGATGCCCTCTCTCGAAGTTTGTGCCCCTCACAAGCTGAGGACTCGGAACCAGTTCCAATACTGGCTAATGGGATCGTTGTGTCGGCAGTGTCTCTGGACCTTCTGGAGGTGATCCGTAGGTCCTCAGAACCACCCCCTGAATCGACGCCCCCCCAGAAATTGTTCATTCCAGCCCCGTTTTGTCTCCAAGTTCTGAAGGAGTCGCATGACTCTGTCCTGGCAGGCTATCCTTGTGTCAATAATACCGCCAGACTAGTGACTAGGAATTTTTGGTGGCTGATGGTAGCTAAGGACTGTAAGGATTACGTACTAGCTTGCGAAATCTGTGCTTGCGCCAAGTCCACCCATAATCGGCCTGCCGGCT
Organism: Dendrobates tinctorius; assembly: GCF_039654945.1. Taxonomy (NCBI): domain Eukaryota; kingdom Metazoa; phylum Chordata; class Amphibia; order Anura; family Dendrobatidae; genus Dendrobates; species Dendrobates tinctorius. The sequence continues at coordinate 28,801,944 of NW_027361779.1, read as the reverse complement.
GGCTCCAGTCCATGCCCGTCCCAGAGAGTCCATGGACCCACATCTCCATGGACTTCATTACTGACCTGCCGCCCTCAGAAAGGAAGACATGTATCTGGGTGTTGGTGGACAGGTTCAGTAAGCAATGTCATTTCATTCCCCTGTCTGGACTACCTAATTCAGAAACTTTGAGTAAGTTGTTTATTATTCATGTAATACGACTGCATGGTGCTCCGGTGAATATCGTGTCCGACCGAGGTACCCAGTTCATTTCTAAATTCTGGAGGGCATTCTGCAAACGCATTGGCATTGAATTATCCTTCTCCTCCGCTTACCACCCTGAGACCATTGGTCAAACTGAGCGCACCAACCAGGCTCTAGAGCAAGATCTCCGCTGCTATATCTCGGAACATCAGTCCGATTGGGTGGAACATCTTCCGTTAGCTGAATTCACCTTAAATTACCAATACCCGGAATCTATCAAAACCACCCCGTTCTTCTGCAATCATGGTTTGCACTCACATTTTGGTTCATTTTCGGCCAAGATGTCGGAACTCCCGGGGGTAGAGAATTCCATACATCACTTAAGGACAATCTGGTCGGAGCTGAACACAAACTTGATAGGGTTCCAGATCAGGCAGGCTTCGGCTGCAAATAAACGGCAGTCCAAGGGGCCGCACCTAGGAGTTGGGGACAAAGTTTGGCTATCTACCAAGAACATTAAGCTTAAGGTGCCATCTGCCAAACTGGGTCCCAGGTTAATAGGTCCCTATGAGATTAGAGGTAATTAACCTGGTAGCCTTTCGTTTAAAGCTCTCTCAGTCTTTTAAAATACCCAATGTTTTCCACAAATCCCTCCTCAAGAGGTACAGCTCCCCAATTCATCCCGTCCAGTCCCCTCCTCCTCCAGTTTTGGTCAAGGGTGCCTTGGATTACAAAGTCCATAGTATCCTTGATTCCCATTTGGTGAGAAGGGCCGTACAATATTTGGTGCATTGGAAGGGCTACGGTCCAAAGGAGAGGTCCTGGGTCCCCGCTAGTGACATCCATGCCAAGGGGCTGATTAGAAGGTTTCACCTCCTTCACCCTGACAAACTGGGCTTTGAGGGTCCGGAGGCCCCTCTTGGAGGGGGAGGTACTGTCAAGTCGCCGTCAGACTTGGGGCCTGCTGTTCCGCTCGTGGCCACTAGGAGACGCTGGACCGCCACTTCGCCGTCAGACTAAGGGACGGCTGTTCCTGCCTCAGCCACTGGGAGGCGCCGTGGTTCTGTTATGTCGCCATCAGACTCAGGGCCTATTGTCCCAGCTTTAGCCACTAGGAGGCGCCTGCTGTCACGTCGCCATTAGATTTGGGGCCTGCTGTTCCGGTCGCGGCCACTAGGAGGCGCCGGACCGCCACTTCACCGTCGGACTCAGGGATGGCTGTTCGTGCCTCGGCCACTGGGAGGCGCCGTGGCTCGCTAGTGAGCTATGGTGGTGACAGAGAAGGGGCTCATGCGAAGGCATCTGGTGGGCGCAGGCTCCGCCCCTCTGTCAGTCATCAGGGGTTACCGCATCACCATCGGGCTTGGTCCTGGGGCGGTCCTAATGACATCATCAGTCCAGGAACCTGTGAGGGATGACCTGATCCCTCAAATACCTTGGGATTGGTCTTGCAAGCCGCCGGATATATTCTTGGTTCCCCTGCGTGCTACTGTGTGAATTGCTATAGTTAACTTTGACCTCAACCTGGATTTCTGACCATTCTATTGCCTGCCGTTTTTGTACTTCTGCCGCCCTCCTGGTTTTTGACTCTGACCTTGGCCTGGATTTCTGACTCTGCTTCTGCCTAACGATTTTGCACCTCTGCCGCCCTCCTGGTTGATGACTCTGACCTTGGCCCGAATCTGACTCTGCTACTGTCTGCTGTTTCTGCACCGTTGCTGCCCAACTGGTTTAGACTCGGATCCCACTACGTTTTTGGCCCCGTATTGGAACACCTCTCTGGCGACCGCCCTGCTCTGGTCCACTGCTCTTATTCAGACAGCTACCTCCTGGGCTCTGCTATAAATCTAGATCCCTGTATAGGGGTAAAGGGTATCAGGGTTGCTCGGGGTGCAGCCCAGATTCGCAGAAGGATGTCACACATAGTTGACAACTGCTGTCTCCTGTCACTATCAATCGATGCAATATTACCAGTCGTGTGAGCGGTACTTGAAAAATCAGTCCACAACATGGTCATGAAATCTCCAACGCCACTTCGGATGTGTGCACCACGAACACCTCTTCCATGTTGCCCCATACGACTCGTATGAGAACCATCACCACTGCTGTGTGCTGGGAATGCCTCAAACAAACGGTGTACCAGAGTTGCTTGTTTGTTAGCCAATATTAGCTCTAGGTTCTCGTGTGGCATGTTATTTTGGAATTTGCCTTTATAGCGTGGATCCAGGATGCTGGCCAACCAGTAGTCGTCATTGTTCATCATTTTGGCAATGCGGGGGTCCCTTTTTATGATCTGCAAGGCACAATCACACATGTGGGCCAATGTTCCAGGTGTCAATGATGCACTGTGAGTGCTGGGTGGAGTAGCACTTTCTGGCAAATCCACATCCCTCCAGTTACGCACAAACCATGTACCTGACCTTGCCACGCCAACATTTTCTCTTGCCCCCTGAGAAGCATCCTTCTCCCCTAAATAATCATCCCCATCATCCTCTTCCTCTTCTTCCTCCACCTTGTCCAGGAGAGTTCCCTGAGCAGACAATGGCTAACTGTCATCAAGGCTTCCCTCCTCCTCTTCCTCTTCCTCCTCAGCTGCAGACACCTGCTCCTTAATGTGCGTCAAAGTTTGCATGAGCAGACGCATAAGTGGGATGCTCATGCTTATGATGGCGTGTGCATTCCTCAAAGAACTGAAGGACTTTACAGAGGTCTTTCAGCTTCGACCACTGCACACCCAAAAACTCCATGTCTGCCCTCAATCTGCCTGCCTGTGTATCCTCCCACAAATGCATTACAGCCTGCCTCTGTTCGCACAGCCTCTCAACCATGTGCAGGGTGGAGTTCCAACTTGTTGCAACATTGATAATTAGGCGGTGCTTGGGAAGGTGGAGCAATCGCTGCAGCTTCTGCATACGACTGGAGAGTACGGGCGACCGGAAGATGCGCGAGCACAGTCTTTGCACCTTATGGAGCAGGGCTGTTAACTCCGGATAATTATTGAGGAAGCACTGCACCACCAGGTTCAAGGTGTGAGCCAGGCAATGTATGTGTCTGAGTTTTGAAAGGGCTATGGCTGCCACAAAATTCCAGCCGTTGTCACTAACTACCTTGCCTGCCTCAAGATGTAGACTGTCCAGCCTTGACTCAGTTTGTCGCTGCAAGTAGTCAGCCAATACCTCCGCGGTGTGTCTGTTGTCGCCCAAACACATCATCTTCAACACAGCCTGCTGATGCTTACCACTAGCTGTTCGATAGTGGGACACCTCATGTGCAACACTGGCAGCTGCGGTTGGAGTGCTCGTGCGACTGCACTCTGTGGACAAATTTTTGCTTCTGGAGGATTAAGAGGAGGGTCGAATGCCTACAGCCAACTGTTTCCTATACCGTGGGCTAGGCAGCACTGTCTCACCGCCACTGTCCCCTGTGGATCCTGCATCCACCACATTAACCCAGTGCGCAGTGATGGACATGTAACGGCCCTGGCCATGCCTACTGAGAATCTGTTGTGAGGTGCACCTTTCCACTCACTGATTGCTTGAGTGCATGGACAATGCGGTCATTCACATGCAGGTGGAGGGCTGGGATGGCTTTTCGAGAAAAGAAGTGCCGTCTGGGTAGGTCATATCGTGGTACTGCATAGGCCTTGAGCTCGCGGAAAGCTTCGCTTTCAACCAACTGGTAAGGCATCATCTCTAACGAGATTAGTTTGGCAATGAGGGCGTTCAAACACAGTTTATGCGGATGAGAGGATGAGTACTTTCTTGTCCTACTCAGAGTCTCTGGTAGGGTGAGCTGGACTTGAGAGCTGCACATGGTGGAACTAGTGGTGGACATGGTGGACTGAGAGAGGGTTGGTGCTGGTGTTGGTGGTCTTGCTGATGTCCTAGATTCAGTCTTTCATAGCAATAACATTGTGATTCCCTGACTGCTTTGGCCTTGCGACGACACCTCAACATTTGCTGCTGGTGGTGTGCTAACCGGTGGGCTTACAGTGGAGGAAGCGATGTAGCGTTGCTGACTACCTTCATTCGGAGCAGGTGCACATGTGGTACGTGAGGTTTGGTAGTCCGTCCATGCTTGCAAGTGCATGGTGGTTAAATGTCTAAGCATGCAACTGGTATTCATATTTCTCAGATTTTTCCCTCGGCTAAAGGTCTTTGCGCACTTTTTACAGATAACCTTTGCCTGATCATTAGGATTTTGTTCAAAAAAGTGCCACACTGCACTCTTCCTACTATGGAAGACATTTTGAGGCCTTGCACGCTGTGCTAATTTGACCATCTGGCCAAGCTGTCCTGCAACTTTTTGGGGTTTTTGTAACCCGTTTTTGGACTGTTACGGGCCTGCCAGATAACAGCTGTTGCGATGTCGATGCCTGCTGCGGATCCTCCTCCTCTTCTGAGCTATTGACAGCGGCACCCTCTTCCCCCAATGGATGCCAATCTGGGTCAAGAACTTGGTCATCCATCACCTCCTCTTCAATTTCATGTGTACCTTCCTCTGTGTCACCGTGTATGGTGGTATAGTGTGCGGGAAGGGGCACCTGAGTTTCATCAGGGTCAGATTCTGGCTCAGTACACTGCGAGGACAATGTAGTGCTCTGAGTGAATGTACCAGCAGAAAAATCTAGCAGTGGCTGTGCTTCAGTGCACTCCATGTCAGATTCATCTTGGACTGGGGAATTCACTATTTGACTTGATAACCCAGGCATGGTAAGTGAAAAGAGCTCCATGGAGTAATCTATAGTGTGGCCTGCCGCATTCTTCACTTTTGGTGGGGGTGAAGGACACAAGGAAAGGTGATGTTTCTGACCAGGAGCCTCCACTGACGACTCAGTGCTTTTATTTTTTGAAACTTCAGAAGAGGAGGCGATAGAGCTGGAGGCTGTGTCAGCAATGTAAGCCAAAACTTGTTCCTGAAGCTCAGGCTTTAAAAGCGGTTTACATACTCCCAGAAAAGGGAGCCTTCGAGGCCTTGTGGAGCCAGACAATGACGCAGGCTCAACACCTTCGGCCTTAGGTGCTATTGTGCTTTTGCTACTACCAGCAGATGCACCACAACCACCACAAACATCAGTACCCGCTGGCAACCCCCACCCACGTTCACGGCCTCTTCCACCATACTTCCTCATTTTTGGGAAAATGTACCTAAAATACCACCAGCTATATGGTACTGTAAAACAAGGTACAAGGTGTATATAGTATTGGGGAGAATTTGAATCTCCCTTGAGATTTTAGGAGGCTGAACGATTATCTCAGGCCCACTATAGATTACACCTCAGTTTAACAGGCTGAAATTGGCTGGTGTATGACAAAGTACAAGGTGTATATAGTATTGGGGAGAATTTGAATCTCCCTAGAGATTTTAGGAGACTGAACGATTATCTCAGGCCCACTATAGATTACACCTCAGTTTAACAGGCTGAAATTGGCTGGTGTATGGCAAAGTACAAGGTGTATATAGTATTGGGACGAATTTGAATCTCCCTAGAGATTTTAGGAGGCTGAACTATTTTCTCAGGCCCACTATAGATTACACCTTAATTTAACAGGCTGAAATTGGCTGGTGTATGACAAAGTACAAGGTGTATATAGTATTGGGGAGAATTTGAATCTCCCTAGAGATTTTAGGAGGCTGACAATGATGCTCTCAGTCCAAGTATGGCAGCAGGCAGCCTAATAAGCAGGACTGCTGCACACAGAAGTGTGGAAAAATTAATGCTTGGTAACTGTGCAGAAAAGAGGAAGAAAATAATTTTTGCTTTTAAAAAAGCAGTTTGCATAGCAGTGTGCAAACAGCAATGCAGCTGTCAGGGAGTCTTATAATTCAGCCTAATAACCAACAGAACTGATGCACAAAAATATAGCCTCCCCTGTCATTGCACGCAAACTGTTGTGCTGTACAGTGAAAATCGCTACCAGCAGAAGCAGTTTTTTTGTTCTTCTTCCCTGCCTAACGCTCTCCCTACAGAATCAGCAGCAGCAGCTCTCCCTTTTATAGCCCCTGTGACGCCACACAAAGCAAGCCAATCACTTGCATGCCCTTCTCAAAGATGGTGGTGACCGCTGCCCATGTCATCGCGTTGCCCACAGTGTGCGTCCTCCATCATTGGCTGAAAAAGGGCGCTGGAAGCATCATTTGAAACGCGACTTTGGCGCTCTGGTCGCCGACCTCATGGCCGACTGCACGCTATGGTCGGGTTTCGTATCATGAAACCCGACTTTAGCGAAAGTCGGCGACTTATGAATTTGACCGACCTGTTTTGCTTGTAAGTCGGTTATGAAATCCATTGCAATGTGCTGCCATGGAGCCTCTGGGACAGGTAACGGATGGAGAAGGCCAGAGGGCAGGGTTCTTGGGACTTTGTTTTGAGCACAGGTTGTGCAAGAAGCGACGAAATCCATCACGTCTTGGTGAAGAGTGGCCCACCAGTAATAATGGGAGAGAAGCGAGAGGGTCTTCTTGGTCCCCACGTGCCCAGCTACCTTGGAGGAGTGCCCCCAGCGCAACACCTCTAGACGTTTGTCTTGAGGATCGAAGGTCTTGCCTGGTGGCGGAGTAGAAAAGTTTACAGGAGCCACGGGGATCACCTTGGTAGGCTCGATAATATATGATGGGCCCTCGTTCTCCTCAGGCGACTGTAAAGACCGGGAGAGTGCGTCCGCTTTGATGTTTCTATCACCGGGCCGGAAGACAAGCTTGAAATCGAACTGAGAAAAATACAAGGCCCACCTGGCCTGTCTGGAGTTGAGTCTCTGAGCGGACTGCAGATAGGCCAGATTTTTGTGATCCGTGAAGATAGTAAAGGGATGCACAGCCCCTTCGAGCAAGTACCGCCATTCCTCTAGAGCCATCTTGATGGCCAGCAACTCCCGGTCTCCGATGGAATAATTGCACTCTGCAGGCGAGAAGGACTTGGAAAAGAACCCGCAGGGAACCAGTCGTCCAGAGGGAGCCTGCTGGGAAAGGACTGCCCCAGCTCCGGTGGAAGAGGCGTCCACTTCTAGAACAAAAGGCCTACTGGCAACCGGCCGATGTAGCAAAGGCGCGTTTCAGCGCCAAAAAGGCGTCTTCAGCCTCGGAGGACCAGCTATTAGGCTTAGTTCCTTTACGGGTCAGGGCCGTGATGGGCTTGGTCACCGTGGAAAAATGCGGCACAAACTGTCGGTAGTAGTTTGCGAATCCGAGAAAACGCTGGATGGCTTTTATACCGATAGGACGGGGCCACTTGAGTACCGCAGAGAGTTTCTCGGGATCCATCTTCAGACCGGAATCTGTGATTATATAACCCAAGAAGGGTAGCGAGGTCTGCTCAAAAAGACACTTCTCAATCTTGGCATAGAGGTGATTCTCCCGAAGGCGATGCAGGACCATGCGTACGCTTCTCCGATGAGAGGATAGATCTGGTGAAAAGATGAGAATATTATCTAAGTACACTACTACGCATGAGTAGAGAAGGTCCCTAAATACCTCGTTCACAAATTCCTGGAATACAGCCGGAGCATTGCAGAGACCAAACGGCATGACTAAATACTCATAATGACCGTCACGGGTATTGAAGGCCGTCTTCCACTCGTCTCCTGCGCGGATCCGGATCAAATTGTAGGCTCCCCGTAGGTCCAGCTTCGTGAAGATCCGAGCCCCTCTCAGCCGATCGAAGAGTTCCGGAATAAGCGGAAGCGGGTATCGATTCTTGACCGTGATATTGTTCAGGCCCCGGTAGTCGATACATGGCCGAAGGGATCCGTCTTTCTTCCGAACGAAGAAAAAGCCTGCGCCAGCAGGGGACGAGGATTTCCGAATGAACCCCTTGGCCAAGTTCTCCTGTATGTATTCAGTCATAGCCGTGGTCTCTGCGGTGGACAAGGGGTAAGTTCTCCCTCTGGGAGGGGTGGCTCCGGGAATTAAGTCGACAGGACAGTCGTAGGCCCGATGCGGAGGTAGAGAATCCGCTTCTTTCTTGCTAAAGACGTCTGCGTACGGGTGGTACGGTGCGGGAAGGCCCGGGAGATCGGTCGGCATAGGCAGGGAACGAGGGTGAAGGACTGACTGCAGGCAACGTGCGTGGCAGGAATGGCCCCAGCGTAGAATCTTCCCCGAGCGCCAGTCGACAACTGGCTCGTGCAGCCTAAGCCAGGGTAATCCTAGGAGGACAGCGTGGGACAATTTAGGCAGGACGTAGAAGGCTATTTTTTCATGATGAAGCGCTCCAATTTGTAGGTCGACTTCGGCCGTAACCATGGTGACAAGCTCAGGAAGAGGCTTTCCATCAACAGAGGCGATAGCACGCGGGTCTTTTAGGAAGACCACCGGAATCCGAAGTTTATCCACCTCTTCTTGTCGGATGAAATTCCCAGCCGCACCCGAGTCCACATACGCTTCCACAGATCTGCGCTCCCGACCTGCAATAATTAAAGCTGACAGGGTAAGGGGCCAAGAGGAATCATGATCACCTAGGGAGGCCTCTCTTACCTGACCTAGGTGGAGGCATTTCCCGGTCTCAGGGCAGGTGTGCACAAAGTGATTGCCCCCCCCCCGTACAGGCAGAGCCCGTTCGTCATCCTCTCCCTGCGTCGCTGCTCGGACAACCTGATCCGATCTACTTGCTTGGGCTCGGGAGCGACGCTAGTAGCGGAAGCTGGGGAGCGCGGAATGGGCGCTTGATACAGCCTGAAGGGTATGCGCTCCCTAACCGACTCCCGAGCGCGCTCCAAAAACCACAGGTCTATGCGAGTGGCCAGGGATATGAGATCCTCTAGAGTGGTCGGGGTATCTCGTCCGGCAAGCTCGTCCTTAATTTTACTCGAGAGACCTCTCCAGAAGGCCCCTACAAGTGCCTCATTATTCCATCCAAGTTCCGACGACAATGTCCGAAAGCGGATGGCGTACTGTCCCACAGTAAGGGAACCCTGGCGGAGGTTAAAGAGGGCCTCAGTAGTAGACGCCAAGCGTCCGGGTTCATCAAACACTCTCCGGAATGTCTCCAGAAAGATCTGGATACTAGACACGACAGGATCATCCCTCTCCCATAAAGGATTCACCCAGGCCAGAGCTTCTCCCTCAAGATGGGATACAATGAACGCCACTTTGGCGCGATCTGTGGGATATTGTTGGGGCAAAAGCTCAAAGTGCAGTCTGCACTGGTTTAGGAAACCCCGGCATAGCTTAGGATCTCCGCCATACCGGGGAGGCTTCCCCAGGTGAGGTGGAGGAGACGAGACTGCGTCCCGGGGTGGGGTAGGAGCGACCGCAGCAGACTGCAAGGCAAGCAGTCGATCGTCAACGGACGCCATGTAACCCAAAATGTGAGACTGGGCATCGCGCTGCTGCGCGAGCTCCTGCTGAAGACTAACTAGAAGGGGAGCGTGCCCTGGGTCGGAGGTCTGCAGCGCGGATAACCGGGTGTCCATAGACTTCATAAAGGACATCCGAGTCTGATTCTCACGCAGGAACAGTAGTTCCTTCTGCGTGGCGGCCGTGGAACCGGCGGGGTCCATGGCCTGAGGATACTGTAACGCTCAAGGGATTGACTAAGTCCGAGAGGGGACCCTCTGAGTCACGGATCTGGAGCCCCTGGGTCGAGCGCGCCAGGTGATGACCGACCCCTATACAGGGATCGTTAGGGGCAAAACCACAGAGGACAGAACCGCGACAGCCGGTACCAGGAGGGACGGCTCAAGGACAGAAATCAAAAGGCGGCTAGGTCACAGGACAGAGACAGGAGTGCCCGAGCAGGTTATAGGAAGCGGGGAACACCCAGGCGGCAGAGGCAAGTGGGGAAAGCAGGAATAGCCACAGGGGCAGGAGGTATGCAAACGAGGGAGACGCCAGGGAGGGTAAGGGTGGCGATAGGCTGGAGGAGAGGAAAGACAGGGGAGAAGGAGAACGAGGGAGGAAGGCAGGAACAACACGGGAGCTGACAGGAGGAAGCAGGAGAATTAACTGGAGTAACTATAGAGGCTAGAGCGGCCAGGAAGGCGTGGGTTAGCACAAAAATCCTCAGGCGTCCTCTCAACAGAGAGGACGCCTGAAATACCTTAGGAACAGGAAGGAAGATGACAAGCACCACCCTCAATGCCGCCCACCACCAGCAGAAGAGGAAGCGCTGGCGCGCGCCCGCGGCCTAAGGAAGGGGCACAGGAGCGCCGCAGTGCTGGAGGCAGGACGGGAGTGCGTGCTGCGGCGGAGACGCAGGTAAGGGGAGGCGGCGGCGGGCGCCGCTGCAGAAGACGCGGCCGCCGATGTTACATTGCTCAACTCTACTTTTGTGTATTCTGAGGCACCCCAACTCTGGTGCAACTGTGCACCAATAGCTGCCTCCCTGAACTATGGAACAGTGGATATTTGTTTATTTGTTGTACTGCAGTAGATGTTTTACAAAAAATGTTGTCAAGGAACATTAACTCATGCTGATTAACTTTAAATATATGCCCCATCAAAATATATGAAATGTAATTATTAAAAACATACAGATTTCCAAAAGATCCAGGATATGTGATATTATATTTTCTGACCAGGCATCTAAATAAAATCAGATTATGCAGCGATAGTAACCACATGTAGGTGTCTTATCACTACTGATTCTGACTTTTATCCCCTAAAATAGATTAATGCCTTATATTTCAATTTGCAATTCCATTTTCATCTGTCTTCCCTATTCGCTCACCCCCCATATAGTGCAGGAAGTTAGAATAATATTCAAAATATCTATATGGAATAGATTTAGGATTTCCAACATGTCTATTTTATTTCTTATATTTTGCATTGAATATATTTTTTCAAGTTTTCATCCTACTGTATAACTTGCAATTAAAACCTTCATTTCAAATGATCTCTTTTATTTCTCTTTGCTTTTAGAAAGTCAAAATGTTAGTTTTTCCAAACGCGGCAAAATAGTTTTAAGGACAGATGAAGCCTGTCAAGAAAGAAAGCAGGATGTCTGTCCAATCAAAGCCACCCGGGATATGTAGAAATGAAGAAGCTTGTTTTATTGGACAATGCACTCTCCAAGACTTTACAGTGAGCGGATAGATAGAGACCTGACCTTCTCCATCTAAATAAGTAATACAGAGTTGTATCAAGTAAATAATAATATTACATAGCATCTCAATAATTAGGTATAAAACAATTAAATCTTTATGGGTCCATAAAATATATATTTTGCAGAATCTAGGTGTTCTGCCCATTATCGTGCAGCAAGTTAATTCATAGTGTAGTACAAGTTATAACCATTAGATGTCATTAGTTGCCCATTTATCAACAGGATAAATGGGCAACTAATAACATCTAATGGATATAACTGGTACAACACTATGAATTAACTTGCTGCACGATAATGAGCAGAACACCTAGATTCTGCAAAATCTATATTTTATGGACCCATAAAGATTTAATTGTTTAATACCTACTGTAATTATAAAGTGAGAATTTCTCTTTAAACAGAGTGTTCTGATTAAGAACCGCCCCCTTAGTTTCTCGGGCAAGAAGGCTTGCAGGCATTTTCCCCCCAAGACCATTGAGTCTTACACACGTGTTCCTGGCACTCTCTCCCTACAAATCACTGCTCCTGACAAGTGGATTCTGATGAGGGTCAAATGTGCCTACATGTTTGTGTTAGAACAGTTGTGCAGCCACCGGGTAGCATACTGTGCAGTTGGGCATGTTGTGCTTTGTATCATATTGTTGTTTTCTCTGTATGCAGGTAGATGAATGTCTGTATAAGTAGTACAATGATGGCAGCCTGAACTCGCTCTAGATAGCCATGATAACTGTATCTCTGTGTTATGCTGTGTTATGTGCTATCTCTGTAATATCCCTGTTATTCATGTTATTGCATCCTGTATCAAGCTGTAATGTGCCAAGTACTGATACGCTGTTATTTCCTTGTAGATTTTACATCCATTATTGTCCACTCTCATCGTCCATTATTGTCCGCTATTATTGTCCAATGTCATCGTTCACTGTTACCAAGTTCACAGCATCATCTCAATAAATATAGACTTAAGCATCCATACGGTCTGTTTACTGGGGAAGTGGATGAGGTTTAGCTGTATGCTGAAATCGACACAGCACTATACGTGGAGGAAGGCAGAACACTAGATGTAGAACAGATGATATTTTCTGCATCCATTTCTCATATAGGGAAATTCAGTTGGTAATGCTGATATCTCTGGTTGCCTTGGTGGTGTTATGAAGGGGTTGCCGAGGAGGAAATAAAAAACAACACAAGCTAAGTCTCATAAACCAAAGAGGTTGGTAACTATGCAGACTGCAGACCCCTGATCCTAACACACAACTAGCAGCAGTCGTGGAGCGTTCGTACGGTGGTCCTAGACGCGTCATCACAACCGGAGAGCTAAATAAGCCTAAAGCAGGAAAAGAGGAAAACTTACTGCCACAGAGCAGACCCCAAAGGAAAGACAGCCCCCCCACATGTATTGACGGTGAAACAAGATGAAAACACAAACAAAGGCAGGAAAATAGGCTGAGCAAACGATGGGGCCAAACTAACTAGAAAGGACAGGAAAGGAAAGACACTGTCTGCAATCTGCCAAAAACCCTACCAAAATGTCCAACACAACTGATAGCAAAATTAACCGTGAAGTCACTAGACTTCCCCCACTATATCAGCACTCTGAAATATTCTGAGACAGAGCAAAAAGAGGCCAATCTAATAAGTGACAAAAAAAGGCAAATTGGCAAATACAGATAAATAATAGTGGAAATTCAGCACAGCCCAGCCGGGCTGGCTGACCACACAAAAAACTGAATTGACCAACAAGAGAAAGTGTGAACATTAGCAAAAACAAACTTAACTTGAGAAGACTGGAACAGAGCGGAGTCAAAGACCTGAGAAGCAGACTGAATCACCAGCACCAGGATAGGGCATCGGCTGTCTTATATTCAGTCAAATACTCCAGAGATCCAGTCGTTATCTTCCTCACCAGGTGGCAGATCACTACCAATTAAACCAACTTCACTACCTCCTGTCACCACCAGAGGGAGAACGGAAGGAGAACTCTCAACTGGTGGAGCAGAAAATGAGCTCATAACAGGTGGTCTATGGAATTGAAGAGTTTAATGCATGAATTACTGATCTGATTCTTGAGCAGTGAATGGGATAATGCAGGCATTGATGGTGGTATATGGCAGTAAATGAATGTCAGCATTCCTGGTGGTCTAGGGTTACAAAATGATTTCAGAATATTCCCTCTTTACCTTCCTCCCACCAGCATGGTAAAAGTCTAGTAAGGGGTTGATTCCAGAGTCTTTCAAAGTCTAGCACAGTGAAGAGCTTAGTGATTTTATTCCTGATCTATACCTAAAGAATTTTAACATACCGGATGGAGGACAATGAAGAGTTTTATCTTGTTTATTTGAGGTCTAGTGGCTGCTCATCTGTCCAGTGTATAGCATGGTCTTAGTTTTACAGGAAGTTATCCTCTTCACCACCTTGCGATTGTCCATTTTTGCTCTTTAATTTTTTGCTCCCCTTCTTCCCAAAGTCATAACTTTTTTATTTTTCTGTCGACATGGCAATGCTAGAACTTGTTCATTGTGGGACGAATTTCACTTTTAAATGACTCCATTGATTTTACCACATAGTGTACTGGAAAACGACAATCAAATTCCAAGTGCAGTGAAATTGCAAAAAAAAGTGCAATTTCACAATTGTTTTTTTGTTTTACCATATTCACTCAATTCTAAAATTGACCTGCCATTATGATTCTCCGGGTCATTACGATTTTGTAGATTCCAAATATGAATAGGTTCTTTTTTATTTAAGAAGAGAAAAAAATCCAAAGTTCTGTTAAAAAAAAAAGAAATGGCGCCATTTTCCAAGACTGGTAGCATCTCAATTTTTTGGAATACGGGGCTGGGTGAGGGCTTATATTTTGAGCACCAAACTGATGTTTCAATCACCTGTTATTGCATCTTATTGCTATGTTGTGGGGACCAAAAAAACATAATTATGGTGTTTTGATTTTTTTCTCATTATGCGGTTTACCTATTGGATTAATTCTTTTCATATTTTGATATAATAGACCTGCTATGTGTAGCAGAAATAGTCGTCTGTTATGAACGCTGACCATGTTTTGGCACTCACAGCAGATCTGCAATAACAAGCAAGGGGGTTGTCATGCTGACCCATAGTCACTCCACAATCATATGACAGGGGCATCAATGGGCGTGGTTTATGACACACTTTCAGCATGCTCATGTTAAATGCAGCTGTCAGAGATTGACAGCAGTATTTAACATGTTAACAGCCATGGGTGGATCCCAATTCCACCGGCAGCTGTTAGGGGCACATGAAAGCTGATCAGATCAGGTGTCATGTGCCTGAAAAGATGAGAACTCTGTGCCGAAGTGCACATCAAAGGGAGGGAGGCAACCTATGACATATAGATACCTCATAGGTTGTAAAGGGGTTTGCTAAATCAATGTACATGTGTCAATTTTCACAAGAAAAAGGCCAGTAACAGACATATTGAAAATATGGTAAATCTATAAGAAGACAGTTTTTTTTTCAATTTATATATTGAAACTCAGAAGAAAATGTGGTGAGATAGCAACAAGATTTACAGTGCTGTGCAAATTAATTGGCACAAAGCATTTTTTAAAGTAAAATCATAAGTTGGTTACCAGGCAGTGATTCAAACCAGCTGCTTTGAACAGGTGTGAGTGCCTGTTCAAAGCAGTTAAAACTGGTTTGAATCACTGACTGGTAACCAACTTACGATTTTACTTAAAAAAAATGCTTTGTCCCAATTAATTTGTACAGCACTGTACTTGTCCCTCCTGCAAGGTCCAATGGTATATAGCAATTTACTGTTTGGATACCATGACTGCAAGCAATTCACTTTGGCGGGCCAACCTTCACCTGAGAGTTAAGACCCCGTTACACATAACGATGTCCCAGCGATCCCACCAATGATCCGACATGGATGGGATCGCTGGGACATCGTTAGACAGATCGCTGGTGAGCTGTCACATAGACAGCCCCTCCAGCGATCAGGACCAGCGTGCAAGCTGGTTTCCAATGTAAACAGTGGGTATCTAAGAGCCGCGGGTCTCTTGGATACCCGCTGCTTACCCTAGATACCAGCGTGCATGCTGGTATCCAACGTAAACATTGGGTAACTAAGAGCCGCGCGGCTCTTGGATACCCGCTGTTTACCCTAGATACCAGCGTTCGCTGGCCAGAGGGAGACCAGCGATCAAAAAATGGCCCAGGACGATCCTGCACGATCAGCGATACCCGGCGGGGGGGCCGGTCGATGATCCCCATCACACACAGCGATATTGCTGGAGAGATCGCTGATGCGTCACAAAATCAGCAATCTCGCTGTGTGTGATGGGGCCCTTATTTACAACTAAACAATTCAAATACATTGTATGCACAATGATTACGCAATTTGTAGTGTTAAGGATTCGGATTATTATTGGACAACTAATGTGATGTCAGTCAATTCAAAAAGTTAATAAGCTTGAAATCTAAATATTTAATAAAGTAAAAGTAAATGTTGTCTTTCTTATGTTAATATCTACAAGTACATAATTATTATTGGGCAACTATTAGTGTGCATAATTATTAAGTAACTTAAAGAAAAATTACATTTTGAAATCTCATAATGGTTATGTATAAGATATGATAGCTACAACATAGCATAAGTATCTAATACAAAAAAAATCCAATTACCCCTATTTTACATATTATACCTAAGATCTACAAAGGTTTAGTGGATCCTTGAGAATGTTCAATTATATCAGGCGTGGGACAAGCTTTCACACCAGTTGCAACCTTCCTTGAAAGTATCCTTAAACGGTTTGTAATATAGTCACATTCGTACGTTACAGACACTACTGATTTTCTTGTAAAATTACAGGGACTGAATTTTGATAAGGGTAATTTTCTAGCATACTTTGATATCATTCATTAGCTAATGTACCAGTAGAAAATATAATGACAAGTGATTGGAAGCAGTTGGACAGAAATTACAATTTTTGGATTTGCGTACAGACAATAAGCAATTTATTTTGTCACTTTTGGAAATTATACTTACCTGTAATTATTTCTTGCTTTAATAACAATATTAATTGCAATGTAGGGGGAATTAGCTCTTTTAACATGCTAATATTTTTTATGGCCTTAAAAATCAAGTAAAATCGTGTATACTCATCCAGCCTTTATAACCATGTTTGATGATGGATGAGATACAGGGATGACATTTTTTAACAGGGTTAAAGGAATACCTTTTTCTATTTTAACACCATCCTAATGATTGTTTCAGTGAATTGCATTTTACCTTAGTTCACTCTGAGGCTAGCCTACAAAATATGGATAGTCAATTTGCACAAAAATTTAAAGGATTTGTATACGACATCAACTGATCAGTTACTGAGCCTGTGGGTGAGTGGCTGGAAACTTTCTCTCTCATTTCAAGACCTGGGGTAAGCGACAGCTGAACATTGTGCTGAGACAAGGATTTAGATTTGCCTGATGATTGTGCCTCAGAATGTGCAAGGGAAAGTGCAGGGTGGGAGGTATCTGTGACAGTGTCATGGACAGGGTATTGGGAAGCATCGAGCACAGGTGACGAGGCAGTGCTTTCACCAACTGGCACTAATCGTGGACCCAGGGTTTTGACCTACCAAGTCAGGTGCTTAGATGACATGTGCCTGATCATAAAGGTGGTGGTTAGGCTCTTAGTAGTCAGGCCCCTGCTGATCATGGATTGTACAGTTTGAAAATTACCATTTTGTTTGTCTCAGAACTCTCTTTAAAAAAGTCCCAGATGGGGAAACACCTGACTCTTTGACAGAGAAATTCATGATTGTCGGTGCTGTGCAGAACTGTTGCACACCTCCCTCTGGTCATCCCACAGGCTCTTTTTGCTTGCTTTGGTGCTGCCGATTACTCCCCCTCAGTTTTGCTGGCCACGCTATGCATGCCAGCTTCCTAGGTTGGGTCGATGACTTTGTCATCAACCACCTCGTCATACACCACTGCATGCTGTTACCCTTACTTCATGACTTAATAACAACAAGACAAAGCCACAACTGTGCCTCATCATCTTCCTCAAATGACAATATTTGCTGTTGCCCACCATTATGTTCATATGACCATGGCTACTCTAAGTATTGTGCGTAACAAAACAGCATGTCTTCCTGTCCATCTTGGAGCATGCAGGTTGAGAGGCCACAATCAGGAAATTATGTTGTAAAGAGTCCTTAGAGTGACCTAGTCTGGGATCACAAGTCTCTTGGGGCTCAACATGGTGGGAGGAAAAAGGATCAAGGTGAGGATTAAGTGATCCATACTCTAGGCTGGTGAGACTGGACCATGTGGAAGACTGGTTGGCGTTGTTAAGGATGCTGGAAGCATTATCTGCCATCCAGCCAAACACCTATTCGCACTGCTCTGGCTTCAGAAGTGGTGTACAGTGTCTCCCTGCAAAGTGGGACAGGAACCTACAGTATGTGTCAAAGATGGGCGTGTTTCTTGTGCTCCAGCAACAGTCATAGTCCCACCTGCCCCACGTCTTTGGCATCTGCATGCACCATCATCAGCACTTCCACTTCCCCGTCCCTTACTGCATGACTAACACATTTTCTAATTGCTAGGTCTCTTGAAGCCAAGTTTATTTTAAATAAAATGAAAAAAATGGTCACTTGCAGCAGTCAAATCATTTTTTTTAGTTTAATATCACCGCAATGTAAGACAAAACACACAAATGTTTATGGATGACAAATTCAATCCATAAAAATGTTTCAGTGCTTTTATGGAGTGTTTTAAGCCACAAAAATGTACCCCAGCGCACAAAATAGTCTGTGGGTGAGAAATTTAATCCAAAAAAATTCAAATTTTTTTTGAGTGTTACATATCACTGAAATGTATCCAAGAACACAAAATACTGTATAGGTAAGTGATTGAATCCAGCAAAAAATTTTAATGCTTGTTTTTGAGGATTATACACAAGTGCAAAGTACTCCAGTGCATGTATTAATATAATGAGTAATTGCATCAAAATACATTTTTTTAACACTTTTTTGGAGTGTTATATGTCACATACACAAGTGGTCAAAATTGTTGTTACCCCACAGAAAAACACACAATGGTGACAGCAATAACTTGAATCTGACAAGAGTAATAATAAATCAAAAATCTATGAAAATGAACAAATGAAATTCAAACATTGCTTTTCAACAGAGTTGAGTGAAACGGGTCTGTCAGATTCAACAATCATCGACTTTAGCTAAAGTCGGGTTTCGCAGATCGAAACCCGACCATAGCGTGCTCAGCCATGAGGTCCCTGAGCCGAGCGCTAAAGTCACGTTTCAAATAATGCTTCCAGCGAATTTTCTCAGCCAATGATGGAGGACGCACACTGTGGGCAACGCAATGACATGGGCGGCGGCCACCACCATCTTAGAGAAGGGCATTGAAGTGATTGGCTGGCTTTGTGTGGCGTCACAGTGGGTATAAAAGGCCATGACCGCCGATAGCCATCTTACTTCTGCCAATCTTACAATAGGGAGAGGTGATGCTGCTGATTCTGAATAGGGAGAGCATTAAGCAGGGAAGAAGAAAAAAAATTGCTTCTGCTGATAGCGGTTTTCACTGTACAGTTAGTGTGCAGTGAAAGGGGAAGATTTCTGTTGTCTGCAACAGCGCTGGTGGTGATTAGGCTGCCTTTTAAGGCAACCTGATAGCTGCATTGCTGTGTGCACACTGCTATTCAAACTGCTTTTTTGAAAGCACTCCAACTTTTATTATTTTGTTCTGGTGAGTTACCGAGCGTTCATTTTTTCACACACCGTATAGCGGTGTACGCTCCTCACACACTACCGTGTACCGGCTGGTATCATGGACAAATAGAAGCTATCTGTTTGTGACTCTGGAAAAACAAGCCGAGGAGATTTTCCATTTTTCCAGACCTACACCTTAGAGAGCTGTCTGCTTTTCAAACAGTTTCGTATATCTGCTGTTTAATAACGGTCAAAACTAGACAGAGACAGTGTGTGTCAGTCCGTATAAAAATTGACGGAGATTGACAATTTTCCATACAGACACCATATAGAGCTGTCTGATTCTCAAACAGTATTGTATATCTGCCATTCGCATTACAGTCACATCTATACAGAGTCAGCGTGTGTGTGACACACCGTAAATACATATACGGAGATTGTTAGTTATACAAAAAACGAATACAGCTGTACACTTCTGATACAGTTCCGTATATCTGCTTGTTGGATTACGGTCAAATACATACTGTGAGAGCGTCTATGACTAACAAAATATATACGTAGATTTAATTTTTTTAATATACCTTACACAGATGGAGGCTCCTCATACAGTACCATCTCTCTGCTGGTATTTTTGGTACATTTTCCCAAACATGAAGTCTGGTGGAAGAGGTTGCGGACATGGGCAGGGGGGTGCAGCTGGTACTGATGGTGGTGGTGCATCGGCTGGTTCTGGCAAAAGCACAATAGCAGCTAAAGCAGGAGGTGCTGAGCATGCGTCATCATCGGGCCCAAGAAGACCTGTAAGGATCCCTTTTCTTGGATTAGGAAAACCACTTTTAAATCTGGAGCATCAGGAACAGGTTTTGGCGTACATTGCCGAAACAGCCACCAGCTCTATTGCCTCCTCTTCTGAACGTTCGAAACCTGCAAGCACGGAGCCGTCAGTGCAGGGTTCTGGTCAGAAAAAACACCTTTCCTTGTGTCCTTCACCCCCACCAAAAGTTAAGGATGCGGCAGCCCACACTTCAGATTACTCCATGGAGCTCTTTTCACATACCATGCCTGGGTTATCCAGTCAAATCCTGAATTCCCCAGTCCAAGATGAATCTGACATGGAGTGCACTGATGCACAGCCACTGCTAGATGATTCTGCTGGTACATTGACCCAGAGCACTACGTTGCTTTCGCAGTCTATTGAGCCAGAATCTGACCCTGATGAAACTCAGGTGCCCCTTCCCGCATACTATATCACCTTACACGGTGACACAGAGGAAGGTAAAGAGGAAGGTACAGATGACTTTGAAGAGGAGGTGATGGATGACGCAGTTCTTGACCCGGATTGGCATCCATTGGGGGAGGAGGGTGGTGCTGGCAATAGTTCAGATAAGGAGAAGGATCCGCAGCAGGCATTGACATCGCAGCAGCGGTTATCTGGCAGGCCCGTAGCTGTCCAAAAACATGGACCAAAAACTAAAAGAGTTGCAGGACAGCTTGGCCAGACAGTCAACTTAGCACAGCGTGCAAGGCCAGAAAATGTATACCATATTAGGAAGAGTGCAGTGTGGCACTTCTTTGTCCAAAATCCTACTGATGAGGCAAAGGTTACCTGTAAGAAGTGCGGAAGGAACTTTAGCCGAGGTAAACAACTCAGAAATTTGAATACCAGTTGCATGCTTAGACATTTAATCAACATGCACTTGCAAGCGTGGATGGACTACAAAACCTCAGGTAGCACATGTGCACCTGCTTTGACTGAAGGCAGCCAGCAACGCTCCATCGCTTCCCCCACTGTAAGACCACCGCCACCATTAAGCACACCACCAGCACTAAATGTGGAGGTGTTGTCATAAGGCCAAAGCACTCAGGGAATCACAATGGTTTTGCAACACAACACTGAATCTAGACCATCACCACCAATACCATCACCAACCCCCTCTCACTCCGTCCGGTCCACCGCTACTTCCCCCATATGCAGCTCTCCAGTCCAGCTCACCCTACCAGACACTCTGAGTAGGACAAGAAAGTACTCATCCTCTCATCCGCGTACACTGTGTTTGAACGCATACATCACCAAACTAATCTCATTAGAGATGATGCCATACCATTTGGTTGAAAGCGAAGCTTTCCATGAGATCATGGCCTACGCTGTCCCACTCTATGACCTACCCAGTCGGCACTTCTTTTCTCGAAAAACCATCCCTGCCCTACACCGGCATGTGAAAGACCGCATTGTCCATGTACTAAAACAGTCAGTGAGTGGAAAGGTGCACCTCACAACAGATGCATGGACCAGTAGGTATGGCCAGGGCCATTACGTGTCCATCACTGCGCACTGGGTTAATGTAGTGGATGCAGGCTCCACAGGGGACAGCGGCAGTGAAACAGTGCTGCCTAGCCCACGGTATAGGAAACAGTTGGCTGTAGGCTTTTAACCCTCATCCTTCTCCTCCTCCATCAGCGAAAGCTCGTCCACAGAGTGCAGTCTCACGAGCACTCCATCCGCAGCTGCCAGTGTTGCACACGAGGTGTCCCACTATCGAACAGCTAGTGGTAAGAGTCAGCAGGCTCTTTTAAAGATGATGCCTTTGGGCGACAACAGACACACCATGGAGGTACTGGCCGACTACTTGCAGCGACAAACTGAGTCATGGCAGGGCAGTCTACATCTTGAGACAGGCAAGGTAGTCAGTGATAATGGCCGTAATTTTGTGGCAGCCATAGCCCGTGCAAAACTCACACACATACCTTGTGTGGCTCACACTTTGAACCTGGTGGTGCAGTGCTTCCTTAATAATTATCCGGAGTTAACATCCCTGCTCCATAAGGTGCGAAGACTGTGCTCGCAAATCCATCGCTCAAACGTCCACTCCACTCGTTTGCAGAAGCTGCAGCAATTGCTCCACCTCCCCAAGCACCGTCTAATCATAGACGTTGCAACAAGGTGGAACTCCACCCTGCACATGGTTGAGAGGCTGTGCGAACAGAGGCAGGCTGTAATGCATTTGTGGGAGGATACACGGGCAGGCAGTTTGAGGGAAGACATGGAATTGTCTGTTGTGCAGTGGTCAAAGCTGAAAGACCTCTGTAAAGTCCTTCAGTGTTTTGAGGAATGCACATGATTGTTAAGCGCAGACGATGCCATCATAAGCATGAGCATCTCACTTATGCGTCTGCTGATGCAAAGTTTGATGCACATTAAGGATCAGGCGTCTGCAGCAGAGGAGGAGGAGGGAAGTCTTGATGACAGTCAGCCATTGTCTGGTCAGGGAACTGTCCTGGACGAGGTGGAGGAAGAAGAAGAAGAGGAGGAGGATGAGGGGGATGATTATTTTGGGCAGGAGGATGCTTCTCAGGGGGCAAGAGAAAATGTTGGAGTTCCAAAGTCAGGTACAGTGTTTGTGCATGACTGTAGGGATGTGGATTTGCCAGAAAGTGCTACTCCACCCAGCAGAGGCAGTGCATCATAGACACCTGGAACATTGGCCCACATGTGCGATTATGCCTTGCGGATCCTAAAAAGGGACAGCATCCTCGATCCATGCTACAAAGGCAAATTACACAACATCATGCCACAGGAGATCCTAGAGATAATATTGGCTAACAAACAAGCAACTGTGGTAAACCGTTTGTTTGAGGCTATCCCAGCACACAGCAGCGGTGCTGGTTCTCCCACGAGCCGTAGTGGGCACAATGGAAGAGGTGTTCATGGTGCACACAGCTGAAGTGGCATTGGAGACAGGGGTTTAATGACCATGTTGTAGAATGATTTCTCAAGTACCGCTTACACGACTGCTAATACTGCATCGATTGAAAGTGACAGGAGACAGCAGTTGTCAACTATGGTTACAAACTACTTATCCTCCCATATCAATGTTTTCCCTCACAGGTCATTCCCATTTGACTATTGGGCCTCTAAACTGGACACCTGGCCTGAATTGGCACAATATGCCTTACAGGAGCTCGCTTGCCCTTCTGCTAGTGTGTTATCTGAAAGAGTCTTCAGTGCTGCTAGATCAATCCTGACAGAAAAAAGGACCCGTCTGTCGACCCAAAATATTGATGATCTAAGGGCTGGGGTCAACACCTGGCGCACCCGGGCAAGTGCCGTTGCTCTGAACAGGTGGATGGGCCCACTGATGGCCGACGGCACTGGCACAGGGCCCCTCATAGTACAATACAGTGTCTCTGACTGTGGGGGGGGCACTCGCCATCAGACACACCAGTGTACTATGAGGGGCCCTGTTCCAGTACCATCGCCCACAAGTGTGCCCCCCCTGCTTGGTCATGGCCACAGCACTTGCAAGTTGCAATACTTACCTCTCCCTGCTCCACCGCTGTGTAGTCTGGGCATTTAAATCCTTCACAGGGACGGCCACTAGAAATTGGTGTATTGATCGATGATGGTTAAGATGTAGCTATGGCCTGTCCTGCTGGCCTCTACCTTCAGAAGATCAATGGCTACCATTTGTAATGGACGTCAACTTACAAGTGGATGCAGTGGTGCTTTGTGATCACCTTTCACAGTTGTGATAGTCACAGACGTGTGACATTCCTGCCACCATTTTTCAATGTCTCCTCTCATGCCAATCCAATACAATCGCCTATGGCCTGTGGCTTCTGTCTTTTGCACTCCAAAATGACCAGACACATCATGATAGGTGGTGAGGACCATGTCTACATCTCTCACTCTGATCACAATTTGATGGAGACGAGTAACGGTGATGTGATGCACGCTGCTGTGATAAAGCAAGCCTTTCTTCACAAAGAACGGTTTTCGCTGTCTCCACAGACACAGTAATTGAGGGTCGGCATTGCCTCTGCAACATCTTCCAGGAGGTTTTACCACGATGAGTAATTTCCAAATTTCTGCTAACACTCGACTTTCCCTCTGTACTTGTATCCATGTAGTTTCCAGTAGCGGAGAGTTTGGACTGGTTTACTGAGATTGAAATATATACAAAGATTTAAAAGTACCACAACACTGTATACTGTTGTACGCTTCGACTACCTTTCCCTTTTTCTACTTTTTAAATTCTGGTGTAATACATAGTGAGCCTGTGAGTGTCTGTGTCTGACTCCGGAAGTATAGATGGAAATTAACAATTACCCCTAGACTGGATACACCTGGTATGTGCTGATACAGTACCTTTGTTCAAAATTTTGTATTACAGTATCATCCATAGTGAGTGAGCGTGTGTGGTTTACACCTTCTATATATACAGTGAATTGGAGATACCAATTTTTACCCTATACGCGATACAGCTTGTATCTTGGTATACAGTACCTTTGTTCGACATTTAGTATTATGGTCAAATCCATACTGAGTAAGCGTCTGAGAGTGACTACGGGACTATGTATACGGAGATTGCAATTGTACCCTATAATATATATGCCACGACTGCAGCCGCAGGCGTGGCCCAGCAGGCACCTCCACGCCGACAGCGAGGGGCGGGCATCCCCCTGGGATGCAATATGGACCCTCTATACCACAGAGGGGGACCGGGGCCTACCCGAACTAGGGAAGGGCAGTGACCGGGATACTGTGGCAACTGAGCATGTGGACAAGGACACGTAGGAGTTAATGACATCGCACAACTTCAGTTATAAATAAAGTAATGTTTACTTAAAGTAAAGTCATAGTACATAGACAAAACCAGGACACACATGGTCATCAGGACATCAGGACACACGAGGTCATCAGGACATCAGGACACACGAGGTCATCAGGACATCAGGACACACAAGGTCATCAGGACACCAGGACACACGAGGTCATCAGGACACACGAGGTCATCAGGACACACAAGGTCATCAGGACACACGAGGTCATCAGGACATCAGGACACACGAGGTCATCAGGACACACGAAGTCATCAGGACACACGAAGTCATCAGGACATCAGGACACACAAGGTCATCAGGACATCAGGACACACAAGGTCATCAGGCACACAAGGTCATCAGGACACACGAGGTCATCAGGACACACGAGGTCATCAGGACATCAGGACACATGAGGTCATCAGGACATCAGGACACATGAGGTCATCAGGACATCAGGACACACAAGGTCATCAGGACATCAGGATACACAAGGTCATCCAGATGCAGGCAGGACACCCATAGGACATCAGAGTCACCGGCAGACATCAGACGGGAGTCGTTTGGTTCCGGACATCCAACAAGACCTACAGGCACAACTGCAGTCATCCAGCTCCAGGCTCCAGGCAGCGGTCATCAGGTTCCAGACTGCAGTCATCAGGCTCCAGGCATTGGACTTAGGAAGGAACTCAAGTGTGATGGTACTAACACCACAGGATGGCTGGGCCTGCATGGAGCTAGCACCGCATGGTAGTCAGAGCACAGCATAATATATGCTCAGCAGGAACATCGGTGGCAAGAGTGTCAGAATCACTGGGTGCGGGGTTCCAAACACAGAGGGATTCCAGGAACATAACACAGCAGACAGTTCAGACATGTTCAGGTACAGGATAGATACAGGATCAAGGATTCAAGCCTGGATACACCGCCTCTAGGCCATTGCGAATTTGGACAGGGTCAGGTACATGACAGGTACAGGATAAGGGATTCAGGCCCGGATATACCGCCTCCGGGGCAGGGCGAGGGAACAGGACAAAGCAGGAATCAAGGCAGGGAATTTGGTACCATAACCGAGACAGACGAGGTCCACAGACAAGAGACACACATAGCAAAGTCCAGGAGATTTGTGAGTTGTGAGTTGCTCTGGCCCCGCCCATAGGGCAGGGTCAGCTTATAAAGAAGCTGCCCCTCAGCAATTGGCTGGGGACAGCATTTTAAGTACACACACTAACCATGATAAAAGCAGGGAAGGTGTGGCTGCGCATTCCCTAAGCACACACAGAAACCATTGCAGCACAATCAGTGCAGGATCTGCAGCCTAGAGTACCTGGCCATGGCTGCCAGCCAAGACACACTTGGAAAGTCATGCACCAGCTGCAAATGACCTCACAACCCACGGACAGCTTTCACAGTGGCGACCAGGGACTGCACATGCGAATGGTCAAGCAGCAGAGCAAAGACCTAACACCACATGTGCAGCTACGCAGCAGAGCAGGGAACTGAGCAGGCTCCATACAGGTAAAAACCAGCAGTATCCCAGCTCAAGTAGGGAGAAAGGAGTAAGGGGTTAAAGCAAACACATGCATTGTCAGGCCGACAAGCAGATACAGACAGAACGGCGTGACATTATCCCCTCCTAAAGACCCCCTTCTTCTGAAGTCCCAGAAAAAAAATACACAAATTTTTCTTGGGATAGGCGGTAAGTCCCAGTTCACAAGCAGCAGAGATCATTACTCCAGAAATCCAAACCGCTTACCAAGCGCAGGGTTGAGCAATCTAGTCCACTACCAGCTGGGATCCGAGCCATCTCATCCGCTGGCCAAGCGGGGCTCGAAAAAAGTCCTACCATTCATACATGCTCAGCTGAGTCCAAGGCCAGAGCTTCTGTCACGACTGCAGCCGCAGGCGCCTCCACGCCGATGGCGAGGGGCAGGCATCCCCCGGGGATGCAATATGGACCCTCTATACCACAGAGGGGGACCCGGGCCTACCCGAATTAGGAAAGGGCAGCGACCGGGATACTGTGGCAGCTGAGCATGTGGATAAGAACACGTAGGAGTTGATGACACCGCACAACTTCAGGTATGAATAAAGTAAAGTTTACTTACAGTAAATTCACAGTACATAGACAAAACCAGGACACACGAGGTCATCAGGACATCAGGACACACGAGGTCATCAGGACATCAGGACACACGAGGTCATCAGGACATCAGGACACACGAGGTCATCCAGATGCAGGCAGGACATCAGGGTCACCCACAGGACATCAGAGTCATCGGCAGACATCAGATGAGAGTCATTTGGTTCCGGACATCCAACATGACCTACAGGCACCACTGCAGTCATCCAGCTCCAGGCTCCAGGCAGCAGTCATCAGGTTCCAGACTGCGGTAGTCAGGCTCCAGGCATCAGACCTAGGAAGGAACTCAAGCGTGATGGTACTAACACCGCAGGATTGCTGGGCCTGCATGGAGCTAGCACCGCATGGTAGTCAGAGCACAGCATAATAGATGCTCAGCAGAAACATGGTGGCAAGAGTCTCAGAGTCACTGGATGCAGGGCTCCAAACACAGAGGGATTCCAGGAACATAACACAGCAGACAGTTCAGACATGTTCAGGTACAGGATAGGTACAGGATCAAGGATTCAAGCCTGGATACACCGCATCTAGGCCAGGGCGAATTTAGACAGGGTCAGGTACATGATAGGTACAGGATCAGGGATTCAGGCCTGGATATACCGCCTCCAGGGCAGGGCGAGGGAACAGGACAAAGCAGGAATTAAGGCAGGGAATTTGGTACCATAACCGAGACAGACGAGGTCCACAGACACGAGACACACATAGCAAAGTCCAGGAGCTTTGTGAGTTGTGAGTTGCTCTGGCCTCGCCCATAGGGCAGGGTAAGCTTATAAAGAAGCTGCCTCTCAGCAATTGGCTGGGGACAGCATTTCAAGTACACACACTAACCCTGATAAAAGCAGGGAAGGTGTGGCTGCGCATTCCCTAAGCACACACAGAAACCATTGCAGCACAATCAGTGCATGAACTGCAGCCTAGAGTACCTGGCCATGGCTGCCAGCCAAGACACACGAGGAAAGTCTTGCACCAGCTGTAAATGACCTCACAACCCGCGCACAGCTTCCAAAGGCGGCCACAAGGGACCGCACATGCGAATGGTCAAGCAGCAGAGCAAAGACCTAACACCACATGTGCAGCTATGCAGCAGAGCAGGGAACTGAGCAGGCTCCATACAGGTAAAAGCCAGCAGTATCCCATCTCAATTAGGGGGAAAGGAGCAAGGGG
This sequence comes from Dendrobates tinctorius, assembly GCF_039654945.1. Taxonomy (NCBI): domain Eukaryota; kingdom Metazoa; phylum Chordata; class Amphibia; order Anura; family Dendrobatidae; genus Dendrobates; species Dendrobates tinctorius. The sequence goes on along the minus strand of NW_027361779.1, from coordinate 28,774,100 downwards.
TTAAAGAAAACACATGCATTGTCACGCTGACAAGCAGATACAGACAGAACGGCTTGACATTTATACTTGCTATCTTGTGATCCAGTACCTTTTTTACAACATTTTTTATTATGGTCAAACCCAGACTGAGTGAGCGTCTGAGGGTGACTCCGGAAATATATACCGAGATTTAAAATTTGGCCAACACTGTATACAGCTGTACGCTTCTGATGCAGTAACCTTTTTAGCTATTTAGATACTGGTGTAATCCATAATGAGCCTGTGAACGTCTGTCTGTTATTCCGGCAATATGTTTGGAGCTTTAAGATTACCCCAACACTGTATACAGCTGTATGCTTGTGTTACATTACCCATTTACAGCTTTTCATATTCTTATGTAATCCATACTGGGCCTGAGAGCATTTGTGTCTGCCTCCTGAAATGTATGCGGAGATTCAGAATGTTTACACTATACTATATATATCTTTCATCTGTTGATACTGTACCCTTTTTCAACTTTTTATTTTATTGGGTAATCCATTCTGAGCCTTTGAGCATCTGTGTATGACTCATGAAATATATACGGAGATTTACTGTTATCCCTAGACTGTATAGAGCTGTACGCTTCTGATACAGTACCATATATCTGCTGGTATCTTGGGTCCATTTTCCAAAACATGAGGAAGTATGGTGGAAGAGGACACGGACGTGGGCATGGGGGCCAGCCTGGTACTTATGGTGGTGGTGCTGCATCTGCTGGTAGTGCCAAAAACACAATAGCAGCTAAGGCAGGAGGTGTTGAGCCTGCGTCATGGTGTAGCTCTGGAAGACCTGTAAGGCTCCGTTTTCTGGGAGTAGGTAGACTGCTTTTAAAGCCGGAGCATCAGGAACTGTTTTTGGCTTATATTGCTGAAACAGCCTCCAGCTCTATTGCCTCCTCTTCTGAAGTTTAAAAAAATGCAAGCACTGAGTCGTAACTGCAGGCTTCTGGTCAGAAGCAACCCCTTTCCTTGTGTCCTTCACCCACACCAAAAGTAAAGGATGAGGCAGCACGTACTTCAGATTACTCCTTGGAGATCTTTTCACATACCATGCCTGGGTTAATTAAAAATGGGGCCCATCATATACTGGAGCATTCCAAATGGTGGACATTAGACACTGTAGCAGCATTTACGGGGCCCATTACACACTGGAGCATTAGAAATGGGGCCCATTATATATGGAGCATTATTAGGGCCCATCATACACTGGAGCATCATCCATGAGGCCCATCATATACTGGAGCATTCCAGATTGGGGAAATCAGACACTGGAGCAGCATTTACGGGGCCCATCATACACTGGAGCATCATCCATGAGGCCCATCATATACTGGAGCATTGTAAATGGGGCAGATCAGACATTGGAGCAGCATCTATGGGGCACATTATACACTGGAGCATTAGAAATGGAGCCCATTATATATGGAGCATTATTTGGGCCCATCATACAGTGGAGCATCATCCATGAGGCCCATCATACACTGGAGCATTGTAAATGGGGCAGATCAGACACTGGAGCAGCATCTTTGGGGCACATTATACACTGGAGCATTAGAAATGGGGTCCATTATATATGGAGCATTATTTGGACCCATAACACACTGGAGCATTGTCCATAGGGACTATCATATACTGTAGCATTATGTGGAGCTCATCATACACTGTATGGAACTTTATATGTGACCAATTATTCTGTGTGGAGAAATATATGGGGCTCATTATTCTGTATGGTGCACAATGTGGTAGCCATAACACTGTATGGAGTAATATACTGTCCTGTTTTTGAGCTATTGTACAATTTAAAATAGATCAGTCATGTCATGTAAGCAGTGAAGTATTTGTCATTGTACTATACCTATATTTCTGTGCCGTATCGGAGCATCATGAGTTGTGGTATGTGTTAAAGGGGCGCACGGACACTCTTTGGCCCAGGGCACACGAAAACCTGGAGCCAGCCCAACCCCCCCACATCTTTAGCCAAATAACCCCCAGTTTTCAATGCGTAACTATTATTATGAAGTAAATTAAGGTTGACACGCTTCAGTAATAAGAATTTATATTTTTGGCATTGAAATGGGCACTGTAGGTGTGTTTACTGTCCTCCACTCCCTGCCGACCTTGCTTCCCCATTTGCTTGCATTGGGTTTCGTGTTTCAGTCGGCCTCCGACTTTTCGCTATAGTCGGCCGATTTCGTTCGACCCGACATTTGTGAAAGTCGGGTTTCATGACAATATTGGAATCAGTGATTGGGCCTGTATCTAGGGCTACAGATACTCATTGTGCCATTTGGTGACATGGTGTGTATCACAGTCAGCATGAACCAGAAGAAGCAAAGGAAAGAGTTGTCTCAGTAGATTAGAAAGAAAATTATAGACAAATATGTTAAAGGTAAAAGTTATAAGACCATCTCCAAGCAGCTTGATGTTCCTGTGACTACAGTTGCACATATTATTCAGAAATTTAAGCTCCATGCACCTGCAGCCAACCTCCCTGGACGTGGCCGCAGGAGGAAAATTGATGACAAGTCAAAGAGATGGATAATATGAATGGTAACAAAAGAGCCAAGAAAAACTTCTAAATATATTACGGGTGAACTTCAGGCAACATACCAGGCAACCGCCCCCTCCATATATTGGTAGGCTGCGAGCGGTTGTTATTATCAGTATTCTTGCACCTGTGTTGTCATCTTAATTATATGGGTCCACTGCATCCTGATAGTGCATTTGTCTAGAGGCCTGTATGGGTAAACCTCTTTGCTCTTTTTGCTGTTTTATATGTCTTGGCAGAAAAAAAGCTGCTGCAAAAATATGCGTTTTAATATCAATTTTCAATGTCAATGTTGAAAAACGCTGAAAAAAAATGCAAAAAATGCACAGAGAGTAGACACACAGCAGATTATTGTCTGCACCAAATCTGTAAGTCAAAAATACTCAACATGTGCATGACACATCAATATTCTCATTCACCTTGCTGTCATCAGGTTTTGTCACAAATCCGTGCAGAAAAAAACATGACAAAAAAGAAGCAAATCTGCAACATGTGGACACAGCCTAAATTTTTAAAAAACTTTTTTGAGGGTTATAAACCAATGAAATGTACTCCAGGCCACGGAATAGTCTAAGAGTGAGTAATAAAATACCGATAAATTTATGAACAAGTTTTTTGAGGCTTATATAGCAACAAAATGTATCTAAGATGATGTAACACTGTGATGCTCACGCTCAGACTGGTTAGTGTGTGCATGGATCTTGCTCCCACTATGCCATGGACAGAGAAATGCCAGGAAGGGCGTGACTAAGTGCCACTCTCAGAGTGACCTTGGATGCATGGCAACTGCCGGTGCCACGATTCACGAAGAACCCTGGAGGGGTGGAACCAGGTGCTACACTACGGCTGACCTTGGTCACATGGCTGCTGACCTTCAATGAGTTTTACAAGTACTTGCAGGTTCAGCTGATATGCAGACAAGCACTGACAGACACAGCTGATATACAGACATTGGTAGGATCCAGCTCAGACTGAACGGACAGGCAACAAACCAAAGATGCAGACAGGCAGGGAACCGCAGGCACGGAGAAGCACAGAACCACAGACGCGGACAGGCAAGACAGGATTCTGTTCACAAGGAGTATACAATTTCATATTCACACAGGATACATACAAGGATAGGTACGGACAAGACAAACTGGGACAAGTTCACACAGGGTACTTACAATTAGAGAGGAGCTAAATTGTTTGGAGAACGTTCGCAAATCTCAAATTTTGTGTGAACGTAGCACATTCCAATTCATGTTCGGTTTCCTGAGCGTTTTTTCTCAAAGCTAGCAAAATTCTGTCACAGATTGGTAGATGATCGCTTTTCCACTAATGCTTTTGTTTTGACTTTGTCTAGGATAGTGATGTTGTATGATGAGCTAGGGGGACTTGTTTAATGTTTTTTTTTCTGCAAAAACTTAATATTTGTAATTCTGGCAGCCAATTAGGGTGCAGAAACCATCCACATCGTCATGACACAAAGTCTTCTTTGATTGACTGCAAAAGTCACATGTCCCAGTCCATATGAAAAATGGACATATTGTTATGCTGGCACCACTTTCTCAATGCAACAAAGGAGAGCGGTCACTCCAGTTAGTCCTGCAAGTTAGTGTGGAATTTAGTTACAAAGCATCCTGTCCTGTATGTGAAATCAATCTTCCAGCATGGACAGAGGAATTGTGCTAAAGCTGTGTTGCAGTCAAGAGGCCCCATTTGCTAATCCAAATCATTTGAGCTAAAACTGTTTTGCAATGAGGAATCAGGAGGACCCATTTGCTCTTAAAAATCATTAGGCCTAATATTGAAATTCAGTTAAGAGGCCTTATTTTCTAATCAAAATCCTTTGAGATAAAATTGTGTTGCAGTGAGGAATGAGGAGACCTCATTTACTATTAAAAATCAGGCCTAATAGAGGGGTTCAATCATGAGGCACCATTTTCTAATACAAATCATTTGGGATAAAACTGTGTTGCAGTGAAGAATCAGGAGACCCCATTTCCTTTTAAAAATCATTAGGCCTAATAGAGGGGTTCAATCAGGAGGCACCATTTTCTAATACAAATCACTTGGGATAAAACTGTGTTGCAGTGAGGAATCAGGAGGCTCCTCAAAATCGTTAGTCCTAATTTAGGGGTTCAATCAGGAGGTAATGTTTGCTAATCCAAATCATTTGTGCTAAAACTGTGTTGCAGTGAGGAATCAGGAGGTTCAATTTGCTCCTAAAAATCATTAGTGCTAATATAGGGGTTCAGCATGGAAGCCCTTTATGCTAATCCAAATTGTTTGGCCGAAAACTGTGTTGCAGTGAGGAGAATCAGGAGGTTCTACTTGCTCTTAAAAATCATTAGGCCTAATATAAGGGTTCAGCAAGGAGGTCCAATTTACTAACCCAAATCATTTGGGAGAAAACTGTTTTGCAGTCAGGAATCAGGAGTCCCCATTTGCTAATCAAAATCATTAGGCCTAATATTGGGGTTCAGTCAGGAGGCTCCATTTGCTAATCCAAATCTTTTGGACTAAAACTGTGTTGCAGTGAGGAATCAGTGGGTCCCAATTGCTCTAAAAAGTTGTTAGGCCTAATATAGGGGTACAGCTAGGAGGCCCTATTTGATAATCCAAATCTTTTTGGATAAAACTGTGTTGCAGTGAGCAATCAGGAGGCCCCATTTGCTCATCAAAATTGTTAGGTCTAAGAGTGTTGTTCAGGCACACTATCTAAGAAAATAAATGTTGATTGTTCATTTAGTGACAGATGACTGACAGTTGTGGGCCTAAGCTTGTGAAACAGTTTGTTAAAAGAGGGGAAGGGTACATACAATATGAGTTGGAAAAAACAAGGTCATGGTGGAAGGGGGAATAGGCTTGGTGCTCGACATTTACATGGGCTAGTTGGTAATGTTAATGAAAGCTCAACTGAACAAACACTGTATCATCCTATCCAAAGACCATTGGCAACATCTGTTACTGCACAGGCTACTCTACTCAATTTCTATGGCAAGAGCATGTGCTCCAATGGATGGCAAACTGTCACGATCCATGTTGGATTGTGACAGATTTAGCACGTGTAACCTTTTTTTCCTTTTAAGCCTTTGGTTTGAGGTTAGTTTTGCCCCCAGTGGCCGCTGGGGTTATTACACTGTAGTTGCTTTAGTTCGGGTTTTGCCCCTGGTGGCCGCTGGGGTTATTACACGTAAATTTCCAAGCAGGTGTGATTACCCTGGCTCCTACCTATAAAGGAGTATCAGGTGTTCTCAATCACTGTTGGTGATATTGTTCAATCCCAACCAACCTTGGTGGAAAAAGGAGCTATTGAGAGGAGTTCCTTGCAGCTCAGCCAGAGCTTGGGATTAACAACTATTGAGGTGGAAGCTGTATTCGGGTGCCGTACTCTGTTGCATGGAGCAATTGCAGCAGAGCAAAGCTAAGTTGTGTGTTTTCCCTGTTTTGTTGTATTTTCCTTGTGTATTAGTACAGCGGTGGGACTAGTGTCTGCACCATCCAGTTCACTAGTAAGGGTTAGGTGCAGGGCAAGTTAGGGATTGAGGTATCCTGCTCGGCCACAGGTAGGAGCCTGTATAGGGAACGTTAGGAGTGTTCAGGGAGACTGCCCCAGAGAAGTGCAGGAGGTCTTCATGTCTCCGTTCCCTACTGCAGGGCCCACCGCTGTAACTGTTTCCCCGATGTTCCCCTTGTTTGTCCTGGTTTTAGCGCCATCCTGCGGGTCGCGGCACAGAGGACTGGTCACTCTGTGACACAAGCGCTGCATCAAGTGGCCTCTCCTCTTCTTCCTCCACCTTAACATCACACACAGTACAATCCTCAGAGGTGGCACCCCAATCATCCTTGTTTCCCCCACATCAAAAATTTCCAAATGCCCAACTGACTATGGGTGTGAACCCAGAGGCACTCAGCTGAGTAGCTCAGCAGAGGAGGTGGAGGAAGAGGAAGACAAAATGGCTTCATTTTGGATTGCCGAACAGACATGGAGTAATGCAACCATGACAAAAAACAGTGTATCCTCAGCCACAACTGTGACTTTGGCCAGTACCGATCGTGAGTCTGCAGTTCACAGGGGTGGCAAGTGTTGCCTAGCCTGGGCCTTATTTGAGACCACAAAAATGACCCAACTCATGTTATCTGCCAAATTTGCAAAAAAAGACTCCGTAGAAGCAAAAATTGCAATAATTTGACAACTACATGCATGAATCAGCACATACACGATCAATATGCTTTAGTTTGGGAATCTCACTGTGCTAGATGGCAGAATAGCTGGCCTCTCCATCCTCTGGTAGTCCCATCAACCACGTCTGCTGCTTCTCCTCCATCACAGTGACCAGTGTTCTCACACAGATCTCTGCCGCAAAACCTCCACTTGTTTACCCTCTACATTCAGTTTGAGTGAGCGCCTATCAGCTGTTATGGAGGTGGAGATCCCTTCTGTTTTTGTTTCACCAAGCACAACACATCTTTCTCAATCCACCATATCATCTCCACCTGCACCTCACTCACAGTCCTGCAGTTTGTCCTGTTCACCCTACTCCACCTTCTCTAAGCACAGCAGTCAGCCCTCGGACCCAGAGTTGTGGTCACGTAAAAGAATGTTTCCTCCTGTACAAGCTAAAGCTAAGAGCTTGAACTCCACCATCTCCAATCTCTTGGCCATAGAAATGTTCCATTTCCACCTGGTGTATACAGATGCTTTCTGAAAGCTGATGACCATCACAGTCCCCAGTACCAGTTGCCCAGTCATCATTACTTCTCTAAGAAAGCTATGCCTGCTCTACACCAGCATGTCGCAGACAATATCACCCTTTTGCTGAAAAAATCTAAGTCTGCCAAGTTACATTTCACCACTGAATCCTGGAAGAGCAAACATGGTCAGGGGCATTACATCTCGCTGACTGGGCACTGGGTGACTCTGGTGGCTGTGGGGACAGGCAGTCAAGGGGCTGTTCCACAAGGCATGAGATCCCCAAGTCTTTCAGGACAAACCTCTGTATCTAACATTTCCTCCACTGCTTCTGCCTCCTCCACCTGTGCCCTCAACCTCTCCCTTAATAAGATTGGGATATTTATTTATAATCCAAACCTGACTTGTGCTCTCAACAACTTTATCCCTGACTTGTTTGATGATCTCCTTGGTCTTCATGGTGTTGTTTGCTTAATTGTGTGTCTCTTGCTTAATGGTGTTGCAGCCTCTGTGGCCTTTCAGAAAAGGTGTGTATTTACTGACAGACCATGTCACACTTAGATTGGACACAGATGGACTTTGTGTTGCTAAGCATGTAACTAACAAATGCTTGCACCAGTAAGTTTTAGGTGCTTCATAGCAAAAGGGGTGAATACATATGCACATGGCAATTTTTACCTATTTTATCCCAAAAATTAAATTTATACTTACATTTTTCTTTATTCACCAACTTAGATTATGTAATGCTAATGCATTACACACAAATTGGATAACAAAAACATTTAAACACAACTTGTAATTTAATAAAATAGGTAAAATGCCAAGGGGGTGAATACTTTTGCAAGACACCGTATCTAGAGTTGAGCGACTTTTGGTTTTTTAGGGTCGCGTTTCGTTTCGTGAAACCCGACTTTTCCAAAAGTCGGGTCGAGCAAGATCGTCCGATTATAGGGAAAAGTCGGGGTCGTCCCGAAACACGAAACCCAATGTAAGTCAATGGGGAATAAAAGTCGGCAGTGAGAGGAGGACAGGAAACACACCTACAGTGCCCATTTGAATGCCAAAAGCATCAATTCTTCTTACTTAAGCTTGTCAACCTTAATTAACTTCATAATACAAGTTACGCACTGAAAAATGGGGGTTATTTGGTTAAATTTGTGGGGGGGAGGGCTGGCTGCAGGTTTTCATGTGCCCTGGGCGAAAGAGCGCCCCTTTAACACATACCACAACTCATCATGCTCCGATACGGCAGAGAAATAGCGGTATAGTACAATGAAAAATACCTCACTTTTTACATCTCATGACGAGGCCCATCTATTTCTCCATACCAAATCATTGGTCCCATATAATGTTTGAAACAGTATATGATGAGCTCCACATAATGCTACAGTATATGTTGGTCCCCATGGATGAAGCTCCACTGTCTTATGGGCCCAAATAATGCTCCAAACATAATGGGCCCCATTTCTAATGCTCTAGTGTATAATGGGCCCTGTAAATGCTGCTCCAGTGCCTGATGTCCACCTTTGGAATGTTCCAGTGTATGGTGGGCCCCACCTATCATTCTCCAGAGTATAGTGCTCCCCAAAAATTGCTGTCCCAACATAGAAAACAATCAAATAAGTCTCCTCGCTAGGGAATCCCTGTACTTGTCTGGACAGGTGCTGTAGCTTGCTTAACAGCTCGCCAGCCGTTCTCACGCCCAGTATGGATTGCACGTGATTGCACAAAGGTTAGAAAGGGTACCGTATCCCTGGATAACATGTATGGATAGCGTACACATTCAAAATATATGTCTATACAGCATGAGGCAGGCTCAGACGGTGTTAGGCCCAGTATGGATTGCACGTCATTGCACAAAGGTTAGAAGGGGTACCGTATCCCCGGATAACATGTATGGATAGCGTACACATTCAAAATATATGTCTATACAGCATGAGGCAGGCTCAGACGGTGTTAGGCCCAGTATGGATTGCACGTCATTGCACAAAGGTTAGAAGGGGTACCGTATCCCCGGATAACATGTATGGATGGCGTACACATTCAAAATATATGTCTATAAAGCATGAGGCAGGCTCAGACGGTGTTAGGCCCAGTATGGATTGCACGTCATTGCACAAAGGTTAGAAGGGGTACCGTATCCCCGGATAACATGTATGGATAGCGTACACATTCAAAATATATGTCTATACAGCATGAGGCAGGCTCAGACGGTGTTAGGCCCAGTATGGATTGCACATCATTGCACAAAGGTTAGAAAGGGTACCGTATCCCCGGATAACATGTATGGATAGCGTACACATTCAAAATATATGTCTATACAGCATGAGGCAGGCTCAGACGGTGTTAGGCCCAGTATGGATTGCACGTCATTGCACAAAGGTTAGAAAGGGTACCGTATCACCGGATAACATGTATGGATAGCGAACACATTCAAAATATATGTCTATACAGCATGAGGCAGGCTCAGACGGTGTTAGGCCCAGTATGGATTGCACGTGATTGCACAAAGGTTAGAAAGGGTACCGTATCCCCAGATAACATGTATGGATAGCGTACACATTCAAAATATATGTCTCAGGAGGCAGGCTCAGACGGTGTCAGGCACAGTATGGATTTGATGGCCCAGATTACACAGCGGAGGAGCAGGGAGAGGTAAAGATTGCAAATGCTGGGGCCCTGGCCAAGCAAGGGGGGCCCACTCGTGGGCATTGGTACTGGCACTGGGCCCCTCATAGTACAGCGGTGTGTCTGACGGTGGGTGTTCACCACCACCGTCAGAGACACTTGATTGCACTATGAGGGACCCTGTGCCAGTGCCCGCGCCCAAGAGTCGGCCTACCCACCTGTCCAGGGCAACGGCACTCGCACGGTGTCGTGCGGTAGGTGGTGACCCCGGCCATGGGGGGGGAGGCAGCACAGTTAGGGAGTTTTAGAAAGTGGCATATGTTGATGTTGGACATTCAGCTGATGCAAAAGGCGAAATAGGTGAAGTACCAGGAAGAGGTGGACCAAAGCAAGCCATTTTTCTGTCACCCTATGTGTCATCAGGGGAAGGTGGGACAAAATCCTTGGAAACCCATGCGTGGTTCATTTTAATGAAGGTTAGATCATCCACATTTTGGGTTGACAGACGGGTCCTTTTTTCTGTCAGGATTGATCCAGCTGCACTGAAGACTCTTTCCGATAGCACACTTGCAGCTGGGCAAGCGAGCTCCTGTAAGGCATATTGGGCCAATTCATGCCAGGTGTCCAGTTGAGCGGCCCAATAGTCAAAGGGGAATGACCTGTGTGGGAGAACATCGATATGGGAGGAAAAGTAGTTTGTAACCATAGTTGACAACTGCTGTCTCCTGTCACTTTCCATCGATGCAGTATTACCAGTTGTGTGAGCGGTATTTGAAAAATCAGTCCACAACATTGTCATGAAACCCCTGTCTCCAACGCCACTTCTGCTGTGTGCACCACGAACACCTCTGCCAAGCTGCCCCCGGCCCGTACGGCTCGTGTGAGAACCATCACCGCTGCTGTGTGCTGGGAATGCCTCAAGCAACCGATTTACCAGAGTTGCTTGTTTATTAGCCAATATTAGGTCAAGGTTCTCCTGTGGCATGATGTTTTGTAATTTGCCTTTATAGCGTGGATCCAGGATGCTGGCCAACCAGTAGTCGTCATCGTTCATCATTTTGGCAATGCGGGGGTCCCTTTTTAGGATCCGCAAGGCATAATCTGACATGTGGGCCAATGTTCCCGGTGTCAATGATGCACTGCGAGTGCTGGGTGGAGGAGCACTTTCTGGCAAATCCACATCCCTCCAGTCACGCACAAACCCTGTACCAGACCTTGCCACGCCAACATTTTCACTTGCCCCACGAGATGCATCCTCCTCCCCTAAGTAATCATTCCCATCATCCTCCTCCTCCTCCTCTTCTTCCTCCACCTCGTCCAGGAGAGGTCCCTGAGCAGACAATGGCTGAATGTCATCAAGGATTCCCTCCTCCTCTTCCTCCTCATCAACATTGGCTGCAGACGCCTGTTCCTTAAGGTGCGTCAAAGTTTGCATGAGCAGACGCATAAGTGGGATGCTCATGCTTAGGATGGCGTCGTCTGCGCTTACCAGCCGTGTGCATTCCTCAAAACACTGAAGGACTTTACAAAGGTTTTTCAGCTTCGACCACTGCACGCCTGTCAACTCCATGTCTGCTCTCAAAGTGCCTGGCCGTGTATCCTCCCACAAATGCATTATGGCCTGCCTCTGCTCGCACAGCCGCTCCACCATGTGCAGGGTGGAGTTCCACCTTGTTGCAATGTCGATAATGAGGCGGTGGTTGGGAAGGTGGAGCAATCGCTGCAGCTTCTGCATACGAACGGAGTGTACAGGCGACCGGCGGATGTGCGCGCACAGTCTTCGCACCTTCTGGAGCAGGGCTGTTAACTCCGGATAATTTTTGAGGAAGCACTGCACCACCAGGTTCAAGGTGTGAGCCAAGCAAGGTATGTGGCTGAGTTTTGAAAGGGCTATGGCTGCCACAAAATTACGGCCGTTATCACTAACTACCTTGCCTGCCTCAAGATGTACACTGCCCAGCCATGACTCAGTTTGTCGCTTCAAGTACTCGGCCAGCACCTCGGCGGTGTGTCTGTCGCCCAAACACATCATCTGCAACACAGCCTGCTGACGCTTTCCACTAGCTGCTCGATAGGGGGACACATCGTGTGCAACAGTGGCAGCTGCAGATGGAGTGCTCGTACGACTGCGCTCTGTGGACGAGCTGTCGCTTCTGGAGGAGGAGGAGGAGGGTCGAACGCCTACAGCCAACTGTTTCCTATACCGTGGGCTAGGCAGCACTGTCCCACCACCGTTGTCCCCTGTGGACCCTGCATCCACCACATTAACCCAGTGCGCAGTGATGGACACGTAACGGCCCTGGCCATGCCAACTGGACCATGCATCAGTTGTGAGGTGCACCTTTCCGCTCACTGACTGCTTGAGTGCATGGACAATGTGGTCTTTCACATGATGGTGGAGGGCTGGGATGGCTTTGCGAGAGAAGAAGTGGCGACTGGGTAGGTCATAGCGTGGTACTGCATAGGCCATGAGTTCGCGGAAAGCTGTGCTTTCCACCAACCGAAAGGGCATCATCTCAAACGAGATTAGTTTGGCAATGTGGGCGTTCAAACCCAGTGTACGCGGATGAGAGACTGAGTACTTTCTTGACCTACTCATAGTGTCTGGGAGGGTGAGCTGGACTTGAGAGCTGCATATGGTGGAAGTAGCGGTGGACAGGGCGGACTGAGAGAGGGTTGATGATGGTGATGGAGTTGGTGTTCTTTCTGATGGCCTAGAATCAGTCTTTCATTGATATAACAGTGGGATTCCCTGACTGCTGTGGCCTTGCAACGACACCTCAACATTTGCTGCTGTGCTAACCGGTGGGCTTACAGTGGGGGAAACAATGTAGCGTTGCTGACTACCTTCGTTGTGATCAGTTGCACATGTGGCACTTGAGGTTTGGTGTTGTGTCCACGCTTGCAAGTGCATGCTGGTTAAATGTCTAAGCATGCAACTGGTATTCAAATTTTTCAGATTTTTCCCTCGGCTAAAGGTCTTTGCGCACTTCTTACAGATAACCTTGGCCTGATCATGAGGATTTTGTTCAAAAAACTGCCACACTGCACTCTTCCTACTTTGGCAGACATTTTGCAGCCTAGCACGCTGTGATCTTTTGACCCTCTGGACAAGCTGTCCAGCAACTCTTTTGATGTTTGGAACCTGTCTGTGGAGTGCTCCGGGCCTGCCAGATAACAGCTGTTGCGATGTCGATGTCTGCTGTGGATGCTCCTCATCTGAGCTATTGGAAGCAGCACCCTCTTCCCCCAATGGATGCCAATCTGGGTCAACAACTGGGTCATCCATCACCTCCTCTTCTATGTCATGTGCACCTTTCTCTGTGTCACCGTGTATGGTGGTATAGTGTGCGGGAAGGGGCACCTGAGTCTCATCAGGGTCAAAATCTGGCTCTGAACACTGCGAGGAGAATGTAGTGCTCTGAGTGAATGTACCAGCAGAATCATCCATCAGCGGCTGTGCATCAGTGCACTCCATGTCAGATTCATCTTGGCCTGGGTAATTCACCATTTGACTTGATAATCCAGGCATGGTATGTGAAAACAGCTCCATGGAGTAATCAGTAGTATGGCCTGCGTCATCCTTCAATCTTGGTTGGGGTGAAGGACACAAGGAAAGGTGTGGTTCATGAACATGAGCCTCCAATGACGACTCAGTGCTTTTACTTTTTACAACTGAAGAAGAGGAGGCGATAGAGCTGGAGGCTGAGTCAGCAATGTAAGACAAAACTTTTTCCTGATTCTCTGCCTTTAAAAGCGGTTTGCCAACTCCTAGAAAACTAAGCGTTCGAGGCCTTATGTAGACAGACGATGACGCAGGGTCAGCACCTCCTGCATTTGGTCCTATTTTGCTCTTGCCACTACCATCAGATCCACCACCAACACCATCATTACCAGCTGCCAACCCCCGCCCAATTCCACGGCCTCTTCCACCAGCCTTCCTCATTTTTGGTAGAAATGTAGATAAAATCCAACAAACTATATAGTAATGTAAAACAAGGTACAAGGTGTCTATAGGACAGGGGAGTTTTAGAATTTCTGCACACACTTGTGGACAGTGGACACTTGTGGATTGTGTGCGGCCCACTGATATCTGAGCGCTATGTGACACGCTCGATGGCACAGCTGCCTGTGACCAAAGTGACGAGAGGATAATGGAGATTTTGAATCTCTGCGTACACTTTTGGACAGTGGACACTTGTGGATTGTGTGCGGCCCACTGATATCTGAGCGCTATGTGACACGCTCGATGGCACAGCTGCCTGTGACCAAAGTGACGAGAGGATAATGGAGATTTTGAATCTCTGCATACACTTGTGGACAGTGGACACTTGTGGATTGTGTGCGGCCCACTGATATCTGAGCGCTATGTGACACGCTCGATGGCACAGCTGCCTGTGACCAAAGTGACGAGAGGATAATGGAGATTTTGAATCTCTGCGTACACTTTTGGACAGTGGACACTTGTGGATTGTGTGCGGCCCACTAATATCTGAGCGCTATGTGACACGCTCGATGGCACAGCTGCCTGTGACCAAAGTGACGAGAGGATAATGGAGATTTTGAATCTCTGCGTACACTTTTGGACAGTGGACACTTGTGGATTGTGTGCGGCCCACTGATATCTGAGCGCTATGTGACACGCTCGATGGCACAGCTGCCTGTGACCAAAGTGACGAGAGGATAATGGAGATTTTGAATCTCTACGTACACTTTTGGACAGTGGACACTTGTGGATTGTGTGCGGCCCACTGATATCTGAGCGCTATGTGACATGCTCGATGGCACAGCTGCCTGTGACCAAAGTGACGAGAGGATAATGGAGATTTTGAATCTCTGCGTACACTTTTGGACAGTGGACACTTGTGGATTGTGTGCGGCCCACTGATATCTGAGCGCTATGTGACACGCTCGATGGCACAGCTGCCTGTGACCAAAGTGACGAGAGGATAATGGAGATTTTGAATCTCTGCGTACACTTTTGGACAGTGGACACTTGTGGATTGTGTGCGGCCCACTGATATCTGAGCGCTATGTGACACGCTCGATGGCACAGCTGCCTGTGACCAAAGTGACGAGAGGATAATGAAGATTTTGAATCTCTGCGTACACTTGTGGACAGTGGACACTTGTGGATTGTGTGCGGCCCACTGATATCTGAGCGCTATGTGACACGCTCGATGGCACAGCTGCCTGTGACCAAAGTGACGAGAGGATAAGGGAGATTGGATTGCTTTTAAAAAAGCAGTTTGCGGAGCAGTGGGTAAACAGCAATGCCAGCGTGTCAGGAAGCCTTAAAAGGCAGCCCAACAACCAACACCACTGATACACCACAATATAGCCTCCCCTTGCACTGCACACACAGTGACTTGTGTGTTGTGCAGGCCAAATCGCTAGCAGCAGAAGCAGTTTTTTTGTCTTCTTCCCTGCCTAACGCTCTCCCTACAGAATCAGCAGCAACCTCTCCCTATACTAAGATCGGCAGAAGTAAGATGGCGGTCGGCGTGCACGCCCTTTTATACCCCCTGTGACGCCCACCAAAGCAAGCCAATCACTTGCATGCCCTTCTGAAAGATGGTGGTGACCCGTGCCTATGTCATCACGTTGCCCACAGTGTCCGTGGATCCTGATTGGCTGAAAAAGAGCGCAAAACAAACTTTTGAAACGCGACTTTGGCGCGTAAGTCGCCGACCTCGTGGCCGACCTCATCCTAGGGTCGGGTTTCGTTTCATGAAACCCGACTTTGCCAAAAGTCGGCGACTTTTGAATTTTTTCGACCCGTTTTGCTCAACTCTAACCGTATCTCATTTAGCTTCCTTTTTTTTATTTCAACCTGAAAATGTAGTTAATATATTGAATCCAATTCACACATAAGGAAAATGGTAGCACAGATGTGTTCATTAGTTATGCATAGTTGACAAACATCTCATCATGCAATTAAGTAGATAATGGAAACAAATGGCACATTGAAGTTCATTATTGTAACAGCTTTAGGCTGTTCTCCGAAAGTATTGTGTAGAGTTCAGTTTTAGCATATAGAAATTTCTAAGGGGATGATATTTTTTTCTAGCCAGTCAGATCATTCAGATTCAGAAGGGAATTGTGCTTCGCTGGCAATAAGACTTAATAATTTACTAACTTTTCAAGAAAATTTTGCAGGATAAGTTTGTTTCTAATTTCATATATGACTCTTGCAGAAAGTCTCAATAATGATGATCTTTTACGAATATGTATGCCAGGACCCCAAAACAAGACACTATATTTAGCATTAAATTCAATCATTATCAATTAGGTGATTACTAATAAGTCGGTGGGGCTGTGATCATATAGTCAAGTTAGACACGGCCATAATCATGAAAGCAAAAAACAATAAAAATATCTACATAAAACATAAAAAGTAAATGAAAGAGAGAATAGATAATAAAAGGTTTTAGTTTTTAATATACAAATGAAACGAATACATTCTGTGTCAGGAACACCGCACTGAACTTGCTCACTGAGACAGTGCGCGTGTCCTGAGTAAAGTGAACTGTGCTCAACGATACCTGTGGAGTGGGCAGCAGCCGAGTAGATGCGTACTTCAGAACAGCAGGACCTGAAGCACGTGACTGCTGGGGGCGTGGCCTAAACTCCAGGGAGCTAGGAGCAGCAAGAAAACTCCAGGCAGGGTAACTGCGAGACAAAGTTATCAAGGGGCATAGACAGGGAGAATAGTCAGGACGTAGCCAATGAGTCACACACAGAGATAGGTACAAGAGGGGAGAGCAGAGAGTAGTCAGGTCACAGGCAATGAGTCATACACAGAGAGGGTAGCGCAGTACAGAATCAGCAAGCAAACTCACAACGAGAAACAGAACCGGGTCAGAACCATATAAACAAGCTATAACAAAGAACAGGCACAGGCACACAGAGGTCACCACACTCAGCCAAAGGCAAAAGTATAACTGGCGGGGATTGAAGCTTCCCAGGGGTTTAAGAAGCTCTCCCAGAACCAGAAAGAGGCCACCATCAATAACCCCATGTGTGCAGGTCAAAACCTGCACTGAGCTCCAGACATTAACCCCTGATGTGCAGCTCAAAAACCTGCACTGGGATCATGACATTCTGTTTGTGCAGCAAAATCTTCTATCCTAGAAATCTGTACTTTTTATCACTACATGTCCTTTTTCAGTTGATTAATAATAAATGCTCAGTTCCAGAAATCTCTTCTAAAATGTTACTGCAGAGTGATGTTGGAGGTCAAAGTGAAATTTCAGAAGGACTTGTACAATTTCAAGAGATGGAAATGCAATAAACTCAATGTTAATTATTTTGTCATTTTAAAAGACATACAAATAAACTTTTGATCTGATTTTTTATATGCGTGCTGTGCTGTGATAAAGCTGATTTTGTCAGCCTAAATAAAATGTTTACATAAAGGGAATAAAATGTTCACATAAAGTACGCTACTATCCCTTCAAATTGGTTATCTATGGTCAGTCTACAGAATAATTCTCCTTGTATATCTTTACCTACCTACAGAATTTATATTGTAGACCTGTAAAGTATCACATTGACAGCCACTCTTGTTTTTGCATCTCCTCATTCATGTTTTTGTCTTTTACTTGCTTACATTAATAAAAATCATCTCATTTTAATTGGGCTTAGTAGTTCTTCTTTTGTAGGTTTTTTTGAAGTTTGCCTTGAAATACTGGTGGTCTTCCTCTTTTTAGGATTTATTCTACAGAATTTATATGTCTATATAATAAATTGATTTGCACTCCAGTAAAAATAATACATGTATTTAAATTATTTGATGGTATTATATACAGCTTAAGAATGTGTACAAAAAGATAAATTGTTACATTTCAAAATAACAACAGTCAGTTGATGGCAATCAATTTTTCAGAACAGAAAACCAACATATGGATATCAAGTAATTGCGGAATCAATCATTTCCTGATCATACAATGGCAGCAACTATATATTAAAAAGCTGAAGATTATGTACTGTCTTTGCGTATTTGCTTTATGTGTATAGTTCAGCAAATATTGAAACATTTTTTTTTAAAATGTTTGTATTATTGAGGTTTACTTTGGAAATGCATTAGTAAATTAACAACTGAGTGTTACCATTTCCCCATTTAAAAGGGTGGCACAGATTGAAGAGCATCAGAGTGTGTAAGGGTACACTCCATCTCTTAAAGGGAACTTGTCAGCAGGATTGTGCACATTAACCTACAGTGTCAGGTCAGGGCTGTTACACTGATTAAAATGATATCTGCGGTGATTAAATCCATCTTATCAGAAGCTATACTGGTAAATACCTTATCAAAGCACCAAATGAAGATCCCTCCCACAGGCCCTCCCCAGAGCACGAGCATATCATTAACTCAAAACAACAAATACAGATTAAACTAAAACCACAAGATGGATTTCATCAACCTAGGAATCATTTTAATCAGTGTATTGACGCCAACCTGACAGTGTCTGTAGGTTACTGTGCACAATCCTGCAGAGAGGTTCCATTTATCAGTTAGTTGTCAATGTGATCATTCTTTTCCATTCTTTTGCATGGGGAATGTTATAATTAAAGTGAACCTTCTGGGCTTATCCTTGATATTTCAGTGACCTGTCCTCTGCATAGAATATTGTATGAAAAAAAAAAAAATCAACATTCATCAGGTAGGCAGCGGCGCCTGCACTGTAGCATGAGAAGGTGCAATATGCATTCATTCATTTGATTTTGTCATATAATTTTATCTTAATCAAAATGTGGCAGTGCCTGCACAGTAGCATAATTTGGAACATGATAGATGCTACTGAGCAGGCGCTGCTGTGGGCGCCATTTTGCTAGAGAAAAAAATTGACTTCATCAAAATGGCACCAGTGGCGCCTGTGCAGTGCCATCTATCAGTGATCCGATAGATGCTACTGTGCAGGTGCCGCTGGTGCCATTTTGATGGAGCCAATTATTTTTTCTCTAGCAAACTGGCGCTGGCCATGGCGCCCGCGTAGTAGCATTTATCCCATTCCAAATGATGCTACTTCGTAGGCAGCGCAGCCGATGCCATTTTGATTAAGATAATTTTTGCTTGTATAAACCAGGGACCCTTACAACAATTTATGGATATAGATATGCATAAAAACTAAACCTTTAATGAAGCCTAAATAGTAGACAATACAACCACACAAATACAAACAACCATGTCACTTATTGTACCCTACTATGGGGTCCTGATATCAAAGCTGCCTAAAGGGGGTTTTACACTAAGCGATATCGCTAGCAATATCGCTAAAACGTCACTGGTTTTGTGACGTTATAGCGATATTGCTAGTGATATCGCTATGTGTGATACTTACCAACGACCGGCTCCCCCGCTGTCCATCGCTGATTGCGCGAGAATGTCCGGCTCCATTTCTCGTCGGGCGCTTCTTGCTGAGACTTCCTGCTATGACGACGAGCGACGCGTGGACGCGGGCGGGAGGACGTCAGGATCGCTGTGTGTGAAAGGTGAGTATCGTGCGCTGCGTCGCTGCTGCATCGCTGTGAGATCTTTCTGTATGAAAGCTCACTAGCGATCATTTAGTGATGCACCAGCGATCCTGACCGGGTCGGATTGCTGGTCGGATCGCTGGTGCATCGCTAAATGTAAAAGGGCCTTAACAACAGAGGTTGGCACCCTAAACACAATCAAGATTGGCACCCCCGTTCCATGGCGGCTGTACCTTAAAACTCCTAGATGGCCCTGAATATGTGCCACAAATGGTCAATCAATTATTCAGAAAAGGAGTGTACAGGGGTTGCCAAGTAGGTAGTTGAGTAGGCAACAATAGAAGAAGTGCAAAAATAGTGCAAAGGAGACAAGACAAAAAGTGACAAGTGCATTAAGAGTATCTCACTATCTGTCCCCTATATCTGAATACCTTCCTGTCAGCAGAGGTTGGCACCCTACTGGTCAGCGGAATGGCGCCCCCGCTCCACGACGGCTTACCCTGGGAATACCCTGATATAACCTTAGATACAACATCGGGTAGCAAAACCATACATATGGAAGGACAAGTGATCCTTATAACATCAATATAAAAAACATTGTTGATAACAAATAGAGGGATACTCAGAGTTTTGATGCAAGATAGGCAAAAACCTCAATGCGTTTCTCCCAACAGGATCATCAGGAGGTAGATAGATAGATGCTGCATCTATCTATCTACCTCCTGATGATCCTGTTGGGAGAAACGCGTTGAGGTTTTTGCCTATCTTGCATCAAAACTCTGAGTATCCCTCTATTTGCTATCAACAATGTTTTTTATATTGATGTTATAAGGATCACTTGTCCTTCCATATGTATGGTTTTGCTACCCGATGTATCTAAGGTTATATCAGGGTATTCCCAGGGTAAGCCGTCGTGGAGCGGGGGCGCGATTCTGCTGACCAGTAGTGTGCCAACCTCTGCTGACAGGAAGGTATTCAGATATAGGGGACAGATAGTGAAATGCTCTTAATGCACTTGTCACTTTTTGTCTTGTCTTTGCACTATTTTTGCACTTTTTCTATTGTTGCCTACTCAGCTACCTACTTGGCAACCCCTGTACACTCCTTTTCTGAATAATTGATTGACCATTTTTGGCACATATTCAGGGCCATCTAGGAGTTTTAGGGTACAGCCGCCATGGAACGGGGGCACCAATCTCGATTGCGTTTAAAGTGCCAACCTCCGTTGTTAGGCAGTTTTGATATCAGTACCCCATAGTAGGGTACAATAGGTGACATGGTTGTTTGTATTTGTGTGGTTGTATTGTCTACTATTTAGGCTTCATTAAAGGTTTAGTTTTTATGCATATCTATATCCATAAATTGTTGTAAGGGTCCCTGGTTTATACAAGTGAAGTTGTTTGACCTTACTGAGGTTAATTTGTTTTTAAGATATAATTTTGTTGGGCAAAAATTATGACAAAATCAAATGAATGCATGCATATTATCCATCATATCATGCGACAATTCAGGCACCACCGCCGGTGCCTGCCTGATGAATATTAATTTTATTTTTTCAAACAATATTTTAAGCAGTATGTAAAATATGGGGCAGGTCACTAAAGGACCACTTAGTGACCTGTCATAAGCCCAGAAGGATGAATATGTAAACAGAGCACCACAAAGCACCTCCCACAGGCAGGGCTGTGGAGTCGGAGTCGTGGAGTCGGAGCTCATTTTGGTGGAGTCGGAGTCGGTATAAAATGGACAGACTCCGACTCCTAAAATATATAATAAATTTGGTACAGTAGTTCAATGCAGAATGTGCTGAATATTTTTTTCATAGGAATTTGGGAAAGTTATGAAATGTCCTATAAATGGCTGTTCTATTCCTGATCTAAGGCTACATTCACACACAGCTTTTTTGCTGCGTTTTTTGAGGATACGTTTTTCAGCTGCAAAAGCAGATCCGCTTTTTAAAAAAACGCATCACCTGAAAGGTTTTTGAGCTCATAGATAATGTTTTCAATAGCAAAAGCAGATTAGAAAAATGCCACACAAACTGACATGCTCATTCAGCCCAAAAACGGATCCTCACAAAACAATGTGTCTGAATGTCATATCTTGAAACCCATCGACTTTGCTGGGATGCCCAGAGTCACTGCATTTTACTGCAAAAAATGGATCTGCAAAAACGTTGTGTGTGTATCAAGGCCATAGCAGGGGCAGGGGGGGCAGCTTCCCCCTAGAAGCAGGGGCACGCACCTATCAAAACTCACTTGTATGCTGCAGTGCTCCCATCCTGCACCGGCTCCAGACTGCAGGGGGCAATCTCCCCTCCTCTGCCCTGTCTTCTGCCATCTTCACCAGAGAGAGGAGGTGGAGGGGTGCCTGCCCTGCACAGGATCCAATTCCTGGGCCCCGAGCTGGAGAAAGTGAGAAAGTTGTGCACACGCTGCAGCTGGCAATAAGAGATAGTCTGCAAGAGGGACATGCTGGAAATCTGATTGGAAAAGTGAGGAAATTGGTTATTGCCGCCAAAACCCCTAAAATGAATCCATCTTGAAGAGACGTGCTGGGAAAGGGGCAATTGTCGATCAAGCCACTAGGTGGGGCAGCACTTATTTAATGATTGAGCGATTGCTTTAACTAATACAGTTTCTTATAGATATAGTGAACCCTCAGGTAACCCTAAATGAAGGTCAATGGACATAGGTGGCTGAATTGAAGGAATTGCTTAATCACCCATTTACCGTGACTAAAAAATTACAAGCTGAGGATTTAATTCCTGGCATTTTCATAAAGGAGTGGAAGAACTTGCTATTTTGCCTGTCCCAAAGAGGAGGTTTAATCGCAGATGGTATTTCTGCTTCCATGAAATGGAGAGAGACACAGCTATTGGAAAATAAAATTTTTCTGGCAGCTGTTTATGTGGACCCAAGTCATCGTATACTGCTTGATGATCAACAGCTTACTAAAGGAAAAAAGCTCTGACTGAGGCAGCAGTTAGGATGAGTGGCATACAGGAGGACTGCCAGGTGCAAGAGGACTTGGGTTCTGACTGTTAGGCGTCGGATTTCTGCATTTACTCTGCAGGGATCCAGACCCTCACATTCTGCAGTCTCCTGCTGTTTATCTACTGCAGAGGAGATTGCAGAGGAGATTGCCTTGCAGCAAATCTCTCCTGAGGCTAAGTCCTTCTGTCCTCCTACTGAGCATGCTCATGGGACGATCTCCCATTGGAGATCGGGAGTCATGTGCTCAGGTCCCGCTCCAGATCTCATTGGTCCATCTCAGAGATCTGGAGGCTTGCGGAAGGTCCCGGCTGCTATAAAAGGCGCTCATGGCTGTTCCGCCATGCGCTAGTATAGACTTACTTGCTGCTGTGTGTATGAGGACGGATGTATGATTCTGGTGAATGACTCATTATAAAACCCCTTCCCTCTGATATTACGTATGTGGTTAGGGACTAAGTTAGAATCTGCGCCAGCGCTCCTCTGCTGCAATATCCACAGCTGCTAGCGTCCGACATTGCGCTTACGTCATAGCTTTGTCATTCAGCGGCAGTGTCCACGCTGCGCTGCAGTAGCAGCTCTCCTTAGCGTCTGCAGTTGCGACGACGCACACACGGTTGGTCTAGACGGACGTAGTGCCGCCGTGTTGGGCTACTCCTGTGACCTGATACCGTGTGTATTTATACTGAATACTGTGACCTCAACAGGCTCAGTCTGTGTATTTGTGTCTATTTGGCATCTCTGTGACTTAACAGAGATTGCTCTGCGCACCTGGGTGGCGTTTAACCCTGTGCGCATTACCGCCATATTGCTCCTGCCACCACTTAGCAGCGGTTATATCACCTACTGCACGGTGGACCCCGAGCGGCGAACGCACTTTATTATTATTTTTATTAAGTGCGTTCCGCCATTCCTAACACTGTCAGTGCTACTGCTGCCATATCTTCATCCTCATCAAATGAGGAGTTTGACTTTGACAAGTATTTGGATGACATGGAGCAGGCAAAGCGTTGCCGCAAGGAAAAAGATTTCACTCCATCTCCTATAGCAAGCAGATTGACCATATTTCAGCAAAATGTTTCACTTGCTCTCAAAGAAATAGAAAAATTCAACGGTTCATCAAAACTGAATGTGCATGAGGCAATTCCTTTATACCTGGAAATTGTTAGAGATGTTGCCCATGTGGTTACGGCTTTGCCTCCAACCCAAGTTAATGTAGAGAGGTTGTTCTCTAGCCTTAAAATTATTAGGACAGATTTGAGGTCATCTATGAAGGAGGATCTGATGGAGGCAATTCTATTTCTTATAACAAATTCATAGACTGCTAAAATGTTATTTAGTATGTTTTTGCTGAAAACTGTTTTTTGCCACTTGCATAGTTTATTAGTATTACACAAGGGTTGGACAAAATAATGGAAACACCTGGAAACATCAACAAAAGTTAGTTTAATATGGTGTAGGTCCACCTTTTGTGGCGATTACAGCCTCAATTCTCTGAGGTATGGATTCATTCAAGGTGTGAATTGTTTCCAAAGGACTTTTAGCCCATTCTTCAGTTAAAACACCCTCCAGTTCTTTGAGCGACGATGGCAGCGAAAATCGACGTCTAACTTGAATCTTTAAAATCGACCGTAAATGCTCAATAATGTTGAGGTCTGGGGATTGTGGGGGCCAGATGAGATGCTCAACTTCATTACAATGTTCCTCGTGCTATGCTTTAACGATTCTAGCTGTATGAATTGGTGCATTATCATCCTGAAAGATGGCGTTCCCCTCCGGGAACAGTGCTTGAACTATAGGATGCACTTGGTCGTCCAAAATGCCTAAATAATCTCGTCTGTTAATTCTTCCATGAAGGGATATCACTGACCTGGCGGATATCCACGAAATAGCACCCCAGATCATCACAGAACCTCTGCCATGTTTTACGGTTGGGAGAAGGCAGTCTGGATGGAATGCTTCTTTCGTCTGTCTCCAAACGTACACTCGGCCGGAGGTTGGAAATAGGGTAAACGATGATTCGTCTGAGAATATCACATGTCTCCACTGCTCGAGGGACCTATTCTGGAGGTTTCTACAAAAGTTTAAACACTTGGAAACATTTGTCATTGAGAGCAGCGGTTTTCTAATTGCAGCTCTTCCGTGGAATCCAGATTTGTGCATCTCCTGACGAACAGTTTTCGTGGGAACTGGCTTCTGTAGGTGTTCATTGAGCTCAGCAGTGATTTTCGGAGCCGTGGTCTTGCGATCCTCTCTCAAAATTCGCTTTATAGTCCGACAGTCTCTCTCAGTCAACTTCGACTTTCGGCCGGACCTGTGCTTTGCTGAGGATGTTTTTCCTTCACTTTCAAACGAAGTCATTACTTTGGAGACAGTACCTCTTGACACGCCAAGCATTTGGGCACTTTCTGTTACACTAACGCCTGCCATACGAGCACCAACAATTTGGCCTCTTTGAAAATCCAAGAGGTCAGCCATTGGTATCAGGTTCTCATAAATGTTCTTACAATTCTGCAAAACAAACAGTTAATTTACATACACATATCACATAACACAAATAATCAACTACAAAACATCATATGTCACGGTTTGCATGTTTATAACATGTTCGAAGATTATGATGCCAAAACGTTAGGTGTTTCCATTATTTTGTCCAACCCCTGTATATACTGTATATGCAATATATATATGTATGTATATATATATATATATATATATATATATATATATATATACAGTACATACATACTATATATATATATATGTCTTTGGTGGGCATCTGGGAGTATAAGAAACTCAAGAATGGGTCCTTCAGAGGTTCTACTGGCCTGAATGTCACAGAGAGATTTTGAACTACTGCCGGTCCTGACCTTGTCAGCTAACTGCTCTTGTATCCCACTTCAAGAGTCCCTTAGTAATGTTGTCCATTATAGTGGTCCTATTTGACAGGATTGCCATGGACCTTGTAGGGTCCCTAGTTAAGTCTGCCAGTAGGCACCAATACATCCTAGTGGTGGTAGACTATAGAACACGGTACAGGAGGCTGTACCACTGAGAAACTCCTCCACCAGGAGTATAGCCCAAGAGCTAGTCTGTATTTTCTTCTGGATGGGCCTGCCAAAGGAGATTATTATTATTATTTATTATAGCGCCATTTATTCCATGGCGCTTTACATGTGAGGAGGGGTATACATAATACATACAAGTACAGTAATCTTAAACAATACAAGTCACGACTGGTACAGGATGAGAGAGGAC
This sequence comes from Dendrobates tinctorius, assembly GCF_039654945.1. Classification (NCBI taxonomy): domain Eukaryota; kingdom Metazoa; phylum Chordata; class Amphibia; order Anura; family Dendrobatidae; genus Dendrobates; species Dendrobates tinctorius. The sequence goes on along the minus strand of NW_027361779.1, from coordinate 28,748,501 downwards.
CCTGCCCGCGAGGGCTCACAATCTACAACGGGATGGGTGAGGACACAGTAGGCGAGGGTAGAGCTGGTCATGCAGCGGTTTGGTGGATCGTTTTTTACTGCAAGTTGTAGGCTTGTCGGAAGAGGTAGGTCTTCAAGTTCTTTTTGAAGGTTTCCATGGTAGGCGAGAGTCTGATATGTTGTGGTAGAGAGTTCCAGAGTAGAGGGGATGCGTGGGAGAAATCTTGCATGCGATTGTGGGAAGAGGAGATAAGAGGGGAGTACAAAAGGAGATCTTGTGAGGATCGGAGGTTTCGTGCAGGTAAGTATCGGGAGACAAGGTCACAGATGTACGGAGGACTCAGGTTGTGGATGGCTTTGTATGTCATGGTTAGGGTTTTGAACTGGAGTCTTTGGGTAATGGGGAGCCAGTGCAGGGATTGACAGAGGGGAGAGGCCGGGGAATAGCAGGGGGACAGGTGTATTAGTCGGGCAGCAGAGTTAAGAATAGATTGGAGGGGTGCGAGAGTGTTAGAGGGGAGGCCACAGAGCAGGACGTTGCAGTAGTCAAGGTTTCAGAGATCCTAATGAACTTAGGAACTCTGCTTATATCTAAAGTGATGAGGGAGTTATGTAAGGCTCTCCAGATTACACAACTTTGGTCGTCAGTCTACCATCATGGAGAGGTTCAACAAGACCATGAAATCCATGCTTAAGGTCATGGAGAAAAATAGCCGTGACTGGGATTGGCTACTGCTCTACCTGTTGTTCTCTATCGGTGAAGTCCCTCAGGTCTCAACTGGGTTATCACCATTCGAGCTGCTATACGAACAACACCCTCGGGGACTTCTGGATATCACAAAGGAAACCTGGAAAAGGGAGGTTACACTCCACCCGAGCATCATCAAGCATGTGGCCTAAATTTAGGACTGGATTGCAAAGGTAATAACAATTGTGAAGAAGAGATCCTTCAAGCACAACAGGTTCAGGCAGTGGTCTCCGATCAGTCAGCGGGGCTGAGACAGATTAGCCCTGGAGACTGGGTGTTGGTCCCCACTGTCGAAAATAAATTTCTGGCCAAGTGGCAGGGGCATTATGAGGTAGTCAAAAAATTAAGTGACGTAAACTAAAAGTTCCACCAGCCAGGGAGAGGAAAGCCGTACCAAGTGCACCACATAAACCTGCTCAAACTGTAGCGAGACAGAGAACCAGTGGAAGTTACATGCCAGAGAGCCAATCCTCCAATCCTTGAACCATGGTCGAGGATATCACAGTAGCTGAGATCCTGTCACTGTCCCAGAAACAACAGTGCCAAGAACTGCTTCAGCGGACCCGGGACCTGTTTTTGGAATTGCCAGGCTGTATGCAAGTTGTGGAGCATGAAATCCTGATGGAACCGCATGTGAGGGTGAATCATAAACTGTATTGGATTCCAGAAGCCCGTCACAAGGTGATCTCCAAGAGGTGAGGAGAATGTTGAGCCTGAGTGTCATCGAGGGAGTCGAATAGAGGCTCCTCATTGTCCTTGTGTCGAAGCCTGGTGGAGTGTGGCATTTCTGCAACTACAAGAAGCTGAATGAGGTGTCAAAATTCGATGCATATCCAATGTGCCGGGTTGATGAGCTCATTGAGAGGCTAGGGTCAGCCAGATGTGTCACCACTAGTGTTGAGCATTCCGATACCGCAAATATCGGGTATCGGCCGATATTCGCGGTATCGGAATTCCGATACTGAGTTCCGATACTTTTTGCATATCGAATACCGGAATCGGAAGTTCCCATAATGCTATAAGCCAGTTTGATTTGATTCAGCCAAACAGGAATCCTCTGAAGTGTGGGCACATCCTGTTAGGCATGGAGGCATGTTAACTAATGGCATGGCTGTGATTTGCTGCTGAAATGATGTCATGATGCACTATAAAAGCCGCCTCCGCCATTTAGGGTTCACTCTGCTGTGAATTCAGTTAGGGACAGGCTGCTGTTCAAGACTCTGAGGGACAGTTAGAGATAGCGTTTTGCTATATAATAGTGTGCTTTACCCAGGCTACATTATCAATCACTGTAGCTTTCTTTTGCCATGCAGTGCTGTTCACAGCTGTCTGCAAGGTCTGTGTGAGTGCAGCTCACGCTGTAGCGTGTCCTGCAGCCACCTCTGGCTGTAGGCCGCTCAGCATGCGTCACTGCCTCATGCATATTTATTTTTGTTTTATTGCTGCTCATTTTTCATTAATTCTCCTATTAGTGTGCATTCATCCGTTTCCATCTACATTGGTTGCAAACACTATAGGAGTAGACAGCAGAGCCTTTCTGCAGCCTTTCAGTGCTAGTGCCCAGTTCTCTGCACTGTTCACGGCTGTCTGTGAGGTCTCTGTGTGTGAGTGTAGCTCACGCTGTAGTGTGTTCTGCAGCCACCTCTGGTTGTAGTCCGCTCAGCGTGCCCACTGCCTCATACATAGTCCTTTTTTGTTTTATTGCAGCTCATTTTTCCTGATTTTTTTCTCCTATTAGTGTGCTTCCATCCGAATCCATCTACATTGGTTGGTTGCAAACACTATATAGGAGTAGACAGAGGAGCCTTTTTTCTGGCTTGTGCCCTGCAGCCGCAGCCAGATTAGTATTAGCTTATTTTTTGGAGCCTCATCTATTGCATTGTAGGTTACCTTCCTGCATTGTAATAGCTCCAAAAAGTTTGTGATACTATCGCTTTCACATCTTTGGTCACATCCTTTTTGTATTTTTGAAAAAAAACACGTAAATAAAGTTCACCAAACACTCCAATTGACAGTTGTGTTGGCCACATTAGCTCATATTAAAGTGTAGTCCACACACTTTATAAAATTAGTGTCTCTTATACCTGTTAGCAGCTGTTCAGGAATAAGTACACTAAGCCTCCCCTTTGTACTTTTCTGCCTATCTTTATCAGTCTACCAAGATGAAGAAGGCAGGGAGTAAGGCGTGGAGTTTCAGCAAGGAGAGGACGTGGGGATTCTGTGCCTGCTGCGGGCTCCAGTGACTCCGCATCCCCTAGTTTTACCAGGCAACAGTCCTTTATGCACAGCTTTGTAGGACAAATTGAAGCCGTTGTCGGATGGATGGCAGCTAACGCATCGACCTCAATTACTTCCACATCCTCTCAGGGCCAGAGCACTGAAGAGCAACCATCTGTCTCTTCACCACCTGCCAAATTGCCCAGGCAGTCAGAGAGCCCTGGATAGGAGCCATCTCTACTTCTGTTCTCTGAATCGCTTGTCTTGGAAACAGGGGGCCAGCCAAGCAGCATTCTAGAATGTGAAGAAGAGGGAGTATGCAGTGATGCGCAACTGCTTTGTCCCTCTGAATCTGAAGTGGCGGGTGGGCCAGTGCCTATGGTCAGCACACCTCAGTACGCATCAGATGATGAGACTCAGGTGCCACTTTCTGGTGCGTACTGTGCTGGTGAGACTACCCAGGAGAAGCAAGTGTGAAGAGGGGAGTGTAGATGATGAGGTCCTTGACCCATCATGGCGTGAGGAACAGGAAGGTGGTGGGAGCAGCTCTGAGGAAGAGATTCCCCCAACGGCCAAAACAGGAGGGAGAGGGAGGGGGCAGACTTGGTTGCCTGTAGCCTCCACTTCGGCACCCGTTAGGAGCATTCCTCTTCCAAAACCCAAAACGGGTACTCCCAGGACTTGCAGTGTGTGGTCCTTTTTTGACACAGTTGCAGATGACATTTGCTTTGTCAAATGCAAGCTGTGTAATCATAAAGTCAAAAGAGGGAAAAGTGTCAGCAACCTCAAAACCACAAATATGTGGAAACATGTGCGGACCAAGCACATGGTGGAGTTACAAAGAGACACTGAAGATGTTGGCCAACCTACAGCACCACCTACCACCTCTTCAGCTCGTGTTGTAGCTTATTCCTCCAGCTCACACACAGCTGGTTCGGCTTCCTCACAGGATCGCCATGGAAGAACCTCTGGCACTGTTGTCCAGAGACCCACAGCACCACGTTCCCTGTCCTCCTCACACTCCCAGGCCACTCTACAGCCATCGGTAGCACAGGCATGGGAGAAGAGGCAGCCATACTCGGCAAACCATCCCCGAGCACAGGCTCTGAATGCTGGCATTGCCAAACTACTGGCCCTTGAAATGCTCTCATTCAGGCTGGTGGAGACTGACACCTTCCGTAACTTCATGGCATTGGCAGTCCCCCAAAATACACCGTGCCCAGCCGCTTTTATTTTAGCAGGCAAGCTGTCCCTGCCCTGCAAAAGCATGTGGAGGGAAAAATTAAACATGCGCTACTAAAAGCCGTCAGTAGCAAGGTCCACCTGACCACCGATGCATGGACCAGTAACCATGGACAGGGACGATACCTTTCCCTCACTGCCCATTGGGTCAATATTGTGGAGCCGGGTACAGATCTTGAGAGTGGCGCGGTACGTGTTCTGGCAACTCCAAGGATTGCAGGAATCCAGTCTGTACACATTGACTCCTCCTCATACTCCAGTTCCTCAGAATCAGTGCTGCAGGAGCCGTCACGGTCTACCTCCACATGGACCCGTGAACGCTTACCCGATATTAGCACAGCCATGGCCAAACGTCAACAGGCCGTACTGAAATTAATTTCTTTGGGGAATCGAAGCCACTCAGCGCAGGAGCTCTGGAATGCCATCAAGCAGGAGAGCGACATGTGGTTTGTGCCAGCAAATCTCCAGCCAGGCTTGGTAGTGTGTGACAATGGCCGAAATCTGGTGGCAGCTCTGGGCCTAGGCAACATCACTCACATCCCATGTCTGGCACATGTGCTCAACTTGGTCGTGCAGAGCTTTCTGAGGGACTATCCGGATCTTGATGCACTGCTGCACAAGGGGTCCGCATAGAGTGCGCTCACTTGCGGCGTTCCAGCATGGCAAGATCGTGCATTGCAGCTCTGCAGCGCCGATTCCGCCTTCCGGAACATCGCATCATATGTGACCTACCCACCAAGTGAAATTCAACGTTACATATGTTGGAGCAGTTGTGTGAGCAGCAGGCAGCAGTAATGGAGTACCACCTGCATCAGGCGCAAACAAGTCACACTGTGCGCCGGTCACACTTCAGCAGCACTGAGTGGGCCTCTATGAAGGACATCTGCCACGTTTTGCGTGCCTTCAATGATTCCACGCAGATGGTGAGTGCAGATGATGCACTAGACAGCATGACTGTCCCCCTTATCTGCCTGCTTCAAAAAACACTGCAAGCACTAAGGGAAGAGGTTTTTGAAGAGGTGGAGGATGAGGTGTCACAAATGCCATCTGCTTCTGGACAGTCTGAGCAATGTGGTTCCTCACAAAGGCCTAGGCAGGGGACACTTTGTGAGGAGGATGAGGAGGAGTCAATGGAGGAGGAAGACATCTCTCCAGAGGAGGGAGGTACACAATGCTCTCGCAGTCAGTATGTAGAGCGATGGTGGGGTGAAGCAGAGCAGGCAGAGATGACGCGTCAAGCGGGGGACAGCGTTTCTTGGGCAGTTTGGAGTCTGCAGCACATGGTTGATTTCATGCTGCAGTGCCTGAGAAACGACCGCCGCATCGCCCACATTCTCAACACGGCTGATTATTGGGTGTGCATCCTCCTAGATCCTCGCTACCGGGACAACTTACAAAGCCTCATAACACTGTTGAACCGGGAGCGTAAAATGCGGGAGTACCAAGACACAATGTTGCATTCCATCATGTTCTCCATTCCACCCGAGAGCTGTGCTGCTAGTGCTTTACAAAGCAGCTCTGTGCGTCGAGGCAGTGGCGGAAGCTCTGCACAAAGAGGGAGCAGAGGCAGCGCCTCAGCACAAGGCAAGACCAGTATGGCCCAAATGTGGCAAAGTTTTGTGTGCCCGCCACAAATGTCTACACCATCACAGACGGCTCCAGTCAGCAGGAGGCAATGTTTCCATCAGATGGTGACAGACTACATGTCTTGCCCTGTCAGTGTACTCTCAGACGGCTCTTCCCCCTTCAAGTTTTGGGTCTCTAAGCTGGATACATGGCCAGAGCCTAGCCAGTATGCATTGGAGGTGCTGGCTTGCCCTGCTGCTAGTGTGTTATCGGAACGTGTCTTTAGTGCCGCAGGTGGTGTACTAATAGACCGTCGCACACGACTATCCTCTTATAACGTTGACCGGCTTACTTTTCTGAAAATGAACAAGGCCTGGATCTCGCCGGAATTTGCCAGTCCTCTTCCAGAATAAATAATTGGTTGGCAACAGTATCCAGGTCTCCTGTTTTGTTCATGTTTCTACCACCTGAACTGTAAGCCCTGGGCTCCAACACAGCCAGTTGCTGCTCAGAAGTGCCGTCTGCACAGAGAAAAACACTAGCTCCTGTGTTAGTGGGGTTCAGTAACACCAGCTGCTCCCATGCTGTGTGTCCGGCAATATCTCCTGCTCCCTCCACATTCAAACTACATCAGATTTTATACTTGCTCCAAGTAGGCCTCAGCCTACTCCATGATTGACTTTGGGCTCCAACACTGCCAGTTGCTGCTCAGAAGTGCCGTCTGCACAGAGAAAAACACTAGCCCCTGTGTTAGTGGGGTTCAGTAACGTCAGCTGCTCCCCTGCTGTGTGTACGGCAATGTCTCCTGCTCCCTCCACATTCAAACTACATCAGATATTAAACTGGAACTGCACACTTAATGACTGACACGTGAACAAGCGCTTGTGGACAGGTATGCTACTTTTCCCTGATGACACACGGTGTGAACATTGCAAAGGCTGAGGCCAATCCCCCTGTGGAGTGACACATGTGCTACCAAAGCCGAGGATTGCTGGCCCTACTTCTATCAGGGTTCCCTCCACCTCCCACACCAGTTCCTGCATCCACCTCTGCTCCTCCTAATCCATCTTTGATTTGGTATCTCAGAGCACACATTAGATGGAAGCTGGAAGCTCTGCAGCACTGCCTCAGCAAAGAGGCAACAGGCTCCGCTGAAGCTAATTTGTCAAGGAGACAAACTGTACACTGTGACATGGGGGCATAATCTATGGAGCATTTTATGGGGGCATAATTTGTGCAGCATCTTATGGAGCATCTTATGGGGGCATAATCTATGGACATTTTATGGGGTATAATCTATGGAGCATTTTATGGGGCATAATCTATGGAGCATCTTATGGGGGCATAATCTATGGAGCATTTTATGGGGGCATAATCTATGGAGTAACTTATGGGGCATAATCTATGGAGCATCTTATGGGGGCATAGGCTATGGAGCATTTTATGGGGCATAATCTATGGAGCATTTTATGGAGCATCTAATAGGGGCATAATCTATGGAGCATCCTATGGGGGCATAATCTATGGAGCATCTTATGGGAGCATTTTATGATGGCATAATCTATGGAGCATCTTATGGGGGCATAATCTATGAAGCATCTTATGGGGCCATAATCTATGGAGCATCTTATGGGGGCATAATCTATGGAGCATTTTATGGGGCATAATCTATGGAACATCTTATGGGACATCTGATTGTGTGCTGTATGTGTGTATCTGCATGTATATATATGTGTGTGTATGCATGTGCTTGTGTGTCTATGTGGGGACATTATACTTTGTGAATGCATGTGTCTGTGTATGAGTGTAAGTGCGTGTGGGGACATTATACTGTGTGTATATGTACCGTATATACTCGTGTATAAGCCGACCAGAGTATAAGCCGACCCCTTAATTTTGCCACAAAAAACTGGGAAAACTTATTGACTCGCATGTGTCTGTGTATGAGTGTGTTTGTGTGTAAGTGCGTGTGGGGACATTATACTGTGTGTATATGTACCGTATATACTCGTGTATAAGCTGACCAAAGTATAAGCCGACCCCTTAATTTTGCCACAAAAAACTGTGAAAACTTATTGACTCGCGTATAGGCCGAGGGTGAAAAATGCAGCAGCTACTGGTAAATTTCAAAAATAACAATAGATACCAATAAAAGTAAAATTAATTGAGACATCAGTAGGTTAAATGTTTTCGATTATCCATATTGAATCAGGAGCCCAATATAATGCTCCATACACACCTAATTCTAGGCTTAGCTTAAAGGCACTTCCAATCATATAAATAGATCCAACAGAGCAAAAATAGGAAGCCTTTGCCAAATAGGATTAAAATTAATCAACTTTATTTACCATAATTAAAATACATTCATAAAATCATTTTTCAATGGAGGTATACGTCACAAAAATAAACTGTTTACCACAGGAAAGCATGATTTGAAATGCCACAATAATAAATAGTTTTATAAACAACCTATCCAGAACAATAAAGTCAATCTGCATAGATTACAATTACGGCATATATATACATATAAAGAAAAAGCTGCATTAATGCACTCATCAACTAATACCCAAATAGGTCATGCATAATACTTATAGAATTGGAAGACAGCTTTTTAATTAAACAAAAAAAAATCCATGTGGTCCAGCCTACATAGGGTTAAATAAATAAGCTACTAAATAACGTGAAGGCTCAAATATAGGTATGTTCTAGCAATTGCACTTTGCAATATATATTATTACACCAAGTAAACAATACCTTTGAATTAAAACTGAGTTTGTCCGTTTTGCCCCATATTTCCGCATGCACATTTTTTGCATCATTAGCCTTTTGGCTATTTAGCCACTAACTTCACTTAAAAATGCATTTTATATTTTAATGCACTAGCAAAAAGCATCTTTAGAATTTGGAAGCATACTCTTGAATGATTTACCTATATATGAGCCTTCACGTTATTTAGTAGCTTATTTATTTAACCCTATGTAGGCTGGGCCACATGGATTTTTTGTTTAATTAAAAAGCTGCCTTCCAATTCTATAAGTATTATGCATGACCTATTTGGGTATTAGTTGATGAGTGCATTAATGCAACTTTTTCTTTATATGTATATATGTGCCATAATTGTGATCTATGCAGATTGCCTTTATTGTTCTGGACAGGTTGTTTATAAAACTATTTATTATTGTGGCATTTCAAAACATGCTTTCCTGTGGTAAACAGTTTATTTTTGTGACATATACCTCCATTGAAAAATGATTTTATGAATGTATTTTAATTATGGTAAATAAAGTTGATTAATTTTAATCCTATTTGGCATAGGCTTCCTATTTTTGCTGTGTTGGATCTAATGCTCCATACATTTCATGATGGCCCCATAAGATGCTCTAAACAAAATACGCCCCATATAATGCTGCACAAAGGTTAATAATGGCCCCATAAGATGCTCGATAGAATAATATCCCCAATATGCTGCTCCATAACATGCACATACACGCACACATACATACACATGCACACACAAACACGCATATACACATGCAAGCATGTATACACACATACGCAAGCATGCACATACACACAAATGTGCATATATGCACGCAAATACACACACACATACACGAACATACACAAACATGCATACGCACGTGCATACACATACACACAAACACACAGTGTAATGTCCCCACACACATGCAGATATGCACATACACACAAACACATGCACATGCAAACACTCGCAGAAGTACACACACACACATGCATACACAAACACGCATTTACTCACGCACATACACACCCACATATACGCGCATTCATTCACGCATACACACATGCACATACACAAGTATGCACAAACATACAGACACATACATGCATACATATGCATACATGCACATACATACACGCGCACACATGCACACATGCGGCATACATGCACACATACGCATACACACGCAGACGCCATCTTTGGACACTCAGGTATACAAAGACGGTGGCCGTGTGACACATCACACCGCCACCCCCAGCGCCACAGAGCTGCCCCATCGTGATGTCACTGCATTCCCCATGAGATAGCAATGGGCCACATCTAGTACATAATAAGTAACATTTCCCACATGTTTATTTTAGATCAGCAAAATTTTGGAATCAAAATTTTTTTTTGTTAGGAAGTTATAAGGGTTAAAAGTTAAACAGCGATTTCTCATTTTTACAACACCATTTTTTTTAGGGACCACATCACATTTGATGTCACTTTAAGGGGTCTATATGATAGAAAATACCAAAAAGTGACACCATTCTAAAAACTGCACCCCTGAAGATGCTCAAAACCACATTCAAGAAGTTTATTAACCCCTTCAGGTGCTTCACAGGAATTTTTGGAATGTTTAAAAAAATGAACATTTAACTTTTTTTCACAAAAAATTTACTTCAGATCCAATTTTTTTATTTTACCAAGGGTAACAAGAGAAATTGGACCCTAAAAGTAGTTGTACAATTTGTCCTGAGTACGCTGAAACCCCATATATGCAGGTAAACCACTGTTTGGGTGCATGGCAGAGCTCCGAAGGGAAGGAGTGCCGTTTGACTTTTCAATGCAAAATTGGCTGGAATTGAGATCGGACACCACGTTCCATTTGGAGAGCCCCTGATGTGCCTAAACAGTGGAAACCCCCACAAGTGACACCATTTTGGAAAGTAGACCCCCTAAGGAACTTACCTAGATGTGTGGTGAGCACTTTGAACCCCCAAATGCTTCACAGAAATTTATAACGTAAAATAAAAAATAATATTTTTTCACAAAAATGATATTTCGCCCCCAATTTTTTATTTTCCCAAGGGTAACAGGAGAAAGTGGACCCCAAAAGTTGTGCAATTTGTCTTGAGTATGCTGATACCCAATATGTGGTGTTAAACCACTGCTTGGGCCATGGCAGAGCTTAGAAGGGAAGGAGCACCGTTTTACTTTTTCAACTCAAAATTAGCTAGAATTAAGATCCGACGCCATGTCGCATTTGGAGAACCCCTGATATGCCTAAACAGTGCGAACCCCCCAATTCTAACTTCAACCCTAACCCCAACACACCTCTAACCCTAATCACAACCCTATCCATAACCCTAACCACAAACCTAACCCTAACACACCTGTTATAGAACCCCCCAGCACCCCGAATAGGAGATGCATGTATGATAGGTGCAATGTGAGATGCATACCCCTAATGCAGAAACTGACCAGCTGTGACCCCTGGGCAGAGGTAAACGAGATATCCCACTTCTGACCTCCCCCCACCTTTGTAAATCCCACGGTAAATGATCGGGGGTCGCCGGCCACCTGCGGCTATTGTAATGTACGTCTGGCATCTTAATTGGAGCCTGTTATCTACTGGCCCGCCACATATTGATTGTCCTGTCCTCTGTATGTATATATATTCTGAGACCGGTGAGTAAAATGTTGTCACACTGGAAATATGTGGAGAAGCAGTGATCTTTTATATGTTCCCATGTTACAAAGCCTTTCGAGCCAGTGTCCTTCATTCAGAAGTGAGGAAAAGCAGAGATGACCTCCTGAAACACGGGGTGGTAATGTAAGAGGTATTACAGCACAGAAGACCTGTTATACAGGTGGCAGCGGCGAGATATGATACCCTGTCTATAGGAGTAAAGGACTGAATGGAAAACAAGTACCAGAAGTTAAAGAGGAATACATTAAAAGACCTGGTGGAAGCTCGAGGGTTAATCACCAGCAACAAACCATAAGCGGATTTGATAGCAGCCATCATGGAACACGACAGTGCAGTGCCTCCCAATGTGAACGTGGAAGAGACTGAATTCCAGAGGGAGGTAAAGAGCAAACTGGCGTTCTATGGCCCAAACCCTGCAGTAGAGATCGTACGAAAGGTGATGGCTGATGTGCGTACTGATCTGAAGGAAAAGATGGCAGAGCTGACCAGGATAGAGCTAGCTAAGATGGAGATGGCAGAGTGGACCAAAATAGAGCTCGCCAAGATACAGCTAGCCAAGATGGAGATGGCAGAGCGGAGAGAGGAGAGTCAGCGAGCAGGGGGAGCTCTGGCCTATGCCCAGGTACCGTCAGCAGTAAGTCACAAAAAAATCCAGTATAATGCCTTCCGACAGTTGGGGGAGGCAGAGGAAGACATTGATGGCTTTCTGCAGGACTTTGAGCGACAGTGTGCCCTTCATCAAGTGAAGCCGGAGGATTGGGTTCCGGTAGGGATGGGCGAGTCTACTCGCTAGGACTCGTTACTCGGCGAATAGTAAGGGACTCGCTGGACTCGTTACTCGGCGAGTCTCCCAGTGATTACTCGCACAGTAACGAGTCCAATGCAAGTCAATGGCAATCCTAGTTTTGTCAGAGTTTTTTTTTCTCACTCGCTAGACTCGCTATATCACATCGCTGTCAACAGCGAGTCTGAGCGAGTCTACGATTCCGAGTCCTGTATACTGGATTCGGGACTCGCTTATACAGAATCTGTTATGTTCCTACAAGTTTCCAAGACAGCCTATGTCAACACACAGCGATTGTGAGCGAGTCTGAGCGAGTCTACGAATCCCGAGTCCTGTATACTGGATTCGGGACTCGCAAATATAGAATCTGTTATGTTCCTTTGTAATTTGTAAATCGCACATTACTCGCTAAGACTCGCTTCCCCATTCATTAACATTGGACTCGCTAGACTCGCAACGAGTAGCGAGTCCCGGGCTCAGACTCGCTAGAGTCAAGCGATTCCGAGTAATTTAGGACTCGCCCATCACTAGGTTCCGGTTCTGGTCAGCAAGCTGACATGCCTATAGTACGGTACCTGATGAGAACTGCATCGACTCTGAGCGGGTCAAAGATGTGATCTTGGCCCAGTATGTGCTGACACCAGAGGCATACTGCCAAAAGCTCCACGGACTTATAAAACAGGTAAAAGATACCCACGCTGAATGGGACTGTAAACTACAGTGGTCACTGCTACAGTGGGTACAAGGGAGCCAAGCAACCACTAAGGAGAATGTCCTCCAGCTCTTCTTGTTAGAGTGATTCTTTACTGGACTAAACCCCAAGACACAAGAATGGCTTCGGGACAGACGGCCAATGACTCTTGAGAAGGACGCTCGTCTGGCCGATGAACATCATGATGCCAGGAGGTCTCAGTTGCCAGGATCAAGACTGTCACTAGGGGCCCTCCCATGGGTCTGGAGGCCCCTAAACCACAGAAGATTGTCGGGGGACCAGCTAAAACCCCGGTCTACCAGAGTCCCCCTGGGGCACGATGCTACTCCTGCCATCAGCTGGGGCACCTGCAAAGACAATGTCCCAACCGGACTCAGCGTACCCAGTGGCCAAAGGCAGGAACGGCTACCATCAAAAGGGCCGCTGTACACTACTACCAAGGCGAAGCTGACCCAGCATTGGGGGCTAGGACTAATATGGGGATGCAAGAGATGGAGGAAGGGCTGCATGAAGTAGACCCCATGCAGGCAGCCTGGGGAGATAATCGACAACAGGATCAATAGGCAGTGTGAGTTAATGGGAATCGTATGCAGGAACTAAGAGATTCTGGAGCAACTTTGACCCTTGTGAAGCCTCATCTCGTCCGAGACTAAGAGAAGGCGGACCGGAGAGTGGCCGTCCATGTAGCCGGGGGAGCCGTACATCGACTGCCTACGGCCAGGATTCACCTGAACTGGGGAGTCGGGGATGGCCTTGTTGAGGTCGGCCTGATGTAGGATTTGCCTGCGGACGTCTTGCTGGGAAATGACTTGGGGCCCATGTTGTCTGCATTATCGGTCGCCCCTGTGGCTGAGACCTATCCTGTGACCACCCGGAGACATGCTCGAGCTGCGGAGGCGGAATCACACTCAGAGTGGGCCCAGGTAAGACACCCCAGCCCTACATAGCCAGACACATTTCTTGGGCCACCCCAGCTGAGTATGTAAGGGAAGTACTTGAGGATCCCTGTTATGAGTGGGTCACCGAGGAGGAAAAAACAAAACAAGCTAAGTCACAGAAAACCAGAGAGGTTGGTAACTATGCAGATTGCAGATCCCTGATCCTAACCACACAACTAGCAGCAGCCGTGGAGCGTACCTACGATGAACCTAGACGCTTTGTCACAGCCGGAGGACTAAATAAGCCTAAAGCAAGAAAAGGGGAAAACTAACTGCCCCAGAGCAGACCCCAAAGGAAAGACAGCCCCCACACATGTATTGACGGTGAAACAAGATGAAAACACAAACACAGGCAGGAAAATAGGCTGAGCAAACAATGGGGCCCAAACTAACTAGAAAGGATAGGAAAGGAAAGACACTGTCTGCAATCTGCCAAAAACCCTGCAAAAATAATGTCCAACACTTCTGATAACAAAATTAACCCTGAAGTCACTAGACTTCTCCCGCTTTATCAGCACTCTGAAATATTCTGAGACAGAGCAAAAAGAGGCCAATCTAATAAGGGGCAAAAAGCAAATTGGCAAATACAGATAAATAAGAGTGGAAATTCAGCACAGCCCCTGCCGGGGCTGGCTGACCACACAAAAAACTGAATAGACCAACAGAAAAACTTAGCTTGAGCTGACTGGAACAGAGCTGGGAACCAAGACCTGACAAGCCAGAAGGAATCACCAGCACCAGAATAGGGCGTCGACTGTCTTAAATCCAGTCTGAGATTCCTGAGGTCCAATCGTCATCCTCCTTATCAGGTGGCAGATCTCCACTGATTAAATCAGCCTCACTACCTCCTGTTACCACCAGAGGGAGCCTGGAAGGAGAACTCACAACTGGTAGACCAGAAAATGAACTCACAACAGATCCCTCATTACAGGGGTATCGTGGGAAGGCACAGGAGGGGAGAGAAGTACTGAAAGGGGAACAGTTTGTATGGCATCAGGGACTCCTCTACTGGATTACAGAGCAACACCACACAGGGACGAGCCCCACTATAAAACAACAGCTGGTAGTGCCCAAGAAGTATAGGCAGGAGCTACTGCGAATCTCTCATGACATACCCTTGGCCGGGCACCTTGGCGTCAGTCGCACCAGGCATCGTCTGACACAAAACTTCTTTTGGCCGGGGGTAACCTATGATGTTCGTCAGTACTGCCAGACCTGTGACAGTTGACAGCGCATTGGCAAGAGGGGAGATCACTGCAAGGCAAAATTACACCCCCTCCCCATTGTGGAGGAGCCATTTAGCCGTGTAGCGGTCGATCTGATAGGGCGGTTAGCCAAACCCAGTCCATCAGGGAAAAAGTATATATTGACAGTGGTAGATTATGCCACACGGTATCCAGAGGTGGTTGCATTACCTATCATACTGGCAGAGACGGTGGCGGCTGCCCTGCTCAAGGTTTTCTCACTGGTTGGATTTCCCCGGGAGGTTATCTCGGACCAGGGTACCCAGTTTACAGTAGAGGTGACCAACCAACTGTGGAAGCTGTGTGGCGTAAAGTCCATTAGAAGCGCCCCGTACCACCCGCAAACCAATGGGTTGTGTGAACGTTTTAATGGAACATTAAAACAACTCATTGGGACTTTTACCAGGACCTACAGCGACTGGGAGAAATTCTTGCCACACCTCCTGTTTGCCTATCGGGAGGTGCCCCAAGAATCCACAGGGTTCTCCCCGTTCGAACTGTTATATGGGAGGTGGGTAAGGGGACCCCTAGACTTAGAGTGCGAGAACACTGGGAAGGGGAGGGAACCATAGAATGGATACCTATTGTGCCCTGAGTTTTGGAATTCCGGGACCGTCTACAGGAGCTAATCAATAGTATAACGTGGCACAGCTGTGTTGGTGCACAAAAGAAGGTTCCCACACCAGTATAGAATAATCAAAAAATTTTTGGCACTCAACTCGTTGCAAAGATGAAGAATTTTTATTTGCAGTCACAAATATAGACGTTTCGGCTGTATCAACTAGCCTTCATCAGTAAACTGCAAAGTCGACAAAAGTATATACAATATACAATCAGATACTACAGATAATCAATCCATGAAGATATCAATAACAGAAGAAACAAGTATTGGTATGTGCACAAGTGGTAGGGAGGACGGAACAAGGTATATAGGAAATGTGGCTCATGGAAGGAAAAGAAACAGAAATACACATAAAAGTAAAAGAAAAGACATCAAACCTACCAAGACTGCTTCTATCTCTATAATTTTCTGGACATCTATGGTGAGACAAGATTTAAATCAATAAAATTATCCTGTTAAGAAGTAATCAATGGAGTCTATAACTGTAGAATATATATATATATATATATATATACTCACTATATTGTATGACCAATAGTAAATTAGGTGCTATTGGAGGTGATACCATCCACCATGTAAGAACTGGTATATAAACCTGGTTCAAAAAAAATATATGTGTGTCTGTGAGCAAACATTATAGTAGTGTGGGAATATTACAATGTATGACGATACTGGAACTAACCTGTAGATTTCAATGAGAAGGGGTAGTAGAGAAATATTCCAAACGAGATCATATACAGGATCTAACATGAACAAAGTATACCCTTAGAACTTAATTTACCTAATTTACTATTGGTCATACAATATAGTGAGTATATATATATATATTCTACAGTTATAGACTCCATTGATTACTTAACAGGATAATTTTATTGATTTAAATCTTGTCTCACCATACATGTCCAGAAAATTATAGAGATAGGAGAAGTCTTGGTAGGTTTGATGTCTTTTCTTTTACTTTTATGTGTATTTGTTTCTTTTCCTTCCATGAGCCACATTTCCTATATACCTTGTTCCGTCCTCCCTACCACTTGTGCACATACCAATACTTGTTTCTTCTGTTATTGATATCTTCATGGATTGATTATCTGTAGTATCTGATTGTATATTGTATATACTTTTGTCGACTTTGCAGTTTAGGAAGGCTAGTTGATACAGCCGAAACGTCTATATTTGTGACTGCAAATAAAAATTCTTCATCTTTGCAACGAGTTGAGTGCCAAAAATTTTTTGATTATCGTCTACAGGAGCTGACTCAGGCTGTACGTGGGAACATGCAGGCAGCCCAATGGCCCCAGCGCGTGTGGTACGATCGGAGGGCCAGAGAAGGCACCTTTGAGATAGGACAGAAGGTCCTGGTGTTAGAATCAACTAGGCAGAACAAGTTCAAAGCTACATGGCAGGGGCCCTACCAGGTAGTGGGGAAAATAGCCGACACCACCTACAATTTCGCCGATTGTGACGACCCCAGGGTTATCCGCGTGTTCCACGTGAATATGCTAAAGCCCTACCGGGAGCACCCTGAAGAGGCAGTGGCCATCTGTTTACTCAAAGCAGAGGAGTTAGCAGGACTCCCCTTGCCTGATGTCTTAGGGGAGAGGACTCAGTCTAAAACATGGGACCAGGTATACTTGGGAGAAAACCTAGGGCCTTGGGAGAGACAGCAGGCGGAGGCGTTATTGAGGCAGCGACAGAGGATGCTTTCAGAGAGACCGGGGTACACCCACCTGACAGAACACAAGGTTGAGACTCAGGATCAGACCCCCCTGAGACAACCCCCCTTCCACGTCCCTGAGTCTGCACGAGAAGGGATGCGACAAGAGATACAAGAGATGTTGCGTTTAGGGGTCATAGAAGAGTCATATAGTCCCTGGGCATCCCCCATAGTGTTATTACCCAAGAAGGATGGGACTACCCAGTTTTGTGTAGACTATCGCAAGCTAAATGAGAAAACAGTGACGGATGCGTATCCCATGCCGTGTGTGGATGAGTTGTTAGACCGGCTGGCGGGGGCAAAGTATTTGACCACCATCGATCTATGTAAAGGCTATTGGCAGATCCCCCTAAGTCCTGACGCTATTTCCAAGTCTGCATTTGTCACCCCGTTCGGCTTATTCCAGTTTCGAGTTATGCCATTCGGGATGAAGACTGCCCCTGCAACCTTCCAGAGGCTGGCTGACCGGCTTCTGGATGGTCTCCAGGACTATGCTTGTGCCTACCTGGATGACATCGCCATCTACAGCGCGACATGGGATGAGCATCTAAATCACCTAGAGACAGTATTGCACAGGATCCACAAGGTCGGAATCACCTTAAACCCCAGCAAGTGTCACGTGGGCAAAGCAGAGGTTCAGTATTTGGGACATTGGGTGAATAATGGGAAACAGCGACAAGAACCAGCCAAGATTGAGGCCATAGTCAAATGGCCCACCCCACGCACTAAAATCCAGGTCATGGCGTTTCTAGGGACAGCAGGGTATTATAAGAAATTTGTCCCCAATTACAGCAGTATAGCCAAGCCCCTCACTTATCTGACCCATAAGAACTTCCCCCGCCAGGTAACCTGAACCCCCGAGTGTGAGGAAGCCTTCCGCCAGCTAAAGGACGCCCTCACAAATACCCCGGTATTGGCCGCACCCGATCCAACTAAACGTTTCCTTGTTCACACAGACACTTCTATGTTTGGACAGGGGGCAGTGCTGAGCCAAGTCAGGCTGGACTGTCATGACCACCCAGTAGCTTACCTGAGTCGGAAACTACTGCCCCGCGAAGTAAGCTATGCGGCCATTGAGAAGGAGTGCCTGGCAGTAGTATGGGCACTCAAAAAGTTACAACCATATTTGTATGGACGACAGTTTTCCCTCCTAACGGACCATAATCCCCTAGTGTGGCTTAATCGGGTCTCTAGAGACAACGCCAGATTACTGCAGTGGAGTTTAGCGCTACAACCTCTAGACTTCATCATCCACTACAGACCCAGCAAACAAAATGGTAACGCCAAAGGACTAAGTCGACAAACTGAACTTGTACCAACCCCATAGACTTCGGTCATCCCCAAGCCGATCCGTTAATGATCAGACTGTGTATGCTGATCGTGTTGCTGAAAAGGGGGAGCCGTGTTACAGAACCCCCCCAGCACCCCGAATAGGAGATGCATGTATGATAGGTGCAATGTGAGATGCATACCCCTAATGCAGAAACCGACCGACTGCGACCCCTGGGCAGAGGTAAACGAGATATCCAACTTCTGACCTCCCCCCACCTTTGTAAATCCCACGGTAAATGATCGGGGGTCGCCAGCCACCTGCGGCTATTGTAATGTACTTCTGGCGTCTTAATTGGCGCCTGTTATCTACTGGCCTGCCACATATTGATTGTCATGTCCTCTGTATGTATATATATTCTGAGACCGGTGAGTAAAATGTTGTCACACTGGAAATATGTGGAGAAGCAGTGATCTTTTATATGTTCCCATGTTACAAAGCCTTTCAAGCCAGCATCCTTCATCCAGAAGTGAGGAAAAGCAGAGTGGACCTCCTGAAACACGGGGTGGTAATGTAAGAGGTATTACAGCACAGAAAACCCCATTACAACACCCCTAACCCTAATCCCAACCCTAACTCAAATCCCAACCCGAACCCTAACCGTAATCCAAACCCTAGCCCCAACCATAACCCTAACCCTAACTTTAGCCCCAACCCTAAACCTAACTTTAGCCCCAACCCTAACTATAGCCCTATTCACTTTAGCCCAACTCTAACCCTAATGGGAAAATAGAAATAAATACTTTTTTATTTTATTATTTTTCCCTAACTAAGGAGATGATAAAGGGGGGTTTGATTTCTATTTTTTTTATTTTGATCACTGTGGTAGGGTCTATCTCAGTGATCAAAATGAACCAATAGGAAAAAAATCTCTTATTGTTGCCGGTTGGCAGATCTCAGCGGGCGCACTACACATACGCCTGCCATTATCTCCCGGAAAAAGCCGGTGGAGTTCATGGAGGTCTTCAGGGACAATGGAGGTACCGGGGGGGGGGTTGGGGGACTGGGCGCTATAACCTTAAACCTCAGCGCTGTTAAAAAGAGGTGCTGTGGTTTAAGTACCCTTAACTGTTGACGTTAAAAGGCGTATTGGCAGTCGTTAAGGGTTAAATGTAACTCTCACTCTCATCATTCTCCCCTGCTCGCACTGATTGCCTGCAGACTAGGGGAGAATGATGAGAGCCCTGTTCAGCATCCGGCACAGGGGAACAGCACTTACTGCAACGCTTCTTCCCTGGCGCCCATCCGTGTGGTACTGTTGTGCACACACACACTTGCCACACGTGTGTTGCAAGTATTACACACACGGACACTGATATCTCCAGTACCGGAAATATCAGGACGTGTGAAAGAGGCCTTATAGTGTTTTTTTATGTTGGCAGCTGTCACACGCTAAAAGACGCTTTTTATAGCAAAAAATATTTTTTGCATCACCACATTTTGAGAGCTATAATTTTTCCATATTTTGGCCCACAGAGTCATAAGAGGTCTTGTTTTTTGAGGGACGAGCTAACGTTTTTATTGGTGTAATTTTTTCGGCTCATGACATTTTTTGATCGCTTTCTATTTCAATTTTTGGAGACAGAATGAGCAAAAACCAGCAATTCATGAATTTCTTTTAGTGGGCATTTATACCGCTCCGTGTGTGGTAAAATTGATAAGGCAGTTTTATTCTTCGGGTCAGTACGATTACAGCGATACCTCATTTAAATAGTTTTTAATGTTTTGTCACTTTTACATAATAAAAACTATTTCATACAAAAAATTATTGTTTTTTGCATCACTTTATTCTGACAGCTTTAACTTTTTTATTTTTTCGCTGATGGCTCTGTAAGGTGACTCATTTTTTGAGGGACAAGATGGCATTTTCAATGGTACCATGTTTATTTATATCCGTCTTTTTGATCGTGTGTTATTCCACTTCTTGTTTGGCGGTATGATGATAAAACATTGTTTTTTGCCTTTTTTTATGGTGTTCACTAAAGGGGTTAACTAGTGGGACAGTTTTATAGGTCGGGTCATTATGGATGTGGCGATACCAAATATGTGTGCTTTTAGTTAGATTTTTTTTTCATTCAAATATTTATTTAGTGATAGAATAAATATTGATTTTTTTATTATTTTTTAATATTTTTGCAATTATTTAAATTTTTTTGCTACTTTATTCTAACTTTTACACTTTGTCCCACTATGGGACAATCATTTTTTGCAGGTTAATTGAACCAGCATCTACATGCTATAGAAGCTGTCAGCGCTGCACTTACTGTACACTGACCTGAGAGAATTCCTGATCATGCACTGTGCATGACTGGGAAGTTTCTCAGCTCTGGTAACCCGGATGTAGTAATGCAACATCGATTTACCATGGCAGTGATTGAGACCCCGCGTCACGCTGCGGGGTCTAGGATCCAAAGGCAGAGGGGCTGTCAGGCCACTGCCCGCTCCCGGAATGCTGTGATCGTGTTCAATGGCAGTATTCCAGGGGTTAAAGTGCCGGGAGTGGTCTGTGACTGCTCCTGACACTTAGTGCCAGGTGTCAGCTGCGAGAATCAGCTGACACCCGGCTGCGATTGGCCACACACCACCCATGTGCGCGTCCGATCGCTATGACGTGACATAGCGTACATGGTCAAATTTTGCCGGGTCACATGGACGGTATAGTATGTCAGCTGGTAGAAAGGGACTAAAGGGGTCACTTCTACTCTGCACATCCTTGCGACCAGAGTAGTAGGCCGTGTTCTGGCCCTGCACAATAATAAATGTATGGCCAGAGGACCTGCTGGAGGAAGACTCCCTGCTGATTCTCTGACTCCTTCCTTCAATCAGTGGCTGGCTCAGGGAGCTTGGAGCCTCCCGCTCTTTGGACCCAACTTTGGCCACTTCTTCTCTTAAGGGCACCTCTGCCCTCTGGCTCACTGTGGGAGCTGCGACCACTACAGGCGGCCGCTAAACATTCTGTGCCTCCCACGCCTGTCTCTCCTTGATACTGCAAACCACTTTAATTGCCACGGCATAAGGTCCCCAGGGCCCATCTTCTCTGATGAAGGTCACCCGGTCCCACTCTTGCAAAGGCCCCTCATGTTTGATGGACCTGGTGTTTATATAAATTTTGTCACCGGTCACAACTTCCTGGATCAACTCATCCTCTCATATGTTTAAAATACCTCAGGCTGCGTGTCATCTGGCCGGACATGGTTCCTCCCCTGGGGCACCACAGCTCCTCTAAAATTTTACGTTCCCGCCGTTTCTTCTCCTCGATGACTCGTCACCCACTGAGCCTCTTCTGCTTTGGGAGCCAGAGGCTCGTCTGGATAGCCGCTGCGAGGAGATGAGGGGACCGGAGAAGGTGCCGGGACAAGAGCAGGTGTCGGGGCAGGGGTGAGGATAGCTGCCACACTCACTGTGGAAGCTGCATCCGTCTATGGTGATCCTCCTCCTCGGCCTCGCGAGTTCAGAATCACAGCCATGACGGTTCCTTTTTCTGCTATCTCAGCTTTCCTGACCACTTCCTCCAACTGCTGCCACTCAGGATCCCTAACGTCCGCTGTGCTCACGACAATCTTCCCCATTGGCTGGTCAAACAGGAACCAATCTTTCGAGAGCAGCAACCAATCCTTCCTGGGCTCCCTGCCTTCTAGTTCTGCCGGCTACCAGCCTCTGGGGTGAGAGTCCAGTTTCACTTGTGCCATGGACCACTCCCAGTCCTGCCGCCCGATACCTCCTTGGAACGACATACTGCGCCGGTGCATGGGGACAGGTTACTCACTCAGCAATGGCATCTCTCTTCCGGATGCACCATTCTTCTCTTCCAGACCCTGGCCATTAATGGGCGCAGCCACTTCTGGCTGCTCCTCCCTTTCGGCTTCATACTCCTTCCATTCCTCAGGAATATTCCGCATGGGCCGGGGCTTCTGCTTCCTTCGCCGTGCCCATCTCAGGTAGGCACCAGTCACCAGAGGACGTGGCCTAGGCTCAGACCATCACTTCTGCCAAGTAGGTTTTTGTGCCCTTTTCTGTTTAGGATGCCCACGATGGGTGGCATAGCTCCCATCTTTCGCATCACTTACTGCCACCTTCCTGTCACTAATAATGCAAAATCCCAGTAGCAGAGATCACATCATTCGTGGTAAACACTGGGTAGTAAACACCACAAACAGGCATTAGTCCATGGAAAACTCCAATACATATATAAGCACACCAGAAAAGAAGGAGTCTATATCCAAAAATTAAATTACTTCATTATTTATTTGTTGCTCACAAAAGACTGTATAAAATACATAGATAAAAGTGAACAACCATTAATATACAAAGTGTTACAGAGAGACTAAGGTGCAACTATGTGCAGGGTTACTAACAGCAAGCAGAATTATCATGTATATAGCAAGTGCTAATATATTCAAGCGGCCCCATGGATGCCAATTAGCATGGGTGTAATAATCCCCCAGTGATGTGTGAATTCCTAATTAGTCCCCTGCCAATAGTCCCCAGGTTATAACCTCCAGGTCATTGCTCACCCATTTGCTGTCAGGAACACCACACACTGCGCCCCAATGCGCGTTTCGGGTGGGTTTCTTCCGGGGACTTCTTCCTGTCACTGTTCGGTGCCATCTTAAAGTCGCTAACGGCTGCCATCTTTGCCATTTTCAGGGTTCCTCTGCTCTCTGCACATGCAGAATCGCAATCCTGCTGACTATGCCAATTTTGTGAGGAGGTCAGGGTGGTAGTCATGGTGAGGAGCTGCTGCGTCACCACACCCTGGCACCCCACAAAGGAAAAACAAAGTCCCATTTGTTATGTGTGATATGTACCAAGTAAAACACTCACATTAGATTCTGGGGTTCCTTCTGATTCTGCAATCGCAGCTCAAGATTCATGGTTCACACAAACAACTCCAGACTCCATGTCCATATTCAACAGTTCAACTTTACTTAAAAAGGGGTTCTCGCTACAGACATAGCACCGTTCACATGGTAATCCTCTCCCTGTCTTCTCTGAAGGTACTTTATCCCTGTCCCTTCCGATAATCTCTGTTCCTTCTGACAATCTCTGTCTCGCCAGACAATCTCTGTCTCCCTGGACAATCTCTGTCCCTTCTGCGGCATCCATGCCCCTAGGTCCACCAGCTTTCTCCCATTTCTCTTGTCCGGTTTCAATAGGAAAAGGTAAAAGGCATGCTCAGCTCTGCCTAGTCCCGGCCGTATGCCCGGAACCTCTTTGAAATGGTTACTGCTTAAGATGGTGACCACTCGCAAGCTGCCCAGTCTGGGGTCCCGTCTTGCCTCTGCAACTTCACCCCCATGGCTATTTGACTGCCTTCTCTCACTACACAGGAAGTCTCATCACTATATCGCACTACACTGCACTACACACATCTGTAACTCCTCCCAGTCTGGAAAACCCCTTCTATGGGGAGATGGGCTGCATTATATTCTCTTTGTGGCTACATTATATTCTACGGGGGGCTGTATTATCTTTATTATATTCTATAGGGGGTGATTGCATCATAATCTATGAAGGGGCTACCTTATACTACATTACATGAGGAGGCTACATTGTATTTTATGGGGGCTGCATTATATTTTATGGGGGGCTAGGTTATATTGAATGGGGGCTTTATTATACTTTATGAGGGGGCTACATTATATTCTATTGGGGCTGCATTATACTATATGAGGAGGGCTACATTGTATTCTATGGAGGGGCTACATTATACTATATAAAGGGCTGCCATATATTCTATGGAGGGGCTGCATTATATTATATGAGGGAGTCTGCATTATATTCTATGGGGGTTTATATTATATTCTGTGGGGAGGCTACATTATGCTCTAAGGGGTGGCTGCATTATACTATAATGGGGGGCTGCATTATATTCTATGGGGGTTACATTATATTGTATGGCAGGGCTGCATTATACTCTGTGGGCTGGCTGCATTATGCTCTATTGGGTGACTGCATTATACTATATGTGGGCTGCATTATACTGTATCGAGGACTATGGGGAATACATTATACTAAATGAAGAACTATGGGATGCATTATACTATGGGAAGTGAATTGTACTACATGGATGACTGGCAGTGTATTATACTACATGGAGCACTATGAGGAGTGTATTATACTATATGGATGACTGAGCAGTGTATTTTAATATATGAAGGAGTGTATTATATTATATGGAGGACTGAGTGTATTTTAATATATGGAGGGCTATAAGGAGTGTATTATACTATATGGAGGACTATGGGGAGTGTATTATACTATATGGAGGACTGAGGAGTGTATTATAATATATGGAGAACTATGGGGTGTAAACTTTAGATGTGCTGCTGATAACATGATACTGTATGGGGACAGATTGATCCATTAGTGATTGTTCTGTCCCCATTATTCTTTCTCAGGCGGTGGAAAGAGGCCGAGAAACAAGTGTTGAACGACTTCAATATTGTCGATCGCACTCATTTAGAGTCCTGAACTCAGCGCATGTAAATACAATCGAAATGCTTCTGTGTGATGTGAAATATGTTAGCATTAGGGGCCCCATTTTTGCCTCCTTTATAAGATACACACACCACACTCTTATATGGCCTAATATGTCATATGAGGCCTGTATATCGACCGTACAGACAACACTATCATCCTCCTGTATGCCGTACATAGGCAGAGAGTGCGGTTTGTACAGTATCTAAGAGGGCGACAGTCTGTATGTCTTATAGGGGGCCTAATAGGAGGCTGACACTTAGTATGTCCTATTGGGGGCCTAATAGTAGGCCGATACTCTGTATGACTTATAGGGGGCCTAAAAGTAGGTCGACACTCTGTGTGTCTTATAAGGGGCCTAATAGTAGGCCGACAGTCTGTATGTCTTATAGGGGGCCTAATAGTAGACCGACAGTCTGTATGTCTTATAAGGGGCCTAATAGTAGGCCGACAGTCTGTATGTCTTATGGGGGGCCTAATAGTAGGCCGACACTCTGTATGTCTTATAGGGGGCCTAATAGTAGGCCGGCAGTCTGTATGTCTTACAGGGGGCCTAATAGTAGGCCGACAGTCTGTATGTCTTATAGGGGGCCTAATAGTAGGCCGACAGTCTACATGTCTTATAGGGGGCATAATAGTAGGCCGACAGTCTGTATGTCTTATAGGGGGCCTAATAGTAGGCCGACAGTCTGTATGTCTCATAGGAGGCCGACACTTTGTATGTCTCATAGGAGGCCTAATAGGAGGCAGACAGTCTGTATGTCTTTTAGGCTAGTTTCACACTTGCTTTTTTTTGCAGCGCGTTTTTCCCGCAAAAAAACGCATTGAAAAAACGCATACATAAGCATACAACTGCTGCGTTTTTTTCAAGCATTTTTATGAGCATGCATGAAAAAAACGCAGCGTTTTTATGCGTTTGTATGCGTTTTTAGCGCGTTTTTACCGCGTT